>NC_069794.1:12974886-13611501 GCF_027406575.1 Nycticebus coucang | reverse complement strand
AACTACAGGCAACACCCCCCCCCCATCCCCCTGCAGATCCAAGTCCACACGTACCCCCGGCCTGAGAAGGACCAGGGCCATCAGGAACTACAGGCAACACCCCCCCCCCATCCCCTGCAGATCCAAGTCCACACGTACCCCCGCCTGAGAAGGACCAGGGCACAGGAACTACAGGCAACACCCCCCCCCATCCCCTGCAGATCCAAGTCCACACGTACCCCCGCCTGAGAAGGACCAGGGCACAGGAACTACAGGCAACACCCCCCCCCATCCCCTGCAGATCCAAGTCCACACGTACCCCCGCCTGAGAAGGACCAGGGCACAGGAACTACAGGCAACACCCCCCCCATCCCCTGCAGATCCAAGTCCACACGTACCCCCTGCCTGAGAAGGACCAGGGCACAGGAACTACAGGCAACACCCCCCCCCATCCCCTGCAGATCCAAGTCCACACGTACCCCCGCCTGAGAAGGACCAGGGCACAGGAACTACAGGCAACACCCCCCCCCATCCCCTGCAGATCCAAGTCCACACGTACCCCCGCCTGAGAAGGACCAGGGCACAGGAACTACAGGCAACACCCCCCCCATCCCCTGCAGATCCAAGTCCACACGTACCCCCTGCCTGAGAAGGACCAGGGCACAGGAACTACAGGCAACACCCCCCCCCATCCCCTGCAGATCCAAGTCCACACGTACCCCCGCCTGAGAAGGACCAGGGCACAGGAACTACAGGCAACACCCCCCCCATCCCCTGCAGATCCAAGTCCACACGTACCCCCGCCTGAGAAGGACCAGGGCACAGGAACTACAGGCAACACCCCCCCCATCCCCTGCAGATCCAAGTCCACACGTACCCCCGCCTGAGAAGGACCAGGGCACAGGAACTACAGGCAACACCCCCCCCATCCCCTGCAGATCCAAGTCCACACGTACCCCCGCCTGAGAAGGACCAGGGCACAGGAACTACAGGCAACACCCCCCCCATCCCCTGCAGATCCAAGTCCACACGTACCCCCGCCTGAGAAGGACCAGGGCACAGGAACTACAGGCAACACCCCCCCCATCCCCTGCAGATCCAAGTCCACACGTACCCCCGCCTGAGAAGGACCAGGGCACAGGAACTACAGGCAACACCCCCCCCATCCCCTGCAGATCCAAGTCCACACGTACCCCCGCCTGAGAAGGACCAGGGCACAGGAACTACAGGCAACACCCCCCCCATCCCCTGCAGATCCAAGTCCACACGTACCCCCGCCTGAGAAGGACCAGGGCACAGGAACTACAGGCAACACCCCCCCCATCCCCTGCAGATCCAAGTCCACACGTACCCCCGCCTGAGAAGGACCAGGGCACAGGAACTACAGGCAACACCCCCCCCATCCCCTGCAGATCCAAGTCCACACGTACCCCTGCCTGAGAAGGACCAGGGCACAGGAACTACAGGCAACACCCCCCCCATCCCCTGCAGATCCAAGTCCACACGTACCCCCGCCTGAGAAGGACCAGGGCACAGGAACTACAGGCAACACCCCCCCCATCCCCTGCAGATCCAAGTCCACACGTACCCCCGCCTGAGAAGGACCAGGGCACAGGAACTACAGGCAACACCCCCCCCATCCCCTGCAGATCCAAGTCCACACGTACCCCCGCCTGAGAAGGACCAGGGCACAGGAACTACAGGCAACACCCCCCCCCATCCCCTGCAGATCCAAGTCCACACGTACCCCCGCCTGAGAAGGACCAGGGCACAGGAACTACAGGCAACACCCCCCCCATCCCCTGCAGATCCAAGTCCACACGTACCCCCCCTGAGAAGGACCAGGGCACAGGAACTACAGGCAACACCCCCCCCCATCCCCTGCAGATCCAAGTCTACACGTACCCCCGCCTGAGAAGGACCAGGGCACAGGAACTACAGGCAACACCCCCCCCCATCCCCTGCAGATCCAAGTCCACACGTACCCCCGCCTGAGAAGGACCAGGGCACAGGAACTACAGGCAACACCCCCCCCCATCCCCTGCAGATCCAAGTCCACACGTACCCCCGCCTGAGAAGGACCAGGGCACAGGAACTACAGGCAACACCCCCCCCATCCCCTGCAGATCCAAGTCCACACGTACCCCCTGCCTGAGAAGGACCAGGGCACAGGAACTACAGGCAACACCCCCCCCATCCCCTGCAGATCCAAGTCCACACGTACCCCCGCCTGAGAAGGACCAGGGCACAGGAACTACAGGCAACACCCCCCCCATCCCCTGCAGATCCAAGTCCACACGTACCCCCGCCTGAGAAGGACCAGGGCACAGGAACTACAGGCAACACCCCCCCCCATCCCCTGCAGATCCAAGTCCACACGTACCCCCGCCTGAGAAGGACCAGGGCACAGGAACTACAGGCAACACCCCCCCCCATCCCCTGCAGATCCAAGTCCACACGTACCCCCGCCTGAGAAGGACCAGGGCACAGGAACTACAGGCAACACCCCCCCCATCCCCTGCAGATCCAAGTCTACACGTACCCCCGCCTGAGAAGGACCAGGGCACAGGAACTACAGGCAACACCCCCCCCATCCCCTGCAGATCCAAGTTCACACGTACCCCCGCCTGAGAAGGACCAGGGCACAGGAACTACAGGCAACACCCCCCCCATCCCCTGCAGATCCAAGTCCACACGTACCCCCGCCTGAGAAGGACCAGGGCACAGGAACTACAGGCAAACACCCCCCCCATCCCCTGCAGATCCAAGTCCACACGTACCCCCGCCTGAGAAGGACCAGGGCACAGGAACTACAGGCAACACCCCCCCCATCCCCTGCAGATCCAAGTCCACACGTACCCCCGCCTGAGAAGGACCAGGGCACAGGAACTACAGGCAACACCCCCCCCATCCCCTGCAGATCCAAGTCCACACGTACCCCCGCCTGAGAAGGACCAGGGCACAGGAACTACAGGCAACACCCCCCCCCATCCCCTGCAGATCCAAGTCCACACGTACCCCCGCCTGAGAAGGACCAGGGCACAGGAACTACAGGCAACACCCCCCCCATCCCCTGCAGATCCAAGTCCACACGTACCCCCGCCTGAGAAGGACCAGGGCACAGGAACTACAGGCAACACCCCCCCCATCCCCTGCAGATCCAAGTCCACACGTACCCCCGCCTGAGAAGGACCAGGGCACAGGAACTACAGGCAACACCCCCCCCATCCCCTGCAGATCCAAGTCCACACGTACCCCTGCCTGAGAAGGACCAGGGCACAGGAACTACAGGCAACACCCCCCCCATCCCCTGCAGATCCAAGTCCACACGTACCCCCGCCTGAGAAGGACCAGGGCACAGGAACTACAGGCAACACCCCCCCCATCCCCTGCAGATCCAAGTCCACACGTACCCCCGCCTGAGAAGGACCAGGGCACAGGAACTACAGGCAACACCCCCCCCATCCCCTGCAGATCCAAGTCCACACGTACCCCTGCCTGAGAAGGACCAGGGCACAGGAACTACAGGCAACACCCCCCCCATCCCCTGCAGATCCAAGTCCACACGTACCCCCGCCTGAGAAGGACCAGGGCACAGGAACTACAGGCAACACCCCCCCCCATCCCCTGCAGATCCAAGACCACACGTACCCCTGCCTGAGAAGGACCAGGGCACAGGAACTACAGGCAACACCCCCCCCATCCCCTGCAGATCCAAGTCCACACGTACCCCCGCCTGAGAAGGACCAGGGCACAGGAACTACAGGCAACACCCCCCCATCCCCTGCAGATCCAAGTCCACACGTACCCCCGCCTGAGAAGGACCAGGGCACAGGAACTACAGGCAACACCCCCCCCATCCCCTGCAGATCCAAGTTCACACGTACCCCTGCCTGAGAAGGACCAGGGCACAGGAACTACAGGCAACACCCCCCCATCCCCTGCAGATCCAAGTCCACATGTATCCCCACCTGAGAAGGACCAGGGCACAGGAACTACAGGCAACACCCCCCCCATCCCCTGCAGATCCAAGTCCACACGTACCCCCACCTGAGAAGGACCAGAGCACAGGAACTACAGGCAACACCCCCCCCCCATCCCCTGCAGATCCAAGTCCACACGTACCCCCGCCTGAGAAGGACCAGGGCACAGGAACTACAGGCAACACCCCCCCCATCCCCTGCAGATCCAAGTCCACACGTACCCCCGCCTGAGAAGGACCAGGGCACAGGAACTACAGGCAACACCCCCCCCCATCCCCTGCAGATCCAAGTCCACACGTACCCCCGCCTGAGAAGGACCAGGGCACAGGAACTACAGGCAACACCCCCCCATCCCCTGCAGATCCAAGTCCACACGTACCCCTACCTGAGAAGGACCAGGGCACAGGAACTACAGGCAACACCCCCCCCATCCCCTGCAGATCCAAGTCCACACGTACCCCCGCCTGAGAAGGACCAGGGCACAGGAACTACAGGCAACACCCCCCCCATCCCCTGCAGATCCAAGTCCACACGTACCCCTGCCTGAGAAGGACCAGGGCACAGGAACTACAGGCAACACCCCCCCCCCATCCCCTGCAGATCCAAGTCCACACGTACCCCCACCTGAGAAGGACCAGGGCACAGGAACTACAGGCAACACCCCCCCCATCCCCTGCAGATCCAAGTCCACACGTACCCCCACCTGAGAAGGACCAGGGCACAGGAACTACAGGCAACACCCCCCCCCCATCCCCTGCAGATCCAAGTCCACATGTATCCCCACCTGAGAAGGACCAGGGCACAGGAACTACAGGCAACACCCCCCCCCATCCCCTGCAGATCCAAGTCCACACGTACCCCCGCCTGAGAAGGACCAGGGCACAGGAACTACAGGCAAACCCAGGAGAGGGCCCTTTTCTGAGGAAAGACTAAATGCAATCCAAGGACCCTCAATACAGAGGACATGTGACCGTCTAAGCCATGTAAAGTGGGAAGGCCTCACACTGCTTCACCATAACTCTCCAGCCACATGAGCGGGGCCTAAATCCACCATGACACAGAGGGGCCAAAGGCATGTCACTAAAAATTCCACTTCATCTGAATGCCTGTCCCTCCTGTTGCCACAGGCCCCCTCCTCCCACCTCACAGACCACACTCAAAGGCAAAAGCAAAAGGAGAGTGCTCCAGGGTGACGGCAAGCCCAGCCCCAACTTCTTGAACCAATAATAATTAGGCTGCCAAAAAACGGCTCCAGCCAGGCAGAAGCTTGTGCTGTCGCTGGCCACTCTAAATCCTCAGCACGAGTATGTGGGCCGGCCCACAGTGCTCCTCTGGCCTCAGAGAGCCAGGGTCAGCATAGGACGGACCGGGCACTTTCACAGTCCTGATTCTCTTCATATACTCAGGCAGAATGGCAATGACACATCAGTTCACCCTGCCAATGTCACTGCTACGCTACCTTGCAAGGTGACCAAACCCCCATGAACAAGAAAGATAGTTTGAGGTATTTTCTCTATTTTACACACTGATTCTGTGCTCTGAGAAGGCCAAAAAGTGGGCATTTTCAAGTTACCTCTCATCTAATAAAAAAGCACAACCTGGCCCTTCCCACATAGCTTGGGGAGTGGAGGAGGCAAAGCCAGTAACTGTAGAATGGCCTTCAGAACTGATTCCTATGAGGAGAAAATCAAAGTGTGATATCCTATTACCCACTCAAGACTATATATAAAGAGAAATCTCAAAGCTTTGCCCTTCTGCAGTTCAGAAGCAGAGCTATTCCACAATAATGTATGAAAGTATTTATAATACTTTATATTTCATAATCCCTTCAGAGAATCCATTAAAATTGTTCTATGATGACATAAGTATTTTATATTTTTAAACCTGAATAGCTATTACCATTTTATTTTGATCATTTCTGGCAATGAAAAATGCATGTGGCATTACTTTCAAAGCATAGCCACACCAAACCAGACCAGGCTATTCCAGTTAAAGCTCAGCTTTTCTCTTGTTTTTCCACAAAAACAAAAGAAATTATCTGAAATTGGTAGTTCTAACACCTGGCACCTACCACACCACCTTTCTTACCACAGCACAGACAAAACACTAGAGTCTGGCTGGCTCTCTGGGCCAGGGGAGGGGACCTTGAGAACTTCCTCGCCTGCCTTCTGGACCTGCGAGCAGCTTTAATGAATCTCAACCTCTCTCCTCCTAGAGCTGAATTCGGGGTCAGATCTCCTCACCCCAGCCAGCGACCACCTACACCACTGCTAGGTCCCCTGCCGGCCTCATCCAGCCCAAACCAGCCCTAACCCTGTGCTGTCCACACTGCACCTGCCCTTCCAGATGCATTCTCCCCGCCCAAGCCATCCCTTCCCAAACAGCCCTAGATCTGTGCTATCCATACCACACCCAGCCTGCCCTTCCAGATGCAGTCTCCCCGCCCAAGCCGTCCTTTTCCGTGTGTTTCTTCACTAATAGTGTTATCAACCACTATCTTGCAAAGCTAGAAACCTCTGCACCCACCCACATCCAAACTGTGCCTCTGGTCTTCCAAATGCCTCTCCCAACACAGTCCCCTCCAAGCCACTGCCTGACCCCACACCTGGCCCTCCCTCACCACAGCTGCAGCCTCCTCCACTGACCCACATCAGGGCCAGTCTGAGCCCCACTGACAGAGCCGAGCTTCCTGGAAGCTCATAGTTTTCCTTCACTGCTTAAAACTGCACAGCTCCTTCCGAATCCCACCGGCCCTCTTCTTGTCCAACTTCTTGTCACTGTTTACAAGCACCACTGGTTATGTACTACACCATTCCACTATGGAAAATTCTCCAAGTGACAAAAACTCAAGAACAGATCACTCGCTGGTGGGGTCAGGCCAGGAGAAAGGTGTGCTGAGTAAAGGGTCCCACAGGGAGATGCTCTGTAGGAAAGAACTGCTCCACATCTCAATGGTGGTGACATTCACTCCACACGTGTGAGTTTCCCACAATAAAAACGCAAGTGAAAACTGCCAAAATACAAATAAGAAAGTTAATGATACTGGACCAACATCAATGTCCTGGTTTTAACAGTGTACAGTGCTTGTGTGAAATATACCTGGATGATGTGTACACAGGAACTGTGCATTATTTTTGCAACTTCTTGTAAGAATTTATTTAAAAATAAAGTTATTAAAAAAGTTTCTAAAGCCCAGTCTCAACTTTATGCCTCTCTATACCTTACTTCTTCTGTCCCAAAGAGGTCACAGTTATTTCACTGTTATAGGAAAAAAACTCCTATTCCCTTAAACCTGACAACTCCCTCAGCAAAGTTTACAGTTCCAACCTTTTTCCCAAAGCAAATATTTTATGTTGTGAGGCAAAAACTTACCAAAACTATATTAACAACATTTTATACATTGCCCCACCCCCTTGAGATTATGATCTCCCTCTTAAAAACACAGCTAACAATCTTGCCGGCCAAACCTGGCAAGAGGTGAGCAGCAGCCTCTGCAGAGCAAACAGCCTTAGACACAGGCCCGCACTCAGAAACAAGCACCTAGCTGAAAGTCGGAGTAGTGTCTGTGCAGGAGACAAGGGCAACGCAGCCATGGCCTCAATAACCACAAGCCCGATGCACCAAAGAGCTGCTGTGCTGATTTTGCAAGGGCCCTCACCTGAACAGCGGTAACACAAACCTGCAGGCACCACACATACCCCCAAATAAATGACCAGACAGAGCTATTGCACTGTCCTTCTGAGTGCTTAAGTCACCTGCCAAAAAATGATAGTTTCTAAGGTGCCGTACACTGAAGAATTAACAATGCCCAAGTTTAGAGCCACAAGTTACTGAACCATCCACATCAGTGTCAAATGTGTCTCCAGAGCTGTGTAAAAAAATCAGGTAACATTACCTACCCCTCAGGATGCTGAATGGACAAAATAAGAATATAAGTAAAGCTCCTTAGACAGTATCTGCTAAATAGTATGTACTTAGTAAGTAGAAACTGCTCTTGTTGTAGTTATTTTTGGTCTAGTTAATACTAACCCATTCTTTCTGACAATACTTGGTCAAGGTTCAGTAGCTTCTCCACACAGCCCTTCGGACAAGCTAGAGCCAGAAGTACAGGCCACCTAAATCACAAATCAGTGCCCTTTCCACAGCATCATCCTAAAATCAACAGAAAAGGCGGCACCTGTGGCTCAGTGAGTAGGACACCGGCCCCATATACCGAGGCTGGTGGGTTCAAACCCAGCCCCGGCCAAACTGCAACAAAAAAAATAGCTGGGCATTGTGGCAGGCACCTGTAGTCCCAGCTACTCAGGAGGGTGAGGCAAGAGAATTGTGTAAGCCCAGGAGCTTACACCATGGCTGTGAGCCATGTGACACCACGGCACTCTACCGAGGGTGGTAAAGTGAGACTCTGTCTCTGCAAAAAAAAAAAAAAAAAAAAAGAAAGAAAGAAAGAAAAATCAACAGAAATAGTGAGGGCTATTCTCCTTAGGAGTGAACCTCTTCAGAAAACTAGGAGGAAACAGCTGCACAACCCGTCAGGCGCAGAGGCCGACTCCCTGGAGGCCACCGCACTGGACACTGACTGACAAACCACCCAACAGGGAGGGCCCAAGGTCCCTGCAGGTCTAGGTGATGTGTCTGGGTAGGATCATAGAACACGCCTTCCAGAAAGATGAATGACCCTACCCCAGATTACAAGCCTTTTGCATCTAAAAAATGATGCTAGCAACTGTAAATGAAAGATCCATGAAAACTGGCAGAAATCTGTAGGCCTTTTCAACATCCCTATAATGGTAATTACTCCCTTGCAAGGCCCAGGAAAGAAGGCTCTCCTTCGCAGTCTCAGAAGGGAGCTGAAGTGAGACAAGAGGCCGAAGTGCAGTGAGAGAACGACAGCAAAGAACCAACAATGCAAAAGGTACGGGGGTGGGGCGTGGGGTGGGGATCAGGCCCATCCAAGTGTACACAGACAGACGGGCCCATCCAAGTGTAGAGACAGACAGACGGGCCCATCCAAGTGTACACAGACAGACGGGCCCATCCAAGTGTACACAGACAGACGGGCCCATACAAGTGTAGACAGACAGACAGACGGGCCCATCCAAGTGTAGAGACAGACAGACGGGCCCATACAAGTGTAGACAGACAGACAGACGGGCCCATCCAAGTGTACACAGACAGACAGACGGGCCCATCCAAGTGTAGAGACAGACAGACGGGCCCATCCAAGTGTACACAGACAGACGGGCCCATACAAGTGTAGACAGACAGACAGACGGGCCCATACAAGTGTAGACAGACAGACGGGCCCATACAAGTGTAGACAGACAGACAGACGGGCCCATACAAGTGTAGACAGACAGACGGGCCCATACAAGTGTAGACAGACAGACAGACGGGCCCATCCAAGTGTAGAGACAGACAGACGGGCCCATCCAAGTGTAGACAGACAGACGGGCCTATACAAGTGTAGACAGACAGACAGACGGGCCCATCCAAGTGTAGACAGACAGACGGGCCTATACAAGTGTAGACAGACAGACAGACGGGCCCATACAAGTGTAGACAGACAGACAGACGGGCCCATACAAGTGTAGACAGACAGACAGACGGGCCCATACAAGTGTACACAGACAGACAGACGGGCCCATCCAAGTGTAGACAGACAGACGGGCCCATACAAGTGTGGACAGACAGACAGACGGGCCTATACAAGTGTAGACAGACAGACAGACGGGCCCATCCAAGTGTAGACAGACAGACAGACGGGCCCATACAAGTGTACACAGACAGACAGACGGGCCCATCCAAGTGTAGACAGACAGACGGGCCCATCCAAGTGTAGAGACAGACAGACGGGCCCATACAAGTGTGGACAGACAGACAGACGGGCCTATACAAGTGTAGACAGACAGACAGACGGGCCCATACAAGTGTAGACAGACAGACAGACGGGCCCATACAAGTGTACACAGACAGACAGACGGGCCCATCCAAGTGTAGACAGACAGACGGGCCCATCCAAGTGTAGAGACAGACAGACGGGCCCATACAAGTGTGGACAGACAGACAGACGGGCCCATCCAAGTGTAGACAGACAGACAGACGGGCCCATCCAAGTGTAGAGACAGACAGACGGGCCCATCCAAGTGTAGACAGACAGACGGGCCTATACAAGTGTAGACAGACAGACAGACGGGCCCATCCAAGTGTAGACAGACAGACGGGCCTATACAAGTGTAGACAGACAGACAGACGGGCCCATACAAGTGTAGACAGACAGACAGACGGGCCCATACAAGTGTAGACAGACAGACAGACGGGTCCATACAAGTGTACACAGACAGACAGACGGGCCCATCCAAGTGTAGACAGACAGACGGGCCCATCCAAGTGTAGAGACAGACAGACGGGCCCATACAAGTGTGGACAGACAGACAGACGGGCCTATACAAGTGTAGACAGACAGACAGACGGGCCCATACAAGTGTAGACAGACAGACAGACGGGCCCATACAAGTGTACACAGACAGACAGACGGGCCCATCCAAGTGTAGACAGACAGACGGGCCCATCCAAGTGTAGAGACAGACAGACGGGCCCATACAAGTGTGGACAGACAGACAGACGGGCCTATACAAGTGTAGACAGACAGACAGACGGGCCCATACAAGTGTAGACAGACAGACAGACGGGCCCATACAAGTGTACACAGACAGACAGACGGGCCCATCCAAGTGTAGACAGACAGACGGGCCCATCCAAGTGTAGAGACAGACAGACGGGCCCATACAAGTGTGGACAGACAGACAGACGGGCCCATCCAAGTGTAGACAGACAGACAGACGGGCCCATCCAAGTGTAGAGACAGACAGACGGGCCCATCCAAGTGTAGACAGACAGACGGGCCTATACAAGTGTAGACAGACAGACAGACGGGCCCATCCAAGTGTAGACAGACAGACGGGCCTATACAAGTGTAGACAGACAGACAGACGGGCCCATACAAGTGTAGACAGACAGACAGACGGGCCCATACAAGTGTAGACAGACAGACAGACGGGCCCATACAAGTGTACACAGACAGACAGACGGGCCCATCCAAGTGTAGACAGACAGACGGGCCCATCCAAGTGTAGAGACAGACAGACGGGCCCATACAAGTGTGGACAGACAGACAGACGGGCCTATACAAGTGTAGACAGACAGACAGACGGGCCCATACAAGTGTAGACAGACAGACAGACGGGCCCATACAAGTGTACACAGACAGACAGACGGGCCCATCCAAGTGTAGACAGACAGACGGGCCCATCCAAGTGTAGAGACAGACAGACGGGCCCATACAAGTGTGGACAGACAGACAGACGGGCCCATACAAGTGTAGACAGACAGACGGGCCCATACAAGTGTGGACAGACAGACAGACAGGCCCATACAAGTGTAGACAGACAGACGGGCCCATCCAAGTGTAGAGACAGACAGACGGGCCCATCCAAGTGTAGACAGACAGACGGGCCCATCCAAGTGTAGAGACAGACAGACGGGCCCATACAAGTGTGGACAGACAGACAGACGGGCCCATACAAGTGTAGACAGACAGACGGGCCCATACAAGTGTGGACAGACAGACAGACAGGCCCATACAAGTGTAGACAGACAGACGGGCCCATCCAAGTGTAGAGACAGACAGACGGGCCCATACAAGTGTAGACAGACAGACGGGCCCATACAAGTGTGGACAGACAGACGGGCCCATCCAAGTGTAGACAGACAGACGGGCCCATCCAAGTGTAGACAGACAGACAGACGGGCCCATACAAGTGTAGACAGACAGACGGGCCCATCCAAGTGTAGACAGACAGACAGACGGGCCCATACAAGTGTAGACAGACAGACGGGCCCATACAAGTGTGGACAGACAGACAGACAGGCCCATACAAGTGTAGACAGACAGACGGGCCCATCCAAGTGTAGAGACAGACAGACGGGCCCATACAAGTGTAGACAGACAGACAGACGGGCCCATACAAGTACCAGGCATCAAAAAGGTTCAGATGTTCTCATTCAGAACCACAAATACTTATTTTCACATAGTTTATAAAAGAGAAATCCTACTGAAAATTTCTGAGCAGAAACTGAATTGAACCTATGAGAATGCTTCACAAAACAACTGGAATATATAAGGCACCCATAAGAGACCAAGAGTCCCAACACTCCTGGCCTTCTCAGTGTTACAAATTGGGTGACAGCTGCAGTAGGACTATCCACGGATGTGATCTAAGCAGAATGAAGCTGTAAGGAAAATCATTGGCATTTTGAATACCTTCTTTGAAGGAGATGTGATCTCCAATCTTTTGAGACAGGGTCTCGCTCTGTTGTCCAGGCTAGGGTACAGTGGTATGATCATAGCTCACTGCAGCCTCAAACTCCTGGGATCAAGTGATCCTCCTGCATCAACCTTCCAAAAAGATGGGAGTATAGGAATGCACCACTATGCCAGCTCATACTTCTGGGTTTTGTGGAGAAGGGGTCTCACTCTTGCTGAGGCTATTCTCAAAGTCCTAGCCTCAAGCAATCTCACCTCAGGTTCCCAACATGCCAGGATTATAGGCCATGAGCCACTGCCGCAGCCCAATCTTCATTTTACAATGATTATATGACTTATCCAAGGGCACAGAGCCTAAACTGGAGCCCACAGTCAACTGATTCCAAGCATGTGGTTCACTGCCTCCCAATCTCTAACAGCAAAATACAATAGCAAGAGCACCAAGGAAGAAATCAAATGCTGTAATGCTTTGCTTCCTGACCTTGAGCAAGTTCTCAACTTCTCAAATGATGCCTGAACTATTTACCTCACAGTTTGGTTCGGGAGTGGGGGTGGGGGGAATCTACCTTAGTAAGAAGAAAAATGCGAGCCCTGCTGCAAACATATTGCAGAGGTAACATGGTTGATTTCTGCCACCTTCACCGGGGTTGACTGGAGACCCTGACGCAAGCACATCGAGATCATCTTTAAAACAGCACTCAACTTGAGGCGCGTTTTTTAGACATCACTAAAACACTGGCCAAAACACTTAATTGAGAGCCAGCCATGTATAACGTAACAACACGGTCCCCAAAACAGATTAAAAATTACTGTAGTTTTTAAGTATGGCTGAACCTTATGCCAATTTCCTATTTTTAATACAAATTATTTTTCCCATAAGCAAGAAATCTGAAAGCTAATTGCAAGCAAGTAAAATACCCTGAAAACACATTTCATCAGATTAATCTGACCATTTAATTTCAAGAGGCATTTTGTGTTCAAAGTAATACCAGGCAATTTTACTAAAATCAAGCCTATTAAACCCATAAAGACCTTATCTCGTTCTAACAAGCTTAAAGCTCATTCTTTACCTGGGTCATCTCAACATGCCCCCCCTCAATCTGAAAATTCAAATGCCCTTTTAATAAAATATCTATTCATGCAAGAATATATACATTAAAAGCCAGTGTAAATCTTTTTTTTTTTTTTTTTTTTTGAGACAGAGTCTCAAGCTGTCGCCCCGATAGTGTCGTGGCTTCATAGCTCACAGAGACCTCAAGCAATCCTCTTGCCTCAGTTTTTCTATTTTTAGTAGAGACAGGGTCTTGCTTTTGCTCAGGCTGATCTTGAACTCATGAGCACAAGCAATCCACCCATCTCAGCCTCCCGGAGTGCTAGGATTACTGGTGTGAGCCACCACACCACACCACCACACCCAATGTAAATTTTATGAACCAAAATAAACCAGACAAAATAAAAGCTACATGCCCTTTTATGGACAGTTTCCCAACCAGAAATCCCATCACCTCTGCCATGTCCAAAATCCATGCATATCCCTGGCCTCCCCCCACTGCCCTGGGAAGTCCCTAGCACATTTCTGGGAAGAGTCCTGCTATCAGGACATTTTCACACCTTACAGTGTCCCCCCACCAGAGCCTAGTACTCCATACAACAGCCAGCTCCAGACGTATTTTGATAAAAACATGAACAGGGGAAACTGCCGGCTCCTGATTTTGATGTCATAAGAAAGTCTAAGGTCAGGACTTTGGTTTTCACCCACAAAATGCTGGTTCAAGACACTAGGGCTCTCCTGAAGCAAAGAACAAAATGTACACCCCCGTTTTCCCTCCTCAGTCAGCCGTCACCTTTCAAAGGCACAGATGGTATTGACAGTATCAAAAGTTCCTGCTGCCTCTAAGATGATCTGTGCCTCGTTTACTAGTGAGCTGAAACTACACAGACGCAGGACACTGTGGCAGGAGAAAGGCCCTGCAGTCCAGGAGTCAGTGAGCTCACAGGACAGACCCTCCCTGCTGTGATTAGGGATTCTCAACCTGACAGAGGGCCTTCAAACAGTTCAATGCTCCAGCCCCAGCCAACTGCACTAGAATCTTTGGAGAAAGGACTTCAGCATTAGTATTTAAGGCCCCCAGAAGATTCCAACAGTCAGCCAAGATCAAGAACCACCAGTCTAGCCTAGGAGATTTCCTTAAGCTCTGCCAGAAGTAATAGTTTAAGAATCACTAGAAAACTCCTTTATTCCTGCTCCATGGGCATTTACTGTTTTTCACCTGAGAAGGAAACACATCAGTATAGGGGAAGGCATCTCCTTACACCTCATCCTTCTAATCTGTTCCTCTCCAACCTCTCTCTCTTCTCCATGAGGCATGAGCAACCCCTCCCCACCACTTCATCTGCCGATTTCAGTGACCACTAGAAAGTGACAAAGTGCACATCAACCCCATGCCCGCTGCACACCCACCACACCCACTGCACACTCACCCCATCTGCTGCACACTCACCCCACGCCCGCTGCACACCCATTCTCACCTCTACTCCAAAAGGTATTTATTCTGTGTATGAACTAGCTGGTTAATCGAAGATCTCTAAAATACAAACCTGTACTTACCCAACATATATCTTTAGCAAACGGCTCCAAGAAACTCAAAGAATTGTCAGATTTTGCTAGTCTTCAAATATTCCTTTGAAGAAAAGTCTCATTCCCAGCCAATTGCTAAAGAACACTGTTTTGAGGCCCAAGTCACAGACTTATGCAGAAATACAATAAATCTACTAATCACTACAAGGGAAGTTCTTCTTAGCCTATGAACAATTTATTTGTCTAAGTGGCACCATTCAGTTTATCTACCCGAGCTCTCTTAATATTACAATGCCCACCATCTGGATTAAACTCACTTCCCCCATAGTATATACTTCATTTCAACCCTCCAACAATCACATCATCTAGAAAAATCTGAAAATATATTCTATAGCATTGGACAAGAAGAAAATCAGGGCAAAGAGATGTTAAAATCTTACGAATTTCAAGGTCTAGGGCTACACATGCAAGCAAAACTGAAGAGTTTTCCTAAAACTCTGCCCCTTGATATTTAGGAGAATCCTAGTACTAGCTAGCATTCGTGATCTTTACATGGAAGTTTAAGAAGAACTACTTTACCTAGTAAGAAAAATGTAAATGCAATTTTTAAAAACATTAAAAATAAAAAAAAAAATAATGTGCCACATAAAGCCACTGTTTCTGGCTTCAGTATCCAACACAAACACACACCTCACCACCTGCTCTGTCACCTCAGAAAGCTACTGTCTGAAGCTCTGCAAGGTCAGAACTGAGGCGAAAGCAACTTTAGAGAGAACATGCCCAGAACCCAGCATGTTGTGTGTGGACATGGCAGTGGCATGCCTGGGAAGCCCAGGCTGCAGGCCCTCCGCCCAAGTATCTCGGTATGGTACTCCTTGTCAGCCCAGAGTGAACAGAAGGCTCTTGGGCTCTACTCTTTGGACAGCCTCTGCAGTGCCAAACACTCCCGGACACTGCTGGGTCACGTCACCCGCATCCCCCTCTACCACACAAGGCTTGACAGCAGAGGGCCAAGGGTCTGAGGCTTCAACTCCTTGTGATCACAAAGCTCTGGCACCCCAAAAGCCCCAATGAGGGAACCTCAGCCCTACCCCCCACGCTCTCCCAGCAGTTGCTGAGTATACTTTTCTTCAATAAAAGGATCCCTGGCTGAAAGATGAGGCCCACAGTTTCTTCGAGATGACAAGCAGGCCCAGACACTAAAGTCAGGACAGTTTTGTTGAGCAAGCAATTGATAAAAAAAAAAAAACACACACACACACACACAATGCAATCCAAATAAATGACACAGTTGACTGGAAAACGAACCCTAGCACTTCCTTTATTAAAACCAAAACACAGACAACCAAAGCCATGGGAACATCCTGACCATGGCTCCTCCCACGTGAAGATTCTGCTAAGCAGTTTTCATAAATACTGCATTCTAGACCTCTCAGCCACCCCATGAGATCACCATCCGCGTGACACAGCTGAGACAACTAGGGTGCAGGTCTTGCACAAGCTCCCCTGTGGCTGGGAAGTGGGGTTTGAGGGCCATGGGTCATCCATCCTCCGGACTAGAAAACGCTTGTGAGCTACCATAAGCTTTGCAGGCTGCCTGGCGCCAAAGCCACCTAACTGGCAATCCTTGCCCTTGTTTATCCACTAAAACAGCATGATCAACACAAAGAATAAAATCTGATGCCACCTCCAATTCCCTACAGGTGAACTCACCTTCCGTATGTGTCTTATAAAAGCCGGCAGCGTGACAAGTATCGGGAAACGCAAGTGACTACGTGCAGTTCCAGCGTACACAGATTTCAATCAATAATCACGTTTCTTTTACCTGAAAATCCTTCAGCTTTTGGAAGCATCAAACGGGGGAAACGGCTGGAATAGACCCTAAGGTTGTAGACAAGATTGAGCTGTCACAACTAGGAATACACATGTCCTGACCACCAGAAAAAAAAAGTGTCACCGAGTGTTCTTTTCTTCCCAGGAGGGCAGCAAGAACAGAGAGCAGCCAGGACACGGTCAGTGTTGGCCCACACCCCCCATTTCACAGAGACCCTCGTCCTGTGCAGTCCTGGGGGAGATTAAAGAATTCCACGGACAGGTGACAGGCTGGAGACGTGACCCCCCGCCCCAATCTATGAGGGTCCAGAGGGTAATAAGCACGTTAGGCTTCATGGGCTGAATCAACTCCGCCACATATTCCTCTCTCTTTTTTAACAATCTTTTAAAGTGTAAAAACCATTCTTGGCTCATGAACTGACAAAAGCCAGCCATGGGCAATAGGAGTCTGATATTCTCAGCCCATCGCGTGCTGGGGACACTGCCAGGCCCAATGAAGCAGCTGCCCACGACCTCTGGAAATATTCCTCATACATCGCTCAACATACCCAGAAACGTCTCTTTGCTCTCTTCACCTGTCCCCCAGGAGCCTAGTAAGAAGGAAGCAGCAGGGCCTGTAAGCGTCTAAGACTGTGCCAGGGGCAGACTTCACATGGGCTCTCCTCATTCTCTACTCCCCAACTGTCTGCGGAAGCCACTGCCACAGGTGGGAAGAGGGAGGCCGAATAAACCACCTGGAGACACAAAGCCAGAGTGCCAGCATTCGACCATTTCAGCCCTAAGGCCAATGTTCTTCCCATGACCCTACACCCTACCCCTAAAGACCCATCTAGGAAAGAACAGGCTGTCAAGAATGTTGTAAGTGTCACCTCTTCGGGTGGCAGCCCCCTGGGTGAGACAGCAGCCCTGAGCTGCTGAAGAACTGCCCATCCTCCCACAGTCTCCAACAGTGGATGCTTTCCCTCCCCGGGTTGGTCTCACCTCTGGCCACTGTACTGCCTGCTCTGAACAGCACCCTAGAGTAGCCTCCTTTAAAACACCACAGCCTTGGCACAGGAACAGACCCTCCAGCTCAAGGACCTGGCCATGCACTCGCTGGGGAGCTGGCCTCACTACGTGCAGCAAAACAGGGGCTCCAACCAGATGCCAACAGCCCACAATGTGGCAAACTGACAGAAAACAGGCAAGCCTGGGTGGGGAAGGCTGGACAGAAGTAAGCTTGGCACTGAATGTCTAGTCTTAACCTGCCTACAATTCTATTTCCTCTCGGTATAATACGTGAAAGCACAGGTCCTGGAGCCAGAATGCCTGCATCTGCCCCAGCTCTGATAAGGGAAACCTGGACACACCACCCACTTGCCCTACACCTCAGCTGAGTCTTTTCTAAGTGGGGTAAAAAGAGGACTTTGGTCACAGGGCTGTGGGATGACTCAGTGCTCGCTGAGGGCCTGGATGTGTCCCCGCCCATCACCATTACTGCTCCACTACTCGGCCCAGGGTGCAGCTCCAGTGCAGGTCTGCCTGCCCCTCCACTCTGGTTTCTCATCATCACATCTGAACTTGCTTTCTGCTGCCCCCATCAACATCCCCCAATCCTCAGAGACTTCAGCAAATCCTCATCGCTACCAGAAAGTCTTTCCTAAAAACCACACTGGACTTCACGTTTTAGAGAAGAAAATGGTGTTATCACCTAGGTCGATCACTTTGCTTTGGTGTCTATTGTAATCCCTTCCTTGAGCAAGCGCTTGTCTGCACCTTAACCTGCTCTCAGCTCCAGGGGGAGAGCTGTCAGCTCATCTTATTCATTCTCTGCCTGGTCCCTTTCCCCTCCTGCCTCCTCCATCCCCACCCACCACATTCATGCACTATAAAACCTACAAAACCACTCCTGTGGGTCATCCCCTGGGTTGAACTTCGAGGAGCAGACTCTCCTATATTCAGCTCGTGGTATCCCAGCTTTCCTGCTCCTTACTTAGACCCAAACTGAGGTATAAATTTCATCACTATTGAGAAAGCCATAGAGAAGATACTCCTCTGCTCTTCCCTCCGAGCTGTCGTGATGTCTGGGAGGTACCATAAAGAGACTCAGGAGTCCGGGGCTGGAGTGAGGGGGTGACAAGAGGGAAAAGGCTAATAACCGAGACTGTGTAAGGAGTTGTTCCGCAGACTCTCTCAACAGTGCTGTTCACAAGATCCAGCCCATAGCCCACTCTGCACAGAGTCCAGCTTCTGCCCGGCTCGCCCCAGTTACCTGCCCTGTAGCACACACCTCCTCCATGGGCAGGCTCTGCTGGCAATGACCCCCAAATGCCTCCGAGAGAGCAAATACTGTAACACAACTTTTTGTGTTATTAGGTTGTTTTCCTCCACTTTGCCACATTGATGTAACAGTAATAGTGCCACAGTGGGAGCAGCCCCTTCCTACGTCAGAACACTAAAGCCTATCTCCTTCCTATATTGGAATGGCTCTTTTGAAGATCACGAGTGGGACACGTGGAAGAAGGAAATCAAATACTTCCCCTTCAGTGCTTCCACAGCACTTGAAAATAATGCTAGAATAAAGAAATAAGACGCAGGCCTGGTAGACCATACCTCAAGTCCTAGCAACTCAGGAGGCGGAGGCCAGAGGATCACATCAGCCCCGAAGTTTGAGGCTTCAGTGAACTATAACAGCACCACTGCCCTCCAGCCTGGGTGACAGCGCGAGACCCAATCTCTTTAAAAAAGAAAATCACAAGTCAGTAGAGTGCTCAAGAGTCAGACTTTGGGGTCAGACTTGGGCTCTGCCATCCTGAGTCAGGGGCCAGGTGACCTCTACAAAGCTCCACTTGTGAAACGGAGACTCATCCCGCAAGGTGTGTCAAGGAGCACGAGGATGAGGAACGCGGAGCGTGCATCTCTTATGCTGTCTTGGTTATTAGTTGGTAACTCAGTATCAATGTTTTTGTTCTCACCACATTGTATTAAAATTAAAAATCACAAATATATCCTTTCCCATTGTGTGGGTTGTCTCTTTGCTTTGGTTATCGTCACCTTAGCTGTACAGAAGCTTTTCAGTTTAATGAAGTCCCATTTGTTTATTTTTGTTGTTGTTGCAATTGCCATGGCAGTCTTCTTCATGAAGTCTTCCCCCAGGCCAATATCTTCCAGTGTTTTTCCTATGCTTTCTTTGAGGATTTTTATTGTTTCGTGCCTTAAATTTAAGTCCTTTATCCATCTTGAATCAATTTTTGTGAGTGGGGAAAGGTGTGGGTCCAGTTTCAGTCTTTTACACGCAGACATCCAATTCTCCCAACACCATTTATTGAATAGGGAGTCTTTCCCCCAAGGTAAGTTCTTGTTTGGTTTATCGAAGATTAGGTGGTTGTAAAATGTTAGTTTCATTTCTTGGTGTTCAATTCGATTCCAAGTGTCTATGTCTCTGTTTTTGTGCCAGTACCATGCTGTCTTGAGCACTATGGCTTTGTAGTACAGACTAAAATCTGGTGTGCTGATGCCCCCAGCTTTATTTTTGTTACAGAGAACTGCCTTAGCTATGCGGGGGTTTTTCCGGTTCCATACAAAACGCAGAATCATTTTTTCCAAATCTTGAAAGTACGATGTAGGTACTTTGATAGGAATGGCATTGAATAGGTAGATTGCTTTGGGAAGTATAGACATTTTAACAATGTTGATTCTTCCCATCCATGAGCATGGTATGTTCTTCCATTTGTTAATATCCTCTGCTATTTCCTTTCTGCGGAGTTCATAGTTTTCTTTATAGAGGTCCTTCACCTCCTTCGTTAGACATATTCCTAGGTATTTCATTTTCTTTGAAACTATGGTGAAGGGAGTTGTGTCCTTAATTAGCTTCTCATCTTGACTGTTATTGGTGTATACAAAGGCTACTGACTTGTGGACATTGATTTTATATCCTGAAACATTACTGTATTTTTTGATGACTTCTAGGAGTCTTGTGGTTGAGTCTTTGGGGTTCTCTAAGTATAAGATCATGTCGTCAGCAAAGAGGGAGAGTTTGACCTCCTCTGCTCCCATTTGGATTCCCTTTATTTCCTTGTCTTGCCTAATTGTATTGGCTAGAACTTCCAGCACTATGTTGAATAGTAAAGGTGACAGAGGACAACCTTGTCTGGTTCCAGTTCTAAGAGGAAAAGCTTTCAGTTTTACTCCATTCAGTAAAATATTGGCTGTGGGTTTGTCATAGATAGCTTCAATCAGTTTTAGAAATGTGCCACCTATGCCTATACTCTTCAGTGTTCTAATTAGAAAAGGATGCTGGATTTTATCAAATGCTTTTTCTGCATCTATTGAGAGGATCATGTGATCTTTATTTTTGCCTCTGTTAATATGGTGGATAACGTTTATGGACTTGCGTATGTTGAACCAGCCTTGCATCCCTGGGATGAAGCCTGCTTGATCATGATGAATGACTTTTTTGATGATAAGCTGTAATCTATTGGCTAGGATTTTGTTGAGAATTTTTCCATCTATATTCATGAGTGAGATTGGTCTGAAATTCTCCTTTTTGTTTGGGTCTTTTCCTGGTTTTGGTATCAGGGTGATGTTTGCTTCATAGAATGTGTTGGGGAAGATTCCTTCTTCCTCAATTTTTTGGAATAATTTCTGCAGTACAGGAATAAGCTCTTCCTTGAAGGTTTGATCAGACAAAAGCTTGATAACCAGGATCTATAGAGAACTCAAATTAATCCACATGAAAAAAGCCAACAATCCCTTATATCAATGGGCAAGAGACATGAATAGAACTTTCTCTAAAGACGACAGACGAATGGCTAACAAACACATGAAAAAATGTTCATCATCTCTATATATTAGAGAAATGCAAATCAAAACATCCCTGAGATATCATCTAACCCCAGAGAGAATGGCCCACATCACAAAATCTCAAAACTGCAGATGCTGGCGTGGATGTGGAGAGAAGGGAACACTTTTACACTGCTGGTGGGACTGCAAACTAGTACAACCTTTCTGGAAGGAAGTATGGAGAAACCTCAAAGCACTCAACCTAGACCTCCCATTCGATCCTGCAATCCCATTACTGGGCATCTACCCAGAAGGAAAAAAATCCTTTTATCATAAGGACACTTGTACTAGACTGTTTATTGCAGCTCAATTTACAATCGCCAAAATGTGGAAACAGCCTAAATGCCCACCAACCCAGGAATGGATTAACAAGCTGTGGTATATGTATACCATGGAATACTATTCAGCCATTAAAAAAAATGGAGACTTTACATCCTTCGTATTAACCTGGATGGAAGTGGAAGACATTATTCTTAGTAAAGCATCACAAGAATGGAGAAGCATGAATCCTATGTACTCAATCTTGATATGAGGACAATTAGTGACAATTAAGGTTATGGGGGGGGAAGCAGAAAGAGAGAGGGAGGGAGTGGGGTGGGGCCTTAGTGTGTGTCACACTTTATGGGGGCAGGACATGATTGCAAGAGGGACTTTACCTAGCAATTGCAATCAGTGTAACTGGCTTATTGTACCCTCAATGAATCCCCAACAATAAAAAAAAAAAGAAAAAAAAAAATCACAAATATAGAAGCAGGACCATTGTAAATTGCTAGAGGGACATAAAATGGCACAGCCGCTTCAGAAAGCTGTTTGGCGATTTTTCAAATAGGTAAACACAAAAGTACTATCTGTGGAAACCAGAGGATCTCCGATGGGAGGGGCTCTCGTGTGATCCAGCTAGTCCACTCCCAAGAGGACTGAATGCACGCACCCACACAAGACACGGATGTTCACAACAGCCACCAGTGGAAACAACGTAAATGCCCCACTGGGGATCGGACAGACACCCTGGGGCAGGCACCTCCACGCAGTGCAGGAGTATTCCAGCAAAAGGCAATAATCCCCGAGAACACTGCACTAAGTGAAAGAAGCCAGTCCCAAAGGATCCAATTAATGTGAAAAGTTAAAAAAAAAAAAACCCGCCAATTTACAGAGAAACAAAGTAGATTAGGAATCGCCCAAGGCTGGGTGGGAACAGAGAGTAACGTGAGTGAGTATGAGGGCCCTCCTCAGGGGTGAAAATGTTCCCAACTGGGTTATGGTGACGGCAGCACCCTTTGGTAAAGGTGAACTGTACACCTGGAACGGGTAAATTTTGTGATACGTAAAATTTATCTTGGGAGGAAGAAGAGAGGAAGGGAGAAAAATGAATACAAATGGATTACCACTGACCTTTGAACCCATAAAAATGGTAAATTATATATGTATATTGAAAATATTTTTAAAAGCTGTATGAAAGAAAAATTACACATTATACATCTTTACCCATCTGTCTCCCGCAAAGGAGATCTTTAAGGGCAAAGACCTCCTTCAGTCCATCTCTCCCAGCATCTAGTAAATACCTGGCACAAAGTGAGGGCTGAAATACCTGGTGGACAAAGGACTTCTTGAAAGAAAAAAGGAAAAAAGAAAAAAGGGCAGCTTTGTCTTGTTCCACAGCTTCATGATCTACCTGACCTTCACATCCTGTCTACTCCTCCAAGCTAACTCCAAAACCAGTGACCAGCGCAGGCCACAAAGCAAACGTCTCTGTGACACTTCAAGCTGCTCAAAACATAACCCAACCCTCCAGGCGTGTCTTGACCCCTGTCAATGAAGTGCAGTCTGTCGCTTGTTCCGAATTAAAAAGAAAATTTATTTTCCTTATGTTTTCTGTGGTAGCAATATTATGAAAACTTCGGGGTTAAGAGTAGAGAATAAAGACCATGATGTAAATATTGGGAGGGAGGGATAATCTAATTTAAAATAAATGTTTAAATTCTTTCACGAGGTAGTTCTTATTTTGTATTTAGAAACTGCCTATTTAATTCACACACCATGAGATAAGTGTCCCCACAGAATTAAATCATTTAATCCTCATCTCTTTAAAGATAAGGAAACCACAACACGAAGGTGAGATGAATTATCCGAGATCATGAAGCCAGCCTGTGGCAGGAGCAGGAGCTGGAACAGTTTGTGTCTCCAGCCCACCCGCCCAGCCACCATGCTTGACACTGTCACAGTGAGGACTGTGCAGCAGGGTCTGCTTAGCTGTATAAACAAAGCAGGAGGTTAAACAGGGCACAGCACATAAACTCTGTGTAGTGTGGAATCCAGTAAACAATCAGTTTTTACTCCCACTTCACTACTGTTGCCACAATACTAGTTGAGAAAATAAAATCTCACATTTCAAAGCAAGACTGAAATAGTTCTTCCTTAATAAGTGTGATGTACTGAAACACTCCACTGCCCCTTGGTACCACCCAGTGGTCAGATAAAAATGACACAGCACAGGCCGGTCAAAAGGGTCTCCTTCCCTCTCCTCATCTGCCGTTCCAAAGGACCCTCTTGGGACTTCAACCTCAGGCTGTTAATACCTTACTTATCCCAGTTTGAAGACAAAGGTCATTTTACAAGACTGCATTATTTTCAGAACATGGCAATCAGTTCTCATGATTTAATATTTTCTTGGCACAACATTCCACGAACCCCAGTGATGACTGGTATGTCAGCCATTCTAAAGGATTATTATAAATGGGACTTGGGTAAGTAACCTTTTGGAAGGTATGCAAACTAAATGAATACTGCTGAGTAAGGACCATTTCAGCCAACTCCCTGGTCTGTTAGGTAAAGGGCAAAAGGACGGAGAAGAACAATACATCCTCTGCACAATCAAAAAGCAGATAAATAAATAAAACCAACCTCCACCAGTAGGTTGATTCCAACTTCCTCCTAGCCCCACATTTTGCTGAATAGTAAACTAAAATAGAGACAGGCGGCGCCTGTGGCTCAAGGAGTAGGGCGCAGGTCCCATATGCCGGAGGTGGTGGGTTCAAACCCAGCCCCGGCCAAAAAAAAAAGGTAACTAAAATAGAGGAACTCCACAAACTTTGAGTTCAATTTAACTGGTAACACAGTAACCCCTCTCGCTCATACAGCACTTTGTGTTTTTTTTTTTTTTTTTTTTCAGAGAACCATCACATAAATGGCTTCTTAAACACAAGAAACAGCCTATAAAGTAATTCATTAACTTCAGATTCAGAAATATCACATAGGTGAGCCTAACATATACTCCGGTTTCCTGGCTCCTAATTTCCACTGTCCCTTTCTGTATTAAACTACCGTTTTTTCAGGCGGCAGCTATGGCTCAGTGAGTAGGGTACCCACATACTGAGGGTAGCAGGCTTGAACCCCACTCCGGCCAAACTGCAACAAAAAAATAGCCAGGCGCTAGGCCCGGCGCCTGTAGTCCCAGCTACTCAGGAGGCTGAGGCAAGAGAATCGCCTAAGCCCAAGAGCTGGAGGTTGCTGATTCTACCAAGGATGACAAAGTGAGACTCTGTCACTAAAATAAATAAATAAATAATAAAAAATAATAATAAACTACCGTTTTTCTGGGGGCGGAGGTGGGGGAACAGTGAAGGCAGACCAAGCCCCTGGAAAGGCTGGTGACAGTTTACTTTCTAAGTGTCTTTCATCACATTTTCTTTCTACGTGTCCCAGGGTTAACACTCACCATGTATGGCCACAAAAAACCAGTTTAAATTCAGACCCCACAAACTCAAAGCAGAATACATAGCCTGACAGGAATGGTGTATTATGGACACAGGACAGAAAACAAAGTCTCAGACCCACCATCCACTGTAGCAGAACCACCACCACCCCTGCCAGCCAGGATGCAGGAAAGCCCCCCAGTTGCAGCGACCCAGGCCTAGAAGTGCCAGCAAAGGGAAAGGAGGGGAAGACAGCCCTGCTCTGGCCCAGGAGAAAAGAGCCGATTAGGGCTTCCCTCAACACTGACAGTTCCAATAAAACCCTCTCTACCCATGTACCCTTCAGAGTTGTTTCTTTCCCCAAAAAGAGAACTAAATACTTGAAGGGCAAACGAAATAAATAATGCAACAAGTGTGCTCCTTTAGCTGAACTGCAACAGGAAGCATGCATACATTTATTAACTGAGCCTCTCGCCAATACTCAAGTTTACTAACTCAACTTTTACTCAGAGGTCAGATTTCAGAAACCTCAACCCTCCAGAAGCAGGAAGCAAAACAGACCTCCAAGCACAAAAATAGCTGTCCCAAATCCCTGGGTCTGCACGCACTGCACATCACAGAGGGGTCCTGCTCTCGGAACATTCTGGTCCATCTTTAATGAAGGTACATACTATGAAAGGCCAAACGACTGGGTTCCTACTGACATCAGGTGAGAAGCAGCAGATCAGGGCAAGAACCCTAAGTGGGTCTTAATGCCACACAGAGAAAAGACAGAGAATGAAGGCTGGTCACCAGAGGCCCTCCGCTGGGGCAGCAAACTTCTCCACTCCCAAGCAACAACCCCCAAGGACATGCCAGCCTGGGGAGAGAGACAGGGGACATGCCAGCCACCCCCAAAAGTGAAGTCTGAAGGTGCTACGCTGAAACAATAAAGACCTACGCCCAAAACAGGACGTGCCCCTGACACAAAGGGCTCTGGAGTCCACCCCTCTACTCCCCCTCCCTGTGTCACCTCAGTAATCTCCTTGCAGTTTTTGCAGTCCCCCAAATGGTGGCAGTCTGGGGCTAGCTCCCACCAGACAGCAGGAAAGCAGGGGCAGCAGGACCCCACAGGGTTTCCCGATCCCGATGACCTGTGCAGACACACACCCCGAGCTCCTGCTGATGGGAGCTGCAAACTCACTGGCTTACATTTAAGGACTGCCATCAAAAAAGCTGCCCAGTGCCTCATATCTGTAATCCCAGCACTTCGGGAGGCCAGGGCAGGACGATAATTTGAGGCCAAGAGTTTAAGACCAGGCTGGGCAACACAGCAAAACCCTGTCTCTACAAAGAAAATAAAAAATTAGCCAGCCTAGTGGCACTGCTACCTTGGAGTACCAGCTACTGGGGAAGCTGAGGCAGGAGGATCACTCAAGCTCAGGAGTCTGAGGTTGCTATGAGCTATGATCATATCACAGCACGCCAGCCTGGGCAACAACAACAAGCTACCCATCTACCACTAGGTATCCAGTGGATTCAGCCGTCCACATGTGTCTACTCCCAGTAAACCATACACGTGCATCATACAAAAGATACTTTACTTCTGGGTCCTTTTCTTGATCCTTGGTTTAAGAATAGCACACAATGTAAGCTGGCAAGTGTGAACATAACCGGCTCTAATTTGGACTCAGTTACACATTAGTGGAACACAGGCTCGAAAATAACTATGAAGGATATACCGGAGGTGGCGGGTTCAAACCCAGCGCCAGCCAAATATTGCAAATAATAATAATAATAATAATAAATAAATAAATAATAACTATGAAAGGACTTCCAGTAAAAGCCATCAAATGAAAGGTACATTCATACTGCTCTCCTCTGGGCCACACTGAAATTAATACAAGAATGAAAATATAACAAAAGTCGGAAACAGCTCTAACCCTAAACCACAGGTAACAGAGACTACCTGCTGCAAGCACGGAACCAGCAGCAGACTGAGGAAAGCAGAGCGTGGGAAGCCACAGCTCTCCAGGTCCCACGCAAGGACAGGGACCTCTGCAATTGAGGAATGTGAGGGCTGGAGTTGCTAGCATGCCAGGGAGGCAGGTACTGTCCCTGAAGGGACCCTGTTCCCTACCACAGAGCCACCTGGAAGGCATGGTTGACCATGTCATCTCTGCTCCCTGAACCAGGAGAAAAGCTCCCCACTACTGACCAGCACACCCACACCCTTCATCTGCCACCCAGTGAGCAAGGGCCTCCCAGGGAGCCTGGCAGCCTCCACATGGAGGGCCTCATCACTCCCAGCAAGAGCAAGAGAAGCAGCGCACTCTGCAGGCAGAGGCTAAAGAGCAGGCAGCCCAGAGTGCCAGAGGTCAGATCCAACCTGTGCTGGGCAGTGCCCCCCCAGAGGGCTCCTGCCCCTCTGTCCCTACAGTAGACCTGGCAAGCAAAATGGCAGGTCCAGACAGAACCGGCCTCCTCAGGGGGCCTCACGAACCAGAGGGATCCACAGATACACGCGGACGTGCCTACAAAAGAAAAAGAAAAAAAATAAACACGAGAGGCGCCTTTGGCTCAGTGAGTAGGGCGTCAGCCCCTTATACCGAGGGTGGCAGGTTCAAACCCGACCCCAGCCAAACTGCACCCCCCCAACAATTATAAAAAAAATTAAAGAAAATTTGGATTTTTAAATCTCAAAAGAACATTAACACAGTTGGAGGTGAAGACAATAAAAATTATCAAGATAAAAATATCACAATAAAAGCAGCAAAAAGAAGAGACACTGCAGAAAACAATAAAAGAACAGCCTAGCACCTAAAAAAAAAAATGGCAGAGCTAAAAAAAAATACAAAAGTGATCAGATAAGATGCCACCTATGGAATCAACAGAGACTCTGTATGTACTTACCTACTGTACCTGAAAATGGAAAGAAGGAAACAGCAAAAATTCCACTTCCAGGAGTTTATCCCCAAGTAATAATTAGACAAGTAGAAAGGCTCATATGTTCACTAAAGTTTTACATAACGTTTTCAAAAGCTGAAAACTACCTAAGCAGACATCAATGTGGCACTGCAGGAATTGATTCTGTTTTGGTTAGGGGGTGGGTCATTCATAAAACACATTCACAGAAAAAAATTGGAATGATGCATTCTAAAATGTTAAGGGGCTATCCACTTATTTCTCTCTAATCTATGTTTTTCTGTACTGTCCCAATAGTTAATAATAATCCTACTTTACAAATTTATACTTTGGGAAAAACGGAGCTCCAACATTTCCATTTTTAATGAACACACATGCACATCACAAAATACCAGATATAACTTCAGGAAGATTTTGAGTTTCTTCTTGGATTGAACCATTACCTATTTGAGGTCAGTCAGTAGTAAGTCTAAGCTACTACCCTCAATCAATCTGAACCATAATAAAAAAGCTAAAAGCAGCAAATGTCCTTCTGTATTAAACATCCTGAACGATATTTATACCAAACAATATATTATAGCATTACTTTTCAACAATACTCTCCATAAGGAAAACCAACAATAAAAATATAAAAAAAAAAATCTGAAAGTTTCAAGAAAAAGTTATCTTAAGACTCATTAAAATTCTGAAGCTAAAAATAAAGAAACAAAAAATAGAAGTTTAAAGAAACTTGGAAACCATGAGAATTTCTTAAGATACAAATATATTTCAATACTACTTTTTATTTCAGATTAATATAGGGGTACATACAATTAGGTTACATAGTTTACTTCTGTAGGGCCAAAGTCCGAAATGTAGGTGTGTCCTTCAACTGGGAAGTGTGCAATATATCTGCTGGGTGGGAATTTACTCTCCCCTCCCCACCCACTCGAGCTTCCTTGAGTTTTTCCTCATGTGCACCTGTAGGTGTTAATCTACTAGTTCCAATTTAACACTGAGTACATGTGGTGTTTGTTTTTCCATTCTTGCGATACTTCACTCAGGAGAATGGTCTCCAATTCCATCTAGGTTACAAGCAATACTACTCTTAAAATCTTTTGTCATTCTAGGTTTCCCAAAAGAATAAGAGAACAGAAATAACCCAGCTACCCGGGCACTCAGGCAGAACTCCTTGAGCCCAGGTGTACAAGGTTGCAATGAGCTATGATCACACCCCTGCAATCCTGCTTGAATGACAGAGGGAGACACTGTCTCAAAAAATAAGATAAAATAAAAGAAATAATTTGGGATAAATGAAATTATTCAAATTAAAAGATAGCACACAAAACAATCATTGTGGCAAAGGCTGAGAAGGGGGCCAGGGGCCAGCTGATGCATGTGGACAGTGGAGGAAGGGCCACCACTACACAGCATGGGCACCTTCTCCCAAAGGCAGTGTCATCCTACCAGGTCTGGTGACCAGTTTGGGCAGATCTCAAATGGCCAGACCCATCAATGAAAAACACCCCCCCCTACACACCCCTCACATTCAAAGGCCTACTTACTTTATGCCAACTAAGTGTTACAGAAAACATTTAAGTAACTCACTTTAAAAGACTTTTTTAGTTTGGGGTGCTTGCTGTAAGCTGTCTCTCTGTATCTGTACTGAGATACCTCTGAACTACAATCCATATAATAGCCTGCCAAGGATGGAAATGCCAGATTAGGAGGAAAAATCTATAAATATGAAAACACAACTGACCTTGGCCTATTACCAGCTCTTCGTGGCCAAGTGAACAACCTGGAAAAATGCTCATGTACAAGTACCTTTTCTCTGCCTTCATCTCACAGCCTCAATCACCTAATCCACTCTCTAATAAACTGATCCCAAGCTGTAGCAGAAGAACCACAGCGCAATCCACCAGTCCCTCAGCCTCCCTTAAGAACTCTCCTGAAAGAGAGGAGCTCTCCAGTCCAGGACACAAATCCTCTCAGCAACCTGACGAGGTGTGAAGAACAGAACAGAGTCACCAGGCAGACACAGGTGGGTTCAAATCCATCCCCACCTCGTACTAGTTACGTCTCTAGGCCTCCAGCTACTCATTTATTTACAAAAATAGGAAAATGCATACATATTATAGTTTCCCTGGGGATAAAATAAGAAAACTATTTTTTTAACTGATAATATATTCCCATGTTCCCATGATAGTATGACCAGCAGCCTTGGCTGCATTTTATTCTGAGTAACAATCACCACTGCTACCAACCGTAGTTGAATCACAGATGGACGGTGGGCGCACCCAATAAATTTCAACTAACAGCTGAATATGGGGAGATAACTCATGCAAGTGACAAGGAGCTGTCCCCTTCGAGGGTTTACCCTCAAATCACACACCTGGCCATGCATTCTTCTTGTGTCACATCTTTCTCTATGAAAAATGAATAAACTGCTGAATCCACTCTATGGCCTTCAATATGCACATGGATCTCTCAGGCGAGCCTTTAAGTAGCAAAAAATAAAGAAGCCCCCAAACGTTACGTTCAGGTAAAGACAACAGTCATGATTCAGGGGCCCTCTGCAATTAGAATAATAACCCCACCAGCAACTCTATCCTGAGATCATGTAGTGTGGGTAATATACTGTAAAGCACCAAGAGTTTCAGTTAAGAGAATTTTTTGTTCTGACCATTTGAAACACATGCAACTAATTACCACCAGGAGGAAGGGCACAGAGGTGAACCCCCTGCAGAGGCTGAGGGCTGCCGGTGCCACCCCCGGGGCTAGATCCTCCTCCTCCTAACCATCTGCAGAGGATCTAAAAGGGTCATTTAAGGGAGTCACACCAGAACAGGAGAACCCACGTGGGAAGGAGGTACCCCATCCTCAGCAAGCACACTTCTGACTTACCAGCTTTGCAGGTGGCTGCTGAGAACCCCCACGCACCCAGCCTTTGTAACAACACCCCGCACCAGAGCAGCCAGGCTCACGGCACCAGGAGAAACTGCTGTGCAAGTCAGAGACTGAAGAAGCCAACAAGGGAAAAAATGGAAGATACAGAAAAATACTTCAGTAGGACCAGAATGGCACGTTCTCTTTAAAATACCTCACTGAGATCCAGCTCAGGGGCTCACATCAGTAATCCCGGCACTTTGGAAAGCCAAGGCAGGAGGATCACTTCAAGCCAGAGTTTGTTACCAGCCTGGATAACACCGTGATACCCTGTCTCTACAGAAAAATAGAAAAGATTAGCTGGGCATGGTGGCGCATGCCTGCAAGCCCCGCTGCTCAGGGTATCACTTGAGCCCCAGAGTCTGAGGTTGCAGTGAGCTGTGGTTGACAACCCTGCACTCCAGCCTGGGCAACAGAGCAAGATGCTGCCTCGAAAACAAACTCACTGATTCTGAGGGCAGTGAAACTATTCTGGAAGACACTACAACAATGGATACACGTCACCATACATTTGTCAAAACCTATAGAATAAACACCACCAAGAGGGAACATGAACGTCAACTGTGAACTTGGGATGACAGTGACACATCACTAGAGCAGTGTCTTCCAACTTTTAGCTCACGTCACACTTCCACTTGAACCTACAGTTGACCTTCCACAGCACACTTAGATTACATAGATCCAAAAAAAGAATTTAACAAACAGAATATACTTACTTCCTTTGAACTTCTTTTGAAAATAATTTAATTAATTGTCTTTAAAATTCTTCATAGCACACCTAAGATTCTCTCATGGCACACTGGTTGAAAGTCACTGCAATAGAGGTTCATGAACTTTAACAAACCTCCCACTCTAGAGGGATGCTGCCCCCAGGGAGGCAGTGCATGTATAGGACCGAAGGGTATATGGGAAATCTAGGCACTTTACATTCAATGCTGTTGCGAAACTAAAACCACTCTTAAAACAAGTCTACTGAAACTAATGATAAAGGACAGTCACTGCAGTACACTGAGCTCCACAGAGACAGCACCAGGGTGAGAAGCAGGCAGCTCTGGGGGACTCTGCCTCATTGAAGAAAAAATAACCAAACACAGGCAAAGGATAGATCCTAGGAAGCTGAGAGGCAAACGTCATCATTCACATTCTTTGTGCAAACTTGCCTGGAGGAGCACAACCAGCAGCTCAGAGTTTTCTAAGAACTGCTCAGAGAGGGGGACCGTGTCTGTTAGAGAGAAGAAAATCTGGAGACAGGGCCCATTAGGAAAGAGAAGTGAAAACCTGTAGACCTCCTACATGGGAAACAACAAGTTCAAGTTTCCCGAAGTACCCAAGAGGCCTCCCCAGCCTCTGTCTCCTTCTGAGTAACACCCCAGACCATCCCCTGGTGATGCTGCAAAGCCAGATCACAGCAGCCTGTGGAAAGGAGGCCAGAAGGCTGGTGAAAGGCATAGCAGGTCACCAGTGCATGTGGATTAAGGAAAGCCTAATGCAGCAGTAAAAACAAGTGTCAAGGCCAAAAAGGCAAGAAAAAAAAGGATAAGGAGAAAGATGAAGAAAATGAAGAGTAAGCAGCCAGAGAGTTGTGGCGTGCACCTCTCCCAGTGCTCAGGAGACTAAGGTGAGAGAATCTCTTGAGCCAAGAGGTTGAGGTTGCTGTAGCTATGAGGCCAAGGCACTCTACCCACGGGACAAAGTGAGACTCTGTCCCAAAAAAAGAAAAAGAAAAAAAACTTCCTATACCTATTAGCTTCTGGTTCTTACGTAAATGTTTGCCTTTCTCTACAGAAGTACATTCCTCACCATATACTTGACTAGATGCCATGGCTGGCTAAGAAGCTGACTCCAGAATTAAGGCCCCACTCAGGAAGAACTCAACCTTTCCTGGGTCCTCTCTCCCAGACACAAGGTGGGCAGGGGATGCGGACTGGCCAGAGCCCCATCCCTCCTACCACAGAGATGGTCCAGGGCTAAAGACACCACCTAAGCCAGGCCAATGGGCACCTATGAATCTATGCTAGAGCTTTTGAGAAAGAGGCCCTCTCCCCACCCCTAGGATCATGTAAGGAAAGCCGGGTGCTGCTGGCGGCCAGTTCTCAACACACACCTGACAAGTGAGCCGCCAGCACTGGCAGGTGCCCTCCCAGGCCTCTGTGCGCCGCACGCTGGGCGCCTTCTCAGTGGCAGGAGCAACTGAATCTCCCTTTCTTCTTTTTCTTTAAACTAGTTGAGATTGTCGTTCTCTTACCTTCCACTGAAAAAAGAAAGGAAAATATCCTACAACACAATGAATATTTACCTCAATAAGGAGTTGTAATAGACAGATCATGCTATCCTCCCTGGGCAACACTAAAACCATAGGGTAAACGCAGCACAGGAACCCCAGAATCATCCTCCGGGTTAAAATGAAAGCTCGTTTGGTTTAATTAACCCAGAGGCTTCAACCCTGACCTTTCAGGTGTAACCAAAGATGAGAAGCTTAAACAACAGCCTTGTTAAGTTCTTCCTTAACTATCCAACTCACTGGAAAGTTACGGTGTGACCCACCTCAGGGGTGGCATCCGCTAAACTGCATAGGAGATTTAGCGTCAAAATGAAGGACTGTAAAACCTCCGTAGTTGGTCACCTCCCGACATGCACCATCCCTTAAGGCGACGTGATTGTCATGGCCCACACATGCACCAGGTGCACACATCAGGATAGGAGGCCTAGTTCCTTATGTCAACCACTTCTATAAGTTGACCAGTTTGTTCCAAGTCCCTTGGGTGGTCAACTTAGAGGTTCTACTGTTGTATATATTTACATATTGTATATATTAGATACATGGAGCTCTGACATGATTTGACTAAATCTTTTAAAAAAGAAACTCAGCCAGGTACAGGGGTTCAAGCCTATAATCCCAGCACTTTGGGAGGCCAAGACAAGAGGACAGCTTGAGCTTGGAATTAGAGCCTGGGCAATATACATGAGATGGACACGAGATGTCCTCTTTATAAAAATCAGAAAAATTAGCCAGGCGTTGTAATGCACACCTGTACTCTCAGCAACTCGGAAGGCTGAGGCAGGAGGATTACCCGACCCTAAGAATCTGAGGCTGCAGAAAGCTATGATCATGCCACTGTACTCCAGCCTGCGGAAGAGAGTATGACCCTATCTCAAAATAAATAATATCATAAAAAACTCATCTAAGAAATTACAAGCTGTTCTTGACTTACAGACAGCCAGCTCGCAAACTATTCCCACTGATAAACTAGCTGCCCACAGTGACCTTCCCAGCCCACCCAGCTACCTTGAAAGCCAATGTTGTTGCTAGTTCAGAGCAGAACTCACAGACAAGCAGGTAAAGTGAGGCAGGGTAGCCAGGAGCCATAAGAAGTGGAGATTTGAATCACAGACTCCTCCTTTTTTAATCACCACGCTCTACAGAATGATCACAACCCTCCCCAGGTTGCTAACAGCCATGGAAGACCTGATTAATCGATCACCAGCCTCAGCCCCTATCCTGGACTTTTCACCCAGCTCCAGACCTGCGTACATACCTGTCCATTTCCTCCACATACATAAAAGTCCACTTGCCTGAAATACGCAGGATTCCGTATCTACACAGGATTGTCTTCCACACTAGTCATTCACCCACACCAAGCCAGAACCCTGGAGCTAGCCCAGGACTCCACCTCCTTCCTTCACCATCCTCCTGACCCAGCCACTGATGCCTTGGCTCAGTCTGGCATCAGCTATCACCCACTGAGGGGCCAGCCTCCTCCCTCTCCAGCCCAACCACTGACCTGTCAAAACCCCCAAGTGGTCTCATTTTGGCACTTCAAACTTTCCCAGGAATCTCAAATCACAGAGTAGGCTAAAACTCAAAGCCCTCAACACAGGCTTTGGGGTGATAATGACAAGGCAGTCCAGGACCAGATATGAGTGAGCAGATACCATCGGTCCCAAACTATCTCTTCAAGTTCATGTCTCTTGTTCTCTTTCCTCTCCCTTTAAGTCCAGCAAAAATGAATTCCTTGTACTTTTCCAAATATGTTGTGCTATTTAAAGACTCCATGCATTTGAATGTTTGAATCTGTCTGGATGCCCTCTGCCTTTAAACAAAATTCTTCTAAAACAGAGTTCAAGCATCATTTTCTGTATTAATCTTCAGGGTGCCCCCTCTGGCTATGTAATTAGTCCCTTGACTGCGCTTTTGGGCCTTATGCCCCTATAAATACATTCAGCTCACTGAAACATATGCTACACATGCACCTCTGCTACTGGACGGTGAGCTCCCTGCAGACTGAGCTATTATTTAACAGGTGTCTGATCCCAATGCCAGCCCATATCAGACAAGTGACAGACCCCTCTTCAACTCAAATCATCTCCTATATCCTATATTGCCCGATAGTCTATTGATTATCTTTTTATAGCAACACACATCCTTGCTTCCCCTAATTAAGAGGGACTACTACTTTTATGAACTAGTATGAATACCTCCCCAGTATCTAGCTAATCAATTTCAGAAGAAGTAACCCGGTTTCCCCTGGAAACGCTTGCAGAGGGGAGGGATTAGAGAGATGTGGTCAACACAAGGGCCAGTGTCAGGAGGGCACGAAAGGAATGCAAGTCACAGTGAGGTCTGGCACAGCCCAAAACACCAATCTGGACCACCCAGAAACAGTGCATGGGACTAGTCTTGAAAATTCCTCCTCCAACCCTTTCTTATACCAACATGCTTCCTGCCTCAGGAACTTAACTCGATAGCTCTTTTAGCTCCCTTACACTTTGGGAAAAGTCTAAGGTAAAAGGCCTTTGTAGCCTAGACTCACAACTGCTGCTAATAAACTAATTTCTATAAGAAAATGTACTAGATTTCTTCAGTTTTTGTTTGTTTGTGGCAGTCTCATTCTGCAGCCCTGGTTGGTCACACCAACCTCAAACTCTCGAGCTCAAGAGCCTATAGTCAGCCAGGAAAGCAGAGGTTTTGCTGTCTGGAGTTATGCTTGCTGGCTCACAAGCGCACACATCAGCTCGCTCTATCACACGTAGTATGTATGTACTGGCCCCAATCCAGGTGTAGTGACCCCCATTTAGAACACAACTGGGCACTGCTGGGATGGAAGGAGGAGGAGAAGTCATTTTTTTATTTGTCCAAAAGCAGAAGAAAATAGCAAGGTTATTCTTCATAACAGCAGAGCTCAACAGGAATGTGCCCTAACGATTAAAGGAGGAACAGAAGCTGGATAATCACCATGAACAAACAGTGTATGGAAATGTGGGACAGTATTTATCATGCAGTTCTGAATGGAAACAACATAAAAAGTGCAGCTGCAGGACGGCTGCAAGTACTTCAAGATAACATGTATACACAGACAACTGGAAAATACACAAAACAGAAAACAGCTATAATCAAGTGGTGCGATTTTAGATGCTTTTGCCTTTAAAATAATTTAATGTGGATGGAGTGAGGGTATTTTTCTGGGGGAAGAGGTTGCCATTTCCACAGTCTTCCCCATTTCACATTATTCTTTTAATTCACAGACAACAGGGCCTGGGTAGGAAATGGGCTCAGATAAGCAACTCCAGGCACTTCCGGTGGTTTTCAAATGGAATTTCTTTTTTTTTTTTCGAGACAGAGTCTCACTTTGTTGTCCTGGGTAGAGTGCTGTCAAGTCACAGCTCACAGCAACTTCAAACTCTCGGGCTAAAGCAATTCTCTTGCCTCGGCCTCCCAAGTTAACTGGGACCACAGGCATCTGCCACAACACCTGGCTATTTTTAGAGACAGGGTCTCACTCTGGCTTAGGCTGGTCTCAAACCTGTGAGGTTCAGGCAATCCATCCACTTTGGCCTCCCAGGTTACTAGGATTACAGGTGTGAGACACCTTGCCCCGCCCAAAGGGAATTTCAAAAACAGCCTTATTTGACTGCTATACGTAATACCTTAAGAAATCATCTTTTGATGAATCCCCAACAATAAAAAAAAAAAGAAGAAATCTTCTATGCAACAGGCCATGTATAAAAATATGCAACATTTTATCATTTTTTAAAGGCTTAAAATACTTTAATCTTAAGTAACTTTCTACTCCAATTATTTTTCAAATGCTAAGAGCAAACGCTGTCCCCTTGGAAAAGCAGAGAAGAAAGATAATTTCTGATCTCCTGATCAGAAAAGTAAAAGTAATTTTACAATGAAGAGAAAATCAAGCATTTTACATGAATGGGGCAGGCATGAGCTCTCTTGGCCCTGGGGGCTTGAGAATGGAGTGGAATGTTATACACTGGGGAGGGGAGGGGAGCACCATTTGTTCCACATAAACAGTAATACATCAAAGAGAAAGAAATCAAGTATGTTAACTGAGGAAACTGCTTAAACTGTGTGATCACTTTAAAATATAACTCAGCTTCACGCCTCAGGTGGAAAAGAAATTCCATCCCACAACAACTGCAGGCTGGCACAATGCCGCAGGTCAAACTGAGGAGTGTGCACTGAAACTACAATCCGAGTACATGTGCACACTTCAGTACTATCCTCGGTATTCACTCTTCAGAGATAAATGCAAGCAGTCTGTGGAAGCAGGCCAGGAAATGCAAGAAGTTTCACTTCACGGAAGGAAGAATGCCGCGTAGAGAAAGGCATTCTGAACCATTCTGAACTCTTTTTCAGGAAGACTTTAGATCCTTCATTAACAATGGAAAAATAGGAGCCCAAATCCCACGTCTACCCCCTAAGTCTGTATATTGTGCCATTTACCCTTACATTTGAAAAAAAACATATAAACATTTTTCCAATCCCTCATGAGCTGTAACAAACCTCAGAAAAATTACAATGCACGTAAAGCAAAACTCCAGACCAAAATAAACCTAAAACCCTCAAATAAGAAAGTATGGTAAGACTGAAGTCTTAACTAATTCCAGTATACACTAATAAAAACCTGCATTATTAAGGTAAAGTGGAGGAGGCTCATACCGATCAGCTCTGAATTAAAAATTAAATCAACTATTTATATTGAAAAGCCCTCACATCCCAAACATTAAGTCTACTAGTCTGGAATATTTTTTCTAGTTCTGAAATGTATGTATATGATATTAGTAAGTATTAAACACAACAGATACCAAGAAAAGAAAATCTATTTTGACTAAAGAGTCCATTCATTTTTTTAAGAAGAATAAATGCCCAAGGGAAGGCACTCCACATACTACCATCTCCCAATGCCCACAGTAGCCTGTGTCCTGGCACCTGGAGAGAAAGAAGCTGGGTGGACGACACAGACCTTCCCCAGAGTCTTCTATTCAAAAACAGGGGGGAAAGGGAACATAGTGCTAACCAATAGCTTGCAAGGGGTTCCTGGGCAAAAAAACCTGGGGATGCTGAGTCTAGGAATCCTGCAGTGGCTGAGAAGGGTGAGGGGCAGGTTCAACCACCCAGGAACAGGAGGGAGCAGAGCCCACCCACACAAGAGATGCTGAGGAGCAGTGAAGACGATGCGGCCTATTAGCTAAGGCCCAGAGTTGGGTTTTTGTGTGTATGTGTGTGAGACAGAGTCTTACTATGTTGCACTCAGTAGAGTGCCATGGCGTCACAGCAACCTCAAACTCTTGGGCTTAAGCGATTCTCTTGCCTCAGCCTCCCAAGTAGTTGGGACTACAGGCACCTGCCACAATGCCTGGCTATTTTTTTGTTGTAGTTGTCACTGTTTAACAGGCCCGGGCCGGGTTCAAACCCACCAGTGTATGTGGCCGGTACCCTAACCACTGAGAAACAGGCACCAAGCCATAAGGCCCAGAGTTTTAGACTGGCATTTATATTTGATTAGGAAGTACCAGGAAGGCCATCAAGCAGAGTGTGACAAGATAAAATTAGTAAAGGTTTCTACTAGTCTTTACTATCAGTCTCAGAGAATTGAGTGGGCTTGCCCACTAAGTCAGAGAAGTGTTGTCTAAGTCAGTCTTCCCAAATACAACCACTGATTCTCATTTGAGCTGCTTTGCAAATGGACAAAGCAATAGTGTGCTCCCTTATGCGATGGGGTACAATAAAGATTTAAGGATTCTTTTCAATTCCCCAGTGCAATGGTTCTCAAAGTATGGTCCTTGAAGCAGAAACACACCTGGACCACACCTGAAAGCACACTCCATCTCAAGCCTCCAGAATCAGACACCTGGAGGGTGGAGCCTCGCAGCCTGCGTTTTATCACACCCTCCAGGTGATGCTGATAAATGGCAAAGCTTGAAAACTTCTGCCTTAGATTATAGGGTACTTTTTGAGTTCCTACTTCACAGTTCAAAAAACCACAATCTGGGCAATACCTGAAAGGCAATAAACAGCCAGTCAAGGGCTCCTGTCCCACCCTAAGAAGGGCCTAGAAGAAAATAGAGATAAAGAATAGGGAAAGTATCTTCAGACCAAGTCACCTCCCCCCACACCCACAATCCTAAATTCCAGGAGGCCAGTTTAAAATAACACAGGAGCAAGCTTCCTGGTGTAGCGGCATCAGCAGACTGTGCGGCAGGGAGACCCTGATGGCAGCAACTCCCTCCACCACAGCTGGTGGCAGAAAGCAGCTGGCTCCTGCCTACGTGTGGATACCACCCCCAAGAAAGCAGCATCCGGCACCAGCAGGACCCACGAGATCACACACCAGCTGAGCTGCTCACAGGCCATGCAGACAGCATCCTGAAGCCAGAAGCCCCGAGGGCCAAGAGAGATCACACCTGCCCCAAAGGGAAGATGACTTTTTCTCCAAAAATGAAAAAAAAAATTAGAATAGAACATGGACACGTTCTTCTTTAAACGTTTAAAATAAAACACTGGAAATAAAAGTGCCCAAAACACCTCCAGTTAGCACAGTTAACAGCCCTAAACTGGGATGGCTTCATGGGAGCCATAGGTACAATCTGATCCATGGAGAAAAGGCCATGTTTGGGGACGTGGTGGAAGGAATCTGACATGCCTGCCAGAAAAGCAGTCTGGGGAAGGAAAAGCTCACACATGCTGGCACAAAAGTCAGGGCTCTAGTCCCTGTAACACCGTTTCCTGGCTGAGGGCCCATGGACAAGTTTCACGATGCTCAGTGCTCAGCCTTCCCCTCCAGAGACCTGGTCTGACAGCCTTCCCTCCGCCGAGCCCCTGAGGATAACCAGGGCCTGAGCAGCTGCCACAGTGCCCAGACTTCCTAAGGGGCACACAATAAAACAAGTCCCATTCCCAGGAGGCTGCCCACTGAGGGAAATAAACATTAAGGTTTTCTATGTCCCAAATCAACACATATAGCAACACCCAAGGCACATTTCCTTTCCTTGCTTTACCTCTGCAGTTAACACACGGTGAAGCAGATGGAAAAAGCAATCTCCACTGGTAGGAACCCTGAAGAATTGAGTAATTCTTTGTTCTTTTTAAATGACCTCTGAAGAAACATTTGGTAGAGTGAAACTCCATCAAACACAGGAATGTTCAAACAATACCCGTCTGTCTTCATCCAAGTTGAGGTGGCAGCTTAACAATTTGAATTCACCACACCAAATATGTTTTTAAAGTTGTATGGAATAAAAAATGACCTAAAATAAGTGCTGGCCAAGCCTCTATCTCCAAGTTCTAGACTATTTTTCATTTGTACCAAATGCTTTATTGTTGTAAATTTCTACCCAAGAAAGCACTACTCTCTTAAGTAGGGAAGAGCCAGCCTTAAGCTAATAGTCCAAGAACAGCTTTCCCAGTTTAGAAATGTACCCCTGACATCATTCATTCGTTCCTTTATGGGTTGTGTACACACAGCACGGCTCCCCTGGTGTCATTCTTCCACTGAAGTGCTGCATGTGGACGCCACACTGTGCCGTGCCCATGCTCAGGCCCACAGACACAACTGCTCTCCATTCCCAAGCTCACGGCATGCAGTTCAAGGACACACAGCAAACTGGACCCACCAGCCAAGGGCCTGGGCCATCAGGGGCAAGACACACAACACCTGTGGCACAGCTGTGAGTCATCCTGTGCCAGCCACCAGGGAACATGCGCCAGAATGATGCTGCCCTGCCCTTCCAGGAGGCAGAGACTGGATTCTGGACCCTGGGTTTGGCCCCCTACGGCATCATCGACTTAAACTTTTCTCCAAAGAGAACCTATGGAGCTCCCTGAAATGGTCTGTACCCACAGGATGCTGGGACCAAGATGTGAGTGAAACAAGAAAATTGGGTTCTCAATTCAAGTTTGGGAGATGGAGATTACCGACTGGTAGGGAGCAGGAAAAATAAGCTTAATTTTATAATACTATTTATTTACATAGAAAAACAAAAAATGGCAAAACCACATGAGGAGGAGAACTCAGGAGTCCTTTCCCAGTACGGGGCAGCAGTCAGTACTGTGACCTTGGGATCCCTTCACCCGCCTGGCACTGTCTCCACGCACCTAACAGTGAGGTGAGGAGAAACAGTGAGGTGGAGGAAGGCCACACACCGAACAGCATTTGCTTGGCTCAATCCAGAAATCGTAACAGATTTTTCTTAAAAATCTAAAAACCTCATACCTTCTTAGCAAAGTATCTCAAGAATGGAAGAAAAAGTATCCAATGTATTCAGCCCTACTATGAAACCAATTTATAAGCACCCACACTTCCATATGAAAGCTATAACCCAACTACAGCCCAAGAAGAAGGGGAAAGAGGAGGGGGAGGGGAGGGAGGGTAACTGGTGGGAGTACATTTAAAATCTACTAAGAGCACATTTACAAGGGCACATTTTAAATCTTCTAAGTGTAGAATATAAATGCCTTAACACAACAACTAAGAAAATGCAGTGAAGGCTACGTTAACCAGTTTGATGAAAGTATTTCAAATTGTATATACAACCAGCACATTGTACCCCATAATTGTATTAATGTACACAGCTATGATTTAATTAAAATAAATAAATAAAAATCTAAAAACCTCCACATAATTGAAGGAGAGAGAAGACAATAGCAATGAAATTTCAGAAGCTGGAAGGGTGGCGGTGGTGGGGGAAGACAAATCTGAACTAGAGGAAGAGAAAAGCAGAGAATCAACAAAACTCAGGAACTGGAGCGCTGGGTACCTGCAGAAGACATGGAGCGAAGGAGCAGGTAGACAAGCCAGACGGCCGGCCCCACACCCCATAGCCAGCCTCCCCTAGACAAGAAAAAGGGGGTTGTCTACAGCCATACCACTCTGAACTCGCCCCATCATCTGAAATGTATTCTCCACCAAGGAAGGAAAACGCGAAGGTTTCTAGGGGGATGGAGCTACCCATGCACCGCACCCCCAGGCAGTCCCTCTCCTCCACGCAGGCTCAGGTGGGCGTGGGCTTGTCAGCAAGAAGAGGCAGAGACAGAAGCCCAAGAGGGGGGCACCACAACATGGACAAGAGGCTTCCTCAGGAAGGCGAGATACGTAGAGGACCCCAGCCATTCCCACCTCTCTAGCCAGGAGGCATGCATGCCCACGAGCTCTGTGGTGAAGAAACCCCATTTGAGAGCTACAGTTTCCAACTAGCTTGGTGGCCCCCACTCTTAAACGTGAGCGAACATTTGAGGGTGGCCTCACCATAGAAAAAGGGAGACCAAACACCACAAAGAGGGAAAAAATGAGGCGTTGGTTGGAGGAAGAGAATCCTGCTCAAGAGACTGCAGATATTTCAACTGGAACAAAAAAGGGGAACAGTGTAACAAAGCAACAGAGAACCAAAAAGAGTACTGAGAATTTAAATAAGAGCAGAAACGAAATACTCACTGGGAGAGTTGGGAAAGTAGAAACAACGGCAAGTCAAGACACAATGCCAAATAGAAGAGACAAAGCGGTAAAAAGTAGGTCTAAAAAGGTAAGAATACTTAAGGACTAACCCAGAAGGTCAGTAATCCAAGTAATAAAAAATTTCAAAAAGAGAACATAAAAAAATCAACAACAAAGACCTGAGCTGCCCCGGGCTACAAAATATCTATCACAAAAATGAAAATAGCACCAGGCAAGGTGGCTCAACACCTGTGATCAATCCTAGCATTATGGGAGGCCAAGGCGGGTGGATAGCTTGAGCTCAGGAGTTAGAAAGAGACCCCCATCTCTACTAAAAAGAGAAAAACTAGCTGGGAGTTGCAGCAGGTGCCTGTACTCCCAGCTACTCAGGAGGCTGAGGCAAGAGGATCTCGAGTCCAAAAGTTTGAGGTTGCTGTGAGCAGTGATGACGCCATGGCACTCTACCCAGAGTGGAGAAGAGACACTGTCTCAAAAAAAAAAAAAAAAGAAAGAAAGAAAGGAAGAAAAGAAAAAACAGACCTACACCAAGAAGCATAATTGTGAAAGTTCCAAACACATGTAAAAAAAAAAAAAAAAAAAATCAGATCCCCTCAGGTTCCCGAAGAAGAAAAGAACCTATGTTTTGTTCGCAGGCCAGAACAGGTCCAGTTCTGGTGTAGCACAGCATCTCAAAGTCACACTGGCAGCTAGAACTCAACAGGGAAATGCCTTCAAAATTCTAGAGGAATTCTAGAGGAATCGCCCTGCAATTTTATACCATGCCAAAATATCAATGGAAAGGGAAGGCAGAAAACGAAAGAAAATGTTTAAAAGCTTATCTTCCACGTGCCCTGTTTTTAGGACAGCACTACAAGTACGTCCGCCCCATCAACACCCTGGCAGGGGACACGAGATACAGAAACAGGACATTCAATACAGGAGAGCAGCAAAAGGAATCCAGGGGGCACAGACCAGGGAGGATCTAGGGCGTGACAGGTGCACAGAGCTGGAAAACGGCCAGTCCAGACACAGCAGGCTCCGGGAGCTTCTCCAAGGAGATAAAACACACACACTGCCCCATGTGAACTCCCTAAGACCAGGTTGCAACAACTGAGAAGTTTGAGGTCCAAGAGTTGTTGGCATTACCAAAAAAAACTTCCAAAAAAGGTCTGAGAAGTAATCATGGTTTGCTAATGATGGCTAGGCTGTAGATGCTCCCCGTATTGTCACATGGATGCACACTCTGCACACTGGGCTAACCCAAGTTACAGTATCACTCTACTGGGGAGGGAGAAGACACCAGGGGAAGGAGGCAAGCGGAAGAGAACTGAATATTCATCTGCTGAGTCCAAAATCTATAGGTAATGTCTGAAACCAGAAAAAAGAAAAGCAGCGATTGTTAAATGTTTTCCATAAACTAAGAAGTAACAACAACAAAAAACTCAGCTAAGAAAAATCAAAAGGGCTGCCTTTGGGGGATAAGAAATGGAGGAAAGTGGCAAGGAACTGCTCCTTGCCAGCAAGCCTTACAGAACTAAGCCATGTTTTCAGACAGAAACTAAACAAAATCCTAAGTAATTAAAAGTAAAACAAAGAACATGGACACTTAAGTCCTTTTTAAACCTTAGCATCTAAAATTCTCTTTAAAAACAAGAAGATGGGGAGCAGAGTGGCTCACACCTGTAATCCCAGCACTTTTGAGGTGGGAGGATCACTTGAGGCCAGGAGCTGGAGACCACCCTAAGCCCAGCAAGACCCTATCTCTACAAAAAAATACAAAAATTGCCAAGGTGTGGCGGCACAGGCCTGTAGTCCAGATCCTCAAGATGCTGAGGCAGGCAGATCACATGAGCCCAGGAGTTCGAGGTTACAATGAGCTATGATAATGCCACTGCACTCAAGTGCAAGACTCTGTCTCCAAAAAAAAAAAAAAAGGAAAGAAAAGGAAAAAAGAGACTTAAAATAATAGGAAGATAGCGCCCCCACTACGTATTTGGTAAGCATTAATATTAATATAAAACTTGAAATTTTGCCACAATTTATACAGATACCAATAGGGTGCTGAACAGGAAATTTCTTTTGCTGACCAAGAAACTGCAAGAAAACACAATGGAAGGTCTCCAGAGTCAACAACGTCCTTCTGGATGCACATAATCCACAATTAAGGATGCTTCATATTTTGTATCTTTTTTTCCCATAATCTAAGCCTTGGAAACTAGGGAGTCATCATTTAGGACTAGGAAACTCCATAGTCACCCCCCCCACCCCCCAAGCATCTGGCATTGAGAATTTTAATAATTTCCACTGCAGAAACATGAATTATGGGAAATGACTGCTACAAACTGGTCCAAGGACAGCGGCTGGTTCTCTGTAGCAACAAAGGGATAACAAGTCTATTTCCTGCAGTCACCCCAGCCACAAGATTTCACTAATGACAATCACACTGGGCTAAGGCATTCAAAAGCTACCAAGGGTGGACCGGGTGTGGTCTACTTCCTGAAGGTACAGAGTTTCCGAATGGATCACTCAGAATCACAGGCGCAATCACCCAATGGAGAGCTGAGTGGAGTGTTTCTCAAGAGCCCATCACGCTCCTGGCCCCTGGCACTAGAGGAAGCAGCAGCAACCATCTACAGGCTCACTCACCCTTAAACTCCTCACACTGCATCTTCTACCAAGTCCTCAGAACGTACTGTCACCTGCACCAGTGCGCAAGCTCAGCTTACAACAGTAGCACAATGAAGAGCATTGAAATCACATTAAGGGCCAAGAAAGCCCCTGCCACTTGCCCACAACTGCTCTGTGCAGGAACGCTGTGCCCTGGCAGCCACTCTGAATACCCTATCGGACCAACTGCTACTTGGAGATCACTCGGTTCTACGTGAAACACTTTCAAGAACATTCCCAGACCTGGAACTAGAACCAAAATGTCCTAGACTTCTCCAAAAGGTTTTAATTTCAATTTTAAAAAACATTCTGATACTCCTACACATACACAACCTCCCCCAAAAGAAACACTTTCAAGCCAAACAAATTCTTACCTTTGTTACACTGCTGTGACAGAGAAGAGGGAGAATGAAATATTGAAAAGTACTGCTATTTTCCTCATTACTCTTCAGCACTGAGCAACAAAAGGGGCCACAAAGCACAGGGGATGGGAGGGAGTGTAAGAGACTACAGAATGTTGTTCCCTGAGACCTCAGGTCACCAAGGCCTGAGGGAACCCTGCCAAGAAATCCATCCCAGCCATCCTGCTGACACCTGGGCTTCTACACTTTACTTTTCTGGGCATTCTCTTGCCTACAGAGCTCAGATGCCTTCTAAGAGGGCACCCAGCACTCCCCAGACTCTAACCCCTTCCCCCACCTACCCTGAGAAAGCAGGAGTCCTGAGGAATGGCACGGCTGAAAACATGCCATGCTTCCCGCTGCCTGCATACCATGGCCTGGCCGCCAGCGACCTGTCCAGCTCTGGGATGGGTCTTGCCCACCAGAACTCGCCTCTTGCTTCCCAACCATGAGCCTTTGCTCACTGCAACCTCCCTAGGGAAGGTGACCTCCTGAGGGCAGAGGACTGAGCCTCTGACCTATACCTCCAGCTGCTCCTGGCACCACCCTCTGCAGTTCAGCATTTCCCTCCAGGGCAGCTCTGGCTCCTATGTCTAGTTTAACACTGTTAAGACACCACAGCACACTCTGTGGGTCAGCGTTTGCCTCTAGGTGCTCACAGATATTCTGAACATGCACACACGTAACACACCAACCTTCCCCCAGGGTGAACTTGGGCAGGCACCTCCCAAAGCAACAGCAGCAAAGAAACTATGGAAATGGGAAGTTAACAAGAAAAAAAAGTACAAGAGCACACAAGCCACAATTAAATGCAGCTGTCCTCAGCTTGTTTCATCTCCCAGGCTTCCAGAAAGCACACGTTCCCTAAGGGTGAGCTGAGCACTTTAGAAAAGCTCCCAATGTGACCAAACTGGACACTGAACACCCTTCTCACTAGTCCAGCGTTCTCAGGAAAGGTCTGCTTCTCTAAGCAGCTAGAAAAACAGAAAGGGTAGGCAGGGGACAAGATGACATTAATAAGCAGAAACTTATTTTTAAGCTATTTCTCTAAATTGACTGTTCTTTCAAATAAGAGTATCTTAAATTTTCAACAACATCAAAATTAACCAGGCCCTGCACTACATGTGACTTATCTGATTTTCTTCCTTTCTTTTTTTTTTTTTTTTTTTTGAGACAGAGTCTCTCTCTGTTGCCTAGGGGTAGAGTGCTGTGGCATCTTAGCTCATAGCAACCTCAAACTCTTGGGTTCAAGCAATCTTCTTGCCTCAGCCTCCCAAATAGCTGGGACTGCAGGTGCCTGCCACAACATCCGGCTATTTTTTGTTGTAGCTGTCATTGTTGTTTAGCAGGCCCAGGCCAGGTTTGAACTCGCCAGCTCCGGTGTACATGGCCAGCACCCTAACCACTGAGCTACAGGTGCCAAGCCTCTAATTCAGTATTTTTCAAACTGTAGGTAGGTCATGCATCAGTGGGCTGTGAATCAATCTGTAATTGTAATCGGCTCCTCTTTCTTAAATAGATCACTACAGTATAAGTATGGGATGAGCATCCCTAATCCAAAATGCTCCAAAATCTGAAACTTAATTTTGAGCGTTGACATGATGGATGCTCAAAGGAAATGCTCACTAAAGCACTTCAGACGTTCACCCAGTAAGCATGTAAGGCAAACATTCAAAAAGCAAAACAATGCCAAACACTCTGGTCCTAACCATTCTGGATAAGGGATACTCTACCTGTAATAAGGATTAGTACTGGCTCCTGAAACTTGTTTCTGGTTCTGATGTAAAATATATATCTCACATGGGTCCAGAAAAGTTTAAAAGTGACTGATAAGATTCTGAAACAAATTTAAAAACCAAAATCTAATTAGTTTTACATCACAATTTATGTAAACTCAAATCTGACTGGTGCTCCAGCATCCAACCAAAGCTTTTCCTTTAATCCCAATTGAGTGAAGCAACAAATGTTAAATGAGAGAGTACTTATAGACACATAGCCTAATGTCTTTATGGTTCCTTGTAGTTACCACATTCAATTCATGATTTCTATATTTTTTCCCACTTACGGTAATATAAAACTAGGGTTTGGAAAGAAAAACAAAAGATTGCTGGAAAGCCCTAGCAATCTTCATTAGACATTTACTAAAAGCCAGGGACAGTGGCTCACTTGAGCTCAGGAGTTCAAGACCAGCCTAAGCAAGAGTCCATCTCTGCTTAAAAAAAAAAAAAACAGAAAAATAAGCCAGGCGTTGTGTTGGGCACCTGCAATCCCAGCTACTTGAGGGGCTAAGGCAAGAAGATTGCCTAAGCCCAAAAGTTTGAGGTTCCTGTGAGCTGTGACGCCACGGCACTCAACCTAGAGCAACAGAGTAAGACTCTGTCTCAAAATAATAATCATCATTATTATTAATAAGTATTTATTTAAAAGGGTAACTCATTCAGACTCACAGCCATCAACCCTCACTGGGGCCTAGCACTTGAGTGTTCAGCCAGTGCCACCTCTAGCTTAACAACTCCAGCCAAAGGAGAAGGGGGTTAAGTAAGGAGGTCTTTATCCCACGCTCCTACAAAGCAGATGGTCCACAAATCCATAGGTAGTAAAGTACCCAGGAAGCAAGTGGCTACAAAAGCCACTCCCAACAGTGCACCCTCTACTCCAGGAGTGAAGAAACCTATCTGGTCGGTCCTTGTGACCACACCAACCTGTGTCTATCCATGCCAAACGTGTAGTAGCAATTATGCCAAAAGATATTCAGCTAACACGCCACATACACATGCTTAAAAATCCACTATGATGGGAAAACATTTCATTATCAAAAAATTCTCTTCTTCCTAAGTATATGATTGTGAGTGGAAAAATAGACAGAAATCAGGTGTTGGCAGTTTTTCCATTTTCATTTGTGTGTGAATTTTTAGTACAAACGCGAGGATGTGAAGCATTAATATGAGTCAAAAGGTTTCAGTGAACAAGTTTCAGCAGTTCAACTTTATAACAATTATAAATAAACCCATTGGGCGGCGCCTGTGGCTCAGTGAGTAGGGCGCCGGCCCCATATGCTGAGGGTGGCGGGTTCAAACCCAGCCCCGGCCAAACTGCAACAAAGAAAATAGCCGGGCGTTGTGGCGGGCGCCTATAGTCCCAGCTGCTCGGGAGGCTGAGGCAGGAGAATCACGTAAGCCCAGGAGTTAGAGGTTGCTGTGAGCCGTGTGACGCCACAGCACTCTACCCAAGGGTGGTACAGTGAGACTCTGTCTCTACAAAAAAAAAAAAAAATAAGAATAATAATAATAATAAAATAAAATAAATAAACCCATTAAATTTTTCTGGACAATGCCAGCATTTGGATTTTGTTTAAAACAAATGAATTCCTTATTGACACAAACTAAATGTCGTTTGCAGCATTTTCTTCAAACAGTGGATTCCATCCATTCACTATACTTTTCTGAGTTGTCCCATATCCAAATACATGTGTTTGATGTTCTGTCTTCTGTGCTATTCCTGTAAGGTTGCTATTAAAATATATTAAACTGTTAAAAATGACTACTGATTGAATATGTATCAATTGTACGTTTCTAATTTCTTCACCAAATCCAACTTCAAATGAAATAAACTTTTATGTTTGGAAAAGTAACAAACAATACAGCACAGTGCCTAGGAGTATGGCCTCCAAGGCAGGGAAGACATGGTTTCCAATCACAAACTGCCACATAACATACTATTTTACCTTGATCAGTTCAATTAGTTCCCTTGGTTCCCATATCTATAAAGTGGCATAAATTAATACCTATGCCTCAGCAGTACCAATAAGAATCAAGAAGCAAAGGGCTCAACTACAACTTGAACTCTACATTAGAACTAAAAACAATGTAGCCTAAACATATGTACCCCCCTAGTAACTTGAAATAAAAAAAAGCAGGGAAAAAAAAAATCAAGAAGCATAAAAATTATTTGCCAGACATTGAAAAATAGAGTTTATACTAATGTGTTTGTTCAATGTTATTTTTTAAGCATTCTTGCCTAGGCTGCTTTAACTCACTCTGCTGTCTTTCTGAATTTTTAAGCCAAGTCCTTATACATCCAAAGTCAGTAGATAAGAAAAAAAAAGCAGGGATATGAGGCCTACCAGGGCAGGGCACAGAGGGGTGTATACTTCTCTCCTCCATTTTATCAGACAGCAGTCTAAAGTAGGTGCGCTTTTAATTTAATCCTCAGCAGCAACTCTTAGGAAAGCCTCTCAGGGCAGTAGCAACTGCTAAGTTCAAGCAGAAAATAAATGTGCTTGTTTTTCTTTTCTGTGGGGAAGAAGGGGAAAAGAAATGTTCTTCCCCAAATGGCACACTAAAAACTGTCACAATACAGTTTATAGATGTACTTAAGTATAGGAATGACTGTCAGAAGCCACATTCACACCTCTAAGCTACGATAGCCGAAAGTTTGGTCCTTTCTTCTACTGAGAAAAATGTATCATCTTTTATACTAAGAAAGCAAAATAAAAAGTTCCCAGGTAGTTCCCATATACCATCTAGGAAATACATTACATTTGGGGGGCAAAGTTATTGAGGAAATTCACCTTCTTTTCCCAATACTTTTGATCCACTCTCTAAAAACAAAAAGAGACCATTTTTTTAAAAGGGAGGAGGACTGAGAGACCAGGTATCACCTGGTGACCACCTGATATTGACTTTCACAGCACCAGCCAGAGGGGCTTCAAGTTCCTTTTCAAACTGATTCCCTTTTCACAAAGGCCACGTGCCTCTAAGTGAGACATTTCTGCTAGATTACAACATGATTAACACAGTATAAAAGTCTACCTAAAGGAAATACTGATGAAATGTATTTTTCTCTATTATTATAAGAGGTCCTTCTTGCTTTACTGTCAGAATTCTTTTTTACCCAGTTCACTCTGACCTACATGCCTCTAAATTCAAACCAAAGCAGGAGTTTTGGAAAATACCAAGAAACGGTATCTGATTTTTACCAACTAGTCTGCAAAAGCTTACGTTTTAAATGCATGAAATTTCAAACTCTTTAAATGAGATTCAACAAAAAAATACCCTTTAAGCATCTTCCCAGTCACCCTCTTAAAATACTAACTTTAACTGCTACTCCTTTAAAAAAAAAAAAATCAATTTGGGCTAAAATTTAAGTTGCCATCAAAGTGGTAACTTTGAGTTCCTATTTTGTTAGATTTCAAACTTGAACAATGAAACCCATTTTTCTTTTTATGGTTTTAGAAAAGAATGATCTTCCGAAGGGAGGATCAGAAAGAGAGCCTCCTAAAAGCCCAGGCGTGGGCACTAAGCTGCTCTGCCCTCTATACAGAGGGAAGGAGCATGCTGACATCTATAAAATTTAATCAATGATCCATATGGATACTTTTGCTTTCTCAAAACTCTTTTGTTAACTTGCTTAGCTTAGCTTAGCTAAACGGTTTGGGAAAGCAAAACTTTAGTAACACACTAACTGCACCGTGAGATTTTAATTCTCATCACTGTCACCATTTATGCACTTACAAACACTACGAGTTAGCCAAGGACGGTGTTTTTCTTCTTCAAAGAGCTAAAAAACAATCCCCAATGGAGAAAAACTTTAAAGTGTTCATGTCAACATGAAATTCAACACCTTCCTCAAACCCCCAAAAAGTCACTGGTAGGCCAGGACGCCATTTAGTCAATGGAGAGGTTTATTAGCGAAGAATTTATCTAAATCCAATGAAGTCTCAAAGTGAAAGTCCACTGTCCCGGTACCGGGTGGGTAGGCCTGGGCTCGGGACACTCGAGCGCACCCTGTCCGATGGATTCCTTCCTCCTGAAGGTTCGCGAGTTTCCCCTCCGCTGGCAGCAAAACGAAAGACTCGCACAAAAGTACTGCAAGTGGAACTCGCAGTTACACCTTCCTCCACCCCGCCCTGCCTCCTCCGTCCCGGCCCCGGACCAGCCAGAGCGCACGCCCCGCTCCCTCCCCGCGCCGGCCGGGGCGGGGGTGGGGAGGGCGACCCGGAGGAGAGCGTCCTGGGGGCCCCCCACCGCCCCTGCCCGCACACGGGGCCCAGGCACCCAGCGGGGCCTCCAAGGGCATGTGTTCACGTCACTCCTCCCCGGGGACAGGGCCGACGCCGGGCCTGCAGCTCAGGAGTGGGGGGAGAGGGCAGAGGAGAGGGCGAGGCGCCGGCACCTCCGCATCCGGACCCAGGCCGCGGTCCCCACGGCCGCTCCACACACACATCCCCCGGACCCCAGGGCAGGCAGGGAAGCCCGGAACTGAGACCTCGACTCCTCGCGGGGAGCGAGGCTGCGACGCGACCCCGGAAGGGTGAGCGTGGGGGGGCCGTGTTTACACCGCCAAGTTGCCCGCTTCCGCTCGGCCCGCGCATCCCTCCCGGGAGGCCCGCTCCTGCCTACCTGCATGCCGGGCAGGCCCGACTGCACCGGGGAGTGAGCCATGGCGCTCAGGACTTCCTGGGACGGGACGGCCGGGCCGCGGCAATCCGCGCGGGCGACGAGGCCCGCGGGCCGCGCGCAGCCTCGGGCGGCGCGGCCGGCCGGAGCCCGAGGCCACCCCAGCCCCGGCGGGTCCCGGCCGGGCGGCGGGGCTCAGCGGCGAGCGGCGGGCCGCGTCTCCATGCACCGCGCCGGGAGGGGCTGCGAGGGGCGCGGGGCCTCGCGCGAACTGCCGCGGCTGCTGCCCGCCTAAAGCCGGGCGACCTGGGCCCACTCGCGCTGGCCGCCTGGAGCCGGAGTGGGCGCGCAGAGCCGGCCGAGCCCGCGAGCGCCGAGCGCGCCCCGCCCCGGCCCGGCCCCCGCGCCCGCCCCCGCGGCCCGGCCGGGGACCCCGCCCCGCGCTTCCGGGAGGGGGAGGGGAGGCGGCGCGGCGGCCGCCCGCGAGCCCTAGGCCGCAGCCGCCGCCTGCCGGGCGGGCCGGGGTCCCAGCGGCTCCCCGAGCGCCCCCACGATCCGCGCGCCCGGGAGGGAGGGGTCCTCGGCTGGGGCGGGCGCCGGGACTCGGGAGGAGGGACCGAGTCGAGCCGGGGCTTGGCCGCGTGCCCGACAGGCCGGCTCAGCGCCGAAGCGAGCTGGGCCGTGGCGGGGTGGGGGGAATGGAGGGGATGGTGAGCAGCGACTCCTACTCCACCGGCTCCCACCGCCCCGCAGGCAGGCCCGCACCCCCCATAGGCCCCCCGGGAAAGGGGCCTGGGCCACCTTCCAAGGGTAGGGTCTGGGTTTGGATCGCGGGACCTTGGGAGGGGCAGCGGCCGGCGGGGCCTCGGCCCGGGCCTGTACCCGAAGACCAGGGCGGAGCTTCTTCGGTGTCTGGGTGAAGTTTCCTACCAGCCGGAGAAGGAAACCGAAAGGGGAAAGGCCGAGAGAGCGATTAATTCCCAATGCTTTAGCTACTGAAAACGGCTTCGCTGGGACTGCTAGGCGCTGGAAACTTAGCTCAGAAGTGAGGGGGCTGGACCCCACCATCTCTGGGCTCCGCACCAAGTCGGCAGCGGCCACTCCCGAGCTGGGGAAACGGGGTGCGGAGAAGCAAAAAGGAAGGGCTGAGAATGTAAGGATATTGCGTCTAGACTTTGACCCCCGACCCCCACTCTCTTTCCACTGGCTTCAAAAGCCCCAAGCCCACTCTGAGCACCACTTCTGTCTCCCCCTTTTTAGCCATGTTCTCTCCAACTACAGAGGAAAAGAGTAAAGGTAGAGTGAGGCAGTGTGCCTCCTGGAAGTATTTTATTTATGATGACTAAAAGAGCAGCGGCCATTCATTCAGAGTCGCTGCTCCTCAGACTGTAGGGACCCTGGCACCTCATCATGCCCCTGGATGTCCGTCTTGCACCTTGGCTGTGTAAGCTCAGACATACAGAATGGACAACCCCCCCCTCCCCCGCAGGAGTTCACAGATGACCGGGAAAGACTAAAAGGCCTCCACTGAGGTAAGGAGTGCTTCTTCTCAGGTGTCAGTGTATTCCAAGAACCTCAGTCCCCTGGGGTGTTTTGGATCAAGCAAGGAGTAGGATGCTAAAACTTAATCCTATCATTCCCTTTGGAAATATGCGCATTTTTCCTCGAGTCCTCCGGAATACTTTAGGATACCTGAGTCGTTGTCACTGGTACACTGATCACTTAATTGAGACGTTCTGCCACCCCTAAGTAGTACTGCAAAGAGAATGTGGCAAATGCAAAGTTAAGTATAAACCTTGATACCCGGGAGTTTACACTCTTACATAAATTTTGTGTGCCTAAAAAAATGGATACGTAAAGAGATGAATAACAAAACAAGAATATGAATCTTTATTTTATTTTTTTGAGACAGCCTCAGGCTGTCGTCCTGGGTAGAGTGCCATGAACCTCCAACTCCTGGGCTCAATCGATTCTCCTGCCTCTGCCTCCCAAGTAGCTGGGACTACAGGCGCCCACCACAATGCCTGTTGGTTGCAGCCGTCATTGTTTGGCAGCCGGGCTGGATTCAAACCCGCCAACTCAGGTGTATGTGGCTGGTGCGTTAGCCGCTTGAGCCACAGAGGCTGAGCCAAGAACAGGAATCTTTAAAATGCTCAGACTCTTTAACTCAGAATTCTACCTAAAGTAACATCTCCTAAGGAAACAACCAAGAAATGTATAAAGATGTATACAAATAGATGCAATGAAGTGATATTTACATGTACATAATCATGGGAAAACAGAACAGCTGAAAAGCCTAACAGATTAAGTAAATAATAGTATATTCATGCAGGGAATACTGTGTAGTCACTTAAATGATGTATTTCAATACTTAGTAACATAAAAAAAAAATCACTATAAAGAAAATGAAAATAGGGCGGCGCCTGTGGCTCAGTGAGTAGGGCGCCGGCCCCATATGCCGAGGGTGGCGGGTTCAAACCCAGCCCCGGCCAAACTGCAACAAAAAAAAAAAATAACCGGGCGTTGTGGCGGGCGCCTGTAGTCCCAGCTACTCGGGAGGCTGAGGCAAGAGAATCGCGTAAGCCCAAGAGTCAGAGGTTGCTGTGAGCCGTGTGACGCCACGGCACTCTACCCGAGGGCAGTACAGTGAGACTCTGTCTCTACAAAAAAAAAAAAGAATAAGAAAAAAAAAAAAAAATGAAAATAACAATACAATATAGTTTGATCTTAAGCTACTTTATGGAAGAGATATAGATTTATCTACAGTCATACATCACTTAACAATGGGATACATTCTGAGAAATGCTTCCTTGGGGGATTCTGTCCTTGAGAGAACATCATAGTGTATGCTTATATAAAACCTGGATAGGATAGCTCACTATATATGTAGGTTAAATGGGATAGGGGTTATAAACCTGTACAGTACGTGATTGTACTGAATACTGTAGGCAGTCGTGACACAATGGGAAGATTTTGTGTAGACACCATCATATATTCAGCTCATTGTTGACTGATGGGAAGTTTTTGTGTATCTCAATATAGAGACAGTATTCCAGGCTTATGGGACACAATCATATATTCAGCTCATTGTTGACTGAAATGTTATTGCACGACACATAATCATGTAACTTTATGTGTGCATGTGTAAATACAGAAAAGCCTAAAAGTATATACACCAAGATTTAGCAGTGGCTATTAAAGTGGGAATTAAAGATGAATTTTTTCAGTCATTGGTGAAAGTCGGTGGAGACCATCATCCTCAGAGGTACTCTCCTAGGGTCAGCAGGTCACTCTGGACCATAACATGGCACCAAGATAAGGAGGAAGAAATCGGATAAATGGGCAGAAATGTTTGGGTACTGATGTGAGGCTTTACCACAGGAAACTCCCAGAGAAATCACTTCGCAGTGAGCAAATTTCCAACAAATAGGGAGCCATGGACCTTAATATTCTGTGCATAAAAAAAGTAATCAGGGTCGGCGCCTGTGGCTCAATGGAGTAGGTGCCGGCCCCATACGCCAGAGGTAGTGGGTTCAAACCCAGCCCTGGCCAAAAACTGCCAAAAAAAAACAAAAAGTAATCAGAAAAAAAAGGCGGTGCCTGTGGCTCAAAGGAGTAGGACACCGGCCCCATATGCCGGAGGTGGCAGGTTCAAGCCCAGCCCCGGCCAAAAAAAAAATGCAAAAAAAAAAAAAAAAAAGTAATCAGAATTCCAGTTTGTATCCCAAGGCTAGTGAGGCTAGGAGCATGCAGGTTATGGCAGGATATAATTTATCTGGACACAGTGACCTGTATCCATTAGCTGGTCTGCTTCCCTGTGCCCTGTTTATCTCCTCACCACAACTGACCTTCATTTCCTCCTTTGACCACGTTCCTGCCATCAAACACCATTCTCATGGAAAGAAGCAACACAGAAGATCCTGGTTCCGCTGTGCACGCATTATCCAGTATTACAGATGGGGCAGAGCAGAAATGATGGCCGAGGCCTAAGCCCAAGTTCAGATTCTACCCAATTCCTCATCACATTCTTGTTTGTTTGTTTTTGAGACAGAGTCTTAACTATGTTGCCCTTGGTAGAGTGCTGTGGCATCACAGCTCACTGCAACCTCAAACTCCTGGGCTTAAGTGATTCTCCTGCCTCAGCCTCCCAAGCAGCTGGGACTATAGGCACCTGCCACAAGGTCCGGCTATTTTTTATTGCAGTTGTCATTGTTTAACTGGCCCTGGCCAGGTTTGAACCCGCCAACCTCGGTGTATGTGACTGGTGCCATAATCACTGTGCTACTGAGCCTCATCACATTCTGTTGATTCATTCACACCTTTTTTAAATACCAACTACATGTCAGATGGTTCAGTGTTGGGCACATAAACACTACATCCTCAAAGGCCTATTATCCCATACTAAGGATCTGGTCTCTTAGAATCCTCCCCAGTTTGGAACTTCACAGTGCCATAAATGATTAAACTTTCCACCAAGGAAATTAAAGCCTCATCCTTTCACTTTCTCCACTTGTCACTTTCCCTGCACCCCCAAATATAATTACAGCAGGTCATATACTACCGTACTTCCACAAGGAAAGCTTTTGAGGGTCTCCATAGAGATCGTGCATTTTCTGGTCTCCATGGAGATAACTCAGTAACCCATTGAATTATTTTCATCCCCTGGTCTCTTTTGTCTTTTGTGTTCACTTAAGGAGGTGAATTGGACAATGAATTGTGGCCTGACATATATTCTGGACCACAAAGAACATTTCCATTTCCCTATATAGAGACACTGGAAGCCTAGAGCCCCTGGGTATGACTTCCCATGAAGCCAGTCTGTACCCAGTCTCAGCAGAGCTCACAGTGTGACATAAAGCAAGAATTCAACAATCAATCCCTTCACTTCTCTTTCTGAGTTGAAAAGATAAACACCCCTAAATGCCACTTTATAAAGAACAGCTAGACAAGTAGCACATTAGCAATTTAAATTCACGGATTGAAGAAAGGGACTTACATGGTGAACTTTAAAGAGAGAAATAGAAGTAGCTTGGATAAGTAACTAACAGAAGGCTTGACAAATTTCTACACGTGTTTAGTAGGTGAAGACAAATTATTAAGATCAGTATAAAGAAAAATGTCTAGTCATTGTTGGATGACACAACAGCAAGAAAACGTATGCTAAAGCCTTAGAAAAACATTCCAGCTACATTGAGGAAAGGTGCAAATGAAATTTCTTTCTGTGGGTGCGTAGCAGAGAGGGCTGGCTCTCACAGGGACACCGTCACTAAGTTTTCTGTTGTACCCTGTTTTCCTTTGTGAGGGCTGTCATAACACAGAACCACAAACCAGGTGGCTGAAACAACCAATTTATTTCCTCATAGTTGTGGGGGTGGGAAGTGTGAGATCAGGGTGTCAGAGGGTCGGTTTCTTCCCAGGCCTCTCCCTGGCGTGTAGAGGGCTGTTTTCCGCTCTGGCCTTCATGTGGTCCTTACTACACGCGTTTCTGTGTCCTAAACTCTTTTCATAAGGACTCCAACCATACTAGATCACGGCCCACCCTAATGACTTCATTTTCACTTAATTACCTCTTTAAAGTCCCTGTCTGCAAATATAATCACATTCTGAGGTGCTAGGGGTTAGGACTTCACACAAATTGGGAGTAGGGGAAGGAGACACAGTCCCTCCTGTATAGGCAAGTTTCTGGTCAGCTCCCTTTAACGGGGTCCTCCAGGCTCCGTTCAGGAACAAGAGCTTCCTTTCTCCTCTCCCCAAGCCTGTGGACCTTTCTACACATTTCTGCTAGTAGGCATTGCTTCATATTTCCTTGGGCGTAGCCCCTAAACTTTCTCTGCATAGAAACCAGAGCAGCAGCCTTCAGTCACTGGACAGCTGAAAACAGAAACAGGGAACTCATCTGTGTTTCTCAGTAAAATATTACTAATTAGAGGAAATCATCTGGAATACGTGACAAAATCTGTCAGGAAGGAGTTCAGAACATTTTGCAGGCCTATAAATAAATACTCATTTCTGGAAAAAGGAGGTTTAAACACAATCTGCCTTTCTCCCCAGGAGGGATGGGGGCTGTCTCCAAGGGGCCAGGGGACTTTTGTGGATCTTTCCCTACGTGGCAGCTCAGAGGGCTCACACTAGGGAACTTAAAAGCTGTTCAGAAGGGCTCGCTTCAACAGGCTCACTAGAAAAATTCTCCTGTGCGATTTTGCTTGGCAAAGAGCCAATTAACAGGGCTTGTCACCCTCTGAACAGTGGCCACTTGACCCTGCCAATCAGCTAATAAAGGCTTCAATGTATGAATACAAAGCCTCCTCAAGCACCATGTGTGTGGAATTCCCTCCCTCCTGAGACTGGGTTTGCTTTCAGATAGATCCAGAAAGGGTACGCCGGGAAATCATCCCCAGAAGGTGATGTCAGCCAGCCGACAGTCACGTAACTGCAGCCCCAGTTTCTAAAAGCTCTTGGCCCTGTTTTCTGACAAGATAAATTGTAAAAAATTACTTCAATTTTCACTTCAAGCAGATCCAGAGAATTATGTGCTTAAAAACATTGTATTACCACACCAAGGTAAAATATGCCTGTGAGTTGCAGACATTAGTTCCAGAATGTACGTAACTTAAGTAAGCTTGGAATCCTCATGAAAATGTTGACCTAAACACAACCCTACCTTCAGGGCTTCACCGGCAAAAAAGGACAAGTATGAAGTCTTTGATTTTCCAGTCCATTTTGTCTTTGGTTTCCTAAAGAAGGTAGGTGAGTGGTAGTATTAGTCAGATCTCTGAATAATAAATGAAAAAAACCTATCTCAAACCCCCATAAGCACAAAAGGGAACATTTAGCTCAGTAAGAGAAATCCATGCTTGGCTAAATCAAGCTTAGATCAATCCAAAATGAGTACAGTGATAAAATCAGAACTTCGTCTTCCCTTCACCTCTTCCAGCCTCTCTTTGGCTTCATCTGCTGTCAGTGTCAAGAGCAGCTCTGTGTGGTCCTTGTAATCCCAGAGGCACGAGAGTGACTTCTTACCCAATGCCCATGTGCCAAATCTAGTGGAGGGACTCAATTCCGTGCATGTTTGTTCTTGGAACCAGAGGGCAAGAAGGCACAGTGATGGAAGGGCCAAATGGCATGGAATGGGGGTGGGGGCAGATCTCCCATGGAACTGTCCTGAAAAGTGCCAAACTTGACTGCCCAGCATATAGTGTACGTTTCCCTCTCCCCTCCCCTCCTCCCCTCCCCTTCCCCCCTCCTCCTCTCCCTCTGCCTCTCCTCTCTTCCCCTGTCTCTCCCCTCACTTTTTAGCTTCTTTTATATACCCCCCACCAACATATAGAGCCAAGTAACCACTCACCTTCTCACCTCTCCTGCAAAGCAAGGTATCTATTGTTCCATACTCAAGTGCCCTCTGCTCGGGTCATTTGTTTCCCTCTCCAGGGGCTCAGGACAATAAGTTTTCCTCTTTGTCAAGTCTAGATGTGGCTTCTCATAGGCCAGCTGTCTGTATCAAAATAGTAAAAGTAATCACCCTCCTTGTGTTATATTACTGAGGGAAAAATGTTTAAAAACAAATTAAAAAAAAAAAACCCTGAAAGGAAGAGAAAGGGAAAGAACCTGCATCCCCCTCAGTTCATAATATACAGGACACCTTTCTGGAAAGTTGCAGGGGGAGGGGGCTGCACTGGGCTCTATTCTTTGGGAGATTCTCCCCTTTTCTTTTTTTTTTTTTTTTGTTGTTGTTGCTGTTGTAGTTTTTGGCCAGGGCTGGGTTTGAACCCACCAAATCCAGCATATGGGGCTGGTGCCCTACTCCTTGAGCCACAGGCGCTGCCCCGATTCTCCCCTTTTCTGTGGTCTTCCGTGGCCATCTTGGAGAGAAGTCTGGGGGCAGAATGACCAGTCTACTCATATTGGTGAAGATTTGGGGTCCTTAGTACAGAGGTCCCAAACTTTCTCCTTCATAGCAGCCTTTGTACCTCAGTAATATTGTCATAGCCTGTTTGGGCCAAAAGAAATACTTACCAGACCAATTAATTAAGAAGATAGATCCCTTAGTCCCAGCTACTCGGGAGGCTGAGGCAAGAGAATCCCTTAAGCCCAGGAGTTGGAGATTGCTGTGAGCTGTGTGAGGCCACGGCACTCTACTGAGGGCCATAAAGTGAGACTCTGTCTCTGCAAAAAAAAAAAAAGAAAAGAAGATAGATCCCAACAACTTAATATGCACTTTTGTCTCAATATCTTATAGCCATTTGGAGAAATAAAACTGTAAATTTAAAAATATTTTAAGGCCAGGCACAGTGGCTCATGCCTATAATCCCAGCACTTGGGAGGCTGAGGCAGGTGGATTACCTGAGCTCACAGGTTCAAGACCAGCCTGAGCCAGAGTGAGACCCTGTCTCTAAAAAATAGCCAGGTGTTGTGGCAGGTGCCTGTAGTCCCAGCTACTTGGGAGGCTGAGGCAAGAGGATCACTTGAACCCAAGAGTTTGAGTTTGCAGTGAGCTAAGATGCCATGGCATTCTACCAAGGGTGACCAAGTGAGACTCTGTCTCCAAAAAAAAAAAAAAAATTAATTTCATTCTTAAGTAATCACAATTACTAATGGGACATGTGTTCCTATTGGACACTGAACCATTTCCCGACCTTAGAATCAGGCCAGACAAGACCACCTTCATTTTTTGTTCCACAGTGATTTTTTGTGTGTTTTGTATCACAGCAACCTCCAAAAATACTAGCAACTGCTTGCAAATAATATGACATCATTAAAAAGAATAGAGTGTGCTCTAATGTCAGCATGTGTCTGACAGATGTTTAGTGCCGCTTTATTTCCTAGAAAATATAAACTGCCACATGACACCTCTGTGAATTCTCTGCGGTATCCAGGGGCACCTTAGGGTACAGTTTGGGAACCACGAGTTTTAGAGATTAAATAATCACAGTTTCGTGATTGCCCCATGATAAAGCTCCCTTGTAAACTAAGTAGAAACCAAATCTATAAAAGCATTGAGAATGGATTCTTGACTCTAAACCTTACCATTGAAAGCCTCAATCCTCTGCCTCTTAAGACTCTTAGTTCTATTCTTTCCTTGAGTTCTCTGCCTCTGAATGATAGGAGTTGTGGGCAGGGTGAATCTGCCCCTGGCCCCCAGGACGTACCCATGACTATAAGGGAGGGAATGAGGACCTTGTCAGGAGTGAGTGCTCTGTGGGAGAAGGAAGGAGCCTGGAGGATCAGCATTTCAGTTCTCTAACTTCTCCAGAGAGGAGGTACCAGCTGCATAACTTGGCAGGCCCAGTGCAAAATGAAAATGCAGGGCCCTTATTCAAAACATATTAACAGTTTTGAGACAGCAGGAGCACGGCACTAAGCCAAGCACAGGGCCCTTCCAAGTGCAGGGCCACAGGCACCTGCATGCGGTGCTCACCCACCCAGTCAGCCTGCCCTCAGGCCCACTTTCCAGGTGTTTACCCACCTCTCTGACTTGCCCTTACTTGTGTCAACTTGGGAGGATTAACACAGCTTTTGCATTTTGCAAGAAACACGCTTCTTCTAAGTTGGGATGGTTGGCACAGGTTGGAAGGTCTTTCCTCAGCAAGACTCCATGGCTTTGGCCCAAGACTGCATAGCTTCCTGATGGGACCAAGTTGGCTGAAGCTGTTTCTTGCAACTTACTAAACGCCACAAACGTAGCCAACACAGTTGGCCTAGACTTCTCAGGCCACTAAACAGTGGGCTGTGGAACACCATATGGCAGATGTCCATTCCCTTAGTTCAAGGCAGCTGGGCAATGCCTGAGGTATCCTGAGACCCGGGCCAATTGCCTCGGGCAGGGAGCACCCACATCTGTTTAGATCTGTGGTACCTGACAAGTACTGTGCTGCTTTGTGGAGACACAGAAACACTGCTGTAAAATTTCATCCTCTGCACCCACCTAAAGTCTACAAATGATCTGAGTCCTAAAGAACAGGAGACAGCAATTAAGACAGCTTCAGATGGAGGCTTATTTGATCGAGGGTGTCCAGCTTCCCAGACACACACAGGGATTCCTGCTATCTTCCCCTCCTGCCAGTGACCCAAATGGTTTCCCTCTGGCACTTTCTGTGGTCCCAGTTTTTACACATGTCTGGACTCGTTCAGTTCCATGTGACAGAAACGCCATCAAAACTAGCTTAGGCAAAAAAGACTAATTTACTGTTTCATGTAACTGGGAAATCCTGTATTTATAAATCAGCAACGGTTGTGTTTTAAGATTAAAATTGCAAGAGGGGAAGCTAGCTTCTGACAACTCGATCTAGGGATTCAAACAAAGTAATTAAGACTCTGTGGGTCTCTGACTTTTTTAACTCACTGACGTCTGTTTTAATGAACTGTTAGGGGGCTTCTTCCATGTGGAAGCAGAATGCTGTCAGCCTTAGACCTTTATCATCCTAACAGGTTGAGAGCCCAGATTTTTTTTAATTTTAATTCTTTTGTTTTTAATTTTATTTCTTTATTCACTGCTAAAGGCCACCTTTAAAGGTAGCCTTCTTTGATGTAGAGCTGGCAGAGTCTCAGGGAAGAGTCTGATTGGCCCGGAGCTATGGGGTAAGGCAGAATCATGTCTTCTGAATCCAGGAAGAGAAGCTGATTTGTTTAGGGAGGAGGAGGAGTGTACCCTCAGTAAAAAGATACTAAACAGAGGGAAGCCCTGTGCCCACTGGGGGGGAGGAGTTGGTGGTTTGCTCTGTGCAGCTGTTTATTCTAGCAGTGGGGAAATCTTTCTTAAGGAAAACTCTTTCCTTAAAGGGCCAGATAATAAATATTTTATTTATTTAGTATATTTTTTAAATTAATTCATTTATCTATTTAATTTTTTTTTTCTTGCAGTTTTGGCCAGGGCCAGGCTTGAACCCCCGCCACCTCTGGTATATGGGTTCAGCGCCCTACTCCTTGAGCCATAGGCACAGCCCTATTTAGTACATTTTTTTTAGAGACAGGATCTCACTATGTTGCCCAGGCTATAGTGCAGTGGTACAATCACAGCTCACTGCAGCCTCACACTCCTGGGCTCAAGTGATCCTCCTGCCTCAGCCTCCTGAGCAGCTTGGGACAATAGGCACATGCCACCATACTCAGCTAATTTTTCTAATTTTGGTAGAGATGGGGTCTTACTGTATTGTTGAGCCTGGTTTTAAACTCCTAGCCTCAAGCAATCCTCCTGCCTTGGCCTCCCAAAGTGCTAAAATTATAGGTATGAGTTATCATGCTGGGCCTAAGTATTTTAGGTTTTGTGGGCCATGTGGTCTCTGCTGCAGTTATTTAATTCCATAGTTTTATTACCAACCTAGCCATAAACAATAGATATATAAATAAGAATGGCTTCATTTCAATGAAATCTTGCTTGTACAAACAGGTGGCAGGCCACATTTGTACTGGTGCCCTCGTCTGTGGACATTTGATATACATAAGCGATCTTAGTGTGTTGGGTGAGTGCAGAAACACTGAAAAGAGTTCAGACAAGCTTAAGAAGGAAAAAGAAACTATAGCCATACTACATGGAATGGAAAGAGATCAAGGAGCCATTCTAGACTATGGGCTTTAAATCAGCCCTGAATACACAAGATAAAGACAGGGTCCAAAATGCATAACCAGTGAGAACATGAGGCAAACCTCTTCAGACAATTCAGGCCTTCTGGGAACATGACCACTGAACCTTCAGCATGAAAAGGAAGTCATAAAAGAATATCTCTGAGGAATTTCGAGCTCTGTGTCAGGGTTCAAGTTTAATATTTGAGGATACAGAAGAATAACTTAGTAAAAATACTTGTTTATAAGTCAGATACAGGCAAATTTAAAAATTAAAATTCTATTATTTAGAAAATACTTAATAACATAAAGAAACTGGCACTGGTAGAAATGTAAATTGCCATGATTTTCCTAGAGGAAGCTTCAGTAATGCAATAAAAGCCTTCAAATATTCATACTTTTTTCTGTGTGTGCTTTTTGGCCGGGGCTGCGTTTGAACCCGCCACCTCCAGCATATGGGACTGGCGCCCTACCCCTTTAAGCCACAGGCGCCACCCCAAATATTCATACTTTTTAATATATTTGTATTTCAAGATATTATAGTTAAGGTATAATTACAACTATTTAAGAATGTGTATATGAAGATGAGATGATATTGCTGTTTATAAGCGAGAAAAAATATAAACACTTGAAATAGCTGATTATAAGAATAGCTAAAAATTATGATACATTCATAGAATGGAATAAATTATATGTTGCAATTTACAATCACTGTGTAAATTAATACTGACACACGTATTAAAGATGTTTATGGCCAGCCATGGTGGCTTACACTTGTAATCTTAGCATTTTGGGAGGCTAAGATGGGAAGATCACTTGGTGCTAGGAGTTCAACACAAGCCTGGTCAACATGTTGAGACCTCATTTCCATGAAAAATAAAAAATAATTAATAGGGAGTGATGGTATGTGCTACAGTCAGCTATTCAGGAGGCAGAGGAAGGGAGATCACCTAAATCCAGGAGCTGGAGGTTACAGTGAGCTAAGATTATGCCACTACATTGCAGGCTAGGCAACAGAAAAAGACCCTGTCGCTAAAAAAATTAAATATTAAAAAAAAAGATATTTATGATTCACATATAGGTAAGTGAGAAAAGCAAATCATAGGCAAGTATTTATATTATAACATAAGTAAATTTTTCACTACAGTACTTGTACAATTCTGTCTCTGCCAATGGCTGGCTAAGTTATTTCACGTTAATATTGCCACAGGCGGTGCCTGTGACTCAAAGGAGTAGGCAGCTGGCCCCATATGCCAAAGGTGGTGGGTTCAAACCCAGCCCCGGCCAAAAACTGCAAAAAAAAAAAAAAAAACAAGAAAAAGAAAAAATTACTAGAGCTGGGCACAGTGGCTCACGCCTGTAATCCTAGTACTCTCAGAGCCTGAGGTGGGTGGACTGCCTGAGCTCATGAGTTCCAGACCAGCCTGAGCCAGAATGAGACCCCCATCTCTAAAAATAGCCAAGTGTTGTGGCTGGTGCCTGTAGTCCCAGCTACTTGGGAGGCTGAGATAAGAGAATCTCTTGAGCCCAAGAGTTTGAGGTTGTTGTGAGCTATGACACCACAGCACTCTACCGAAGGCAACAAAATAAGACTCTGTCTCAAAAAAAATGACTAAAAAAACTAGACAAAATAATGAACAAACAGGAATAAACCTCCATATGCCTGAAGTTATCAAAGAACTAGCAAGGCAATTTGTAGAGCCAAGATCCTGAAGAGAGGGGAAGCAGAAAGAGGAGAACCTGGCCCTGGGGGCTGTGTTTCTCCTTGAGGCAATTGCTAATTTGGAAGACAATTCAGTAGCTGAAGAGAAAACCAGAGGTTTGGCACTTTGACAGCACAGGAGGGCTTTTGGTGCCCTTTATGGAAGAGAAATTCTGGCAAAAAATCCAGGCTTTTGATTTGGACTACAAAGCACTACATCCTTAGAGGAAAGGTGAATTAGAAATTAAACTCTCACAAGGCATGAAATCTAGCTTCCAATTAGCTGAAAAAGTTAGATGATGATTACCTGCCCCAGCCCACTTCTATGCCAGAATTAAACATAAACCTTCTGTAGAGAAAGATACTGTCAACTTCGATTTCAATCATCTCTACTTTTTTTATGAACAGTATCTGGCACTTGATAAAAAATAACCAGGCAACATAAAATAGAACTTAAAAATAAAACCAAGAATACAAGGCAATGCTCAACAGAGAACCAAGAGAAGAAGTATACAGTGAAAATGGACTCATGGAAAATGGAAGTAATCAGAATGAAATATAACCAATAGATTCAAGAAATTAAAATGGCAAGATGGAGAATTTGAGACAATCAGAAGATATAAAAAAAGAATGACATAAGAATTCTAAAAAAAAAAAAAGTAGGCTGAATGTGATGGGTTACACCTTGAGAGGCCAAGGCAAAAGGATTGCTTGAGCCCAGGAGTTTGAGACCATCCTGGGCAACATATCAAGACCTGATTTCTTCAAAAAATAAGAAAACTTAGCCAGGCATGGTAGCATGCACCTATAGTCCCAGCTACTCGGGGTACTCAGGCAGAAGGATTGCTTGAGCTCAAGAGTTGGAGGCTGCAGTGAGCTGTGAATCTATGAATCCTGCTTCTGTATTCCAACATGGGCAACAGAAGACCCTCTCTCAAAACAACAACAGTAATACAAATTAAAAATGCAATAATTAAAACATTTTAAAAATTGATAGGGTTAAACCTGATCACATACAACTGAGATTTAATAAACAGAGAAATAGTCCAGGTATGGTGGCTCATACCTGTAATCCCAGCACTTTGTGAGGACTGCTTGAGGCCAGGAGTTTGAGTCTAGCCTAGGCAACATAGTGAGACTCAGTCTCTGTTAAAATAATAATTACAATAGAACAATAACATGAATATATACACTGAAGCTCAAAACATGGTGTTGGATAAAAGGAGGCCGACATGAAAGAACACTGTATCTATAGAGGAGTACTATATGGGTCTACTCATATGAAGACACCCAGAGAGTAGTAACATTTGAGAAGGATAAAGAGAATAAGGTGTGGGAATTGAGGGAGCTATTTCTTAAACTGAGTGTCCACGCAGATTGAACTCTGATCAAGAAACTGAGATATGGGTATAAACAAAACAAAATCCATGCTCTCATGGGTTTTATAGTCTAGTAAAACAAGGAAATCCACAGCACAGCAAATGGTGGTAAGTGCAATGGACAAAACCTATGTTTGGGAACATTTGGGTGAACCTATGAAGAGAGGGAGGGATCTGTGAGGCTTCCTAGACTCCAGCAGTCGAGGAAGAGGGAGAGTGCCCAGAACAGTCCTAAAGTAGGGAGAAGGCCAGTGTGTCTGGAGCAGTGTGAGTAGACCAGAGGGAAGGGAATAGAGCTTACTCAGAGCAGATCACACGGGGCGTGGGGATCCGGCATGAGGACTCTGAACTTGATCTTTGTGAGATGGGAAGATCTTGGAGAGTTTGGAACAGAGGCAGGAGATGACCTGGCTGAAAGTTTAAATATATTGGGCTGGCTGTTGGGTGGACAATCGCCAGTGACAAGTCAACCCTGGGGAAGGAGCCTAGAAGACCCTGGCTCTGCTTTAGGCAGGATGTGATGGGGGACTGGAGGACAAAGGTTATTTATAGGGGTTGTAAAAGTGATAGACCTTTGCATCTTTTTTTTTTTTTGAGACAGAGTCTCACTTTGTTGCCCCTGGTAGAGTCCTGTGGCATCACAGCTCACAGCAACCTTCAGTTCTTGGGCTTAGGCAATTCTCTTGCCTGGCCTCCGGAGCAGCTGTGACTACAGGTGCCTGCCACAACGCCCAGCTATTTCCATCTGTTTTGAAGGCAAAGACAATCAGATTTGTTGATGGAGTAGATGATGTAGAATATAAGAAAATGAAGAGTCGGGTGGCACCTGTGGCTCAGTGAGTAGGGTGCCGGCCCCATATACCAGAGGTGGCAGGTTCAAATCCAGCCCTGGCCAAAAACTTAAAAAAAAAAAGGGAAAAGAAAATTAAGAGTCAAAGATGACCGCAAACTTTTGGGGTCAGATGAGAAACTAGTAGATTGCAGATGCAACACTTAGCGACCTAGGGACAGTCTTGAGAAGTGCAGCTTGGGGGCGGGGCCGGGGGCTGTACCCGCAGGGTCAACTCTCCCTCCTGCAATTACAAAGGACCGAGGAAGGCCCAGCGGATGAAGAATACCAATCCCACACCACAACGCACACGCAGACAGGTCTGAGACCCTACGATCTTTTTACCCCCCACCCCAGCCCACCTCCGCAGCCGCCTTGGGCTGGCGGGGCAGCGGGAGGACCCCGTTCTTTGGAGTCTCGCCCCGTGTTTACATCCCCGAAGTATCTGGAAACTCCTGAAGTGGACAAAAGTTCTGTGCCCGTTAGTTGTAGAGGGCGGCGCGAGGGCTCTGTGTTTCTCAGAGTATCCAAAGGTCGCTCAGATGATTTTCCAGAGATGTTTCTTCCATGGGGACCTGAGGGAGGACCTGGCGGTACACGCCTTGTAACTGTGAGAACCCCAAGGCTGCTGGTGCTGCAGTGCGGGTTCCCCCTCTTGACAGGACTGATAAAATTTCAAGAGTAAGATAGTTCCTCGGCTTAAAAAGCAGCACAGTTTGCCTGCAGGGCTCTGGGCATTAGGTTGGAGAACGCGGGATGGAAGAGGAAGGGGCCCAGGAATGGGCGAGCTCCCCATCTGCTCTGTCCCTGACCTTTCCCTGGACTCACAAGAGGACAAAGGAATTACCACGTTGCCCCTCCTTGGAGGTGTCAAAGCACGTGCAGATTCACAGAGCGGAAGCAAGCATTAGTCAGTGTCAAGATTTCAGGAAGTTCAGCCAGGTAGAGCAGTGCTAATTCAGAAAGAAAAAAGGCTGCAGGTTTAAAAAGTACAGAGAACCCCTTTTTCCCCTAAGTTCCAAGTGAGTAACTGACCTTGGGTCTTTTGCTGAAAGCTGGTACCTTATCTCACGGTTACCCATAACATAGCAACCACAGTTTGTAGCAGGCAAAGAGGTAGTTTAACAAACTTTTGCATGGACTCTATAATGGTAGATTGACCCTTCCACTTCTGAACTTTTGATGGATGTTCCCAGAAGTCTTTGGCATTGTAAATAACACCCCAGTAGGAGGCCTGGGTCTCATCTCTCAATAGGAGGGTGAACCTTACTGGCTGAGGGGAATTTGTTAGCAAAAGGGCAGATCACTTTCTGAGGCTGTGAATCAGGTTTTGTGTTTTGGTTTTTGCAGTTTGTTACTTGTTAAGTTTCCCCTTGTAGGCAGAGGCGCCTTAAGATCTGAGTACTATTTTAGATTCTACCTATTTCAGCAAACTTGGATAAGCAAGTAAGATGGTTCATTAGAAAGGGTATTTTTAGAAAGAAATTTCCTCTCTGCTCCTGGTACCTTAGTGAGCTTACTGTGTAATTATTTTTGGAACCAAAACTAATTGATCTGGAAGAAATCAAGCTTTTACCTAGTCAGATAAATATTGGGCTTTTTTATTTTGATGTTTTTCCAAAGGTTGATAGGCTCCAATGTCGCCAGTGTGCACAACTACATTTTGAGGGCTTGCTTTCTGAAGGTAAGAAAGTGGGGATTGAGCTCATAAGTTGTTGAAGTGGGACTTCTGGTTGCTGCCAGTAAATTAAAAAAAAAAAGTTTCTTATTATGAAAAAATAGGCATAATGAAATGTGCCATTTTAGCCATTTGTCAAGTGTACAGCTAAGTACATCCACATTGGTGTACAACCATCACCCCTTTCCATTTCCAGAACTTTTTCATTATCCCACACTGAAACTCCACACTCCCATCACCCCACCTGCCAGCTCTGGCACCCATTTTTCAACTTTCTCTCTATGAATTTGACCACTCTAGGTACCTCACGTAATCCCATTAATTTTCCAAACTCAAAAAACTAAAATTCACTTTTGTTTTAGCAGTTGTTGCATTTTAATAAGGTTATAATTAAAGCAAAGTATAATATTTGGTCCAGGAAACCATACCGTCCCTGTCCCTCTGATTTTTCCTTTACCCAGACTGTATACCCCCTTCTGGGAAGCTCTCCCTTGCCTCTTCTGCTTATGGTTATGTGTTCCTGCTATAGATTGCACCGCACCTCAAGGGCCCACTGTCAGGTTTCTTACCAAATAGGTTCAATTATTGTTTCTATCCAGTAGCTGACTGAGGACTTGATACTCAAGAAAATGTGGAAAAACAAGAAAGATGGGCAGGCATCTAGAATACATTGTTTTTCCGTTACCTGGAGATTATGGGATTGCAATAGAGCCACTGCACTGCAATTTACTTCAGGTACAATGGGCTAGATGAGATGCAAGTGCATTCTAGAAACGTTGTCTAGTGTCATTAAGTGGGAAATTATTACACGATAACTTCTGGAAGCATCTTAATATCTTCTCATGACTGCATTGATATTGAGACTGGAATTGTATTACATAGCTTTCTAATGGAACTTTCTGCAATGATGGAAATGTATCTGTATTGTCCAGTAGAGTGGCCCCTAGCCACATATGGCCTTTGAAAATTTGAAATGTGGAAAGTGGCGGGGCTCCAGGACTCACACCTGTAATCCTAGCACTCTGGGAGGCCAGGGCAGGTGGATTGCTTAAAGTCAAGAGTTTGAGACCAGCCTGAGCAAGACTGAGACCCTGTCTCTACTTAAGAATCAAAATCTGCACATAACAGTTTGAGAAGCATCTCCCTAAACCACTGTAATCTTTCCATCTCATCTGTTTCTATTCTCACTCCTTTCAATAGATTGTCCACACAGCAAACCCAATCATGTCACTCACATACTAAAAGCCTTTCGATAGCCTCGCATTTTTCTTAGAATAATGTATATTGTAGGCCAGGCACAATGGTTCACCCCTATAATCCCAGCACTTTGGGAGGCCAAGGCTGGAGAATCACTTGAGGCCAAAAGTTCAAGGCCAGCCTGAGCAAGGGTGAGATCCTCTCTCTACAAAAAATAGAAAAATTAGCTGGGCAGGCAGACACCTGTAGTCCCACCTACTGGGGAGGATAAAGTGGGAGGATTGTTTGAACCTAGGAGTTTGAGGTTGCTGTGAGCTAGGCTGATGCCACTACACTCTAGCCTAGGTGACAGAGTGAGACTCTGTCTCAAAAAAAAAAAAAAAAAATGTATATTCCACATAGCCTTCATTTAGTATGGTAGTGATTCAAGATGCCATTGTACTTTGTCTTTCTTCTTTATTATATCTCTTTTAAGACAAAAAAGAATGGACAGCTTTAATTTTTAAGAAGGACCTTAAATCAAGAATGGTTTATTTAATTTTGTTCTTTCTTACATAAATGTTACATTTGCTTTGCAAAGAGACTATTTCTCAGTTCCTGTGGTTATTTCACATAATAAATGCGTATAAAACCCCTCAATTATTAAAGAAGTCATTTTCTCTTTAAAACCACTTTCTCTGAAAGCTCAAGAGAAACCTTTTTGACAGGATTAAGATCTGAATGTTCCAATGCATGGAAAATAAAACTCTTTCTATTTTTTTTTTTTTCTTTTTTGAGACAGAGTCTCACTCTGTTGCCCAGGCTAGAGTGCTATAGTGTTGTATAGCTCACAGCAACCTCAAACTCTTGGACTTACATGATCCTCTTCCCGCAACCTCCAGAGTTCTATAAACTTACATCTGTATCTTGCTTTTATTCTGTAAACATCTTTCTCTTCCTCAAAAATCTTTGTTTCATGCTTCCACCCGCCACAATGCCTGACTAGTTTTCCTATTTTTAGTTTCGCTCTTGCTGAAGCTGGGCTGGAACTCCTGAGCTCAAGCAATCCACCTGCCTTGGCTTCCCAGAGTGCTTGGATTACAGGCATGAGCTACCTCACTTGGCCAATAAAACTCTTTCTAATTTTGTTGTTTTAAGGGGAAGATATTGTCCCAGACATGATGGCCACTTCTTTAAAAGAACATCATCTGATAGAGCCAAGTATGTTAAAAACAGGTTCATTCCTGAAATAAAAAACAAAAAAAAACAAAACAGGTTCATTATTTTGTTTCAATTCCCATCTCAAAAGCCAGCACATGAATAACCTATGGGTCTGTGAAAACAAAAGAACTACTGTTGAGTCTGTAAAATTCAATTTTTAAAAAAAATATCTCTTTCACCAGTTCAAATGCAAAAAAGGAGTTTGGGAATAGAAATTTCATTAGTCCAAATTTCAATCCAGACTATAAAGTTCAATGCAGATTCTCTTCAACAGCTTTCTATACTTTGTAATTTACAGTGAGGTTAGGGGACTGCAAGTGGACCTTTGTGAGATGTGTCTGGAATGTTGGCTGAAGTCTTCAGGTAGCAGCGTGCAGGATGCTTCCAGAAGACTGCAGGAGGGATCCTCCAATGGAATGGGCCCTTAGTATCACCTGACGTGCTGGACGGCAATCATTAATGACGGCAATCATTAATGGGTTTCTAGGGAAGTATCTTCTGGCCCTGGAGGGCTACAAGCTAAGGCAGGATTTTTTTCTTTTTTAAGGCAAGCCTGGAACAAAGTTTTTTGAGGACAAGAAAGATAGGTTTAAAGAATAAGAGCAAGATATAGACACAAGTTTATAGAACAAGATATGTTCGCCATAGACAGCAAATGGGCCTCCATTGCCAGGGCAAGTAGGCAAAGGGGCCTAAGGCAGGAGTTTTGAAGGACAACTTCAGGAGAGATAAAGTGCTTCTGCAAAGTAGGGACCAAAGAACCTGAAAATTGAGATGAGTTTGAAGGACAGAACTTGGAGGATGAGGATCAGAGGATGAAAAATACTCAAAATAACTAAGCGAAAGAGGCTACTCACTAAGGACCCCATATACAATGCCATGTAGATGAAATATTCAGAACAGACAAGTCTTAAGGGACAGAAAGTAGATTAGTAGTAGCCTGGGGCTGGACGGAAGGGACGGAGGTACTGAGGGTTGATGACTAAGAGTTTTTTTTTTTTTTTGGCATAAAGAAAATGTTCTAGATTTGATTATAGTGATGGTTACATTACTCTGTGAATATACAAAAGGTACTAAATTATAACAGATAAACTGTATGGTGTGTGGCTCGGCGCCTGTAGCTCAGGCGGCTAGGGCGCCAGCCACATACACTGGAGCTGGTGGGTTCGAATGCAGCCCGGGCCAAAAAATAGCTGGGCGTTGTGGCAGGCACCTGTAGTCCCAACTACTTAGGAGGCTGAGGTAAGAGAATCGCTTGGGCACAGGAGTTTGAGGCTACTGTGAGCTGTGATACCACAGCACACTACCCAGGGCGACAGCTTGAGACTCTGTCTCAAAAAAAAAAAAAATTGTATGGTGTGTGAATTATGTCTCAATAAAGCTGTCAATAGATACAAATGAATAAAAATAAATTTAAAAATGCTTTCCCCCCCAAAAAAGACAAGGAAGGTTTTAAAGATATTGAGCAGAGTTATGTCTTGTGATGCTTATACAGCTATTTCTTGATATTTTTCCAAGTCAGTTATTAACCATCAACTAACTTCTTGCTATATAAGATGAAGATTTAGCTTCCACACACGTGCACACGTACTTCCTCCTCCCACATCCTCCCATTATAGCTGTGCTGTAATTTTTGGTAAGATCAATATTCAGTGTTGATGATTCTCCCGTTTGTATCTCCAGTGGAGCTTTCTAGACTCTGGACCATATCCAGGTGCTTACTAAACATCTGTACTGTAGTACTAATGAGCATCTCAAACTTCACTTTCCCAAGACCAAGTTCTTGATCCTTCAACACCTGCTCACCTCGTTGCCTTTCTCATCTCAGCAAGTGGCAAGGCCTTTTCCCCAGCGGCACAGGTCAAAAACCCCGGGGCATCTTTGACTTCACTCTTAACCTTTCATCCATCTCTGATCTGTCAGCAAATCCATGTGGCTCTACCTTCAAAATATATCCAGAATCTGACACCTTCTCACTACCTCCCTGATACCCACCTTGGTCCAAGACAACATCATGTCTCTCCTGAATCACTGCCATGGCCTCAGAGTCAGTTTTCCTGCTTTTGTCCTTGGTTGAGTCTAGTCTGCACAGAGGGATTCTATTAGAATAAAGGTGAGATTGTGCCCCTTCTCTGCTCCAAACCTCCCCATTGCTCTAGGAGAGAACAAGACAAAGCCTCAACAAAGGCATAGAAGGCCATACATAATTCAGCCTTGGTCAACTCTCGACCTTTTTTCACACCAACTTTTTCTCTTGCTCACTCCCTGTGCTCTAGCCAGACCAGTTTCCTTGCTATTCCTCGAATGCACAATGCAGAGCCCGGCTGCTGCCTCCAGATCTGGGAGCAAACCTTCCCTAACATCCTCCTTCCATTTGCACAGGTTTTGTTTTCTCTCCTCTTGCTCCAATGTCACCTTCTCAGTGAGGCTTTCCCTGGACACCACGTCTAAGATTGCAGCCTCCTCCATTCCTGACACCCTCAACACCCCTGCCCTATTTTGCCTGTCTTTTAAAAAACTCATCACCATCTCACATAATATACATATAAATATGTACATATTATATATGTATTATGTATTATTTTTTCATTGCCTCATTAATTTTCTGTTCACTAGAATACGAGTTTTTTGGGGAGTTATGGGCAATATTATACATGACCATCTCCCCAGTGCCTGGTGCATAGTAGGCGCTTAACAAATTAATGAATATTTACAGTATTTTGATTATGTAAATATTATTTGAAGTTGGGCCATATAGTATTCTATGATTTTATTTTTTTTCTTGTACACCTTTTTCTGTGTTCTATAGTTAGAAATTGACATTTGGGGCCAGGCGCAGTGGCTCACACCTGTAATTCTAGCACTCTGAGAGGCCAAGGTGAGTGAGTTGCTTGAGCTCACAAGTTTGACACCAGCCTGTTCTTGGCTGAGCAAGAGCGAGACCCCATCTCTACTAAAAATAGAAAAACTGAGGTAAGAGGATCACTTGAGCCCAAGAGTTGGAGGTTGCCATGAGCTAGAGGCCACGGCACTCTACCCAGGTTAACAGCTTGAGACTGTCTTCGAAAAAAAAATTGACATTTGGGCTTATTGTTACTGTTGTAGTTGTTTTTGCTTAATATTCCCTTTCTATGTTTGTCACTCTTCTCCTGAAAGAGAAAACTGCCTCCCATTTCCTCTGAATATTTACTTATTTGGTCAATCTCTCTGTATGTAACCATTATGGACTGAATGTTTGTGATCCCTCCAAAATTCCATTTTGTTGAAGCTCTAACTCCTTGTCTGATGGCATTTGGAGATGGGCTTTTGGGGTGTTGTTAGGAATAGATGAGGTCACAAGGATGAATAGCTCATGGTGGTGTTAGTGCCCTTATGAGCAGAGACATCACTTCCCTCCATATGAAGACACCACAAGAAGATAGCCATCTGCAAGTCAGGAAGAGAGGCTTCACCAAACACCAGGTCTGCCTGCAGATTGATCTTGGATTTCCAGCCTTCAGAACTGTGAGATATAAGTATCTGTTGTTCGAGTCACCCAGCCTATGGCATTTTGATGTAGAAGCCCTAGCTGACTAAGACAGGGACCAATCTGACATGCAAGCCCTGCTCAGCTGCCCCAACACTCTTCACCATATTGAGGCCCCAACACCCTGCACCTACCAAGGCCACTAACCTCGCCCTACCCCACATGCAGACACTCCCTTCATCCTGCTAAGGGAGTCACTGCCATCTCTGCTCCCTGTGCTAACACCGTCCCCACAAATTGCCATCCTCACCCACTGGGCAGAACTCCCAGAATAGAATTTTCTAGTCTTTGACCTTTGTGTCAGTGTTGATGTCAGGGTGTGGGCACCCCATGGGGGAGAGGGCGGGGTGTTCACAGTTCAGTCTGAACTGCCCGAGCAATCCCTCTGTCCTCAGCTCAGCCTGGTGTGGCTCAGTCCAGAGGGCCTCCAGGTATCTTTCCCCAGAGATGACACCCTTGCCTTTTTCTAAAAAGAGGGGCAGGAATCTGTGAATCTAAATGCTTCTTAAACAGCATTTCAGCTTGGCCTCTGTTTTAAGGAGGCACCTGCAGTAACGGAACGCCTAAGCCTTTTGAGGTTTGCCCAGATCAGCTCACTTTCTAGGGTTCCCCCACTGCCAACTAAAACATCAGCTTTGTCTCTTCTAAGTCAGTTGCCACCGGCTTATATGCTTGCCCGCTAGTTTTCCTTCTCTCTCTCTCTCTCCCCATCCCACCTCTCTCTGTCTGTTTTCTCCTCTATTTTTCCTTTGTTCCTGTGGGCATATGACTTAAAAAAATGCCTTTACTCTCAACAGTAATGGAGTCTGAGGAGCGAATGAAGGTAAAAGTGTGTTCAGTCTGACAAGTGGATATTAACACTTTACAAACCACATTTGATACCTAGTCTATCCTCTGGATTCGTGGATTCCATATCTGCACAATTACTAACTCTCTAAAACTTATTTGTCACTCCCAAATTATAAGCCACCCTCTCCCACCGTCATTTGTGGATAGGCACAGAGCCGGAAAACCTTTCAGCCCCCTAGGACCCAAGTTTTCTCTAAGGTTGGACAAGGTAACACTCTGCCTTCTTAGTTCAGCTCTTGTACTGTAAACAAGTGTCTTTTTGTGGTTTAGTTAGTCGCCTGGTTTTCCCATTTTGTGCTTTTCCTACTTGATTTTGCTGTTCTAAATGGTCCCCCAGGGTTGTGCTGAAGTGCTGTCTCGTGTTCCCAGTCACAGGAAGGCTGTGATGTGCCTCTCGGAGAAAGCACGTGCGTTAGAGGAGATGCATACAGGCGTGAGTTACAGTGCCGCTGGCCCACTTCAGCGGGAATGAATCAACAGCAGGAGGCAAGGTGTCCTTAAACAGAAAACACATATGACATGTATGATCAGTGAACAAAAATGTTGGGACCAGAGGCTTACAGGGATCTACTTCTTTATTTCCCCTGAAAGCCATGGTTCAGTATTCACTAACTCAGTGTTCAGATGACTCTGTAGAACATAACGGCCATACATAACAAAAATCAATCGTGTATATTTTAATATTTTATAATGTTCATTTTGTGCAATTCATTTATCCACTGGTTTTTTTGATTCAATACATTTCTTTAGGGATGGAGGGCATACGTTAACCACACACCTTTAAAGTGTAAAACTTCTGTACACAGAAGTTTTGACGTCTGTGTACACCTGTGAAACCATTATCACCATCCAGGTAATGAAAGTATCTACCCCAGGAAACCACTAATCTGACTCTCACTATTCATTAGTTTGCATTTTCTAATGCAGACAAATTTATATTTTAGATTCCTAACTAATAACAAAATCTGGTACCTGGGAGAAAGTGCTGTCAAATCATGCCGGGAGCATGTGGCCTTGGCTTCAGCGGCAGCAGTGATGAAGGAACATAAGCAGTTTGGCTGGGAAGGTTGGTGATCTTACAATGTCATCAAACTGAGCCTCCAGCATCTTGGATTTCTTACCTTTCAGATTCTCTTCTGGTATCGTATAGCATGTACCCCTTCTTTCTGGCATCCTTTACTTAGCATAATGATTTTGAGATTTATCTATCCTTTTGTATGTATTAAAGTTCATTAATTCTTATTTTATTTTTATTGCTAGTAGTGTTTATTGTATGGATATAGGTTAATTTGATTACCCATTCGTTGTTGATGGATTTGGGGGTTGTTTCTAGTTTTGGGCTACTATAAATAAAGCTGCTGTAAAACACAGGCTTTCATTTTTTTTGGGTAAATATCTAGGAGTGAAATAGCTGGATGATAGTGTATATATATATTTATCATTTGAAGAAATGAAAAATTTGTTTTCTAAAGTGGTTATAACTTTTTACATTCCCACATGGAGTATAAGAGTTCCAGTTGGTCCATATTCTCAACGTTTGATTTGGTCAGTCTTTTTAATTTTACCTATTCTAATAGGTATGTAATAGTATCTTTATCATTTAATTTCACATTTCCATGATGAATAAAAATATATTTTCATGTACTTATTTGCTATTCATGTATCTTCTTTGGTGAGTATCTTAATCTTTTGTCCATTTTTTATTTTATTTTATTTTTGAGACACAGTCTCAAGCTGTCACCCTGGGTAGAGTGCTGTGGCATCACAGCTCACAGCAACCTCCAACTCCTGCGCTCAAGAGAGTCTCCTATCTCCGGCTCCCAAGTAGCTGGGACTACAGGCACCTGCCACAACGCCCAGCTATTTTTTGGTTGCAGCCGTCATTGTTGTTAGGCAGGTCTGGGCTGGATTCGAACCTGCTAGCTCAGGTGTATGTGGCTGACGCCTTAGCCACTTGAGCCACAGGTGCCAAGCCCGTCCATTTTCTTCTTGAATTTAGGGTTTTGTGAGAGTTTTTCTTTTCTTTTCTTTCTTTTTTTTTTGAGACAGTCTCACTATGTCACCCTGGGTAGAGTGCTACAGTGTCACAGCTCATAGCAACCTCCAACCAACCTCCTCTTGGGCTTAAGCAATTCTCTTGCTTCAGCTTCCCAAGTAGCTGGAACTACAGGCACCCACCACAACACTCGGGGCTATTTTTTGATTGCAGTTGTCATTGTTGTTTAGCTGGCCCAAGGTGGGTTCAAACCCACCAGCCTCAATGTATGTGGCTGGCGCCATAATCACTATGCTACGGGCACAAACCCTTGTGAGAGTTTGTCTATCTTCTGAATGTAAGTCCTTTATCAGATATATTCTTTGCAAAATTTTCTCTCAGTTTGTGGCTGGTGTTTTTATTCTTTTGATAATGTCTTTCTAAAAGCAAAAGTTTCTAATTTGGGTAAAATTCAATTTATAATTTTTCTATCTTTTATGAATCATGCTTTTGTTATAATACCTAAAACAAACCTCTGCTGTACTCAAATTCTTGGAGATTTTCTTCTATAAATTTTAAGTGGTAGGTTTTATGTAGATCCATGATCCACTTTCAGTTAATTTTTATATTTTGAATTTAACTCCCTGGTCATCCCTGGCTACCCCAAAATTAACTGAAATGAGGCATTTATCAAAGTTCATTTTATTTGCATACGGATGCCCAACTTTTCTTTCACTACTTTCATAAAACCTTGACCTTTCTCCTTTGAAATGTTTTTGTATCTTTGTTGATAATCCATTGTTCATTTAGGTGTGGTCTATTTTTGGATACTCCATTCTGTTCCATTGATCTATTTGTCTATCTTTATGCCAATACCACACTGTCTCGATGACTGTAGTATTATAATGTCTTGAAATAAAGTAGCATTAACCCTTCAACTTCGTTCTTTTTCAAAGTTGCTTTGGCTTTTCTAGGCCCTTTGCATTTCCATATGAATTTCAGAAGTGGTCTGTCAAGTTTCATGAACAATCCTGATGAGATTTGGTTAGAATTGCATCAACAGATGAGCATGTCTGAGAGACGCATCTTAAGTGGCAGGGTGAGACGATGCCAGGTGCATCGAGTCATTTACCACCAAGGGCAAGTGGGGCTCAGTCCTGCAGGGCCCTCTGATAAGCCTTCCTGGAAATTGCCTACCCAAGGCTTAGCAGGGGAATTCCCATTTCTACATGCATGAGTGCCATACTGCAGAGCTCGAGAAGTCCCAAGTGTGTGGTACAGCTGAGGTCAGGTGCTATCAGATTATACCTGCTGAAATGTAGGTTGCTGGAGCAATGTTGGGAGAAACAGGTGGGCTGAGAAGAGAAGGTGAGACAGAAAAAATTATCTAACTGCTATTTTTGTCCCCTTTTGGCTCAGAATATGCATAGCAGCTTTATTCTCAATAGCCCCAAACTGGAAATAGTCCTTCAGTCCATCAGCAAAAGAATGCACAGGGTGGGTGTGGTGGCTCATGCCTGTAATCCTAGCATTCTGAGAGGCCAAGGCAGGAGGATTGCTTGAGCTTAGGAGTTTGAGACCAGCCAGGGCAAGAAAAAGACCCCGTCTCTGCTAAAAATAGAAAAATTAGCTGGTGTGGTGGTACACACCTGTAGTCCTAGTACTCAGGGAGGCTGAGGCAAGAGGATCATTTAAGCCCAGGAGTTTGAGGTTGCTGTGAGTTATGATGCCAGGATACTATTCAGGGTGACAGAATGAGACTCTCTCAAAGAACTTCAATAAAAACAAACAAAAGGATGCATAAACAAATTGTGGAGTATTCATCCAGTGAAATTCTACTCAGTAACAAGAAAGAATGGACCGCTGATACTTGCAGCAACATGGCGACTCTCCCAGACGTGAGGCTATGCAAAAGATGTTGGAAACAAAACAGTGCATGCCATAGGATTCTACTTCTATAAAGAACAGGCAAAATTAACCCATCAGAACAGTGTTTTCTCTGGTGGGGTATGTAAAAGGGTGAGAGAACTTTCCAGGATGAAAGGAGTGGTCCATGTCTTGATAAGGGTGTAGATTGTATGGATTGTGTGTTTATCAAAATTCATTGAATATAATGGGCAATTCATTAGCAAGAAACAGATGAGTCATTGCTGATAGATGTGGGCTAGTATTTATTTGTAGTCTTAATTCTGGGGTTCCAAAATATCCATAACATATTATATTTATCTCAAGAAGATATTTAAGTTACTTATTAGACTTGTAATGCTGTTGGCTCGGCACCTGTAGCACAGTGGTTGCGGCACCATCCACATACACCAAGGCTGGTGGGTTTGAACCCAGCCCAGGCCAGCTAAATAACAATGACAACTGCAACAAAAGAAAAATAGCTGGGCGTTGTGGTGGGCACCTGTAGTCCCAGTTACTTGGGAGGCTGAGGCAAGAGAATCGCTTAAGCTCAAGAGTTAGAGGTTGCTACAAGCTGTGATGGCACGGCACTCTACCAAGGGCAACATAATGAGACTCTGTCTCGAAAAAAAAAAAAAAGTGCAATGCTGTTAAATCTTAATTATAACCCCCCCAAATTACTATGAGTTATCAACCAAAATAGAAAGATGATTCTACACTAAATAAAAAAATTCTTTGAATTGTACCTATAAAAAAAATCTCTAAAGAAATAGTTAGCTCTAGTTAGATTTATTTCTCACGGTGGTGTAAGTTATTAATAGTAACGCTCAGTCTACTTTCTGTGTCCTCAAGTCTTGAGCAAATAAATAAGCTATATTTAGGATAATGAGAGGTAGGCCTCTTGCTCTTAGGAAATTATAAATATGGACAGAGGGAAGACTAGAATGTGCCCTGTGTTGTGCTTTGTCATCGTCATTTTCTTTTTTTTTTTTTTTTGTAGAGACAGAGTCTCACTGTACTGCCCTCGGATAGAGTGCCGTGGCGTCACACGGCTCACAGCAACCTCTAACTCCGGGCTTCCGCGATTCTCTTGCCTCAGCCTCCCTAGTAGCTGGGACTACAGGCGCCCGCCACAACGCCCGGCTATTTTTTTTTGTTGTTGCAGTTTGACCGGGGCTGGGTTTGAACCCGCCACCCTCGGCATGTGGGGCCGGCGCCCTACTCGCTGAGCCACAGGCGCCGCCCTGTCATCGTCATTTTCTAACCCCACTGTGGTCTCTTTCAGTCTCACTGGTCTCTGCTTCCTTGAGCTGGAAGCCCTGTAGTTAGGGGGTAGCCTCCCCAGGCCCACTGAGGCAGCCCCTCTGAAATGCTAACACTTCTACTGAAGGAAGCAGAGAGCAAAGCCCACAGGCTGGAAGGGACCCTACTGCCACCTTTTAGTTGCCTCAAAGGGGCTCTCCCACTGGTGTCCTCAAAGGAAGAGAGCATTAGCTCTTTAATGAGCTCCTGCTTTTGAAAAATCCAGGGAGAAAGGCATCTTTTGAGTAATTTCATTTTAGGCAAAGTAGCTCCCAACTTCCTCTGAGGCACAGTATTAGTGGTGGAAATGGGAGAAGCACAGAGGTTCTGTCCACCCTGGTGGGAGAGAGAGGGGACCTGTTGGAAGAGATATCCCAAGTAAGTGGTCCTGTTGCACAGATTGCATGCAAGTGATCCAGGGTTGTTTGTAAAATGAAAACCTATTGCTTGTGCTTTAATCACTCATAAGAATCAAGAGAGGACTTGAGTTTTAGATCAGCTTTAGATCTATTAGGGGAATTTTGTGGTCCACTGATGAGCCCCCCACCTTTCCTAGAGAATTCTATCTGGTCCCACCCTTTGTACTTGGAGTACACTCATCATCCTGGTCATCCCTGGCTACCTGAGCCTCTGCTCGAATGGTTCCAGGCACAGGAAAGAGCTGCCACCCCAGGGCAAGTGATGCCTTTTCTGAATAGCTCTCATTTAAGGCAATGTCTGCCCCTTTCACATCTGTTCACCAGTCTGGCTTTCAGCCTTTGAAGCTTCCCTGAGCGTGTCTAGTTTACTAGCAGTGGTTCCAAGGACAGTATTTTAAAGTCTTTATAGTACTCTGGGGTATAATCTGCATAGGCTTAGAGTCTTAAACTCATTTAAAACATTTAGATTTTTCTCTTCTTAACTCCTCTCTCTAGGACTTTGTGCCCTCTTAAGGATGTCTGTTCTCCCCATTCCAGTTGGAACAATTCTCATTTTAAAAAAAATGAAATTAAGTAGTTCCTTTTTTTCTTTCATTGCTTGTGTTTATTCTCATCATACAAAAGTCGTAGTTTGTAGTGTTAAAAAAAATGGTGGGGGGGAGGACAAGAGATGAAAAACTTACTCATAAACCCAACACCTAGATCTCTTGTTTAAATGGATAAATAGAAGTATAATTATATGTTTACCAAAGAACCCACTGGCTACACTGTTCTGAAGGGGCTGTTTCTACTTAGTGGGATCCTTTGAAAAGCTACTTTCTCACTCTTGCCATTTATCATGAAACCCCAGTCATAAGCAGCGAGTTACCTCTTCCTTATTCTTATGTTAGATACATCTGTTTTTCTAAGCCCTTGGATGTTTTGTTCTTTGGGTTCCTGGGACTATTTTTTTAGTTCTATACCTTTCACGTTATCTGATTCTATGTACATTCTTTGTGCACGATGGTTTATAATTTGTCCTGTGTCACCCATGTTTGTGCTTTCTCTAGATATCATTCCATCTCTTTCTCAAAAGAGAGTATTGGCTGGGCATGATGGCTCGTGGCTGTAATCCTAGCACTATGGGAGGCCAAGGCGGGTGGATTCCCTGGGCTCATAGGTTTGAGACCAGCCTGAGCAAGTGTGAGACCTCGACTCTAAAAAATAGCCAGGTGTCGTGGCAGGTGTCTGTAGTCCCAGCTACTTGGGAGGCTGATATGAGAGGATTGCTTGAGCCCAAGAGTTTGAGGTTGCTGTGAGCAAAACTATAGCACTCTACTGAGGGGCGACAAAGTAAGACTCCGTCTCAAAAGACAAAAAATCAAGAGTATCGTTTTGTAATTGCTTGTTCAGCATTTTGTTTTTGTTCCACCTTCATGCCTCTTGAGCCAACTAAGTTTTACTGAGAGCCTGTTTTTTCCCTCTGGACATTTTTGTCATCTCCTTCACGGAGCCCAGAATAGGGGATCCAACTTGGAGTAGGCCAGCCCAGCCCAGCCCTTTCTGAGAGCCTGTTGCCCTGCCCATGCCTCTGCCCCCACATAGCACAGTGCACATGCTCAGACCCTGTACTCAGTGACCGACATATGGACCACCTTGGCTCCGTGGCTTCCACAGGGAATTGAACTGGGGTGAAGACATCTGGTTCAGACGGAGCCAAACCTGGGAATATGGAACTGGGACTCAAGGTCTGTCAGGCTGTCTCTTCCCCAAACTTACGTGAGAAATGATAGGAAGCAGAGTAGCCACAGCTGGCCGGGATGTAGCTGCACAGAAAGCTGGTTTTTAGAGAGACGCACAGTAGGACACAGAGATGCTAGCGCGAGCAAGGTTGCTCCCTGCCAGATCCTCTTGATCCCTTCTGCCGGCTCTGTGTGTGCTCAGCTTCTGTGAACTTGTAAATGGCCCTCACCAGCGACTCTCTGAGGATTGCCCTTGGGTGTTGGAGCCCCCCCATATGGCAGTGAGAAGCCCCCAGGAGTTTCCCGTTCTCCCCTCACCCCTGCCCTATGATCATCAGCTGACTGCTGTGCTAGTGCAAAGGTCCAGCTCCTTTGCTTGAGGCGGAACAAATGCTGAGATCTCATCCGTGCTCCTGGGTCCCCATTCCCACAGCCCCTCAGTAGTTTCCCCTGGGAGCATCTTTCTCACCCTTTGGCCTTTAGAAGAACCTGACGTAGAATGGATGAAAAACCAGGCAGTTCCGAGGAACAGTGGGGCTGCCCTGGGCCTGAAGACTGCCAGTTCCTAGTTCAGGTCCTTTGGGAGGCTCAAAGCTGTTCTGGCCTCTGGCTTTTGTGACCTATTTATAAATCTTCAACTCACTTCCCTTGTGGGTTGAGTTTGAACTAACCCATTACTGTAACCCTAAAAACCTTGATACAGGCACCCAGCATCCCCCCACAGTCAGCGCAATCATGGCTCCCAAAGTCCCCAGGCTTTTATTGCAATCAGGATTTCCACTTGCTCGGCATCTGGGAGATGAAATTATCAGCAAGGCAAGTTCAGAATTCATCAGATGCTTTTCCTGGAAAGTGGCTTCCAGCAGAATTTCTGGACTTTTAAGTCACTCATCACTGCTATTTTTGGCCATGTGTATGCTTTTGTATTTATTTCTAGACATTTAATGGCCAAATATACATTATATGTGTATGTATTTTTTTATGTAAAATAAATACTAATATTTATTACATATGTATTGTATATGTGTATGTATGTCATTCTTATCCTAGAACAGAATATTTACTATAATTAACAGCTTTAAAAATAAGATTTTAATGGAAAGTTCATGTCTTTTCTCCTTTTATCCAAAAAGTCTATTTATAGAGCAAAAACCATGCTCCTTATTTGGTGTTCCTGTTTCTTCTACTATAGCCTGCCAGAAGGATATTTTTATTTTATTTTTATTTTTCTGAAGGATATTTTTATTGCTGCTACAAAGAGGGTCTTTCTTGGTTTTTTTTGTAAAAGCCACAGACTTCAATTAGATCTTATCAGCCTGGCTGTGATGAAAAGTAATATTGCTTAATAGACTTTTTTTTTTCCCCTGAGACAGGGTCTCACTCTGTTCTCCAGGCTAGCATGCAGTGGTGTTATCATAGCTCACTGCAACCTCAAACTCCTAGTCTCAAGAGATCCCCCTGCCTCAGCCTCATGAGTTTCTGGGACGACAGGTGCATGCCACCAGGCCTGGCTAATTATTTTACCTTTTTTTTTTTTTTTTTTTGTAGAGATGGGGGTCTCACTATTGTCCATTGTAAAGAAAACATATTATACAACAATTGAGCAATATGGAAAATCAGAAAGAAGGGAAATCACCGTGAGACTTCCCAGAATTCACCCCACATTCCAGGCTTCCACTTCCTCCCTACTGAAACAATGAAATTGACCCAAAGACCTTGACAATTCCTCAAAATGCTCAAAAAGAAGATACTGGGAGAAAACGTTGGCTACACATTGAATTGGATTCTCATCCCTCATCCAGTACTTTTCTTGTTTTCATTGACTTTATTGGTTTTTTCTTTTCACCTTTTTCCTCTAAACCGTTCTTTTGTTTTCAGCTGTTCTTTTGACTTCCTGATCATCTTCTGTCCTTAAAACACATGTTAATTTTTAATACCTACTAACACAATGCTTTGGGGCTCCAAATATTTTGTTCAGCACTCCTGGGATCGCTGGACATTATTTTGTTGAATACTGCTCTTTGCAGAATACCTACACATAACAAGATTTCAATAAACCTTTGCCAAATGGGTGGATTAGAAAACACAGAGAAAACCTACAGAACATTTTTCATATAGAAGCCATTGTTTAATACAATCATCACAACAACTCCAAGAGGAGGAACTAGAGAACTGATTACATTAATTCTAATAAAAATAGGCATTTTGCCATTAACCTCTCAGAATACTAATACATCTTTACAATTTTTTTTTTTTTGGAGACAGAGTCTCACTCTGTCACCCTTGGTAGAGTGCTGTGGCGTCACAGCTCACAGCCACCTCCAACTCATGGGCCTTAAGCAATTCTGTTGCCTTAGCCTCCTGAGTAGCTGGGACTACAGGCGCCCGCCACAATGCCCAGCTTTTTTGTTGTTGCTGTTGCTGCAGTTGTCATTGCTGTTTTAGCTGGTTCGAACCCCCCACCCTTGGTATATGGGGCCGGCGCATTATCCACTGAGCCACAGGTGCTGCCCATCTTTACAATTTTACAATTGGTTTTGGGCAGGCAGCAGCAATAAGTAGATATTGTTGCCTATGTGTATACAGACTTGGTCATTGCTTTTACTATTATCATTTCAACGGAGTTATAAGCATTTTAGGGACTACATGTGTTGAGCTTAATTGACCTTTTGTAAGTCTTCAGAAATACTACACTGTTGTGTAGCGTTGAAATGAAGACTTACAGAAAATGTTTAAAAATCGCATAGAGTAGGAAAATTTGTTGTTGGAGAAATAATTTTTTTTTTTTTGAGACAGAGCCTCAAGCTGTCACCCTGGGTAGAGTGCTGTGGCATCACAGCTCACAGCAACCTCCAACTCCTGGGCTTAAGTGATTCTCTTGCCTCAGCCTCCCAAGTAGCTGGGACTACAGGCGCCTGCCACAATGCCTGGCTACTTTTTGGTTGTAGTTGTCATTATTCTTTGGCAGGCCTGGGCTGGATTTGAACCCACCAGCTCTGGTGTATATGGCTGGCGTCTTAGCCGCTTGAGCTACAGGCACTGAACCAATAATTGCATTTCTATATTTTATTGCAAAACCACTACCAAGGGCTTTATGGACCCAGAAAAGGAAGATTACCCTAGAGGTAGGTGAAATTGTGTCACCTTTAGTTACTGAGGTGTGTACAAAAGAATCACCCATCACATATAAAACACTGCAAGACAAGGCAGGAGAACGCTCTAGATCTTTGTATAGATGAAAGAAATTTCAAGGCAAGGAAAGGCTAAGTATGACGAACCCATATACTATATAGGGCTAATATTTTAAGCAATATGCCAAAGTTTAATTTGCATTGCTTGTCTTTGTTAGAAGTAAATAATGTATTATCTTTAATGTAAAGCATCTTACATATGATTAAATACATAAGCTTTATTTTTCAGGTAAAAATACTGAGGAGCGGAGGGGGATTGGTGTGCTAAAAGGTACAATGTAAGGGTGTATGGCACACCTCCTGGGTGAGGGGCACAACTAAAATTTGGACTCTACTTTTTATTTTTTTCTTTTGTAGTTTTTGGCCGGGGCTGGGTTTGAACCCACCACCTCCAGCATATGGGGCCGGCACTCTACTCCTTTGAGCCACAGGCGCTGCCCCATGGACTCTAACAAATACAAGCAATGTAGCCTAATTGTTCTCTAATATTAATATAAAATCAAAAAAATACTGAGGAGTGAAGTAATCAGGTAATTTGTCCATTTCACAGTGCTGATAAATTATAGAGCCGGGATTCAAATCCCAGCCAGCCTGATCCTAGATGTTCCAGTCATAATCACAAATCTACCCCTCACAACACTTAGGATGATTCCCACTAAAATAAACATTTGTCAATACTAACTAAACTGTCTAAAGAAGGTTTATCATGCGTGGGAAATGATCAAATAAGTGGAGAATTTCTGTATACGTGGAAACAACATCATTATGATGGGAAAAAAACTCAGCATATAGTTGCTTCCAAAACTTGGGGCCCAGGGATTAATGGGATGCTCAGACCACTACTTTTTTTTTTTTTTTTTTTTGCAGTTTTTGGCCAGGGCTGGGTTTGAACCTGCCACCTCTGGCATATGGGGCCGGCACCCTACTCCTTTGAGCCACAGGCGCCACCCGAGGACTACATTTTTCATGCAGAAACTCTAGCTCAGATCCCTGAGGACTCTAGGAGTGTGAGACAGTGGTCTTGGGCTTGGTCTGCAAAAAGCAACACACACTTGGGCCTCTGGCTTGAAAAGCCATTTCCCACAAGGGTAACTTCAACCTGTCAATGGAATTATTTCTGATTTTGAAACTTGAAACTTCTATTATAACATTTTTTTTTCTGATTACTAAAATAACTCCTGCAAAAAAATGGAAAATACGTAAGAAAATAACATCTATTTGGCATGCTGGCATATATACATTTTTAAGTTTTAGATCAGATTGGTTTATAATCTTTTCTTTGGACATAGTATATTTCCTAAGTACTTCCTCATATAGTAAACATCTAAAACATAATTAGTCCATCACACAAATTCTTTTTCTTTTTGAGACAAGAGTCTCACTCTCTCTCCCTGGGTAAAGTACTGTGGTGTCTTTATTATAGCTCACAGCAACCTCAAACTTTTGGGCTCAAGAGATCCTCCTGCCTCAGCCTCCCCAGTAGCTGGAACTACAGGCACGGGTGCAATGCCCAGCTGGTTTTTCCATTTTTAGTAGAAATGGGGTCTCGCTTTTGCTCAGGCTGGTCTCGAACTCCTGAGCTTAGGCAATCTACCCACCCCTCCCAGAGTGCTAAGATTATAGGTGTGAGCCACCACACCCTGCCTAAATTCTAACTTTTTCAAACACTTAAAACTTGTAGAAATTAGAAATACATGTTGGATATCATTAATGTACATATAATTAACCCTGAATATATAAAAGAATTTTCTTAGAAAAAATGTAAAGGTTGTTGTGTTTTGAAAAACAATCAGTAGAGTACATTGAGCTCCATAGAGACAGCGCCGGGGCAAGTGAGAGCTGGACGGGCACTGGCCGACTCTGTGCCTTGCTGAGGAAAAATAACTAAACATGGGCAAAGGAGATCCTAAGAAGCTGAAAGGCAAAATGTCATCATATGCATTGTTCGTGCAAACTTGTCGGGAGGAGCACAAGAAGCAGCACCCAGATGCTTCAGTCAACTTTTCAGAGTTTTCTAAGAAGTGCTCAGAGAGGGGGAAGACATGTCTGCTAAAGAGAGAGGAAAATAGAAGATACGGCAAAGGCGGACAAGGCCCGTTATGAAAGAGAAATGAAAACCTACATCCCTCCTAAAGGGGAAACAAAAAAGAAGTTCAAGGATCCCAATGCACCCAAGAGACCTCCTTCGGCCTTTTTCTTGTTCTGAGTATCGCCCCAAATCAAAGGAGAACATCCCGGCCTATCCATTGGTGATGTTGCAAAGAAGCTGGGGGAGATGTGGAATAACACTGCTGCGGAGGACAAGTGGCCTGATGAAAAGAAGGCTGCAAAGCTGAAGGAAAAGTACGAAAAGGATATTGCTGCAGACCGAGCTAAAGGAAAGCCTGATGCAGCGAAAAAGGGAGTCGTCAAGGCTGAAAAAAGCAAGAGAAAGAAGGAAGAGGAGGAAGGTGAGAAGGATGAAGACGATGAAGAGGAGGAGGAAGAAGAAAATGATGAATAAGTTGGTTCTAGCGCAGTTTTTTCCTTGTGTATAAAGCATTACCCCTGTGCACAACTCACTCCTTTTAAAGAAAAAAATTGAAATGTGTAAGATTTGTTTTTAAACTGTACAGTGTCTTTTTTTGTATAGTTAACACACTACCGGATGTGTCTTTAGATAGCCCTGTCCTGGTGGTATTTTCAACAGCCACTAACCTTGCCTGGTACAGTCTGGGGGTTGTAAATTGGCATGGAAATTTAAAGCAGGTTCTTTTTGGTGCACAGCACAAATTAGTTATATATGAGGATGGTAGTTTTTTCATCTTTAGTTGTCTCTGATGCAGCTTACATGAAATAATTGTTGTTCTGTTAACTGAATACCACTCTGTAATTGCAAAAAAAAATTGCAGCTGTTTTGTTGACATTCTGAATGCTTCCAAGGAAATACAATTTTTTTATTAAAAAGAAAAAAAAAAGAAAAACAATCAGTAGATAACTGGTTTCTGAGTATCCCTTTGAATCTTTCTTCCTGACCCTTTCCTCAACTTCCCAAATCAAAAAGCTTCTGTTTATATGTTTAACTACATGAAATCCAGCGTGTTAGTTTTCAAGGGCTGCCATAATGTGGTAAATGACCAGGAACGGGGCTGTCTTCCTGGGCATCTCTGTCTCGGCCAGTGGCCTTCTGCTGTGTCTGTCCCTTTCTTTCAAGGACACCACCTATACTGGATTAAAGGCCCACCCTACTTCAGTATGATCTCATCTTCTTTCCTTTCATTTTTTTTTTTATTGTGGTAAAATACATGCAATCTAAAATTTACCATTTTCTGTCTATAACTCAGTCACATTAAGGACATCCACAATGTTGTACAACCATCTACACAACCCATTTCTATAAGTTTTTCGTCATCTCAAACTGAACCTCTATACCCATGAAACAATAACTCCCCTTTCCTCACTCCTTCCAGCCCCTGGCAACCACCGTTCTATTTCTTGTCTCCATGAATTTGCCTGCTCTAGGTACCTCGTATAAGTGGAATCATACAATACTTGTCCTTTTGTGTCTGGCTTATTTCATCACAGCATAATGTCCTGAAGCTTCATTCACGTTGTGGCATGTGTCAAAATTTCCTTCCTTTTTAAAGGAAGGATATACATATTCCATCGTATGTATGTAGCACATTTTGTTTGCCAACCTGTTGATAAACACTTGAATTGTTTCTCCCTTTTGGCTACTGTGAATAATGCTGTTATAAACAAGTATCTGTTTGAGTCTCTTATTCCAATTCTTTGGGGTATATTCTTAGAAGTGGAATTGCTAGTAATTCTACGTTTACCTTTTTGGGACCCGCCTAACTGTATTTCACAGTGGCTGCACATGGTTCTACATTCCCAGCATCAGCGCACAAGGGTTTTGATTCCTTTACATCCTTGCCAACAGAGTTGTTTTCCATTTTCTCAATTATAGGCATCCTAATGGGTGTGAGTATGACCTCTTCTTAACTAATTACAATCGCAAAGACTTTATTTCCAAATAAAGTCACTATCTTAGTCCGTTTGTAGTGCTATAAAGGAATACCCGAGGGTGGGTAATTATAAAGAAAAGAAGTATATTTGCCTTATGGTTCTGCAGGCTATAAGAAGCAAGGCACCAGCATCTGCTTCTGCCAGGGACTGCAGGCTGCTTCCGCTCACAGAAGAAAGGGAAGGGGAGCCATTGTGTGCAGAGATCACGTGGAGAGAGAGAGGGAGAGGGGAGGTGCCAGGCTCTTTTAAACAACCAGCTCTTATGGGAACTAAGAGTGAACTCACTCATTCCTCCTTCCAGGGAGGGCATTAATCTATTCATGAGGGGTCTGCCCTGTGACCCAAACAACTCCTGTTAGGCCCCACCTCCATCACTGGGGATCCCATTTTCACATGAGGTTTGGTGGAACAAATATCCAAGCTACAGCAGTCACATTCTGAGGTTCTAGGAAGGACATGAATTTAAGGTGGACACAATTCAACTCATTATATGTGGTGAAGAGGATTTTCCATACAAAGAGTGGAATTAAAGGGCACAATTTCCAGAAATCAAATTTATCAAGGAAAGGCCGTGATATATAACTCTGAGTCTGAATGAGGAATGGGGGTGGGGGGGGGAGAGGGTTACCCAAAGGAAATCACCAATTGTTTTTCTTTTGTTAATGGTTGAATTAATGCCCATTTTAAAAGAAAATGGTATTAAATCAATTGGACTGAAAAATGGATATTTAATGGTTTAAAATAGGAAATGACAAACTCATTCTGAAAAATACCAAGCAAAAGGCACTGGTAGACCAGTTGTCTCTTAAGATGTGATGTATGTTTCTGGACATGAGGGCTAAGTCTAAATGTGTAAGATAACATGCTAATCACCCACCTGAGCCTTTAGCAACACTTGACAGGGGTGGAGAACTTGATTATTTACCCCAGTGGACACTGTAGTTTCACGTCCTTCCATCCCTTGGATGTGAGTTCTCCCGATTTATCCTACAGAGATTAAAGATGACTTGGTGAAATCTATGCCATCGAAAGAGAGAGAGGTGTTAAAGACAACAAATTGAGGTGTTTCTTACTGGCGCTGAGTGAGTGCATGGCCTCTTCTACCTATTTTCCTATTTGTGGATTGTTTTTAATTCTTTGAGGGTAAATTTTTGAAATTTTAAATAAAATCCATGAAAAGAAAATATGGACTGGACCTGGTGACTCACCCCTGTAATCTCAGCACTCTGAGAGGCTTAGGCAGGAGGATCACTTGAGGTTAGGAGTTCAAGACCAACCTGAGCAAAACAAGACTCTATCTCTACTAAAAATAGGAAAATTAGCCAGGCATTGTGGCAGGAGTCCTGCAGTCTCGGCTGCTTGGGAGGCTGAGGCAGGAAGATCTCTTGAGCCCAGGAGTTTGAGGTTATCGTGAATTAGGCTGAGGCCAGGGCACTATAGGCCAGGAGACAGAGCGAGACCGGGAAGAAAGGAAAGAAGGAAGGAAGGAAGGAAGGAAGGAAGGAAGGAAGGAAGGAAGGAAGGAAGGAAGGAAGGAAGGAAGGAAAAAGAAGGGAGGGAGGGAACATAGGTAATTGTATAGATATTTCATTTCAAGAAATATTTGAATGGAGAAATGTATTCTAGTGGGATTCATGGGTAATTCATTAATTAATGGATAAATAATAGCTTAGTTAAGGGCTGGGATTCTGGAACAATTGGATGACTTTAGTCACCAGGTTAGTCTCTAACCCATAGTCCTCATCTGACAAATGGGGGTAATCAGGCCTACTTTCCTATGTGGCATATGGGGGCAGTTAGTAAAATGACATTCTTGAGGGTTATGTCTTCAGTACCTCTTTCTTGTTCCACCACCGCCTCATGTGCCTTCAGGTGGCATTTGTGGGTAGAATGTCTTTAGCCTAGACATCTCTGCTAAGCCAGGAGCCTAATATCCAGCTGCCCACCTACCACCTACCTTTGAGTCTCCAAAGCACACAGATATTCCACAGCCAGAAATGAACCCATCATCTTTCCCAGACCCTGTGGCTTCTTTCTAATCTCTCTGACTCAAAGAACAGCATCTACACCCACTGGGCTGATCCACTGAGACTGGGGAGTCACCCTTGCCTCTTCTTCCTCCCTTGCCCCAGATATTCCATCAGACACTTGTCAAACCCTCTGCCTAAGCCCATCACTTCAGACCACCATTGCCTCCCCCAGGTTCCCGCAACAGCACCCCCACTTCCAACCCACTATCTACACAGCGTTCTGTCGTGATCTTTCCAGGATGCAAATTAGATCAGTGCCTCACCCCATCCCTACTCAAAATCCTCAAAACTTGCCCTGAGAATAACGCTCAAGTTCCCTAAAATGGCCCACACTAGCGTAGCCTGTTCGCAAGTCAATCAGCAAACTCATGAGGAGTTTAGGGGAAGCAAAATACTTGGGACTAGGTCTCCAGTTCTCTTCCTCCTTGTGTGCCCTCCTTTGTCCCTGCCTGTTGCCCCATCCTCCCAGGCGAGCCTGGCCAGGCTGGCTCTAAGGGGCTCGGGCAGAGGCCCAGGAGGAAGGGTGGCAGCAGGAAGGGCTGGGGGGCCTTTGCTTTTTCCTTTGTCTATTTCCTCTTATGACATTGTCAACACTTAGCCCCACTCTGGGCTGCAAGGTGCTTTACATTTTTTCTTTTTTCTTTTTTTGAGACAGAGTCTCACTATGTCACCTTTGGTAGAGTGCTGTAGTGTCACAGCTCACAGCAACCTCAAACTCTTTGGGTTTAAGTGATTCTTTTGCCTCAGGCTCCCAAGTTGCTGGGACTACAGGTGCCTGCCACAATGCCCCGCTATTTTGTTGTTGTTGTTGTTATCATTGTTTCGCAGGCCCGGTGCGGTGGGGGGGGGGGTTTGAACCCTCCAGCCCTGGAGTATGTGGCCGAGACCCATATATTTTTTCTTTTATAGTCAGCTAATGACCTAGGTTTTATTCTTTTTTTTTTTTTTATGGTTTTTGGCCAGGGCTGGGTTTGAACCCGCCACCTCCAGCATATGGGACCAGCGTCTTACCCCTTTGAGCCACATTCCATTTCATAGATGGCAAAACACCTCAGAGAACTTTAAAGACTTGCCCTAAATCCCTCCAGCAGCATAAAGGGGACCTAAATTCAAGTCTACCTCCCAAACAATTCCTTTCTTCCACTCTCTCCTGCTCACTGACTCCCCTGCCCTTGACACTCCCTCTCTGCTCCTTCCACATTGTCTCACCAACTCCACTCCCTGCTGCATTTCTGCTTTTGTGCAAGGGAAGCTTTTCTTCTGGCTTCCGGCCTCAGCTCTCCCATGGACCCCCTTCCCCCTGTTCTGTATTCCACAAGAGCTGATGCAAGAGCTAGCCACAAGAAGACATGGATCTTATTTGGAAATATAATTAAATCTTTGAACAAGTAACTTATATAAATGGCTCAAAAATTAAACACACAGAAAGACATAGAGGGAAAATGTTACTTCTATTGTTATCATTCATCTTTTTGTTCTATTATTCTCGTCCTAATAACCACTTCTTTTATTTTCTTGATTGTTTGTCCAGAGCTTCTCTATGCAGCGCAAGTAAAAATATCTACCCTTGTGCCTCTTGATTTTTATACAGAATTTTGCATACTACAAATGCAATTCTTCACTTTCCTTTTTGAGCTTAATGGTAACATATATTGGAACTCATCCATTATTAAGGCATAGGAAGCTACCTCATTCTTTTTTTTTTTAGGATATAAAAGTATAAGTTTATTTGATTTTAGAGAAAGGGAAGAGACTGGGGGGGAATAGATGATGTGAGAGAGAGAGAGGAGAGCAGGAAGTGACAGAGGGAGAGACGAGGGGAGACAAAAAGGGCAAGAGAACGGCGTGGCATCCAGAGGAGGAAGGAAGAATGCCAGCCCCTCGTTCTTTTATTTTATTGTATTTTTTTGAGACAGAGCCTCAAGCTGTTGCCCTGGGTAGAGTGCTATGGAGTCACAGCTCACAGCAACCTCCAACTCTTGGGCTTAAGTGATACTCTTGCCTCAGCTTCCTAAGTAGCTGGGACTACAGGGGCCTGCCACAATGCCCAGCTATGTTTTGGTTGTAGTTGTCACTGTTGTTTGGTAGGCCTGGGCTGGATTCGAACCTGCCGGCTCTGATGTACGTGGCTGGTGCCTTAGCAGCTCGAGCTACAAGCGCCAAGCCAACCCTCATTCTTTATTATAGCTGCAGAACAGTTCAATGAATGTATTCTATGATTTAGTTAGTCTACTAGTGATAGAATTTGGCTATTACAACCTTTGGCTATTACAAAAAAAAATGCTACAAGGAATAACCTTGAATGCACTTCATTTTGCACATGTAGAATAAATGTGCCAGAAATATTTGATAGATAATACAAAATATCTATCATTATATTGTCTCTATCAGTGACCGAGAGTGTCTGGCCAATGGTTTGTCTTGTCAAACATCTGAAGTTTTTACTAGTCTTAAGAATAGTGGTGTCTTGGCTTGGCACCCAGAGCTCAGTGGTTAGGGCGCCACCTACTTGCGCCAGGGCTGTCACCTGTAGTCCCAGCTACTACCCTGTTTTCCCGAAAATAAGACAGTGTCTTATTTTAAGGTGTGCTCCCAAAGATGCACTAAGGTCTTATTTTCAGGGGACGTCTTATCTTTCCTATAAGTAGGTCTTATTTTCGGAGGATGTCTTATTTTCGGGGAAACAGGGTAGGAGGCTGTGGCAAGAGAATCGCTTAAGTCCAAGAGTTTGAGGTTGCTGTGAGCTGTGATGCCATAGTGCTCTACCCAGGGCAACGTAGTGAGACTCTGTCTCAAAAAAAAAAGGATAGTGGTATCTTACTGTAGTTTTAAGGTATATTTTGTTCATGTGTAATGGAGATCATTTATTCATATTTCCAAATACATCCACATTTCCTTTAATCTTTTTTTTTTTTGAGACAGAGTCTCACTTTGTTGCCCTTTGTAGAGTGCTGTAGTGTCACAGCTCTCAGCAACCTCTAGCTCTTGGGCTTAGGTGATTCTTTCACCTCAGCCTCCCAAATAGCTGGGACTACAGGCATCCGCCACAATGCCTGGGATTTTTTTGTTGCAGTTTTGGCCGGGGCCAGGTTTGAACCCTCCACCCTTGGTATATGGGGCCAGCTCCCTACTCACTGAGCCACAGGCACCACCCCTTTAATCTTAACTGTTCACACATCTTGCTGTTTTTCAGGGGGTGGTGCTTTTGGCTTCCTTATTGACATTTCAGAGCTTTTTCTATATTAAGGAGAATAGTACTTTGTTTGTCATATGAATCATATAAATATTTTCCCTGATTTTGCCATTTATTTTTTGCTTACAATGCTTTGTGTCATACAAAAGGCACCACACCTTTTTTGAAGTTAACAGCCAAGTGAGATGGCTCACACTTGTAATCCCAGCACTTAGGAAGGTCGAGGTGGCAGATCACTTGAGGCCAGGAGTTCAAGACTGGTCTGAGCAACATAGTGAGATCCCTATCTCTACAAAAAAAATTTAAAATTAGCTGGGCCTTTTGGTCCATGCCATAGTCCTATCTACTGGGAGGCTGAGACAGGAGGATTGCTTAAGCCCCCAGGTTGAAGGCTGCAGTGAGCAATGATTGTGCCACTGTCCTCTAGCCTGGGTATCAGAAGTCTATTTACTAATGTGAAGCGAGACATAAAATTCAAGTGGCATGACAAATTTAAGTATGATTTCAAGAATGATCACCAAACATACTAAAAGATGCTCAATCGTATTGGACATCATGTAAGGTACAAATTAAAGCTCCAATGTGACATTATCACATATTCAACACAATGGGTAAAATGGAAAAAGACAAACATACTGAGTGTTAGTCAGGACATGGAAAAACAATGTTCATGCACTGCTGTCAGTGTAAATCGGTACAATCGCTTTGAAAAATTGGTAATTCTACAAATGTTATTATGCAGATCCCATGACCCACTAAGTATAGTCTTGCACAGATGTTCTAGATCAGCGGTTCTCAACCTGTGGGTCGCAACCCTGAAAATACATCGCAGCATTAGGAAGGTTGAGAACCACCGTTCTAGGTGAACGCACATATGTTTGACAAAACATACGCACAAGAACATTCATAGCGGCACCATGGGAATAGTCCAAATCGAAAGCTCCCAACTCTCCAACAATAGAAAGGACCCAGAAATGACAGTATATTCACTCTGATGTATGCAAAATGTATGCATCAAGAATGGATAAGCTGGGCGGCGCCTGTAGCTCAGTCGGTAGGGTGCCGGCCCCATATACCGAAGGTGGCGGGTTCAAACCCAGCCCCGGCCAAACTGCAACCAAAAAAAAAATAGCCGGGCGTTGTGGCGGGCACCTGTAGTCCCAGCTACTCGGGAGGCTGAGGCAAGAGAATCGCTTGGGCCCAGGAGTTGGAGGTTGCTGTGAGCTGGGTGAGGCCACGGCACTCTACGGAGGGCCATAAAGTGAGACTCTGTCTCTACAAAAAAAAAAAAAAAAAAAGAATGGATAAGCTGTAACTATATACCATAGGTATTTATTACATAGATAATGTTTATAATGTTGACTGAAAGAAGGCATACTTTCTGCTTTTATATAAAATTCAAAATTAAGCAAAGCTGTTCTATGGGGTTACGAATCGAGACAGCAGGTAGCCTGAGAGGGAGCAGTAAGAATGACAATGGGGCATGAGATGTTTTCTGAGAACGCTTGTTTTGGTGAAATGAGCGCCATTATATGGCTGTGTTCAATTTATGAAAACTTACCAATTGTATACTTATGATTTGCACACTTCTCTGTATATATTTTCCACAGGTTTTATAAGTCAACATGTTTTTATTTAGTAATCATGATTGTTAACTGGTGGAATAAGATGCAACAGGCCTCAAAATTAAACCACAGAATGCATTATTTTTAACATGCTGTTACATTCTGTTTGCTAATGCTGAAAGATTTTTGTGCTGATATTCGCAAGTGAAATTGGTCTATGGGTTTTTTTTTTATTTTCTTGGTGCAATCTTTCTTAAGTACTGGGATCAATATGATACTTGTTTCACAAAATGGGTATGGAAGTTTTCTTTCTTTTTCTATGCTTTGAAATATTTTAAGTAACATTGGGATTTTCTGATCTTCAAAGTAGGTGGAAGATAAAATTCCCGTGTGAAATCTGGGTCTGGTATATTTCTGAGAAACTCTCTTTACTTGTTCTAGTTCCTCGATGGTAATTAGTCTGTTTTAGCAGGTTTACTTTGATAGTGTTTTTCTTAAAAATTATAGATTTCAGGCCAGGTGCAATGGCTCACACCTAGCACTCTGGGAGGCAGAGGCAGGTGGATTGCCTGACCTCAGGAGTTTGAGACCAGCCTGAGCAAGAGCAAGACCCGTTTCTACTAAAAATAGAAAAATTAACCTGGTGTGGTGGCGGGCGCCTGTAGTCCCAGCTACTTGGTAGGCTGAGGCAGGAGGATGGCTTGAGCCCCAGAGTTTGAGGTTGCTGTGAACCATGATGATGTCATGGCACTCTACCCAGGGCGACAGAGTGATACTCTATCTCAAAACCAAACCAAAAAAGCCACATAGATTTCATCTTGGTTTTCAAATTTATTCACAAGGGCTTGTGTATACTAGTGCCTAGTTTGCATGTGTACTTGAAAAGGTATATTCTCTGCTATTAGGACTTGGGATATGCTACATACAGCCTCCCTTATTGAATATCTTGTTTAGTTGTTGCACACTCTTTTGTCACCTGATCTGGCTTGTAGTGTGAGTGTTCAGGTCTCTGTCATTAGCACATTTCCATCAGTTTTTCACATGTCCTCTTTATGTCCGCTCTGTTAATGGTGCATGGATACTGACAATTCTTACGCCTTCACAGGGGACTGTCACCGTGAGCCTTACAACTTGTCCTTTCTTGTCTCGTTTAATGCTTTTTTTGTTCTGAATTCTTACTCTCCAAAATGTCAGGATTACAACCTCCTTTTCCTTTTACCTGTATTTGTCTGGTTTATTTTCACCCATTTAAAAGACTCTGAATCTTTTTCAAGATACATCTCTAGTACATAGCAGTTTGCAGTTTGTTTTTTTAGCCAGTCTGAAAATCTATTGTTTCCTGGCAACCAGTGGCAGCCAAATCATCTCATGACAATATGATGCTCCTTTCTTTATTTTTTTAAAAGAGTCTTACCATGCCCCCCTGGGTAGAGTGGTGTGGTGTCACAGTTCACAGCAACTTCAAACTCTTGGACTTAAGTGATTATCTTGCCTCAGCCTCCCAAGTAGCTGGGACTATAGGCGCCCAGCACGATACCCGGCTATTTTTTTGTTGTAGTTGTCATTGTTGTTTAGCAGGCCCAGGCTGGGCTCAAACCCACGAGCCCTGGTGCATGTGGCCAGCGCCCTAACCACTGAGCTATGGGTGCCGAGCCATGATGCCCCTTTCTTAAAAGTGACTTGATTTTTTTCCCCTCACTACCTCATTTTTTCCCTCTATTGTCTAATTGTTTTGCTAAAATAAGACTTGGTGTTGGCTGTTCTGGGTCAATTTCCCCAGGTGTGACAGGTAGCATGCTCTTTTAGTATGATGTTCCAATTATCTTTTTTTTTTTTTTTTTTTTTTTGGTAGAGACAGAGTCTCAATTTATTGTCCTCGGTAGAGTGCTGTGGCATCACACAGCTCACGCAACCTCCAACTCCTGGGCTTAGGCGATTCTCCTGCCTCAGCCTCCCGAGTAGCTGGGACTACAGGCACCCGCCACAACGCCTGGCTATTTTTTTGTTGCAGTTTGGCCGGGGCCAGGTTTGAACCCGCCACCCTTGGCATATGGGGCCGGCGCCCTGCTCACTGAGCCACAGACGCCGCCCCTAATTATCTTTTATTGAAGGAGATTTTTCTTTCTTAGATCTCTATGTATCTTAGGCTAGTTCCCTAAGCACCATATGCCTCAGTTTCTCTGTCTGAAAAATTATATAACCTCCTTCACAGGACTGTTGTGAAAATTAAAGATCGTCATATCTGAAAAACCTTTGACACTGAGCCTGGTAGTTAAGTGCTTGGTAAATATTAGCCAATATGATACAGAACTTTAACACAGACAAAGTATCTTTCAGAAAACAATTGATCTGCCTGATATTAGAAGAATAAATAACTCCTAAACCCACTTGCTCTTAGTAATACCCTTTTCTTGGATAATAACCAGTATGACACATACTAACAATTATGGTTTTTTATTTTTTTTTCCTAGTAGATTTCAAGGCAATTTCACACATATTCATTGGTTTTATGTAAGAACTGACAGGTAGACAGTGGTTTTTAGATAAGCAGTTAAAATAAAAATCTTCATCTATTTTTTAGCATCTATTTATTTTAAAATTCATAGATGCTCATTGAAGAAACTTTGGACATTTTAGAAAATCATTTTTTAAAAAAGGACAAATCTTATTATCCTAACACCTCAAAAAAGGCACTCTCATAATGGTGCCCCCCAACTTTCTTACTGTGCACGTAAGAATCAAAGTTGTGATTCAACTTTATATGCGATCTTGTGTTCTGGTTCTTCAACCTAATATAATGAAAATAATAATTTATCTCGAGACTCATCTCAGCACAGTGTCCCATCCACCAAAGGCACATGTGTGACTCTAAAAAGCCTGGAGAAATAATGTAAAACTTTACTGACTATCTCTTAAGGACGTTGGGATGGGAGAGATATTGAGGTAGATGTGATGAGACGTCCTTGGAAATTTAGCATAAAATGCATCTGGGAATGTTTTGATGTGTTTTCATGATTAACACTCCCCTCATAGTCCCTATGGACAGTAACAAGACGATGACTCTTTCGTTTGCATTCCCTTAGCCTTCCATGCTAGTTGTCCCCCAATATCCATCCTTTCCTTATTGTATGTAAATGGGATTCTCGTTAGGCTCTGCTGATGACCACATTTCCCAGACTTCTTTGCACAAATGCATCACTGTGACCAAATTCTGACTGACAGTATGCATGGACCTAATACGGGTAACTTTCAGACTCTGGCCCTAAAGGGAAGGGCTTTTTCTTTCCTTCCATTTCATCTTGTACTATGAGATGGAAGCCAGGCTGAGGATGGCAAAGCCACAGAATAGCAGGAAGTTGGGTCTCTGATGATACTGGGATTCTCAGACAACCTGCCTGGATTTTTCCACAAGAAAATGAAACTTCAAGGCCGGGCACAGTGGCTCACACTTGTAATCCCAGAACTTGGGAGGCCAAGGCAGGTGGATTGCCTAAGCTCATGGGTTCGAGCCTGAGCCAGAGCAAGACCTTGTCTCTAAATGTAGCTGGGCATTGTGTGGGCACCTGGAGTCCCAGTTATTTGGGAGGCTGAGGCAAGAGAATCAATTGCTTGAGCCCAAGAGTTTGAGGTTACTGGGAGCTATGATGCCATGGCACTCTACCCAGGGCAACAAAGTGAGACTCTGTCTCGGGGGGGGGAAAAAAAGGAAACTTTCATCTTGTACAATAGAAGTTTCTCTGCAAGGAACTAAAACTAACTCATATCTCATATAGTGTCACAGGGGGCTATACTCCATTCTCGCTGGCTTTCTGCTGGGTCAGCCTTTGCCCCACTGGCCTGGCATCTCTGTGAGTGTCTTATCACACAATTGACTGACACCCATGTGGCTGCCACCCCCTGGGCCCATCTGCTCCCATCCCTGTCCAGGTCTGGTCACAGGGCTCTATTCCTTTTACCTTCATGTCTCTCTAATCCAATAAGGCAGAGAGCCTGCTAAGCATTTTATTAAAAGTGATTCAAAACCTTAAAGAAATAATATTTTTATATTTTAACTGATGACTCCATACTGAATGTCAGAGTCAAAGCATTCTATAATAGACATACTCTTTTTTTTTTTTTTTTTAATTAATTAATTTATTTTTTGCAGTTTTTGGCCAGGGCTGGGTTTGAACCCGCCACCCTAACCCTCTGAGCCACAGGCGCCGCACCTGACATACTCTTATTTGACGATGTGAATGTTACTTTCTTTGCATTATTATTATTATTGCTTAATATTTCGATGTAGCAATTGTCTGATTCCTTTTCGGAATGTATTTATGTTCATTCGTTCTTTATGAGGTTTTTGTTTCTAGTCCTTATCTTAAACATTGTTATTGTTATTAAATTTTAAGCCTTTTTAATTTTGTGAAGGCAAAAAAATAGAAACCTAATAAACACACATTCTTTTTTTTTTTGTGGTTTTTGGCCGGGGATAGGTTTGAACCCGCCACCTCCGGCATATGGGACTGGCGCCCTACTCCTTGAGCCACAGGCGCCGCCCAACACACATTCTTTTTAATTTGTAAAAATTTTACAATCTTTTTAATTTGTAAAAATTAAAAAGAAATAACATTTTGATGGCTGAAAATATTCCATTCTACAATTTTAAAATCAAACCCTATCATTGGCCTTTTAAGTGATTTCCGAATATTTGCCATTATCAAAAAACAACAAGGCACAACCAATAACAAGAAATTGGAGGATGAGAGAGGCAGATGGGAATGTGATTCCTGTTCCTGTTACTATCTCTGTGATTTTGGACAAGACACTTTTCTTCTCTGGCCATGTATTTTCTTCTTTGTAAAGTAAACAGTATAATACTCATCTCTCTGATTTGTTACGAAGATTAGAGGCAATTACATAAATCAGCTAGCATGGCAGTATTCACACATAGTAGGCTCAAAAACAGGGCTGATAATATATTTTTCTACATAATACTATTTCTGCCTACCAGTGTTTTTATGTGTGTGTGTTTGTTTTTAAAGAGACAGGGTGTCAGTCTGTTGCCCAGGCTGGAGTCTAATGGCACAATCATAACTCATTGTAACCTTGAACTCCTGGGCTCAAATGATTTTTCCTCCTCTGCCTCAAAGCTTCTTTGTTATTTCTTTCTGACTTGTCCTTCCCTCAGTAAACTTTATGGACATACAATAAGGAAGGAGGTGAAAAGCCATCAGCTTCCAGGACTTAGGAGCCCTGGGATTTCTTCTCAGCCTTTGTCATCTACTCTTCAGTTTATCTTGGTAGAAAAGTCAACTTTATCTGGGCCACCGGTAACTGATCTGTAAAGTGAGAACTCTGAATGACACCCAAGGTCACTTCTTGCTTAAAGTTCCATGTTCAGCAGAGTGATGTGTACAAATCTAAGAAATCAAGACCAAAATTGTTCTTCCTAGACTACTAGAAATTATGCCACGGCTGAAAGAAGTGTTACAAAGGTATGTACATCCATCACTTTCTTTCAAAACATCTCCATACATCAGAAGGATCCCTCATGTATGCACTACCCCCAAACAGGTTCATTAGCAGTGACTCACCCCTGTAACCCCAGCACTCTGGGAGACTGAGGCAGGATGAGTGCTCAAGCTCAGGAGTTTAAGACCAGCCTGAGCAAGAGCAAGATCCTGCTTCTACAAAAAAATAGAAAATTAGCTGAACGTGGTCGTGGGTGCCTGTAGTCTCAGCTACTCAGGAGGCTGAGGCAGGAGGATCGCTGGAATCCAGGAGTTTGAGGCTGCTGTGAACTATGGATCTACTCAAGAGTTTTATATGTCAGAAAAATATGTAATTGTATAGTGAATGGCTGGAAGGAAATGAAGAAATGAGAATCACTTGATTTGGGGGGGATGGTATAAGAGTAGAAATTATCTTATTTAAAAAATTATCCTTAATGTTGTTTATGCAGTATCAACAACAACAATCATACTTCTAAAGCTGCTAGTGGTGAATTCTGGCTTTGGGAACTTCGCTTTGAAAGAGGAAAGTCCTATTCTTTTTTTAAAAAACACTTTCAAAGTCCTGTTTAGTTTGAGTCAGAGTGAGGAAATATAATAGATGGGTAGTCATTAGGGCAGAGTGAAATTGGCTAGAATCTACACATAGGCACAGAGCATATTTAGTTATTTGCGGCACACACAAGTTCTGGGGAAGCACCTAAGCCCTCTGTTTCAGGATACACCTGTTCCAACACTCCCCTCATCCCATCTCACTCTCTAGGCACCTGCTTGAAATGCAAGGCGCTGTGTCAGCTGCCTTCCTCCCCCACCTCTTCCTTATTACATTAAAAACAAAGAGTGGCCTTTGGACCTGTAGGTCTCAACCATGGGTGATTTCATTCCCCACCAAGGACACATTTTTGGTTGACACATACAGGGAAGATGTTTACTATCGGCATCTAGTGGGTAGAGGCCAGGGATGCTGTCAAAAATCCTAAGGCGCACAGGACCCCCCACCCCCGCCAACAAGCACATCTCCAGCCCCAATAATGTGAAGACTGGGGAGCCAAACTAGAGATAAGAGAAGCCAGGAGAGGATGGAGGCTTCTATTCTAGTCCCCTTAGGCAGGCTGCTGTTGACAAAGGGCATAGATGGTAAACTAGGGGCAGGGGAGGGGCAAGGGCTAGTCCGGCCCCTCCTCCCAGTGACATCTGCAACCTCTGGAAAGCTTGTGCCTTCAAGCTTTGCCGGGATGAAGACTGACCTCACTGGAATCTGCTCCACCTGTGGACACAGGGAGTTGGACTTTGTCCCCAAACCATGTCTGTGACATATATTCCTACACTCACAGACCTCTTCATGCCAGTCGTACCAATCCCATTTGTCACTGCAGCCAGCTTCCTGCTAAGCCAGTTTCTCAAGCTCACCATCCCCCAGAGCTGTGTTTGTATAGCCACTTCCAATCTCTTCTTCCTTGATTACATGAACTCAAAGGCACTAGAGGACGTTCTCAGCAAGGAGGCCAAGTACACAAGATGAAGGGGAAATTGGCAGCAAAGCTTGAGAAGTCATCAGAAATTATCATAAACAGTCAAATTATAATGAGAAAGTACAACTAAAATTGGCACACACGCCTCTCAGAGGAGGATGGTGGAGGGATGTTTTCATGAGTCTAGTTCTGAGAGTTGGCTGGGAGCACTGAGAAGGAAAAGATGAAGAGAAAGGAATTGGTCAGAGACCCAGGTATCAGAGAGGAAAAGGGCTTATGGACAGGATAAAATAACATCTGTCTTTTGACAGTGGAGAATGGGAACTTAGCGACCATGGCATGGCAAGAATATTTCTCCCACTATCTGGCTTCTTTTGCTTTAATTTTGTATTCACTGTGCAAACTCTGATCTCAATGTGTTTTTTCAAGGTCATAGGTTTCTGTTGACCTGCAAAAATGAAGTCTTGACTGCTTTTATTGTAAATTGATAAGTGAGTATTTTGGTTTTATCGAGTCCTGCCCACGTAAAAGACCCATTCACTCTTGAGTAAGTCTGAATTGCAGGGCCTGTGATGATCAGGGTTCTGGAATCAGAGCAGGAGGCCCTTGGCAACCTCCATGGCAACAAGATGAGGGGCCGTGTTGCTTTTGGGAGAGGTTTTTGGAAACAAGGTATTAAAAATGATTTTCAAAGAGGGACTTTATCTAACAAATGCAATCCCTGAATCCCAAACAATAAAAAAAAAAAAAATGATTTTCCACATGAGCGGGTCTGTGTATACAGATTTGCACACACAGTTGTGCTGTCTGAAGCCGAAGCCCTTGACCAGCCCTTAGCTGTTGACCACACTGATGGAGAGAAGATAGAAGGCCTCAGCACATTGTCTCTCCCTCTCCCATGGAAGGACTCTGTCCTCTCATTAGTCCAGCTGAGGACAGAATCTTATTAAGCAAGAAGATAGGGCATCTGGTTAGGGTAAAAAGGGAGAGCCTTTTCAATCATAGCAGTGGATCAGGTAGATGAGCCTGAACATATCAGGAGACATAAAAGTCTTTTACCGGGGTAAAAGATTAAAAGAGATTTTTCAAAAGCAGAATCTTGGAGCGTTGCCACGGCCAACATGGTTAGGAGGGTGGGGACCAGGCCCCTGGGTCTGAGAGAGGACCTCTCTCCCCATCCTGTAAGACAGAGTCTCCTTCATTTTTGCTCCCTTGTTATATGCCTCCCTCAAGTCCCTTTCCCTGGTGGTTTGGGCCTTCTTCTTATAGCAGCTCCAACTGCTGACTTCTGGAATTTCTCCACTCTCAAATCTTCTGCTTCAGACTTTGACTTTACCCAGTGGATTGAGCCTGGTCAGCCCCGGGTCTGATTCTTTGGGTCTGCCTCTCAGCTTAATCACACCCAGACTCACCTGGAGAGCTTGAACAGATTTGGCTCAAAGGTTCCACCAGAGGGCAGTGACTGTGCAAGCCCTTGATGGAATGCTGTATGTGTTCCACGATCCCACACCCCTTATCTGAGAGTAACAAAACCACAGAAGGAGTTGGGCTGGTCCAGCTAAGAAAATACCGTTTGCACCGTGACAATATGAAGCTGTCTGGAAGCCCGGTAGGGGCCAGGTGATGGTGTGGAGCTCATGTGACAACCAGGAAAGATGCTGTGGCATGACGTTTCAGTGAGGCAGGACCAGAATGTCCATGATGCCAAGATTAAAGCCTTGTACCAGAAAATTTCTCAAAGATGATGCTATCAGAAGTATCTAGATCTCCAGTCTTAGGGCCGCTGAATTAGAACATTTAGGGATAGAGCCTAGTAATAGGAACTTTAAATGAATTTTCTAGTTGGTTTTTCTGGACTCTAGAATAACCATCATGCATGGAACTGTGTGCTCAGGACATCACACTGCAGAAAAGAATTGTTGTCCCAGATTTAGTGGGATTAAACATTTTCTTTTAATTATTTTTAGAGACAAGGTTTTGCTATGTTGCTCAGGCTGGTCTTGAACTCCTGGTCTCATGTGGTCCTCCTGTTTCAGCCTCCCTCGTTGCTGGGGCTGACTGCAGGTGTGCATCTCCACACCAAAGATTAGTGGGATTATTATTATTATTATTTTGAGACAGTCTCACTTTGTGGCCCTAAGTAGAGTGCTGTGGCATCACAGCTCACAGCAACCTCAAACTCTCGGGTTTAAGCTATTCTCTTGCCTCAGCCTCCCAAGTAGCTGGGACTACAGCTGCCCGCCACAACACCCAGCTATTTTTGTTGTTATTGTTGTTGCAGTTGTTTAGCTGGCCTGGGCCAGGTTCAAACCCGCCATCCTCGGTGTATGTGGTTGCCGCCATAACCACTGTGCTATGGGCGCCGAGCCCTTAGTGGGATTATTGATGGATTTTTCTTACCCCACAATTTTCACTACTGCCATTTTACCCTTACAAATAAAAATATTTTGCATTGACAATTAAAAGTGAATATAAAAAGAAATAAAAGAGATAAAAATTTAACAATTATGAAAAAGGAAGAAAGATAAATTGGATGGAGAAGGACCTAGAAATAGGACAGAGGTAGGCAGCCACTGAATGGCCTAGTGAGAGATGACAAGGACAACACCTCTGTGGTGAAGTTGTAGAAAGAGAGGACCTTTCGGATTAGGCTAGGGTCATGCCCCACCCCCTTTCCGGTTACAAGCTGTTAACGTGGGTTCAAACACTGAGCCTCAGGCTGTCGTGGAGTCTGAATTTAACACTCACTGACATTATTGATCACTTTCTATGCGCTGGTCCCTGTTCTCAGCGCTTTATGTATCATCCAATCCCTACAGAAACCCTTAGGGATACTGTTATTACCCCAATGTTTCAGATGAGAAAATTGAGAAACAGAGAGGTTTAGTAACTTGCTCAAAGACCCCCAGGTAGGAAGTGGCAGAGCTGGGAAGTAAGGATGAACCTGCCTTGCAAAGTGTACACGTCTATGCAATGTTAGGAGGCAGCACGTTTCTTTTTAAAGTAGCAGAGTGGGCCCAGCACTGTGGCTCACTCCCTGTAATCCTAGCACTCGGGGAGGCCAAGGCTGGTGGATCACTTGAGCTCAGGAGTTCAAGACCAGCCTGAGCAAGAGGAAACGCTGTCGCTAAAAAAAAAAAAAAATAGCCGGGTGTTGTGATGAGTGTCCATAGTCCCAACTACTCAGGAGGCTGAGGCTAGAGGGTCACTTGAGCCCAGGAGTTTGAGGTTGCTGTGAGCTGTGATATCACAGCACTCTGCTGGGGATGACAAAGTGAGATTCTGTCTCAAAAAAAAGGTGGGGGAAATCCATTCACAGCCAAAACTTATTTATTGAGCTCAGGGTGGGGGGATGGGCATCAGAAAAAGTCCGTGAATTCAGCGCTCCTTTTCTCTCTGTGTGTTAGTATGTGGTTAGTGGCAGAACCGAAAACCCAGCCCAGCTGTTCCAACTCCGGGCAGTTCCCTCCACTGCCCCACCTCTCCCCATCAACAGACATTTTTTCCACATGGTGGTTGTGAGGATCAGCTATGAAACTTGGAGCACAAGGCCTGGCACATGAGTAGTAGAAGTAATAGGCTTAATTATTAACTTGAGACAAAAATCTATTCTATCCTGTATCTCTCCAGGTGCCCTGGAGCTTTCATCCTCTCTCTATAGCCCCACCACCACCTTTTTAAAAAGCAAGGCAAGGTGTTCCTTTTCAGTGATTACTGGATGCATAAAATTCAAATTCAGGGCCCTTACCCTCAGTCCTGGGTTTCCTGGATCAACTTTGCTGAGCCACAGTCTACAGCAGGTGGTCCTTTGGAGTCACTGCAATGGGGGTCACTGTGTGCTGTGGCCTTTCCAGCTGAGACACAGGGGCTGGGAGGCGGGGAGGCTGCTGTGCAGCTTGGGACGTGTCTCCTTTGTCTTCCTGACGCTCCTGTTTCAGGAAATCTTTGACTAGTGTCTTTGGGTACCTGGATGACATCCTGATGCAGTCCCTAAATCCCAGGACTGTGGCCCCTGGGGGCCAGCTGAGGGCTGTACATGCTCAGGGTGACAGTTGAACCGCAAGGATGTGAGCAAAACCCTCCTTGAAATCCCCAGCCACTTCCCCTGCGTGTATCAGGGTCTTCTGGAGACTTGTTAAAGTGCAGCTCGCTAGGTCCAGCTCTGCAGGTTCCAATTCAGCACAGCTGTGTCAGGGCCCAAGCTGGTATTCCTAACTGGTTTTCAGAGGCTGTTGATACTGCTGGTCCAGGGACCACATCTTAAGAACCACTGGACTGGAGAGGCAGCTGTCACTGTTACCTGATTCTTATGAGGCTGCCTTTTGGGGATTCTAACAAGGACTTTAAAGAAATTTCATGCCTATTCGGGTACATGAACTCTCACATTCTTTGGTCACATTGGAGGATAGAGGACCATGGGAGGAGTAGGAAACAGGAAGTTTGGGCAGGTCTGGGCCCAGGAATCTAGGAACTCATACCTCAGGCTGGACGTACTAGCAGTAAATATCAAAGTCAAGGGAGAAATGCAAGCCTTGAATGCCAAGAAAGTAACAGCAGACAAGGTCCAGAGAGAGCAAAATGTGGGATCGCAATGCTGGTGAGTGGGATATCACACCCAGATGGATTCTCCAGCAGAAGGACCAGACATTTCTGGGTGCTTTGCACTTCTGAGTACAAAGGCAGCAAAAAAGGGGGTGGGATCCTGAGCTCATGGAGGAGTAACTGAAGCCACGGGGAGAATCAGAAGATGACAGGGGCAGGAAGAAACCCTAGCAAAGCCTTGTGAAAGCATCAATGTGATGGACACATGCTTTGTATCATAGGAAAGGTACAAACAGACTTTTTGTTTGATGCCTACTGAGGCTAGAAATTGATCTTGAGAAACTGTGTTGGTCAAAACTGTCTAATGTCAATGGCTTTGGCACACTGTCGACAAGAAACATCCAGGCCTCTCTCTGGCTGGCCTAGAGTCGGCCACTGCTTTGAACACACTGGTCTTGTCCCAGCCCCAGAATCAGCACCTTCATTCATTCTGAAGTTGCACTGTATTCCTTTGCAGTAGGATTAAGAGCGATCAAGATGGGACAGCTGAGGTCCAGCACCATTAACTGTTTTTCCCTGCAGGAAATAGCAAAGCCTTACCAGTGTCCTGAGCTTTTCCCAAGCGCTTCCATTAATCACGGCTCACACAGACACTTCCAGACCACATGAGGGCATACCACTTTAAATGAGAAAAGAATTTGACCTAGTCTAGGAGTTATTTTTTAATTAAAAAATAACTGACTCCACTGACTCATCATAATAAAAAACATTTTCAACTAATTGCTCTTCAACAGGTAAATTGCTTTTATGGGAGCATTTTTTTCTTTTTCTTTTTTGAGACAAGAGTTCCCTTCTGTTGCCCCAACCCAGACTGCCATGGCCTCAGCCTAGCTCACAGCAACCTCAAATTTCTAGGCTCAACAATCCTCCTGCCTCAGCCCTCTGAGCAGCTGGGACTACAGGTGCCTGTCAGAATTCCTGGCTAATTTTCCTGTTTTCAGCAGAGACAGGATCTCACTCATGCTCAGGCTGGTCTTGAACTCCTGAGCTCAAGGGATCCCCCTTATTCAGGCTCCCTAAGTACTGGGATTACAGATGTGAGCCACCCACAACCCCTGGCCAATGGGAGCATCTTAATAGCCTTAGGCCAGCTCTTGGCCTTAGTGCCATCTTTCTAGAACCCTCTATTCCATGACAGCCAAGTGGAGGAAGAAGGAAATGTGTAGACTGAATCTCACAAGATGAGACAGAGGTCCAAGTAAACCACCTGCGGGGTACACGTGAAGCCACAAGAGCAGGGACATGGAGTGCCAGGGGCTGAAGTTGCTGGTACTAGCTGTTGGACTGCAGGCTACTGTCTAGAACTTGCCTCACCACTGATGGCCAAGACCACCCAAGAGACTCATCTTGCTCACACCAAAACTGTCCCTATTGGTCCTTTGCCCCGGACCTGACATTCGGACTAGTTCTGTTCTCAGTTGTGGCCGAGTGTAACAAGTATACAATGAATCAGACTCTGCTGTTTCAGCTGAAGAATCAAAAACACAGCATTAGGCTGATGTGTGTGCTCTGAAGTTCACTGGAACCCCGGGCAAAGGAGGCTGCTTTCCTTTCCCGAGAGCCTGGGGTGAAGAGAACATTAGGGTCTGAATGCTCAGTGTTCCCAGGTAAGCGCACTGCAGTTCCGTCTTTCCTGGGTTTCTTTTTAATGGAGTTTTAATTGCACTGCAAACTTCATTGGCTAAAATAAGGTCCAGTAAGAGATAGGAAGTGGTAGTCAGATGAGTAGGCTCAGAGGTGTAAGAGGAAGGGGAAAACCTCACATGTGACCCTGAAAGTTAATCCTGAGAGAGCCCGGGAAGGTCTCTGGTGCTGACAATGGCTTCACATATTTTCCTTAAGCTGAGGGGCTTGGAGAGGAGACCCAGGGAGTTTGCTAATGTTCAGCACTTCTCCTCGGAGGGGGTTTTGAAAACATTTCCCTAACTCAGAAAAGATCCATAAAGAGAAATTCATTGTGTTCATGGGGTTGAATATTCACCCAGGTGTTGTTTTGAGAACGTTCTCCGGCCAAGCCCGTGTTACTGTTGTCACAACCAGGGGGACAGCAGTGCATGGCTGCATCTTAATGACAAGGTCACCTCCAAACACCCACCGCCTGGTGGTTTCAGCCACATAGATGCCAGCTGGCATTTGCTTTGTTGACATCTCTCATGTCATCTAGCCCCTTAGCTCTGTAAGGCCCACAGGGTCTTTGTGAACAGTAACAAAAATAAAAAATAGAGAACAATCCTGGAGTTGGCAGGGACGTTGCATGTCTGACCCAGCCTCCAATGGTGTGGACATGTGAGGGCCTGGTCCTGGATTTTTTTATAATCCCCAGACCATCCGACATAGCTTAATTTACAGTCTCAAAATACGGGAGAATCAGTTTTAGTGAAACAGTAGCCTTTTTTACCTAATGTATTAGTGAACAGGATGAAAGCAAGGGACATCTCGTCTGAATATCTTTGAGGAAAGTTATTCTGTTTCATGAAAGAAGAGCTTGAAAGATACAGAAAACTTATATCCCCTGAAGTCTGATCCAGTCTTGGCCTACAGGTGATGCTGGGGATAGACAGGAGGCTGGCTGTGTCTGTGCCGTCACTGCCACCAGCCCTCAGACGGACAAGAGCCCGGCTGTGTCTGTGCGGTCACTGCCACCAGCCCTCAGACGGACAAGAGGCTGTGTCTGTGCCGTCACTGCCACCAGCCCTAAGGTGGACAAGAGGCTGACTGTGTCTGCCCCGAGGGGTTGCCAGTTGCCAGGAGGGCTTCTAATTCGGCTTAGATTCACATACATGGGAAAGGGTAGAGAAGAATTCTGAAAGAGCAGGGAGAGGTGAGGGTGTCTCCTTCCTCTCTTTTCAACTAGGAGGATTATGCCTCTTATTTTATTTATTTATTTATTTATTTATTGCAGTTTTTGGCCCGGGCTGGGTTTGAACCCGCCACCTCCGGCATATGGGGCCGGCGCCCTACTCCGTTGAGCCACAGGTGCCGCCCAATGCCTCTTCTTTTTAATTTGTATTTGCCAGATTTCAGGAAGCAGGTGCTTGGTTAGAGGGATGTCTCTGGAAACCTGTCCGGATGAAGCCTGGCATTGGTGGCATCTGGGCAAACTAGCAGGACTGGATGTAGTTTCCCCCTTTCAAATGACTCAGCCCCTCTATCCCTGAGAGCGAGCCTAAGGCGTCCTCGTTGGTGGGGGAGAAGCCCTCTCCAGCCACCAGGGAGGGATGGAGGACTTAACATCGCCCTGTCCTTCTTCTCCCCTTGCTCCGTGAATCTCACATTTTATCTATGGTCCTGACCCAACAGATAAGGTTCCTATAACAGAAAATAAGAGCAAAAACAAATGCCAGGTGGGGAGTCGCAGCTGTTCGGGGGATTTAAGCAGCCCTGCTCTAAAGGGTGACTCACAGGGGCTGCGCACAGATGTTTTCTCTTCTTTCCTCTGAGTAGTTTCTTCCCAATTTAGTCCTTTCTGGAAATACAGCCCCATCCTACCTGCTACTTCCAGGAATAGGTGTGGAATAGGTGTTCTACTGTCTCTAAAATATTCCCCAGGAGCTTCAAGCACCTGCATGGTGGGTTTTTAGCAAAGCTATCAGATGTTGAAAAAAGATCTCAAATAAATCATAAATGCAAACCCTCTGCTTTCAGGAAAGTTATTGCCTGATGCCTTCAAGGTGATAAGTGCTGGTATTATCTCAAATAAAATAGCCACATTCATTCATTTGTTCACTTAACAAAAATGTATTGATGGCCAACTCTGCGTCAGGCACTGCTCTGGATAGTGTGGGTATAGGACAGATTCTGCCTCTCTCTGTCCCTTACAGAGAGACGAACAAATACGTCAGGCTGTGGGGTTGGCGCCACCAACCTCAAAGATGCTTACTTGAGCCCTGGCAGAGTCCGGGACCTAGCAACATCCTGACATGTGCTCTGCGTCCTGTGTAGCTCATATTCCTGGAAACTATTTAGTGGAAAGACCTGGAAACTTTCTTGAAAAGTATCTAGTAGCAGATTAGGATGCAAGGAAGTTTAGAGTGGCCTTGGAATTTGGCCAGTCTGTGATTCAACTTTGTAGTTCAGCTTGCCTTCGAAAGGGGCAACAGCTACCTTCCTTGTCGATTTGGACATTCTGATGTTCCTAGATTACTTGTAAGTCTAATTAGCATAGAAATGAATGCTGTTTAGGTTTATTGTTATACCCGAGTACTTTCAAATATGAGTAAATATTCTAGATCAACATGTGATAAAAACACCCAGAGAACATGTTCATAAGCAATGCAAAGGTCTTTTATCAGGAGGGCTTTGATGAACTTGCATCCTTAGCACTGACAAAATCTTTAAGTTCAGGAGTTAAAGAATAGGTACGTCTTTGCCTTTGTCATTTGCCACTTGGAGAAGAAAGGAAGCTTAGTAACTTGGTGACATTATTAACATCATCAGTACTGTGCCCTGGCAAAGCTAATAATAAAAAAAACTTTCTCCCCACCAACTTTCATGGAAAGTGACAACTCTTAAAAAATGTGGTTTAGTGACCACAAAAATATTGGCTTTGTATTGAAATGTCAAACTTTAAAAATTGACCTCTAAAATTTTTAATGATAACCTTGTAGTAAGATTTAAATAATTTTTGATGAAATTTCAGATTTATTTTTGTAGCCCACAGTTTTAGTCTTTGATGATTATATTTGACTTTGGCATCAACTGAATACTGATTTTAACACTCAGCCATTTCCGTTCAGCCAAAATAAACATTAGATGTACCTGCAGTCTCAAAGAAGCCGGTAGGCTGAGTCTGCACCACGGTAAATGGTCTATGGCACTGGTTCTCAACCTGTGGGATGCGACCCCTTTTTAACAATGAAAATACATTGCAACGTTAGAAAGGTTGAGAACCACTGGTCTATGGGGTCATGGGGGGGCAATGAAGGGCAAGCAAAATAGCTAAAGTTGTGAGTGCAGCGCTTGTGATCACATCAGTCTCACAGCTCGCCCTGTGTTTGCCTCCCTCCTAAAGGGGAAACTGCACGTCATTTTTTTTTTTTTTAAGAGACAGGGGTCTCACTCTTGTTCAGGCTGGTCTCCAACTCCTGAGCTCCAGCAACCCACCTTCCTCGGCAACCAGACGTAGACCATGGTGCCTGGCCCTGCATTTCTTTTTTGAGCACAATGCCCTGAGTTGGTACCAGCATCTTAGTGCATGAACCCTCTTCTTGTTTGGTTCCTGCTCTAAGTTCCTTTCTCCAGAGGCCTTGGTTCTTCCAGCACTGGGATTACCTGTCTATCCCCTAAGTCTACCCCTGAAGCCCTAAGCTTCCGTCTCTGCCACTGTCGTCCACTGTCAGGGTCTCTGATAGAACTTCCCACTTCTCAGATCTAACCCCACAGCCTCTCTGTATGCCCCTCCTGTGGCCGCTGGTTAGCTGAGCCCCAGCTCTGTAGTTTGAGCTGGTTCTGCTCCCATGTTGGCATAACCTGAAAACCCTGTGTCAAAGCGCAGCTGCCATGTTGTTAAGTTTAGAAATGGGCTTGATGAGGGCAGTAAGGAAAATTAGCTGGAATTCAAGAAATCTTTGGACTAAAGATTTAAAAAAGAAAAAAAAAATACATCACAGGTACAGGCACTTGAGAAATAGCTCTTGCACTAGAACAGATAACACCTGGCCTTGAATTGATGCTGACTGTACCAGTTAATAAGAACGAGGACCCCCTGGGACCCCAGGCCAGGTCCCGGGGGAGGGCACACTGGCTGCAGCAGATCTTACTTCATCTCCATCATGTGCCGGATACAGTGGAGGAGATGCTCAAAACTATTGGCCATAAAAGTCAATGAATTGGAAGCCCTTTTATGTCTGTCTTTTGAAAGCACGCCTATTACAATATTTGACTTAATTACTTACAATACTTGATTTTTAATTTAAACTTTATTCTGAAGAAAATCTCAGGTATCAGAAATTACAAAAATAGTACAACGAATTCCACGTACTGTTTATCTGAATTCACCAATTTTAGTCATTTTCACGCATTTGCTTTCTTGCTGTTATTCTCTTTCCCATTCCCCTGCCTCCTCCATCTCATAAGAACAAAGACAATATCTATCTCACCTAACTATAGTACAATTAGTCAAAGGAGGAGATTTAATAATAATGCCCTCCTATATCTAACCAATTGTCTAGCCATGTTCTTTGGAGCATTTTTGTTTCTGACCCAAGACCTAGTCATTTAGATTTTGTCCTCGTGTGTCCTTCCTGTCCTTTGTCAGGACCAGTTGCTCTGCCTTTGGTGTTTAGTCTTCAGTAATACATTTTTGTTGCTGTCATCGTTGTCCTTAATGACATTGGCACTTTATAAGAGCGCAGGCCTTTTGCTTTGTAGAGTAAGTCCTCATTGCATCTCTGATTGTTTCCTTACAATTACAATCAGCCTTCCTCTTAATTAGAATCAGGGGTTTATTTCTTTTTTTTTTTGTAGAGACAGAGTCTCACTTTATGGCCCTCGGTAGAGTGCCGTGGCCTTACACAGCTCACAGCAACCTCCAACTCATGGGCTTAAGCGATTCTCTTGCCTCAGCCTCCCGAGCAGCTGGGACTACAGGCACCCGCCACTCAGGGGTTTATTTCTTAAATGATGTTGGGTCTTCAGTGCCTCAAGTTAGGAGGCAGGTGATGTCAGTGTGTCCCCTGGTTGGGGATCCGCTCAGTCAAGGGAGGGCCTTCCCACTCTCTCCACTGCCAAGTTCCCTTTATTCTCCTCCAGGGTGAGGAACCTGTGGCCTTCTAGGTCCTTAAGGGCAGGCTTTTGACTTAATCTAGATTTTATAGAACAAATCCTTTTAGGGTGTAGCAGGGAACGATGAAGCTTTTCTTGCCTCCTTTTCTTGTTTTGAAAAAGAACAATCTTGAAATCAGAAGGCCAATTCACTCCAACTTTGAGAGATAGCCTGCATCCCACTGTATCATTCAGGGTTCTTCAGAGAAACAGAACGAATGGGGTGTGTTTATGTGTATCGGGGGGTGGGGGGGTGGGGGTGGAGAGAGAGACTTACTTTAGGAAACTGGCTCATGCAATTATGGAGGTTGTCGAGCCTGCAGTGCAGGCTGAGACCCAGGGAAGAGTGGACGTTGCAGCTCACGTCTTGAGGACACTCTAAGGCCAAATTCCTTTTTCCTTCAGGAGATTGCATCTTTTTCTTTCAAGGCCTTCTATTGGTTGGATGAGTCACACACCCCCACCCCCAACACACATACACAGCCTGACGGGTAATCTGCTTTACTCAAAGTCCACTGATCTAAACGTTAATCTCATCTAAAAAACACCTTCATGGCAGCATTCTGGAGTTTCATCATTTAGCCTAGTTCAGTTGATGCATAAAATTAAACACCAATCACTCCATCAAAGTTTTGCCCAGTGGTTTTAGCACCCATTGATAATTTTAGCCTTAATCAGTCATTACAATGATGGTTCAAAATAGCAAAATTTATTTTTTTCTTTTTTTTCGGCCGGGGCTAGGTTTGAACCTCCGGCATATGGGACCGGCGCCCCACTCCTTCAGCCACAGGCGCCGCCCCAAAATAGCAAAATTTCTAACCCTATCATTTCTTTTTTTTTTTTTTTCTTTTTTTTTTATTGTTGGGGATTCATTGAGGGTACAATAAGCCAGTTACACTGATTGCAATTGTTAGGTAAAGTCTCTCTTGCAATCATGTCTTGCCCCCATAAAGTGTGACACACACTAAGGCCCCACCCCACTCCCTCCCTCTCTCTTTCTGCTTCCCCCCCCATAACCTTAATTGTCATTAATTGTCCTCATATCAAGATTGAGTACATAGGATTCATGCTTCTCCATTCTTGTGATGCTTTACTAAGAATAATGTCTTCCACTTCCATCCAGGTTAATACGAAGGATGTAAAGTCTCCATTATTTTTAATGGCTGAATAGTATTCCATGGTATACATATACCACAGCTTGTTAATCCATTCCTGGGTTGGTGGGCATTTTCTAACCCTATCATTTCTTCTACAATTTTTAGCCCTTTAAAAATTAGAAAATTGCAGATAAAGCTAAATTCTCTTCCCACTATTTCCAAGTGGTATGGTATATATACTTATTACTTTGATGTATATAATTTCATATCATTTCTTTTTTTAAAGATTTAAATCTTTGCTTCATTTGAAACATATTCTGAATATAGGGTAACCTATGGATTTAACTTAATGTTTTCCCCAGATAACCACTGTATTTTGCCATATTTGGGGCTCACTTCTTTGACTGAACTTTTGAGGGAAAAATAAAGATGCCCATTACATATGGGTAGTACTAATTCCATATCTATATGCCTATTTTTCATTATTTTATTTATGCTTCCATAGTAAAAGTATAACTCTAGAAAGCAGTAATGATATCTGGAATACAGTAATTGGTTTTGTTGAACTTATAATGAACTTCCAATGAAAATATTTTTGGGCAATGAAGAGTGACATATGAAAAAAGAGTAGCCATTGTGGATGCAATCAGCTGGTAATGATTTAACACCTCCAGGCAGAATCAAGAAAGCATCTGTTGCCTAAGTTTGTGTGGATCCAAAGATCATGGAACAATGTCAAGAAGGAAGTGGTTGTGAAATTGTTTTAAAAACGCAGCATCAGCAATGCGATGGTTGGAACTAAGGACAATGACATTTACCGGCCTGAGGAAAGTGACTCGTCAGAAGACACCAGTAATGTAGAAATGGAAGAAGATGATACTTCTGATATTGTCAGTGACAAAGAGCTCTTGGCCTTCTATGATTCATAAATATCATAAATTCGTTACTGGTACATAAAATTTCTTGTAACTTTCATTTGTTTTTGTGTTTTGTAATTATTTGCTACATAAAATTTCTTGTAGTACATTAAAAAATGAATCCCCAAACTCCAGTATAGCACCAAAAACAAGTACCTAAACACAAATAAAAATCTGAACTAAAAAATTTAAACAAAAGATTTTTTTCCTGAAAATCTGGGCCAAAATGTGGGTGAGCATTATACCCAGCAAAATATGGTACCCTGTTTTCCTATCACCATTTGTGTAAAGTTCTGGTGTTCTCCCAGGGACTTGTCAGTTTTATCAAATTCTAAATTCCCATAGAAGGTGGGTCCTTTTTGATTTTCACATTCTATTCCATTTGTTGTTCTTTTCATGGGCCTGTGTGCCCTGTTTTAATTATAGAGGTTGTATAATATACATCACATTATCTCACGGAAGACAATTGGCTTTGGGTCTCTTGCATTTTTGCACATTTTATGAGCTGACAATGCCTTTGTTGTGGAAATATCTTTACAGGGCTATTTGTACAGCAAACAGCTTGGAAGATAGAGATGGCCCTCGGGAAAGATTTGTGTTTCCTCAGCTCAGGACTCTTCCCCTTAATGTAATTAATTCACAGCACAAGCAGGTGTGACCTGGCTCTCTTCATGTCACTTTGTGGGATTAGGGATTGAGGAACCCACATAAGAAAATAGTGATGATGTGGGCTCTCGGCTTTCCCCAGGAATCTCACGGTCCTTGAGGTCATCCTGCAGAGTCATCTAGAACTCTTTTAGAAGCTTGGTGCCTATGGCTCAAGCGGCTAAGGCGCCAGCCATATACACCTGAGTTGGTGGGTTTGAATCCAGCCTGGGCCCGCCAAACAACAATGATGGCTGCAACCAAAAAACAGCCAGGCGTTGTGGCGGACACCTGTAGTCCCAGCTACTGGGGAGGCTGAGGCAAGAGGATTGCCTAAGCCCAAGAGTTGGAGGTTGCTGTGAGCTGTGATGCTACAGCACTCTACCCAGGGTGACAGCTTGAGGCTCTGTCTCAGATAAATAAATAAATAAATAAAACTCTTTTAGAGAGTTGTATTTGTCCATGTAAACGTAGAATTACCTAGTTCCAACACCAATCACTCAAACAGAACTTTGAGTATTTTTATATGGAGTATGTTAACTTTATGAATTAATTTAGGAAAAATCTGTATCTTCATTGTGGAATATTCCTCTTCTCATGGTCATCTCTGTAATCCAGGTCTTTATTTTTTTTATTTTTATGTTTTTGAGACAGATTCTCACTTCGTCGCCCTCGATAGAGTGCTATGACGTCCCAGCTCACAGCAACCTCCAACTCTTGGGCTTAGGTGATCATCTTGCCTCAGCCTCCCTAGTAGCTGGGACTACAGGCACCTGCTACAACGTCGGCTATTTTTTGTTGCAATTTGGCTAGGGGCCAGGTTTGAACCTGCCACCCTTGGTATATGGGGCCGGCACCCTACCCACTAAGCCACAGGCACTGCCCTAATCCAGGTCTTTATTAATACATACACTTAAATTACAGCCCTTCTTATCATCAAATCCTAGATTTTTTAAACCAACAAGTGTTTTTTTAAACCAACAACTTTGAAACCTTAGGATGAGGAGCATAATGGCCAAAATATGGCCTGTCATTTGACAGAGCCTGGGCTCCATCTGTGAAATGGGGGCGTGGTGAGCTGATCCCATCAGGCTTCAGGGAGAATGCAAGAGTTAAAGCACACGGGCAGACGTGGGAAGGCGCCGTGAATGGTAATTGTTATTAATATAATTGTTTTCTGTAATAGTGGTCTTTCCTCTCATTTCATCCTGAAAACCCCGGTTCTAGCCATTTTAATGTGTGCAAAGCTGTATGGTGAGGGAACTCAGAATAACCCCTACCATATGGAAATATGATTCATTGGGTTCCTATTAACACGGATTCATTAATTTGACTAATATCATTCTTATCATCTATAAATAAAATCCTCTGCCTCAAATTTATCTTTTAATTGAAAAACATTTTACATCTTTCATGGAGGCTCCTACTTAATCATTTTTACAATTTAATGAGCATGAAAGCCTTGCTTATTCAGAAGGGGATAGTAATTGATGATTTTGTCCTGTATCAGAACTATTATGATAATTCTGAGTCCTTTGTCCCTGGAAATGTTTGGTTCATGTCTGATAAAAGGCACTGCAGTTTTTAAGGTTTTACTGGCATCTGGCAATTTGAATTTATTCTAAGATGTATTTTTTAATTCTCAATATTTCATTTGGATATAAAAAGTCATGCCTTTAGGTCAGGATAAAGTATCTGAATGATTTCCATAATATGCTAATCTTTTTTTAAGCCTAAATCTAAAATGGGAGTGGACCCCTAAATAGTTCAGAACGAGTCACTCAACATAGTCACCTTGTCCCCAGCCAGGAAAACACTCAGGCCAGGCCAGCCTGGGCCTCCTGGAGAAGCCAGTGGGATGTGAAGCCTGGGCTCCCGCCCCAGACCATTTCCTCTCCCAGGTCTAACGGGCTGCGGAAGACAGTTCTTTCTGCAATGTAAGACGCATTCTAAGTGGGGAACCACCAGCTAGTGACTGTCTGACGGTCAGCAGGGAGGAGAACAGCTGGTTGGCACATCTGTCGGGAAGAAGCTGGTCATGGAAGAGCGGGTTTCATGAGGAGTTGAAGAGACCCCGAGAGAAGGGCTCTGGCACCAAAGGCCTCCGTGGCAGTGTCTGCAGTTTTAGTCTGTCCAGTTCTAGAGGCCGGAAGTCTGAGATGGAGGTGTCAGCAGGGCCGTGCCCTCTCTGAGGCTCCGGGGAGACTCTGCTCCAGGCTTCACTGTCAGCTGCCGCAGTCCAGCCACCCCTGGCCTTGCTTGATGTGAGAAGCACGAGTCTGTGCCTTCGTCCTCACGTGGTCTCACTGGTGTGTCTGCTCCTGGGTCTGTTCTCCCCAATGTGACCTCATTTTAACTTGGTTACACCCACAAAGACCATTTTTTCACCTAGAAAATGTGACATTCTTCTGTTTCCATCCCATAGCCACCTAGTTTTAAGGCCTTTCTCTTCTCTGCCCTGTCCTGGCCTCCCTACTAATTTCCCCACATCCTGGACCTGACACAGTTATTCACAAGTTAGTTCAGATGTGGGCTGGTATGGGGCACACATGTGCTGGGTACAGAAAGGGTTTTGGTTTCCCAAGGTTTCCCTGCTGCATAACGGAAGTCCCTGCCCCACCTCCATCCACACCTACTGTCAAGGTGACTGAGGGAACTACTCCTGCAAGACGTTCCTGTCACCACGAGGGGAAATGGTTTTAGGAGACAAGGGTAATGTGGGTGGGAAAGGTAAAGGAGAATGAAAAGACTGGAAGAACTGGGCCATGGGTGACACTGAGGGGCAGCTGGAGCAACCAGCCCCAAGCGCTGTCTGGTCGAGTAATGTTCACCAAAAGGGTCCGCATTGCCCAAGTCAATTTAGGTTGGGGTTTCTGTTACCTGCCATCAAGGGTGACTACACTACTATAGCCATTTCCTGTGGCTAAATTTTTAAGCAGATGGAAAAAATTTGGAACAAGGAAGAAAAACTTCCTGCCTGCCTGGTTGAGAGGGCTGAGGGTGGTGGGGCCCCGTCTACACCTGCATTCCTGCGTCTCCATCTCCAAGCCCATCTGCCCGGGTCTGTGCAGCAACTTGGCTTGAACATCTAATGGAGAGTGGGCGGGGCAGACTACTCAGGTGTCCTGCAGAACAGGTCACAAACCACCTGGTGGGGAGGACGCAGATTCTAAAGCTCACTGAGCAAACTGCTGCAGAGAAGGGGCAGCGCAGAAAGCACGTTGCTGAGTAGAAAAACACACGCCACGTTCTCACCACACCAATCAACACAGAAGATTTCTTTTTTGCTTTTCTTTTCCTTTTTTTTTTTTTTTTTACAAAGAGAAATTTTACTTAAGAAGCACAAAGAGAGCATTTCCTGCAGGAGAGAAGGTGAGAGAGACATCAACACAGAAGATTTCTGTGAGAATTTCTCCTGCCAGCAAACAGGTGATCAACTCTGCAGTGACATCAGCTGCGTGGCCTCTAATCCAGTTCAATTCTCACGCATCTGCCTAGAAGCAGCATCAAGTCTCAGGGCGAAGGGCTCTTTCCCCAGACAGCCCCCATTTCTAACACCAATCAAAGGCCCCAGGCTGTGGCTCGTGCTTCTGACTGACTGGCTGTAAATCAGGGTCCCCACCAGCCGTTGCCTGGGTTTGCTGAATTTGCCGCACCGGCTCCCAGAACCCAGGGAAGCACTGACTAATGTTTTCTGCTTTATTATGAAGGACATTCCAAAGGACCCAGATGAAGACATTCACAGGGCCAGGTAGGGGAGGGGCGCAGAGCTTTGAGGCCCTCCCCGGACACCCCACCCTGCTGGAGCCTCCACTGTTCCCTGACCGGGAGCTCCCAAGCCCCGTCCTCCTGGGCCTTTATGGAGACTTCACTGGACAGGCCCGAGTGAGGCATGGACAACTGTGTGGGATGCGACTGGACAGAAGGACGTGGCCTAAGACTGATAGACTGAGTGGGAGCCCAGCAAGGCCCTTCTGTATCACAGTGTCACAGACATTCAATACAAAGAGCCTTAGAGAAGGACTTCTGCATAAACGTGAGGACTGAATACAAATGTTTACATCCGCTGCCTCCTTAAGCTCCCTGAAATGACAGTAAGGCTGGTGAAACGTATTTTTGTAAATGCACCGTGAACTAGAATTGGAGAGAAAACAATAGTGACCGTTTTGGAAGCTACGAGGCAGATAGAGGCGTGATCAGCAACTCCGCAGACTTCAGAAAGCTGAAGCCGAGGCAGCAGTAGGGAAAGCTACAGGACAGCTCAAACCGCACACGCACACCCCGCACCCACGCGTGTGCACACACGGATGCAGACCAAACTGCACACGCACGCACCGCACCCACGCGCGTGCACACGCGGACGCAGACCAAACCGCACACGCACACACTGCACCCACGCGTGTACACACGCGGACGCAGACCAAACCGCATACGCACACACTGCACCCACGCTTGTACACACACGGACGCAGACACGCAGGTGAGGGACTGGCGGTGCCAGCCACCTTAGGAAGCGGGTGGAGGTGGGACAGGTACAAATTAGACCTTGAATCACCCCCAGTAGGGTACCTCTCCTCTGCCACCACCTGAGCATAGGTGGTGCCGCCTCTGGAGGGGGTAAAACCCAGGATCCTGGGTCCAGACAACAGGTGCAGTTGGGGGCAGAGCACTAGATGACAGACCCAGGGGTTAAAGGTCAGTCTGTACACTGAGTGCCAAGGGCCTCCTCCCCCCCCACTCGGCTCTCAGGACAGCTACCCTTGTACCCTCCTGTCTGAATAGTGGAGAGTTTTCTCAGTCTGATCAGCTGAAGGGAAACAAACTAAAAATGCTGCCTTCTGGGATTCTGCCCTCAAAGGGCTCATGTAGAATTGCTGATAGTGAAGACCAGTCCCATGCACAGAGCTGCCAGCCAGCCTTTGACACCTACTCCTAAACACGAGCAGACTGCCAAGGCTCTGGACACTGAATGAAGCCCCTACTCGGAAAACACACTAAGAAACAAGCAAATGGAGGGGTGGGGTTGAGGAACCACTTGGAGGAAATGGAGATTATACAGGGGGGAAAAAAAAAACTTCAAACTCCCTATATCAATAGTCTGAAAGTTATAAGAGCTTCTATGTAGGAAATAGAAGCTGGATACAATTCAGATAATAAATAACAATTCAGATAATTAAAAGGACCCTTTGGAGTAAAGACAAGAGATAAATTAAAAATAAGTGCGCTCAGCTAATTTTCCCTCCCCTCTCCTTTCCTTCCTCTTCTCTCTCTCTCTCTTTTTTTGGTGGAGACGTGGTCTCTGTCTTGCTCAGGCTATTCTGGAACTCCTGAGCTCAAGCAATCTGCCCACCTCAGCCTCTCAGAGTACTAGGATTACTGCACTCAGCCTGAGAAAAGCATTCTTACAGGAAACGTCACTGATAATCAGAAAGGCTTGGACTTTTCAATAGCAACATTGAAAGCTGGAAGAGGATGGAGTGATTCTTTAAATATGGTTTCTAGTGGATTCCTACATCAACTCTGAGGAAACCTCTGCTGAAGCCTCCCTGAGTTTGGACAGAGTGGAAGTCCACTATGGCCAGTCCCAAGGTTGAAACTTCTGGAACTATAGTAAGCATCTGATGAAGCCTTCAGATGTGTAGGCATGAAAATTTCCCAGTAAGGTATTTCTGACATTTGCACCACCTTTTTGCTGTCCCATTTTCCCACAGATGGGCTCTTCTGCCATCTTGTGGCCAACATGGGGAACTTCCAGACACACGGTTTGCCATGACTTGGTCAAAAGAAAGTCAAGGGCAGCCAGGCTTGCCCAGAGCCCTTTGGCAAGAAACCCCGCCCTCATTTGACCAGACCTGGGGCTATCCAGCTCCTCCAACTCCCCTGTTTAGAAACACAGAGTCTACTGGTTTTTTGGGGGCAAGGGGAGAGCTGAAGAAAGTGTCCTGGGGCCACCTCTCCAGAGCCTGGCCCAGCCTGACCTCTGTCCTTGCATTTGGACACAGTCCCCACTATTAAGCCAGTCACAGCTGGACCTCAAGGACTTGGTGTGGGTCCTCAGGAAATGCCTGAAAATGCCACGAGAACAGGGATGTATCTATTTTGTAGTCCCAGTGTAATAAACTGCATTTAGCACATAATAAGTGCTTACTAAGTATTTGTTGTTAGAAGAATGAAATAATCACTAACATTTATAGAGCATTTATTATGTGCCAAGTGCAAGAGTTTTATATTTTCTCATTAAAGTAACAGACTCATCCTGGTTTGTCAAGGACTGTTCTGGGAATCCCCTCAGTTCTGGACCAATCAGGACAATTGGTCCCTTTATATTATATTCTTGCAACAACACCTCTCTGGGGTTGACACTACCATTATGCCCATATTTTGGATGAGAAGACTGAGGCTCAGAATTTTATTTTTTTACATTTTTAAGAGTTGTATAATGTATCCTTTTATTATATCAAATATAATAAAATGATTAGTCTTTATTTTTAAATTCAAATTAATATGAGGATATAATTTTTAGGTTACATTGTTCTCCCTTCCAGGGTAAAGTTCCATTTGTAGAAGAGTCCCTCACCCAGGAAGCGTGTTACACCCTCACAATGTGCATATTAGGTGAGATCCCGCCTCATGTTCTCCTTCCTTCTGCCAAACGTCCTCCCACCCCCCCCATCACGCTTTTCTTTACCCCCAAACTGGACTATATTAGTGTTTTATTGTTCTTACGAACATGTAATTGTTTATATATTGATTTCATATTAGTATGGAGTACATTGGATATTTATTTTTCCATTCTTGCAATGCTTTACCAGAAAGAATGTATTTCAACTCCATCCAGGTAAACGTAAAAGATGTAAAGTCTCCATCTTTTTAAATGACTGAATAATGTTCCCTGGTATACGTGCACCACCGTTTGTTGATCCACTCATGGTTTGATGGGCACCTAGGTGGCTTGCACGACTTGACAATTATGAATTGCGCCACAATAAACATTCTAATGCAAATGTCTTGGTGTTAAAATGATTTTTGTTCTTCTGAGTAGATACCTAGTAATGGGATTGCAGGGTCAAATTGAAGGTCTACTTTTAGATCTTTGAGGATTCTCCATACTTCTCTCCAAAAGGGCTGTATTAGTTTGCAATCCCACCAGCATCTGTTGTTTTGGGACTTTGTGATGTGGGCTAATCTTGCTGGGGTTAGAGTGGTTTTGATTTGCATTTCTCTGATGATTAAAGATGATGAACATTTTTTCATGTGTTTGTTGGCCATTCATCTCTCATCCTCAGAGAAGTTTCTGTTCAAATCTCTTGCCCACTTACAGAGAGGGTTGTTTACACTTTCCTTATTGTTTAATTTGAGTTCTCTGTAGGTTCTAGTTATCAGGCCTTTGTCAGATTCAGAACATACAAAAACCTTCTCCCATTCTGAAGGCTGTCTGCTTTGTTTGTGGTATTCTTAGCTGTGCAAAAGCTCTGTAGCTTGATCAAGTCCCAGTTATTTATTTTTGGTGTTGCTGCAATTGCTGAGGGGAGGGGGTCTTCCTCATAAAGTTTTTTCCTAGGCCAGCATCTTCAAATGTTTTCCCCATACTTTCTTCTAGAATTCTTATTGTTTCGTGTCTTAAATTTATTTATTTATTTATTTTATTTTTTGAGACAGAGTCCCACTTTGTCACCCTCAGTAGAGTGCCATGGCTTCATAGCTCCAAGCAACCTCAAACTCTTGGGCTCAAGTGATTCTCTTACCTCAGCCTCCCAAGTAGCTGGGTGTCCACCACACTGCCCAGCTGTATTTAGAGACTAGATCTTGCTCTGGCTCAGGATGGGTAAACCTGTGAGCTCAGGCAATCCACCTGCCTCAGCCTTCCAGAGTGCTAGGATTACAGATGTGAGCCACTGTGCCCAGCCTTGTGTCTTAAATTTAAATCTTTTATCCATTGAGAATCAATTTTTGTCAATGGTGTGAGATACTGGTCCAGTTTCAGTCTTCTATGTGTGGATAACAAGTTCTCCCAGCACCATTTGTTAAATAAGGATTCTTTTCCCCATTGTATGTTTTTGTTAGGCTTATCAAACATTAAATGACGATATGTGTCTGGGTTCATCTCTAGATTCTCTATCCTATTCTAGATTCTCTATCCTATCCTATCCTAAACAAAGATCTATGTCTTCATTTTTGTGCCAGTACCATGCTGTTTTGATCACTATAGCCTTGTAATATAACCTGAAATCTGGCAATATGAAGAGAGGCTCAGAATTTTAATATATTATCATTATCGTATTACCACACAGCTCATCAGAAGTCCCAGGTTTAGGGACTTAAATCCACATGTTGGCTTATACTACCTGCCTACTGACCATTTTCGATGCAAGTCTCCCTGAAATAAAGTCATGGACTGGCTTTGGTGACCCTGGCTCCTTCAGACTGTAGGTAGGAAGGGCGGCCTCTCTCTCCAGGCCTTCCCTGTGCCTAAGACAGTGAAAGTGTGAAGGAGACTAGGGGTGGGGACCTCAAGTCCTTTCTGAGGGAAAGCGTCAGGCAAATAACAGAATTCTAGAGGTGAGCTATGAGCTGGAAGGGTGGGGGAAAGGGAGAGAGGGGAGAGAGAGAAAGAGAAGATGCTCTTCTTACCAGTTGGACCTTGGTGTGTGCACAGACTGGACGTTTATACCTACACAAGATGGAAACTTGTTTTTCCTACTTCCCAACTGCGGATTCTATTTCTAATCACAGACTATTCTAGTCAATTTGTGCTGGGAACAAACAGCCTAGGTGTGGGTACTCCTAGACTCCGAGAGGTCACAATAAAACCACAATGAAGCCTGGGTTTGTCTCTGTCATGTACAGAGTTGCAAGATCTCGGCCATGTCACCTAAGCACAGAGTGCCTTCGTTTCTAACATGTAGCATGGGGATACTGATGGCAGTTACCTCCGAGTGCTGCTCAGAGCATTCAATGAGATAAAATATTTGAAGCCTTTAAGAACAGGCCATAGTGAAAACAGGGAATTTTTTTTCTCTCGTCTCCCCCATTCAGTCCATCAGAGAATCCTGTTGGCTTATCTACTTCCAGAGTGCACCCAGAATCTCACCACTTGTAGCACCACACTGCCATCCCCCTGGTGCGAGCTGCCCTCCTAGAGGGTCACCTGGGAACCTTGTGTGGACAGTTGGCCTCTTTCAGGCAACTCCTGCCACACAGCAGTCAGCTCATGTGACTTCTCTGCTCAAAACACTCTGGCAATTTTCAAAAGCCTGCAGGACCCACCATGAAGCACACACCCCTTCTCTCTCTGCCCTCAGCAGCCTGTTCCCCTTGCTCCCCTGTTCCTATATACTGGTGCCAGGCTGCATTCAAACTCCTGGGCTCAAATGATCCTCCAGCTTTAGCCTGCAAAGTGCTGGGATTACAGGTATGAGTCGTGGTGCTCGGCCTCTTACAGCTTTAGAAGACACCAGACAGGCTCCACTGTGGGCCTTTGCACGGCTGTCCCCTCTGCCGGGCAGTCTCTGCCTTCAGCTCACAGGCCACTGACCCATGAACACCCTCTGTCCCTCTGCTCTATTTTTTTTAGAATCCACAGCACTTAATGCCTCTGCCACACTACGGAAGTTTCTGTAATTTCCTTATTTATCACATTTGTTGTGGAGGCCCGTCTGTTGCCGCCGGAATACAAGCCCCTCCACGCACCAACGCGGGGCTCTGGCTTCTCCTTGTTCTCAGATGTACCCCAGGGCCTGGAGCACGGCCTGGCCCATGCAGGGTGCCTGGGAAGCCATGCTGGGCACCTGTCACCCAGGGTCTGCTTATCACACCATAAATGCCTGGCACCAACCCCGGAAGCAGCCTCTGTCTCCGTCTTACAAATGACGATTTGACTCCCACAGTGCCCTGCCCCAGGTCCAGGCGCTGCGAAGGGGAGACTCAGGAGCCAGACTTACGTGTTGTCACACGTCCTGCTGTCCTGCCCAGACCTCCCTCCTGAGAGTGGGGCTGCCGGGGCCCAGGGGCCCCTGCCTGTGTCAGCTTCTCCCTCCCCACCTTCCTGCGTTCCCCTCCCACCTGTAGGCAGTTTGCCCCTTGGTGGCGTTGTCTTTGCTCAAGGAGCTCCACTTGCCAGAGGTCGCGCCTGCCCCCCCCACAGAGAGCAGCCGCTGCCCCGGCCACTGACTCAGTCCCTTACCGCGCCCGTCCCGTGGTTGCGCGTGTTTCTTTGTCTCGTTTCCCTGTGTGCTCTTGAGGGAAGATGGACGCATGGCTCTCTCCCAGGATACCGGCTGCAGGTCCTTAGGGAATAAGTATGGGACACACATGGGTTGTGACTTACAGCAGGTGGGTGTGTCCTGTTACAAATTCTTTCCAGGTTTGCAAACTGAGGACCCATATCAGACCAATGACGCCACAAGCGACTTGCTGAGGTGAGGCATTGGGTATAAGGTGTGAGGTCCTGCTCTGTCCAATAAAGCCTTTCCATTCCGGGGGCTTCTCCAGCTTCCCCAGCCCGTGCTGAGTTATCCTCTACAAGGCTCTAGTCGGTGGAGCATTTTGCCCGTACGCTGATCAGAGAAAGGCACGAGGACTGTTTTGCTGGGAAAGGGCAGGTGAGCAGAGGTTGCTGGCGTGGCCTCCTGCAGTTCCCTCCACCCCCACCCCACCCCAAGACAACTGCCATTGTGTGAGGTCTGACAAACAACACCCACACTGGCACCTGTAGGTCTTGATTGTGCTGGAAGAAGTGGTCAAGTAAGAGCCGGGAGGAAGGATTGGTCTGGAAAGTCAGTCCTTTGGACGAAGCTCCCAAGTGCCAATCTCTGCCCTGTCGTGTCCTTCAAAGGTCGAAGATCCTGTAGATGACACTGTCCCCCTATGCAAAGCACACTGCAGTGTTAACAGCCGGGGCAGCTTAGGGTCATGGCATCGTCCTTCATTCAGTATCAGGAGGCCTGTTGTGGGCCAGCACCTCAGACACAGGGCTCTCAAGGCCTGAGATTGTCTGGGGTCTCTTCATCCCGTAGGAGAGGGAGTGAGATCTAAAAGAGCAGGAGTGCCCCCAAGTTTCACAGAGGCTGTAAGAGCTGGCATTAAAATTATGTTTTGAGGATTTAGGATTAGTTCTTTTTGGATTATGGTGAATAGTGAGGCAATTGAATGCTCATCACCATAACCATTTGTTTCTCCTATATGTTTCCTGCAATTAACCATTTGACAAATGTGTCAAAGACATAAAATGTTAATTGGAGAGTAGAAATAATCACAGTGGCAAAATTAGTCTTTTACTAACTAGGCTTATTCAATTCCTACTCTGATTAAATTCCAATAATCCGTTTATTCTCTGCCTTTTCCATCTCACTTCTCACAAGAGATGAAAAATGTCAATTTCACAAGTAGAAAACTACCCTGTCTGGAGGCTGAGTGGTGAATAGCACAGCGAGAGCTCTCAGGGTGGGGAAGCCAGCCAGTGACAGCACGCCAAGGTGGGTGACCTGAAGGTGACATGTGTTGTGGGAGCTCAGAGGGGGGACACCTCTACCATGGGAGGGAGGGACACAGGAAAACTCCTGGAGGAAGTGGCCTGATGATGACTTAGTCAGGCGGAGGGGCTGGAGGTGGTGGGTAGCGGGGCTGGAAGTGTTGTCTCAGGGTCTCGTTGGCCTTGCCTTTGACCCAGGAAGGAGAACGTGATGCATCCTGGGGACGAGGAGGAGCCAATGTTGGCTGGATCCGAGCATGTGGAGAGAAAGATGTGTCCAGACCAAAACCAAGGAAGCCTCACAGGCCCTATATGAGGAGTTATGACTTGACTCTCAGGCTCGAAAAGGTGTGAGGAGGTTCGACAAATGTTTGTTTCTCCTCTGGACTTGGAGCTCCCCCCTCAGTGCAGCCTCCACAGAGCCAGGGCAACATGGAGTTGGAGCAGGAAGCGTCTGGGAGGCCACGAGGAGCTGTTGCTTCTAATCCAGGGAGCAGTTTCAGTGCTCAGAGCTGCACACGTTTGTCTAAGAAGAGCTGTCGCTTGTTTGTCTAGGAGTGCAAAGTAGAGGCATTCTGGCCCTGACGCCAGAGACGGTTTCATAAATGAAACTATCTCTAGAGGGTGAATTAGGCACTAAGTGTTCATAATGACTTGGGAGCATTTTTACTCAAGTGGGAGAATTTTATGAGGATTGAGAGAAACACTATGAGATGGGACACAAATATGCAAATATTTAAGAGCCTCATCATCTAAGAGAAGTCTATCTATGAGGTAGACAATTAAGTACAAGAACTCATTCTAGAAACAGTGCTGCAAACCTCATTGCTGAATATCATTACAGACACCTTCAAAGTACTCTCCTCGGGAAGCTCTGCACTGATGCCAGGGCCTCCACCCGGCAAAGCAATTTTCACACTGTTTTTCTGGAATGGCCATCAGAGTTCTCCTTCTATGAGGTTGGACAATGAAGTTCATAAACTCATCTTAGAAAAATTGCTTTGGGGGGAGACTAGGTGCTGCCTTTGGGTGATAGCTTTCCAAGAGGATCCCTTTAAAGGTGATTGTAGTGATACTCATCAATGGGGTATGTACCACTAATTCTAGGATGAGTTTGTGAATTTAATTGTCCGACCTCGTATTTACCAATCTATCCGTCTATCTATCCATCTCTAGGAACAAAAGGACCAGGGAGAAACAACCTTTCATGTTTGCTGTCCCAGGGATTTTTCGTACGTGGGCACTGTTTTTGTTAATACTTACACCAATTTCCTGTGAAATGGTTAGGAACGCGTACTGCTTTTGTGATCACATAATGTATAAAAGATTTCTTACTCTACTCAGAGACACACACACACTTACTCTGAGAGTAGAAATTTATTTCATACCATTGACACTTCAAAAATCATTACGGGCCTTCCTACAAATGGTCTTTTGAGTTACACATAATTTAAATAGAGGGAGGGACTTGAACAAGAAAACAAGTCAAAAGTTCAAATTCCCAGTTAGTACTAGCTGGTACTTATTACAGACCATTCTAACACCTCCAGATTAATTTCTGGCATTGGCTGCTGCCTTACTTGGTATAGTTTTCTTAAGAGTGTTAAAATGCAAACCATATGGAACTTTTTTTCAAAATTAAGTTAGTAAAAAACAACTTCACGTGTGTAGGAAAGGAGACGCATGCAGGCGGTGCTCTTGGGGTTGTGAGCAAGGGTATGTGGGATGTGTGTGCATGTATGGAGTTTAACACATTTAAAAAAAACACTTCTTCTGGAATGCTAGATTCCATGTTGGCTTCACAGCTCTCCTGGTTTGGTTGCCAGTTCTGAAGTCAATCCCCCCAGGGGCCATCCATGCACTGTCTGTCCTGCCACCTGGGGACAGAGGTCAGGGCACCTGCTGGGCCTAGTCCTGCTCCAGTTGCTTCCTGGCTCTCACAACCGTGTATGGAAGTCAGGGTCTGGTAAAGCATATGGGTCGCTCTTTTCCCTGTTCTTTTTCTTTTCATCCTCATCAAATTGCGCTTCAACCTCTGCTGGGTTGACGTAAGTGTAGAACCGAGCCATGATGGCAAATATTACGCAGACGACGAGAAGCAACGCGGCAAATAGAATGTATTCGGCCCACTTTGAAGGAGTTGGAACAAGGAAAAAAAAATAATACAATTCATGTTAATGTGCATGCTGTGTATATATTTGCTTGCATGTCCAAATGGAAGGTGCTTTGAAATTAAATTATAAAAACTGGGTAGGCAGCCAGTACGGATACGGATTGGGCAGCTTTTCTTAAAGGTCCAGGACAGACGCCAACATAACTAACACTTCTCTAACAGCACTGGGTGTGACAACAAAAGAGTTTGGGAAGATGAGGGAAAAGCTCCCCAAATCCCAAGCCTGAAGCCACGTGGCTGGCTCCTGGATGGGTGAGGACCCAGGGAACACCAAGCAGTGTCTTTGAGGGAAAAAGACCCCATGCTGCCCCTGGGAACCCCTGGAGCTCGTCAGCAGCACGAGCGCGTCCTCTGATGGGACCCGGTGCAGAAGGAATGACGCGGGGTCACAGACAATCCCTCACGGCACAGCCACGCTGCAGTGCGGGAGGAAAGGGTGTAAAGGGCTGACGAGCCTCACTTCGTTTGTGATTTTGGGAAAATTACAGCCACCTCCAGAATGGTTTTAACGCTAGGTGTTATGAAAGGTTGTGGCACAGGGTCTGCTTTGGGGCAGTTAAGCTGCGCTCACTGAAGCGGGGAGAGGTTTCACATAAGGGTGCAGGCACATGCTGTCAGTTACCCATATAGTTTGGATATTTGACCCCACAGATCTCATTTAAAATCTGATCCCCGGTGGCAGAGTGGTGGCAGGTGTTGGGGTCGTGGGGTTGGATCCCCCAGGAATGGCTGGGGGCCCCCCCTGCATGGGGAGCAGGTTCTGGCTGTCGGTCAGGAGACAGCTGGTTGTTTACGAGGGCGGGCGCCTCCCCAGCTCTCTTGCTTCTCCTGCCGTGTGGCGCCTTCACCTTCTGCCATGAATAAAAGTATCCCGAGGCCCTTCCCAGAAGCACAGCTGGCACCAGGTGCCTCAGACAGCCTGCAGAACTGTGAGCCCAATACATTTCTGTTCTGTATAAATTACCCAGGCTCAGGTATTCCTTTATAGCAAAGCAAAACAGACCAAGACAATTACCAGCTATGGAACACCAGCCAGTAGGCTACTTGGTGACGGCCGTATCTGCCTGGCATGGCAGGTTTGTCCAGCCAGTTCCCGAATGGCCTTGTGGACCATGTAAACAGTTCTCGGAGGGGCGTCACAAGGAATTAACCTTGAGACAGGGCCCGTGCGTCTCCTGCCCCCCACGCACCTGCTGGCTGATCTGGCCTGCCCCTGCCACGATGAGCACGATGATGTTGCCCACAGCCACCGTCAGCAGCCATCCTGCTTGAAGCACCGACTTCATGTTGGAAGGAGCCTGAGGAAGCAAAGCAAAGAGAATCCCAGTCTGGAGCTCAGCCTCAGAGCAGGAGCACAGCTCACTGGTTCATCTCATTAGCAGCCTACCCCGCAAATGCACATGGTTTACAGGTCAAATGGTTCATCACTTGGGTAACAAGAGACCCCGACACTCAGGTAGGAGCACACGAGGATTCCTGGTGTCTCGCCCTCCACATCCTTGCACAGCTGTTCCCCAGTCAAATGGACAAACTCATTCTGTCCGTACAGAAGCCTTTCCACGCAAAGCCATCCAGCCTGGTACATTCCTGGCCCCCGATGGAGGCTCCTCTGCAGGCTGTGAGCCCCCGGGTGGGCTCTGCAAACTCTTATCACCTGTATTGCAGTCCCTCCCCCCTTATTAGACTGTGAGGTCATTGCGGAAAGGGATTGTCCAGCTCATAGTCCCCCATCTTTACTAGAATGATTAAAGGACTGGGCATGGTGGGATACAATGTAACTGTAGTTTTGAGAAAATAGTTGAAAACTAAGCTCTCATGTGGGTATCTGTATGAGAACACAGACCTGTAAATGAGCACTTTTATGCCTAGCCGGTGCCATTTGGTTGTTTCAGAATGTAGAATTACTGACCCCCATGACCCTGGGAGCAGCATGAACACAGCTGCTCCTCCTCAGGTCCCTCCATCTCTGTGTGTGACCGTGGGAACACAGACTCACCAGCACAGGTGCACTCACAGAGCTGAGCAAGCAATGCTCTTACTCAGTAAAGACAAGACGTGGTGATCTCCAGAGCCTCATTTTGTGGAAGATTCCACAATACTTTCTAGAACTTGTTAATACTATAAACAGACAGCTATTCCCAATTTAAATTAAATCACACCAGCTTTTTCTAAAGGCAGGAGTGTCACAGAGAGGGGTGGTAAAAATCAACAGACCTGAGAATATGAGGACTTTAATCCCGTGACAGAGAAGACCACCTCGCCACACGTGATGAGGAAATACTGTGGGATTTGCAGAGCCATGCTAACTGTGTTGGGTGAAATATCTTCAAACTCCTTCACTTCAGCGCAGCCATCATCCTACACCAACAAGGGAAAAGAGGGAAGAAGAAATTAAAGTCCAGACGGCATCTAAAATAAAAAGCGTCTAAACAGGCAACTTGACTTTGGCTTTCTAGGCTTATGTGATATGATTTCTCAAGTCAATATGTATTTTCAGTGTAAATATGCACTTTAGGTTTGTGTTTGGATGGTCTTTGTGGGATTTGAGAATATGTTCAATAGTATATTTCCCTCTTAAGAGAGTAGATTGAGGCTGGGCGTGGTTGCCCAATGCCTGTAATCCTAGCACTCTGGGAGGCCGAGGTTGGTGGATTGCTTAAACTTAAGAGATTGAGACCAGCCTGAGCAAGAGTGATGCCCTGTATCTAGAAAAATATATATAATAATAATAAAATAGGGCGGTGCCTGTTTTATTAGGCTCAGTGAGCAGGGCACCGGCCCCATATACCGAGGGTGGTGTGTTCAAACCCAACCCTGGCCAAACTGCAACAAAAAAATGGCTGGGCATTGTAGCAGGTGCCTGTAGTCCCAGCTACCCAGCAGGCTGAGGCAAGTGAATTGCCTAAACCCAAGAGCTGGAGGTTGCTGTGAGCTGTGACACCATGATACTCTGCTGAAGGACAAAGTGAGACTCCGTCTCTAAAAAAATAAAATAAAATAAAATAAATAATAAAAAAAAATAAAAACTAGCTGGGTGTTGTGGTGGGCACCTATGTCCCAGCTACTTGGGAGGCTGAGGCAAGAAGATCATTTGAGCCCAAGAGTTTGAGGTTGCTGTGAGCTATGACACCACAGCACTCTACTCAGGGTTACAAAGTGAGACTCTGTCTTAAAACAGAGAGAGAGAGAGTGTAGATTGGAAGTTCTTTTGTTTAAAACATTGCCCTCCCTTTGAAGTATAAAGTCCTAAGGGCCCCCTTGGTAGTGTGTAAGGAAACATCAGATACTGGTCAACGTGGATATTTAGACAGAGGAATTCAGTCTGTTTAATTTAATTCTAATGGTTCACCTAAGTCAACAGTAAGTTAAAGAGTTAGCAGTGAATTAATTCTGAGCCCATTAAAAATGCAGACCCTAATAGTTCTGTAGTTAACTCATTACTGTGTCCCAAGTGTTTGTGAGGCGTCCTGTCAATAAAGTTTGAGTGAACTTCTGACCTGACTGAGGGAGTTACCTTCCTTTTGATTACATAGGTATAGGCACTGCCAAATCCAAGGTAGGAAGATTTGAAATCATGTGGACACGGTGGCAAAATCTTTGATGAGTTCATTGTGAAGGTTTTTCTATTAAAAAACAAGTATACAGGTTAACACCTTTGGTATGAAAAGCTTCAGTGTATTTTTTAAAGAAGAAAACTTGAAGTCTTTGAACATTAGAGCAAAGTGTTCAGTATAGGTACTTACATGCCAGAAGGAAAAAACTGATACTGGCTGGCGTCGTAACTGGTGATGTTTTCATAAACCTTCCCACTCATGGTGACGCTGATGAGCTCGTTGAACGTATTTACAAATCTGAAAGAAAAAAACCATCCATCTTGTATCTGAACTACCCAATGATTCATTCTAGGTCACAGTACCTGCAACTGAAGTTGGGGAATGTTCCTTTTCTTTTTTAAAGGCATTTTAAGATGTTTAGAGAAGATTTCTAGAGAATAAAGGCAAAAAGTTAGCAACCGTAGGCTTGCCCTTGCTCACTCACTCATGAGAACACACCTAAGAAATCCTTGAACACAGTGCTTAGACACGCCAGGTACTGTCGTAAGCACTTTGTCAATATTTCCTAGTTCGGTGATGTTTTGGGACATTAAGCAGGGACTGAGATAGGTCCTAACTTTCCCTCAAGGGGGCGGCCATTCCTTTGTATTCCTTGCTTTGGAAGCTTTAGAGCTCAAGGAATGACAAAACCAGCCACTGCCCAGTCCTTAAAATACAACCCCCAACTCCGGCTTCTTTCATGAGGTAATGGGGAAAGCCCACGCGTTTTCTACCTCCCTGGCTCTGAGGCAGAAAGAGCTCTCAGGGTTGGAGAGGAGAAGTGGGCCAACCCAGTGAGGAGAGAGTTTAATAGGGATACATTTTCAAGGATATAAAATAACATAAGTGACATTTCCTTCTTTTTCAGATTGATCACACTTTTATTACCTGTGAACAATATTTCTATGGTCTTACTGCAAATCCTGTTTCGTTTATTTATGTTTTTATTTATTGAGAATCTCATTTTGTCACCTTCGGTATAGGGTGCGTGGCATCATAGCTCACAGCAACCTCAAACTTTTGAGCTTAAGCGATTCCCTTGCTTCAGTCTCCCAAGTAGCTGAGACTACAGGTGCCCACCATAACGCCTGGCTACTTTTAGCTAAAGACGAGGTCTTGCTCTTGCTCAGGCTGGTCTCAAACCTGTGAGCTCAGGCAATCCACCTGCCTCGGCCTCCCGAGTGCTGGGATTAGAGGCGTGAGCCCCTGCGACCAGCCTAAATCCTGTTTATTGAGCTGTTGAGACTCAGCCTAGCATGTGGAAAACAGAAACACAAATATGATAAATATATTCAATGTGAAACAAACTAGAGGTGAGGAAAGATGAAAAGTAAAAGTTAATTTCTTCCCTGTTTATAAGTTAATAGACATGACCCTAACATGTCTGTCCCTATTACTTTACATTTTATTGGTTTTTTGTTTGTTTGTTTGTTGCAGTTTGGCCAGGGCGGGGTTCAAACTCACCACCCTTGGTATGTAGGGCCCGTGCCCTACTCACTGAGCCACAGGCGCCGCCCTTTACATTTTATTGTTAACTAGTAAAAGCTAAAAGCAGAAACTATTAAAGTGGCTACAGGGGGATGGCGAATGGGGTTGAAAGTTGAAGTCCTACTCTTTATTTTTTCCCAATTTATTCTTATATTTCCTTCCTATTACAAATTTATATGAAGTTTGCTTTTTGGCCTACAGTTCTGTAATTCAAACGCGTCTAGATTCATAAATATTGTCACAATCAGATTATATGGCCCCCCAAGTTGTGCTGCCCCTTAGTCCAACCTTCCCTCCACTTGTAACCCATGACAGCCATTCATCTATTCTGTGTCCCTGGAGTTGCCCTTGCTTTTCCAGAATGTTACGTAAATGGATTACACGGTGTGCAGCTGTCTGAGACTGGCTTCTTCTACAGCATAAGCATTTGAACTTCACTCATATCATTGCTTGTATTAATAGTCTGTTCCTCTTATTTCCTAGGTATAATAGTATTCGATTGTATGGCTGTACTGCAGTCTATTTATCCATCAGCTTTGAAGGACTTTGGGTCATTTCCAATCTTTGGTGATTATGATTATCACAGTTTCTATGAACGTTCTTGTGCAGAGTTTTATGTGAATGGGGGTTTGCACTTCTCTCAAGTAAATATCTAGCAAGGAGATGATTTTTGAGTTGTACAGTATGTGTTTATCTCTATAAGAAACTGCCAGAGAGTTTTTCAGAGGTGCTACACTATATTGTACTCCCACTAGCAATGCATCCTCACCAAACCTTGGCATTGTCAGTTGGTAAAACTTATCCAATAGGTGCTTTACAACTCATTGTCACCTTAATTTGTATTTCTCTAATGACCAACAATGTGGTACAACTTTTCATGTGTTTATGTACCATTTGCATATCTCCTATGGATGTGGAGACATGTCTGTTAGAATCGTTCGCATTTTTAAAATAGGGTTATTTTATTATTGTATTCTGAGAGTATATATATATATATATATTTTTTTTTTTTTTTTGTAGAGACCAAGTCTCACTTTATCGCTCTCAGTAGAGTACCATGGCGTCACAACTCACAGCAACCTCCAACTCCTGGGCTTAGGCAATTCTCTTGCCTCAGCCTCCCAAGTAGCTGGGACTAATACTTTGTATATTTTGGATACAAGTTTTTTTTGGTATGTGATTTGTAAATATTTTCTCCCAGTTTGTAGCTTATCATTTCATCCTCTCAGGGTGGAGGGAAGGTTTATGAAAACATCACCAGTTACGATGCCAGCCGGAATCTTTTTTGTCTTGATGATGTTTAATTTCTCAAATTTTTCTTCTATGGATTGTGCTTTTGGTGTCATAACTAAGAACCCAAGGTCACAAGGATGTTTTTATGTTTCTTATATAAATCTTATCATTTTATATTTAACATGTAGATCTGTAATAAATTTTGAGTTAATTTTCATATGAGATGTATAAGAATTTTTATATAATTGTTATATACGAATTTTGCATAAGATATGAGGTTTAGGTCAAGTTCATTTTATATATATATATGCCCAATTGTTTCAACATCATTTGTTGAATAGACTTTTTTTAATCCATTAAACTGCCTTTGCACCTTTGGCAAAAATCAATCAGCTATATTTGTGTGGGTCTATTTCTGGACCATTCCATTGATTTACAGGTCTGTTTCTTTAACAATACTACTTTGTCTTAATTATTGTAGCTTTAGAGTAAGCTTGAAAATTAGCGGTCCTAAGACTCTTTCAACTTTATTCTTTTTCAAAATTATTTTGTTGATTCCAATTCCTTTCCTTTTCCACATAAATTTTAAAATTAGCTTGTTTGATTGTATGTGTATAATGGTATGGTTTTTAAAAATTAATTTTTATTTATTTACTTATTTATATAGAGACAATATCTCTCTCTGTTGCCTGGCAAGAGTACAGTGGCATCATCATAGCTCACTGCAAACTCAGACTCCTGGGCTAAACTGATCCTCTTGCCTCAGCCTCCTGAGTAGCTAGGACCACAAGCATGTGCCACCAACTCTTTTTTTTTTCTCTTTTCTTTTTTTTATTGTTAAATCATAGCTGTGTACATTAGTGCAATCGCCTGTACCCATTCTACCAACTCTTGTTAATATTTTTCTTCTGTTTTTTGTAGAGACAGCATCTTGCTATGTTGTTTAGGCTGGTCTTGAACTCCTAGCCTCAAACAATTCTCCCACCTCTGCTTTCAAATACTGATGACATTTCATGTGTGAGCCACCATGCCCAGTACTATGATTTAGGTAGGAATTACACTAAATCCATAGATTTGGGGAAAATTGACATATTTACTATACAATCTTCTGACCAATGAACACAGATGTCTCTCCATTTGCTTAGCTTTTCATCAATTTCTTTTGGAAGCGTTTTATAGTTTTCAGTTCTTAAATTTTACATCTATTTATTAGATTTTAAAGCTTTCAAATTTATGGGGGGTAGGCAGTATAAATGATCTGGTCTTTAAATTTCTGTTTCTAGTTGTTCATTGCTAGTACGTAGATATATGATGGATCTTTTTGTTGTTGCTCTTGTATCCTGTGACTTTCTAAGCTCTTTTATTAACTCTATGAGGTTTTGGGGGTTGAGACCTGGGGACTTTCTCTGTAGACAACAGTCCTTCGTGTGTAGACGTTGTATTATTTTGCCATTTCCAATCTAGATGCTTTTACTTCTTTTTGTTGTCTCATTGCTCGGGCAATCAGAAGGATGGTGAATGGGAGTGGGCCGGTGGACACGCTGTTCCCGATCTTAATGGATAGCGCTTAGATTCCACCATCCTGTTACCTGGGGTCTTGCGAATGTCCTTTCCTCCTCTTATTCTTAGTTCACTGGGATTTTTTTTTTTTTATAATGAATGGATGCTGAATAATTTATCAAATGCCTTTTCTGCATCAATTGATAAGATGATGTAGATTTTCCTAGTTTATTACGATGGTGGATTGCTTTACTTTTTAAAATATTAAACCAGCCTTACATTCTTGGGGCAAACCCCATACTCTCCTTTTATACCCTTGTTGCAGTTGGACTTTATTACGAGTAAGCATCACTTCCATAAGGAGGTGCTATAACATAAATTTTGAGGAAATATACATACCTGATTCCATTTTCTCCTTTTTCTGGCTTCTTGTTAAGGCTATCATTTACCTGAGAGAGAAAAGAGTAGTAGAAAAACAATTTCTATTGTCTTTATTTATTTATTTATTTATTCATCCATCCATTTATTTATTTAAGATGGAAAGAAGTACAGAATTTATTTATTTTCCCAAGAAAGAAAAAAAAAAGTGAGATATAGAGAAAAAGAGAGAAGGAGAGAGTGGGTGGCCATGCTGTGCAGAGAAAGGAGTGAAAATGCTGCCCAGAAACATAATTTCAAAATCTTACTCATTAGAAAAAGTTCACAAGAATGTTTTGGCCTTTGAGAAGGCAGTGGTGACACTTTTCTTAGGAGCTAAGAGCATAGTTATATTTGAAGGGCTATTACCTCAGCCCTGGTTTTCCCTAAGGCTAATATGAGTCTCTACAACAGGTGTCCTCAAACTTTTTAAACAGGGGGCCAATTCACTGTCCCTCAGACCGTTGGAGGGCCAGACTATAGTTAAAAAAAAAAAAACAACTATGAACAAATTCCTATGCACACTGCACATATCTTATTTTGAAGTGAAAAAAACAGAATGGGAACAAATACAATCATACTGCCTCATGTGGCCCGCAGGCCGCAGTTTGAGGACCCCTGCACAATGTTTGATCCGTGCTTCTTAGTGGCGCCACAGAGCAGTGCTTGCCAGGAATTGAGAATTAAGCAACTGACCCAGGGTCTTCATTCTGTCTAGCAGGTCCATAGACTCTCACCTAAGTCCACCTTCCAGAATCCACGCAGCTCCTTGATGGGGTCTTCATCTACTGAATGGTTAATCTAGGTATTTAGATTTTGTCATCAAATATTTTGTATGTATAGTATCGCTATTGCTTTTACCTGATTTACGCACTATATTTCTTCAGAGACTGCTCTAATTCCCAACTACTCAGTGCAAATTTGTAAAATTTGTGCAATTAAAAATATATTTAAACTTCATCTCCAAAACGCCCTGAGAATGCACCTGTGTAACTCCGCATGACACATGTATGTGTGTGTATAGACCCCAATGTCTGAATCTTTTAAATATTTTTTTAAATTAATATTAACCCTTCCCGTCCCTTCCTGTCCATCAGTCAAACCTTTCTTGGAAGTCTGACCGGTGTTCTTGAAGACTGGCATTCTGGAAGAAGGAAGGCCCTGAGGACCGCCTGATGTAATACTAGTAGGGGCCACACGGTAAGAAGCCCTGCCTCATATCGCGGGTAGCAAACAGCCATTGGTGGGTGCTGAACCACTTACCACGCGGTAGTGATTGGGGGCCCACACGAGGAGGGTGTGGCGCTGGCCCGGCATGAAGTCCTGAGTGACAGCGGTGACCGGTGATCCAGCAGAGGAAATGTTGATTCTTGCCAATTTGTCTACGTGGAAAGTCATGAATTCATTTGTCTACGGATGGGGGAAGGAGTCATAGTTAATCCCACAGAGTCTTGTTTGGCACTGTGCACCTGAACCATGGGACAGCACTGTGTGTACCACTCCAAGTTTATGTTCACACATATGAAAAAAGCCTGTGAGAGTCAGCATGCACTTGCCTTGGTCTCCTGCCCACTCTTAGGGACTCTGTCATGATGGTTTTTAGTACTACCTAGTAACTGAATTTCTCAGCCAATATTTGACTTTTATTTTGCTTTATGAATATAAGTGCTATGGAAATTATTTCTACCATTGGAAATGTCATTAGGAAAAAGCACCAGTGCTCATGAAAATCAGTACTAGGCTGCCCAAACATTAGGAAAGTCAGACATTTTTTTCCTTTAGGGTTATTAGTCTGGCAAGGTGTAAGGTAATGGTTTTCAACTGTAGCCGAACAGGAATGAGGGAGCTAAATCTAAACCTCTGCAGCTGGGACCCAGGTATCAGAATTTGCAAAACTCTCCAGGTGATTCCAATATTGAGAATCTCTAGTCTGGAACAATGACCACCTACATTAGAGTATTCTGATTGACCTTGGGACAGGTAATTTTTGGCACAGATAATTCTTGGTTATGGAAGACTGTGTGTCAGCATTCTGGGCTGCTATATATGAAACACCACTCGCACACTCCCAGTTGCAACAACAAAAATGTCTCCAGAGCTTGCCAAATGTCTTCTGAGGTCAAAATCACCGTCAATTTGGAACCACTGACCTCATTCCCTGCTGTCGAAGTGTGGCTCCTGCACCGGCAGCAGCTGCCTCACCAGAGAGCTTGTTATAAATGCCGCACTTCAGACCCACTGGTGAGCGTTTTAACACGCTCCCCAGGTGATCTGCATACACAGTCAACTTCGAGGCACACTGGTTTAGAGTAAAACCCAAATGAGAACAAGACACTTAGACCTTTCATCTCTCGGCTGGTTCTGGGACTTGCAGAAGCACCAAGTAAAACAGATTCCCAGAATTATAACTCAGGTCAGAGGTTGAAAAGGAAGGTTTGCATTTCTTTCTACTTACTTGAGACATTGCACCAAGTGTCACCATCTTTCCAGGAAGGGAAACAGTCATGTTACCATTTCCTATATTCAAAACTTTAATTTGGACTTCATTTCCTTTGGGAAAGACTGGAAGCGTTTTCTGTGCAAATGAAAGAAAATTGGTCCCCCTACTATCCCCTACCATCCCTCCCACCCCCTCCCCATCCCTCGCCCTCCCCTTCCCTCCTTCATCATAGCCTAAAGTTGTTTCATTTTTCATATGCAAGTGTGAGTTATTATAAATTGGTTTCACAGTAGTACTGAGTACATTAGTAAAAAAAAAAAATTAATAAAAAAAGAAAATTGGCAGTGAGGTCTTCAGTGCAACATTGAAGGTAATCTTTGCCCTGCAGGGGGCGCTCTCCCGCAGCTGGGACAAGCTGTGCTGCCCAAGTCCAGACATCCCCCAGTAAGCTGCCCGTCACTCAGCTCACGGTGCCACAGAAAATGACACGTGCTCCGAATATTGAAGTAGTCAGAAAGAGGGAGCTGCGTGTCTGATCTCGCCATGAGATAAACCCTCACGTCTGAGTGGTCAGAGTAACCAGAGCCCAAATGTATAACACCTGAGATCTGCTCTCCCCGAATCCAATGCCCTTCCTGTAACTGCGGAAGCCCACTCAGTCCTCAGCCCTGGACATGCTGCTCACAAATTCTTTACGCCATTTTTCTTCCAGGCTTTTGTTCAGAGTTTTCACCTTTTTCCTGCAGTGTCCTTTCTCAATTCTCGGTGTCACTGAGGCAATCCATGTCTACCTTAGCCCATGACTCATCCTCCACGAGGCTGGCCATGTGCCAGAGACAGTAAGTACACCCGTGTTCCTAGCAGTGTTGTTCACAGTAACCAAAAGGTGGAAGAGACCCAAGTGCCCATCAAGGGATAAAAAGATAGAGGCAGTGTGGTGTAGACACACAAGGGACTGCTATTCCGCCTTAGAAAGGAAGGAAATTCTGACATATGCTACTTTTAGAACGTTCTGTTAATGAAATAAACCAGTCGTGAAAGGACAAACACTCTGTGATTCCACTCTGTGTGTAATCATATTCATAGAGACAGAAGAGAAAATAGGGGTTGCCAGGGATGGGCGGAGGGAGAAGCAGGAGTTGTTGTTTCATGGATACAGAGTTTCAGAAAAGAGTTCTGGAGATTGATGGCACAACGGTGGGAATATACATAACACCCTTGAACTCTGCACTTAAAAAGGAAGAAGATAGTATGGTTTTTGTGTAGTTTATAACAACTAAAAACTCAAAATATTTATAAGAAATTAAAAGAGGGAGGGGGAGGAAAGGAGGAGGAGGAGGGTGAGGGAGGTGGGAGACCGAGGTCCCCGAACTGCACCCGTGCAGGGATGAGACCTGCAATCCTTCCCTTCACACCATCTGCAGCCCCAGGGGTGGGTTTACAGGGACAGACCTTGGCCTCCTCTAATTCTCTCGCTCCTGGAGGAGGAAGATTCTGAATGTTCCACCCAAACCCCCAGGGAAAGGACACTGGAGAATCAGAGGACAACTCACATCAATTTCCACCTGGACAAGTGCAGCCGCCACGAAGGCCATGGCAGCCAGGAACATTCCAGCCGTCATCCTCCTTAAGGAGCTAGTCAGGAGAAGAAGAAAGTGACCCTAGCCAGTCTCATACTCAAAGGCTAAGCCCCCAAAGGAAACGCCTCTCCTGCCAGCCCCCCATAAAACTAACTTCCCCACAGAGGCACAGGCAACGTCACTTCCTCTTGTTCACGAGCAAGATTAAGGAGGATAAACAGAATGTACCTCCTCATTAGCATGTTTCTCTTAATTTCTAGAAGCTAAAGTTCAGATTTCCATTAACATTTCTATCATCTATACCGAAGTGAGCCTTAATCAGAGAATGTTTCAGGCTTCTACTAATAGCCCCTTTATTTAAAGGCTATTTTCAGAAACCTCGGTGCACACACACACGTTTAATTCATCCCCCAAACCTCATCCCCTAGGTCAGGGGTCCTCAAACATGCAGTGGTGTGATTGTATTTGTTCCCATTTTGTTTTTTTACTTCAAAATAAGATATGTGCAGTGTACATAGGAATTTGTTCATAGTTTTTTTTTTTTAAGTTATAGTCCGGCCCTCCAAATGTCTGAGGGACACTGAACTGGCCTCCTGTTTAAAAAGCTTGAGGACGCCTGCCCTAGGTGCTGCCATGGGAGGGGCAGATGTCCCTCCACTGAGCCCCTGGGCAGGGAGTGCAACAGATTGCAAAGCCCTGGGACCCAGAGAGTCTCAACCAAGCCCTCCAGCAAGTCACCTACGTGAAGTTGAAACCACACTTCTCAATCAGAGGATACAGCACACCATCAAAGACAGGGACCATGATAATAATCAAGATGGGGTTCACAGTCTGCACAGGAAATGGAGGTGAAATGTTAATGTTGTCTCAAAGACGACTTTAATCTCTGAAGGTAACTTAAGTATTTTCTCCTACCTGCATCTGATCCGGCTGAATTTCAATAGCTCCCTAAAAGGAGGGAAAAATATCTCACTGAAAAATCACAAGAAAGGGAAAGAGAAGGGAACTGAGAAGGTCAAACGTCTTGGCAGCCCAGACTTACCATTTTCCCGTTCATAGTTGTTGCTTGCAGTGTCCATCGGGAGCCCTTGAAAGTGAATAGGTTTACCACAACATTTGGGAATGTGGGTTTTAAAAATATTACAAGTCAATGTCCAGTGCTTTCCAAATCAGTAACAAGGTCTGAAATGTTGTGGGATTTAAAATGGCCTTAAACATCAAGTGAGCCTCCCAGGTCTTATTTTAACACTAGGTAAAAGAAAATGGGTTGTGTTTCTGTTGTGCAGTGAACAGAATATTTAGTATACTACTCTGAGATAAAGCTGTACTTTGCAAATACAAAGGTGCATTTCTGAGGCTTAGTGGCACCACACTGTTTGCAAGGTGAAACCAGCTATGTACACTGTGGGTAGTCTGTATTTATTGGCATTGAAGCTTCAAGAGGATTATTATTGTTAAGAGCCATTTTTAACAGTCTGTGATGGTCAAAAGTAGGTCTCTCTTATGAGAGTGACGGATTTAAACTTGGGCACCATGGTTATAGTTATCTCATTTTATAGGAAAAAATGACCCAGGACTGTACAAAATGTATATGATTATTTCCATGGAAGACTAAACATATAAATGTTTCAATATGAACCAATCATCTCCATTAGGAGGACAGCATAGAAAGTCAGGAAACTGGGCCAGGCACGGTGGCTAGTGCTTGTGATCCCAGCACTTTAGGAGGTAGAGGCCAAAGAATTGCTTGAGGCCAGGAGTTTGAGACCAGCCTGAGCAACAGAGCGGGATCCTGTCCACAAAAAACCAAAAAAATTAGCAAGGCGTGGTGGCCTACACCTGTAGTCACAAGCCACTTAAGAGGTTGAGGCAGGAGGATCATTTGAGCCCAGGAATTAGAAGTTACTGTGAGGTAGGCAGAAGGCACAGCACTCTACCCTGGGCAACAGAGTGAGACTCTGTATCCATTAAATAAATAAATAAATAAATAAAGTCAGGAAACCCATCTCTGCTTGAGTTCTTAACATCAGCCTGTCACTGAGTACTGTACAGATTTCTACAACTGGATTCTCATAGTCCTGAGGTGGGTTCCCATGAGCCTTTCAGAATAGTCAGGACTGTCATGGGGTGGCGCCTGTGGCTCAGCAGGTAGGGCACCAGTCCCACATACCAACGGTGGCGGGTTCAAACCTGGCCCTGGCCAGCTAAAACAGCAGTGGCAACTGCAACAAAAAACAGCTGAGCTTTGTGGTGGGCACCTGTAGTCCCAGCTACTCGGGAGGCTGAGGCAAGAGAATCACTTAAGCCCAAGAGTTGGAGGTTGCTATGAGCTGTGATGTCACGGCACTCTACCGAGGGTGACAAAGTGAGACTCTGTCTCTAAAAAAAAAAAAGACTGTCACCCCCACAGCTGCTAGGTGACGGGGGTGTTTGTAGTGCACTTCTGACTCCAGTACCCAGCTCCTGCCCAGCATTCGTGACAGCCTCCCTGGTCTGCACCACACTGGTCTAAATTTCATACTTACAGACTAACATGCAGGCTCAAATTCTTTCGAGAAATGTTTTACCTTTGCAAAAACATTCCCTGCACAATAAAACCACAGGTTCATAACTTTTCTAAAATTCCAGTTTCTAAAAGAAACAATATCTGATTGCTTTGGCTACAGGCACCATGCGTTGAATCGTCTGACCCCAGTGTGTAAACTCCCTGGGCTCGTGTCTCAAGGCCATGCTAGAAAGAGCTCAATACGTCGGCCATCCGGTTTCAGGTCCTGCTCAGAGAGGGGTGACTTTGGTGGCGTCACTTCCCGTCCCTGGACACTACTAGCCCAGACTTGCAATTTAGGGTGGAAGACTCTGAGGCCCTGTCCGCCGAAATAAGCTGAGGACCCAGGAAGGCAACGCAGCCTTTTACCCTGCTGGGTCAGAGGGGACGGGCTGTTTATCTCAGGTTTGATTAGAAGAGTCCTGGACGCCGTGAGGAAATCTTTCCCAAGGCCATTTCACCTGAGCACATCTGATTTCCTTCATTGCTTTGCAACAGAAATGTGGATAGAAACATCTAGAGCTTTTTTGTTTTTTTGCAAATAAACTCAATGTGATCTAAGAATTAAATAACTGAAATATAAGAAAGAAACTGAAGAGAACTTCTTAGGAGCTAAACACTAAGCTTGGGTGGGCGGTGCCTGTTTGCTAAACGAGGACACGCAGAAGCAGAGTCTCACGTTACCTGCTGGTCAAACAAGGCCCAGAACATGGGGAGTGGAATATACAGGAACATCACCCTGGTCACCATCTTGATTTGAGAGATAAGCCGCTCCTGGAGTTGGGGGAGGGAAGGGACAAATCAGCCACGGCCCGTGTCACTCAGCTCAGGGTAGAGGTAGACACTTGCATCTAGGGACAAGCTGGTTTCTGTAGAAAACTGAAAATTTCTAAGCTATTTAAAATGTCAGTGAAAACATTCACTTAGGAGGTAAATTACTTGAATTCACTAAATGTAAATTTCATAATGTAAATTTCCTTAAAGGTAAATCTCACCGCCACTACCACTTAACTCTTCCATATTCAAAGTAAATAAATAGGATGTCATCACAATTTCATGGAATGAATGGCAGAGTATACCAAATGAAAAACTATGAAAAAGTTGTTTCCAGATGAATTATATCTGTTATTTATCCAGTTCTAAATTTAAAAAAATGCACTGATGCTTAGTATTGTGTGATGTGCTAATGAAGGTTAGGAAGGTACAGCTGATGATTAAATTAATATTGCCAGCTGATGATTAAATTAATACGGCCTTAATAATGGGAATTGAGATTTTAGATGTTCACTTCCCTGGAGGAAATGGGACCAGTGTGGCGATAATGGTTACTCACGTCATACTTCTCTTTAGCCCAGTCCAGCCAGTGCTCCCTCTTGGGAAATCTTTTACTGCGGTGTCTAAATCGATTTTTGATGGCAAACTGAAGGCAGGAAGAAGAATCGAATTTCAAAATCGAACTAATGACTTTATCAGGGACACACATGTCTGAACACCCTTATATGGAAAAATATGTATGTTTGTGAGAAGGCAAAATATGAAAGTGCATATGTGCCGGCATAGAGCTCGTTGAAAGTCACAACTGATGTCTTTATTTCTAGTCTCTTTCTAGCCAAGAGTGTTTGACTCCGGGGAACAGTCACTCTGTCTCTCCTCTCAGAGCCTCTAGGGAAGCAGGTTCAACAGAAATAAAACCCGAGACCCATTTGCAATTTAAGTTTTCTAGGTGACATAGTAAGAGGCTAAATTGAAACAGGTGAAAATCTTTTAAAATAAGACCCAACCTTGATTTTAATATGTAACCAATATTTTTTAAATGAATAAGAATGTTTATATCCTTTTTTAATGGTGAATGTTCAAAATCCAGGGAGCACTTTACACTTTTGGCATATCTCAATTTGAAGGCTAAATTTGTAGCAGAAATGTTTTATCTGTATTTGGAGTTCATAAGGTTTATGTTTGAAAATGTACATCTACATACTAAATTGTTCCAAACATGCTTAAAAGATTTTCAATAACTGAATTAAGTTTCAGTTTTTAAATTTAAGCGTGAAACCCCACTACATAAAAATACATTTATATTAATAAAGGATATTGGGAAATATTTTAAAATAGGGCAACACCAGTCAGACAAATAGTTGACCCACCCATCATTTCTTTAGGAGTTACTACAATTCCTTGTTGCTGGTGCTCAGGAGGGGCCTGCAGGAAAAGCAAAGTGCATTTGCACCGATGAAGCAACAAGAGGCGGCGATGGTGAGTGTAGCTGGGGACCTGCGTGTGCCTGAAAGGCAAGAACTCACAGCTACAGGCTGATTTTAGGGTCCAGGGCCATAGAGTTCTCCTGACGCTAAATAGCTTGAGGTTCTGGTGGAGTTTGATCTACGCTGCCCATTATTTGCTAAGGAAGGACCTGGAAAGATCCCTGGGAAGCTCCCTTCTTTGCTTGAACAAAGGTGTTAGGTGGGAATAGATGTCATGGTAGAAGAAGAGAGAACACCTGCCCCTGAAGGGGGTTTTCTTGACAGGGACAGGGCACGTGTATCTCACCAAGTGAGACCCAATGCAACAGTCTAAGCGGGGGAGACGCCGCAGGTGAAACAGCACAGTAATGCAGTGAGGTCAGCCGAAGACAAAGAGAGCTAAGATTATCTTAAGACTGACATTTCTTTCAAAAGATGAGCCACACATGGTTAGAACCTAAGTAAGTTACACATTTTCCCCAGTCATACAACAGATACGGTGTGTTCACTAAAGAAACGGGGAGTTTATAAGGGGAAACTTGCGGGATTCCATTATCTGCTTATGAATGTCCCTGTGTGCACATGTGCTGTGCAGAAGCCCACGGAAGACGCCGTATTTGGCACATTCCTGTCAGCAAATACCCTTTGATGACAGGACTTCCCATGGCTACATGTCACGGCAGGGAGCAAGTATAAGTTAGTGATTTGTGGACTTGACATTTTGCTGTTATAAATATTACAACGATAATCTTTCCGTGTCATTCTGTGTTCACTTTTTTTTTTTTCAAGACAGAGTCTCACTTTACTGCCCTCAGTAGAGTGCGATGACATCACAGCTCACAGCAACCTCCAACTCCTGGGCTTAGGTGATTCTCCTGCCTCAGCCTCCCGAGTAGCTGGGACTACAGGTGCCTGCAACAACGCCTGGCTATTTTTTTGTTGCAGTTTGGCATTTGAACCCACAACCCTCGGTATATGTGGCTGGTGCACTGCCCACTGAGCTACAGGCACTGCCTGTGTTCACTTTGAAGACTTATTTCATCAGACTTAATCCCTGACAGCAGCATTATTGACCCTAAGCGTTTGAGCACTTGAGACTCCAGCTACACGGCCACGCGGAGCCTCCCTGTTCTGGTCTCTGCTCCCCAAACAACATCAGGCAGCAGCTGCCCATATGAGGGGGAAGAGTCACTCTGATTTGCTTTCCTTTGACCACTGACGTGTATCATAAGCTCCAGAGCCATTTCTATTCCTCCCTTTCTGAGTTCTGTGTGCGTCGTTCCCTTTCTGAGTTCTGTGTGCGTCGTTTTCCATTTGGTGGGTCTTATAAGAAATCCAATTTGTCAGAACACTAAAGATATGTTTAAAGGAAAGTCAAAGTTTAATTTAATTTCAATTTAAAGGAGCGAGAAGGTTTTGGGGTGATTAAACATCACTGAGAAAGAGCTTCAGAAACACTCACCCCGATGCACTTGACCACTTTAGCCATGACGTTGCCCTGTGGCTGGTACTTCTTGTACATGCTGCTGCCCATGACAAACACAACTAGACAGAGCAAAGGAGGACGCGTCAGCAGCGTCCCCAGAGCCACCGGGGCCCGGACAGACGTGCTTTCCTTTCAATTATAACCTCATTTTGGAAATATCTGGATTACTTGTGGAATGGGCTTACCTACCACCTCACAGTTCAGAAAGTGCTTTTGAATCTAACAATCACAGAAGCATGTTGTGTATTTATTCTAACAGACAAACCCTTAGGCTGGTGCTCTCTACTTCCCAGAACTCAAGGCAACTCCACACACTCAGTGCAGCCATTTAGGCACAAGTTCTATGTCCATGCAACAGGAGACAATAGGGGTACGTGCTTTCCCCACATTAAAACGTATTGATGTTATTCTACAAAGACAATATATGTAGGTGTAAATTTCTGGCTGTAATGGCTAGGAGAATTTTCTTCCTTCTAATATTCAGCAAAAAAATTTAATCTGTTGAAACTTTCATTCAGTCATATGTTGCAGAAATTTTTCCTTCGTGGTCATTATACAGAAGCGGAGTTATAATTAATTGCATTTGCAGCTACAGTTTTGTAAAAGTTAGAAGCATCTTTTCAATGAGGCTACTCTTCCATGGACTTTCTTAGGCACATTCTGAAAATAACTTGGAAAAGGCATTTCTGCAGGAGACTCTGAAAATAGTCCCTATAGCAAGATTTCTAATTATTCGATGCCACAAGTCAGTAATTTAACACCTCCAAGCATAGCTTCAATTCTAGTTGTTTTCCTCAATTAAGAGGGACTGAGTTTTTTTCCTGGAGTTTCAGTCTGTTGCCCACACTAGAGTACCATGGGGTCAGCTCTGCTGACAGCAACCTCAGTGTCTCAAGTAGCCGGGCTACAGGTGCCCATCATGCTGGCGGCTAATTTTTCTATTTTTTGGTAGGGACTAGGTCTCCTTTTGCTCAACTCCTAACCTCAAGCTATCTTCATGCTTTGGCCTCCCAGAGTGCTAGGATTACAGGTGTGAGCAGCCACACCGTGCCTACAGCCTGAGATTTTTGACAGCTGCTCATTTCTAAGCACATCTCCATTCAGTGCCTGTCCCATGGATGTCCTTAATAGTTGACAAAAGAGATGTTTATTTTCTTATCCAGTGCTAGGCTTTCTCAACACAGACACAGGTAGCAAAAATGTCCAACAGCTTGCGTCTACTTTTTTTTCTGCCAATTCATATTTCAATCTTTAAACTTCTGGTCAACTAAAGCTAATTGAAACACAGAACTTTCTAGAGGTTGTGTTGATTCATGAGATTGGCCTGTTTTCAATTACTGCATAAGAAAAATCATAATCTTTGATACAAGAATGATTTGTTCAGACTAAATGAGAATTGATTACCTAAAGTTCTTATTAATATAGCGTCTGATGCCAACGAGAGGTTTTGAGATGCTCTCTGTCTCCCACCCAGAATCAGAAAGGAGAAGGTATGAATGAGCCTTCTAGGGGAGGGAGGCTGTATCCAAAGAATTATGGAAGAAAGGCGATATATTAAAAAGTGGAAAATACTGAACTATTGCATTAATGTAAGGAGAAAGCCAAATTGCCGCAATGTAAGCAGAAGAGGTTAAAAATGGGCCCATGCAATACTGTTAAGATTTGAAAAGAAAAACTGGAGAGAGGGGTGTCATAGCCAGGGAAGCAAAGCTGACATTAGCCTCTTTTGAGTGGGGGAAGATTCTCTGAGGCTTACAGTGGCCACAGGGCTTGGTTTCCTTGACTCTTTCTCAACGGTCTTTGCCAGGGGTCCTCAAACTATGGCCCGCGGGCCACATGAGGCGGTGTGATTGTATTTGTTCCTGTTTTGTTTTTTTACTTCAAAATAAGATATGTGCAGTGTGCATAGGAATTTGTTCATAGTTTTTTTTGAATTATAGTCTGGCCCTCCAGGGGTCTGAGGGACAGTGAATTGGCCCCCTGTTTAAAAAGTTTGAGGACCCCTGTAACTGTCCCATGTGGACAACTCTTCACATTTCATACAAAGCCAATCCCCAGAACTAGTATACAAATTAATGTGTCTAATGTATATATACAGGGTGGCCATAAAGTTCATGTGTAATTTTAAAATAGTGTGCAACTTAAAACTGTACATGAACTTTATGGCCACCCTGTACGTTGTTTCCAGAGGAAAGGAATTCTAGTAGAAACATTTGGAGATGATATATTATGGAAATTTGTATGTTCATTGGAAATATTTCAATGGCAAATAAACCATTTCTTCAAGCAAGTTGTAGATAAGCACATGTTGACAAGGAAAAAAAGCTTTCAGCCTTGGGTTCAGCTAGTCTAGCAAATTCTATCAGCTTCAGTTTAATCTGCCTACATACAATCACCTTTAAATGTTCAACTCAGTTGATTTCTTTCCCTGTTTGATTCTATTCCCTATTTCTTGGCACCACTCTTTGTTGCAACTTGTTACATGGACTTTTAAAATTTAGTCATGATCATTAATGTAGGGCGTGACCTGGCCCTAATTCTACTGATTTCTACTTACTCAGGGATACAGCCATGAGAGCAGCAGGAACCCCAAATGCCAGTGGGTAACAAGCTTGTTGACTGTAAATTCCACATTGTTGGACTGGGGAGAAATCACAAGATTAAAATTCATTATGGCACGGGCAATGCACCTATAGTTCTCATTTTTTAAAACCCCTTGCTAGTTACCACAGACTGCTTTCCTTCCTGTTCTAGACTTGTCCATTTGCCTCACTGATGTCTTTGCCAGCTGAGCAAAGCGGCATTGGAGCAGAAAGCAGGAGGTGGAGACAGCTTCTAATCTTAGCCCCTAAATAGATGTGTCATCCTGGATAGGCCAAAATCAATGGGCCCCTGCTGGTTCTCTGAATTTTCTTAGCGAGGGAGATAAATATGACGTAGATGCAATAACTGGATTATGTGGGACTCGGGAAATAATCTCAAAAGTGCCTCAGAAAATCAATATTGTATGTTCCTGTATTCATGACAATCAGGCAATAATTCAATGATCTAGAGTGGAGCCTGAGAACCTTTTCTGTGAAGGGCTAGACAGTAAATGTTTCAGGCTTTGTCAACCATTTGGTCTCTGTCTTTGTAGGGACCCAGCCACAGACAACACAGACTTGAACGGTCTCCTCCAGACTTCTGCATTCAGTCCCTGGGCCTCAGTTTGCCAACCCTGACTAAGGCTTATTTGGACTTTGAAATGTTAGGATTGATAAGGAAAAAAATCAAGACTGTGAGAAGCAACAGAGATTCCTGAAGTTCCTTCAGAGGAATGCTGGATCCTCAAGGAATTATCTGATCCTATAAGGCTATCAATTCTGTGTAACCAGCTATTTCACAATTCTGTAGAGAAATAAAGATAACTAGGAGAAAATTGATAGCCATGCCAATGTTTCCTGTTCATGGCAACACAAATTTTTTTCCTTGTAAAGAATATAAATCTATTAGGTCCTTGCTTGAACTGATTATAACCATACTCCAGTTCCCTTATCAATTAATTGGTTACATAACATCTTTGTCGTATGTCCACTTTATATTTGTTGATTTATGATTTTACTTAAAAAAATTATCCTTTAAACAGATGCTGTGGGGCGGTGCCTGTGGCTCAAAGGAGTGGGGCCGGCGCCATATACCGGAGGGGGTGGGTTCAAACATGGCCCCAGCCAAAAACTGCAAAAATAGAAAACCCAAACAAACCCTCCCAAAAAACAGATGCTGTAACTCAAACATGTGTCGTTTAGTAGATCCAGGGGGTGGGAGAGGTGAGGACACATAAACACAAGAATAAAAGCTACTAAATTTTTATACAAATTAAAGTATGGGGTCTAAGTGCCTATTATCTATCTCGAAATCACTACTCTATGCAAAAATGCATAAATCCATAGAAAATATATATTTGGTAATTTTATCTTTTTTATCCATGATCTTACGAGTTTGTCCTCAGTAATGTCAAATATCCCTTTCCACATGGGAAATTAACAAACTCTCCCTGGAGCTTTAGCAACACCTGTCTGTGTCACTGATAGCTACTGATCCCGAGGGTCTCATTCTCTTCCTGTGGGAAGTTCTTTTGTTAGTACTTGAGGTAATAGGAAAAGCAAAGGATCAGATTCTGCCCACTGCACTCACTGAACTCACTGAAACGTTACGGGGAGCAAAGCTTGAAGGATTCAACATCCTGTCACCTACGGCTCACCCACCAGTTGCTTCTGAATAGCCTGCAATGATTCTTATCTCTCACCATGAATAGGATTTCATGTTAATAGAAATGTAGAAAGATGCACGCCAGCACTAAGGATTCAGACTCTCCAGTGGCCTTTGGGCTAGGGGATTCAAACAATATTAGAAAAGAACTAAGCTTGAAAGAAAAGAAGCTCATTTCTGGCTTTCAGGCTCCCGGTATCTCTCAGAACGTACCGGACAGCTAAAGCGCAGGACGAGACGCAAGGAACAAAACAAAACACAGAGAACAAGGACTTAGCCTTTCACCTTTCTTCCTCACAATTAAAACAAGAAAAACAGAAGCCCCGTTCAGCTATTTCTTACCTCTGAGCATGGGCGTGATGATGGTAGAAAGCAAACTTCCAGCATTAACAGCCACATAAAACATGGAAAAAAATCTGCTTCTTTGCTGTTCCTGTGGTGGAAAGGGCAGAGGCATAGTAAGATGACTTTGGCTCGGTATCAAGTGGGCAGACGTGGCCAAGGATCTGACTTGGCTTCCTACTTGATTTTGGTCACCGCCGTGTTCTCTAGTGTACATGAAAGTAATTGAAAGAACAGACTTTGTGCCAGAGGAATCTGAACCCTGCATGTTGTAATTCCTTCCCGTGGTCTTGGGGAGGCACGTGCTCTTACCTGGCCCTCTTCAAACTGATCTCCACCAAATGCAGACACGCAGGGCTTAATTCCTCCAGTGCCCAGCGCAATCAGGGCCAGGCCGATCATGGACAGTGCCCTGGGGAAGAAAGGCGGTCAGTGCTGAAATGGCAGGTCCTCTGGCAGAAGTCTTTCTCCTAACTTCCCCCAGACGACCAGGTGCAGCGATCAACACAGAGAAAGGACTTGACCTTCAGGAGAAGCTCAGTTCACATGCAGTCTGATAGTTGAATAAAGACCTAAACTCATGGTTCTTCAAGTTCTTATCCTTGTTTAATAATTTAGCATCTAGAAAACTTGAAATAATAGCTAAGTCCGAAGAGTTAGATACGGAGTTCTTTTGTAGCTTTAATAGTTCTACTATCCGAATGGGTAAATGGAATGTTAATTGGACAAATGTAAGCATTGTGTCTGATATAGTCATAACAGACTTATAATAATCATTAAATGACATTGGAAAATATGTTTTCATTGCAAAACAGAATACCAGGTTATGTAGTATATATTGTCATTGGCTCAATAGAGTAAAAATATTTACTGTTATGTACAGGTGGTAGAATTAGAGGTTATTTGTTTTATTGTACTTTTTTATTATCCATGTTATCTCTATATATTGAGAGTAAAACAGTCCCAGCATTTTTCAGCCTTCATTTTCAGGTTTAATTAAATTTACATTAGGTATCACAAACTTCCAGTGTTATAAACATGTGTCCTGTACTTCTGGGTTGCTAATGTTCCTTAAAAATACTAAAGAAAAAATTATTATACAGAGAAACCCAAAGCAGAAGTTGCACAAAGAAAGAATTCTTTAAAAGTCATGCTTCCTGAATTAACTGGCCAAAGCACTTCTTAAAATCTTGCTTGCCTCTTTTATACTTGTATGTATTTAATACTGCTACCTAAGCATATTAGAGACAACAAGACCATGGCCAGTTGAATGTCTTATACCATTTACTGCTATGACAATTTTAGGCATGTTCCAATACTAATTCCATGAAATGGAAAATAAGAAGCTAAGATCTCTTTGGTCCTCATCACTTGCCAGGCAATGTTCTAGGTGCTTTGCCTGGAACAACACACAACGATCCTACCTGAGACAGGTCCTATTACACCGGAGGAAACTGAGGCACAGAGAAGAGCACCTGCCCAAGGCCAGACAGCTTGGTGGGAGAGCTGGAATCAGGGAGTGGCACAGTCGGAACTCTCGACCGCTCCTCCCACCTCACAGTCCCCTCTGGGCATCAAGGGACAGGGTCTGGACAGCAATCTGATGGGCTGACAAACTGGAATGCAGGGATTGCCAATCCTAATCTGAGATTCTATTATATTTGCCCAGCCCATAAGATGGTTTGTTTACTCAAGGAACTGAAGAAGAGAAACAGGGAACAAAATAAATCCTTCCAGCGAGTCTACTAGGCCAGACTTCAGTGAAGGGAAATGAATCCAGTGGACAACTATGTGTCGGTGACACTTGCCACTGAGAGCCACTCACTCACAGTGAAGTCCATGGAAAAAGAGGAGGATTAGGGCACCAAGTAAGCACGCAGTGGAAGGGCAGGGGAAGGGCAGTGGTTAATGTCAACTCACACGTGTGTAGGAAGGTTGTCAGGGATCCCGTCATGGTTGTGGTCTGTGAGGTCACTAATTGAGCTTATCGAAATGACTGCTTGTCCAATTGTGTAGACGATGGACAGAGACACAATGGTCCTATGTTTAAAAGGTTAAAAGAATCCAAGTTAATTGCACTATTGCTGTCCAATGCCGACTCCACCACAAAAGACCTCTTCCTCCAAGACCGACAAGAGCCCAGTCACGAATACACTTGTTTCTCAAACACGAGCAAACTGGCAGCTCTCTCGATCTTTGTGCGAAGTTTTGGCTGGAAAACCGGGAGAAAGGAAAGATCCACTTTACCTTTCAACTGTTCAAAAGATCAGTGTTTTATTTTACCTAACTGCAGAAATGAGTATTTCTATCTTTGAACAGTGAGAGTTACTTATCTTGGACCTGGTGATAATACTGACCCAAGAGTGGACCACTGAGTATTTCTATAGAATGTTCTCGCTTGTGTGCCTGCTCCAGTTTGTGTTGTTTGGCCCTCCAATCCTCGCGTTCACATGAGATCCCCAGTGTTGGCGTCTGGGTCATGGGCAGATCCCTCGGGAGTGGCTGGAGGTGCTGTCCTCACGGGTGCGTGAATCCCCACCGCAGTCCTTCCGGCAGGAGCCCCGCCCGTCTCTCTCGCTTCCTCTCTGTGACCTTGCTTTCTCCATGTGATCTGTGAACACGCGGCTCCCTGTTCCCTCCTCCCGTGAGTGGAAGCAGCCTGAGGCTCTCACCAGAAGGCTTTAATCTTCCAGCCGGCAGAATCCTGAGCCAAATCAACCTTTCCTATTTATGAATTACCCAGTCTCAGTCATTCCTTTACAGCAACTCAAGTAATGAAGACAGCTCGTGTCGTTCCTTTGGCCCAGCAGAGCCTCTACTGCCTTCTTCAATAAATCCCAGGAACTTTCCTCCTGGGAAAGTGGCCTCCTGTTGGATGTGCTTTTGGAGTCTTCCTGCAGGGCTGGGAGAGGCCTCTCCTTAGGGAGCTCACACTGCATGTCCTCTCTGCCCAGTGAGCAGCTGAGCCACCTGGTAGCCAGCACGTATAGTAGAGAGTGTCTTTGTTCTGGCCCTTAACTCTGGCCCACAAATGCTGAATGATAGACCTGTCTCTGTTACTACTTCAAGATAAAACAAAGATCTTATATTTGTTTGCATTAGGACAGAAACCTACTCATGTTCTTGGCATTGCTAAACGCCAGGCAGTGTGTTAGGCTATCCTAAGAGTTGATGTTCCTTAATTCTCCATTCCCGGATTCCACCATCCCAAACCAGAAAGTTTACATTTACCTGGGGCTTGTTTGTGAACAAGACATTTCCAACCACTCACTTGAACTTTCCCAGCCATGAGTCAGCCATAGGTGCTCCAAGAATGGGCGTCAGGTAGCACAGAGCAACAAACGTGTGGTAGATGGCAGTGGAGAGATTATCATTCCAGCCCATGAAATTTGTGAAATACAGGATCAGGATTGCTGGGGCAGAGGGCAGGTGGAGGAGGAGGGGGAACAAAGTTAGGACTGGCCATGTGACTCTTGCCCGTCCCCGAAGGGTGAGAAATGGTCAAAGCTATTACCTTTCATTCCATAGTAGGAAAATCTTTCACAGAACTCATTGACCACGATGAAGAAGATGCTCAGGGGGTAACCAAAGCAACTCTGAGCAAAGAAAGAGAGCACAGGGTGGAGATTTGCTCCTCGCCAGTCCCTATCCTCAAACAAGCAGCCAGCGCACATTGCGTAACTTATCAGGGACAATCAGAGATGGAAACGAGAATTTAAATAGTTGTGTTCCCTTCCATTGATCATTCCACATACAGATGAGTTAAAGCATCTAGTTTTTCAGTTAGTCTAAAAAGGAGCAGGACCTCTCACAGGGAAACTCAGGCCCATCCCCTCACCAGGGCTCAATTTGCCCCTGCCTGCTGGCTCCTGGGTTGGCAGATTGCTGGCAGTCCAGGGCTACCCTCAACGCCAGGCAGGGGCACCCCCTCCATCCTCCATCCTGTGGTTCCTGCTCACTCCATGGTCTCCCACATTCCCTTTAGGCCTCAGGGAGGCCCCTCACCTCCATAGGCAGAGGATGGGAGGCCTGTTATTTGTTAGGATATTTGTTAGGAGAATGAATATTTAGGAGTGAAACAGATTGTAAAATTTCTAAAATGAAGATAAGTGGAGAAGGAAAATGGATACTCACGTGTGATTTGGACATTTCTAAAAGAAAAACAGAACACAGATATTAAAGTCAGCCATTCTGTACTTTTGGTTATGTCTACACTGAACCCCCTTTCACGGCACTCAGAGGGGCACACACACGGCCGCTCCAGCTCTCCCTGGGGTCCCAGCCCCAGACTCGGCTTCTTGTCTGCAGGGAGCCCTGGCAGCTGTTTCCTTCCAGTGATCTCCGCAGGCAACTCTTGGGTGCGGGCAGAACTGAGAGCCAGTGGCTCAGAGGATTGTGCCCAAACCACCTCCCCCTGAAAACACCTCGATGTCTGCCTGTTAGGATAAACCCCGATCATGGTGCTATGTTCTTCCCCATCTTGCAAGGCCATCGGGTGTTTGTGAGGATTAAGTTACTGAGATACAAAACACCACAGGGCCTAACTCACAGTGAGGATCCAACCACCACCCCCATTGCCTGGGCCTGCCTTCCCAGCCCCACACACAGAGGATGCCAACGCTCAGTGGATGCAGCGTGCAGGCACCAAAAGACTTCAACTCGTGAGACAGGAGCTCCTCTGCCCCTTCCACTGTGCGGCTTCCTGCCCCGGCTTTAAGTCTTGCCGCCCAGAGTACCTTCCGGAAGTTTCCTCCAGCATCCTACACGCAACAGTGTGGTGATGGCTGGTTTATATTCTCACTTCCCTTCTAGGCTGAGTTCCTCAAGTGGAAGAATCACACGCCATCCATCATGCCAACATCTCCCCATCCCAACATTGTGTACAATACCTGCGGTTAGTAGGGCTCATTGTTGGGGAGCGGATTAGATCAGCAACAAGAAGAAGCGTAAACACTGAGGCATCAGCCCACCCAGCTGCTGGGGCAGCCACCAGCATTTCCGTCTAATAATTGGGAAAGTCACCCCCCAAGTGCTTGCTTTATTGGAGCAAGATCACAAGTGCTGGGAGAGGTAGACCTGGAACATAAATGCAGGCCGGCCAAGCTCAGGTCCCTTCCCTCAACCACGCGGCCACATCACCAGCAAAGTGCTGGCTTGCGCCCTCCCGTGGCACGATTTAGGGGGGAGTCACTTGACTCAGTTTCTCCATCTTTAAGAAAGAAGAGGGCGGCTCTGGCTCCCTGCATCTGCCCCGAGTCTCTCAGCTGTGTCCCAGAGACCTGCTCGTGCTCCAGCCAAAGGGGAACCAGCTGTTCAACTCCGCACCTGCTCTCAAATCAACCCCCGGACAGTGCAGAACTGTCACAAAGGGAGCGCCCCGGCTCCCCTCAGACCAAGGCTTCCTCCTGAACTCCAGGGTCACCTGGCCAGTCAGAGGCAAGGGAAGTGCAAAGGGGGCCACCCAGCTCCCACCAGACAGACCGAGCTTCTGCTGGCCCTGTTGTCACCTGCACTAACGCAACGCCCAGAGCACTATGGTCCCTGGAGAAATAACTATCCCCAACATTTGGACAGGTCAGTCAAGATGATCACAACCTCGGAATCCTGAACACTCCTGGAGTCCAGAGAGCAGGAAGGACGGAACATGGGGTGCTATGCCACCCGACTCCGCGGCCCTCTGGGTTTCCTGGGGCCTCCCTCACAAATCCCCACCCCCACCCTAGCGCCAGTTGCCAGTGACAGCAGGATTGGTGTCATGACCCCTGGCTGTGAGCCCTGGGCCTCCAGCACTCCCATGTGCCCTTGTCCTGGCTGGCTGTGCCTACCTGTGCTGGCGGCTCTGGGGTTCCCTGCAACTGGCAAGCAGAAGGAGCACAGGCAGGAGGACTTTAAAAAAGATGTTGCTCCTCTGACTTGGATACGGGCTCTGCACGGCCCTATCTGTGCAGCAGGAGGTATGAGGCCGGGCGGCAGGGCTCCACCCTCCATGGGTGCTGGTGCTGCAGGGAGCACCAGCCCTGCAGGGGGACACCGGCCCCAGGCCCTCCTGGGGGCCAGACGCAGGCACTCTTGGAAGGGGGTGGGGTGGGGAACGAGGGACCAGGCCTGAGATTCCCAGACATGAGCCCAGGTCATTGGGCACTTGGGCTTTTTAAAACACAGACACCCAGACCCTGCCTCAGACTGGCTGACTCAGTAGGTCGGGGTCTGAGCCCCAAGACTGGCATTTCTAACAAACCTAAGGCGATGTGGCTGCAGCTGCTCAGGGAACCACAGCATGGGAAGAGTTCAGGGTGAGGAAGACAAAGGGGCAGACACTTGTTGGTTGTCTTGTGTGGGTGTCTTTACTGAAGACTGAAATTTGAAAGCATTTCTGGAGGATTCTATATTTCCTTTGTTTAAGAATAACAGAAACAAAATAAGAATATAGTGATTATCTTCCTGTCTCTAACTGGGGGGTTGTGTTCTGCAAACGCTGAGAGGAACACTTAATAGGCAATGAAGGTGAGTCCTATGTCATTTTTAAAATCCTGATGTAAATACACATACTGTGTGACCCTCCACCTCATCTGTCAGCAGCACCGTGTCCACCTGCGCTGTCATCTGCACAGTGCAGTGGCATTAACATTGTCTCTGTTGTGCAGCTGTCACCAGAACTGTCCCATCTTCCCATTAGACACTAGGTCAGATTCCATCCTCCCTTGGCACCACCATCCTCCCTTCTGTCTCTATGAACGAGGCGACTCTCCCCACCCCCTGTCAGTGGGATGCACAGAACTCACCCCAGGTGCATCCGCGTGGCAGAGTGTGCCCGAATCCTTTCCTCTGCGAAGGGGAGAGCTCCCATCCTCCGCACAAACCATGCCCTGTTTGCCCACTCCCCTGTCCTGTTACCTGCTGAGTCTTAGCAAACGTCCCAGCCAGTGCTCTGGAGGACAGCGGTGTGAAGGGGGACACAGGCCCTCTTCCCCAGAGGCCGGACCTGCCCTTCTCGGCTTTCTTCACTTACCTGAGGAGGATGAGCCTCTTCAGACGGTTGCTTACTTGATGCTCACAGGGAAGCCATCAGGGGTACCTAATGGCATGGTGGCTGCAGGTAAAGGGACCTCCTCAGGTAGAAAAATGCACCATTGGCCTAAGGGACAAAGAAAACTTGCTCTGGATGGTCTGGAAGCAGCTTCATAGTTGTTATTCTGTCAGATAAGCCTGGGGTAGAAAGGTGGACCCAGAGATCATTTCTTTAGAGCACAGTTCCTCTGGGGGCTGGTATTTCTGTTGCAGAGCTCAGGAATGTTGGAATCTTAGGCCTCTGGAACAACTTGTTCTGGGCCAGTGTTGCCCCAAGTGTCGCCTTATGCTGGAGGCTGCAGGAGCCCCTGGAAACTTGGGAGGAACAGCAGCCTCTGTGGCCCCTTCTAGATCTATAGAATCAGAACGTCCGTGGGTGGGTGCAGCAGACTTCTCAATAGCTGTGAAGCAGAGTCTGTTTCTTCCACGTGCTTCTTTCATCCTTCTTTCAGGCACTATTTACCTACTGTCTCTCAGTGCCGACTACTGTGCTAGCAACCATGTGGAGCAAACTGTGTGTGTAACAGAGACAGCCCTGAGCTCTGCAGCTTACCTTCTTATCATTTTTTGTTTGTTTGTGAGACAAAGTCTCACTCTGTTGCCCAGGCTAGAGGGCCGCGGTGTCATCATAGCTCACAGTAACCTCAAACTCTTGGGCTCAAGTGATCCTCTTGCCTCAGACTCCCAAGTAGCTTTGATTACAGGTACCTGCCACAATGCCCAGCATTTTTTTTTTTATATATACGTATTTTTATTTTATTTTTTTTATATATATACGTATTTTTAGTACAGAGGGGTTGTCATTCTTGCCCAAGCTGGTCTACAACTCCTGAGCTCCAGTGATCCTCCCACCTGGATCTCCCAGAGTGCTAGGAGTGAGCCACTGTGCAGGCCTCACTCAAGGCATGAGTTACCTGAGGTGAGGAGGTGTAAATAAAGAACAAAAACCAAGAGGGCCTGCAGGAGCACCTCTGCTGAGCCTGAACGATCAGCCAGGCTCAAATCCACCACGTGTCCATGCAGCTGGATGTGGAGGCAGGTACATTCCTGGGCCTGTGGGCAGGGTGACAGGTGCCGGTACTTCTACATCCTACACCCGGACTCTCAGGAGTCGGCCTCTCCTCTCTGCAGTCTCTCCCCTCAGCCCTCTGTGCGCTCCTTGCCTGGGCCTATCATAACAAATTACCATGGCCTTGGAGGCTACAATAACAGAATTTTATACTCTCACTGTTCTGGAGGCCAGAAGTCCAAAATCCAAGTGTTGGAGCCGCTGTCTCTGAAGGCTCTCAGGGAGAATCCCTCCCTGTCTCTTTCAGCTCCTGGGAGCTCCAGGTGATCCCTGGCTTGTGGCAGAGTCCCTTTGACTTCAGCCTCTGTTTCCAAGTAACCTTCTCCTCTGCATCTTCCCTCCTCCTTTCTTCCTTATGAGGGCTTTGCCTTTGCATGTGGGGTCCCCTCTGAGGTGGGGTGCTCATCTCTAGATCCTTAACTCAATTCCATCTGCAAAAACACCTTTTCCAACACTGCCACAATCATGGGTTTGGGTGGGCATATCTTTTGGAGGAGGAGGCATTCTAGAATGGGAATGTATAGAAATGCCAAATGGTCCTGGATAAGCAGAAATGTCCCAGGCCTCAAAGAACTGTCATTGTACAAACTGTGAGGGAAGAAGCAAATGTTTGTGGTCACTAGATTAGCCTGCAAGGGCAGAAGTCATTATTCAAACCCAGACCTCACACTGTGGTCTACTCACTGAAACTCAGCTGCCATAGCAAATGTGAACTTGAAAAGGGGGCTTGCGAATTTTTGGAGTAATAGAGTGTCATTTTCTCCAGCTTTGTCTCTCAGATTGCTTGGTTCCAAAATGCTTTTAATTCCATCTCAGAAGGGAAATGGAGTAGAAGTCAAAGATAAAGCAGCTAGAACGTCTGTGGGGATGCTGAAGGATGAGGGGTGAACCCAAGGAGTTAACATCCCAAGTGCTATTGAGAGTTTGGTACTTGTCCCAGAGGCTGAATCAGTGAGAAGGAAAATGAGAATAAGTGGTCTGAGGAAAAGGAATGAGAAATTTATGAACTTGCCAGTAAGTGAGGAAGGCAGCAGGCTAGCGCCTCACAGACCTCCACCCCACCTTTAAGCAGAAATACAGGGCTTTTAAAATGGGGGTTCTCAGAGGTTGGGCTCAGGTGATGCATTGTGTACTTGGGCTACTGTTGTTTAAGTTGGAGGTTTCAGTTGACCTTATCTCCAGTAAAGATGATCTCTATGGTCTCTGGACAATTGTGCTGTGCCATTTCCTGTGGTTTAAAATACTGGAAAACAAAGAGCCAAGGACATTTTTCTGCCCCTTTGACAACAGGCCTCAAGCAGGAATGCAGGTTTTGATTCCCAATAAAGGTAGGGGGTTTTAAAGAGACAACTCTTAATATATTTTGCTGTTTGTCAGACTTTTATCTGTTATGCAGGTGGTTCACATAACCACCTATTTGAGAGGAGAGAATCTGAGAAATGGCAGGGAATTGGGAGAGAAGAGAGTAGGGGACAAAAAAATAAAATAAAATATGTTGACTTAAGTCTCTGGTAGGACTAAAAAAATAAAAAATAAAAATAAAAATATCCTGACATTTATCTGGAAAAATAGGAGGAGGAGAACCAGAAATCAGCTCACATTCATTCACAGATACTTTGGAACCAAATCTTCATGTCCTGGCACGTAACCCCAAATCCTCAGGATCTTAAAGGACTAAACCTTCATCACCTCAGCTAATTCCTTCCTCACCATAATGCTATATTATCATTAGGGAGCATTATTTCTTTTTCAACTTTATTTATTTATTTATTTTTTATTTTTTGAAGTTTTTGGCCGGGGCTGGGTTTGAACCCACCACCTCCAGCATATGGGGGCAGTGCCCTACTCCTTTGAGCCACAGGAGTTGCCCCCTTTTCAACTTTTTTTATTATGGAAAGTTTAGAACATATAAAAAAAGAGGAAAAGAATATCATGAGCCCCAAGGTAGTCTATCAGCTGGCCTAATTCAGCCTCACCATTTGCCAGTCTTGTCCAAGAGAGTATTACTGCCCATGATTTGCAGAGGAGAAAACTGAGGCACCTGCAGGTTGGTTCAACAAGGTCATGTGGCTGGAAGGTGGGAGAAGCAGGTTTTGAGGTCTACAGCCACTCTGCCTCCCTGCCCTGCACAGGCCTAGGAACCCTGACCAAGGACCCTAACTTGGTAGAAGAGCAGCTATGAAGAATGTGGTCTTACCTGCTCTTCCTGCTCCAGTATTGCCTTTACTGGCTCATTCAAAAGAGCTTTAGGAAGATGGAATTAGAAATTCAAGGAGCAATTCAAAAGTTGTCTGAAGAATTCAATGAATTCAAAGACAAAATCACCAAAGATTTTGACACATGGAGGCAAGAACTTGCAGCCCTCAAAGATCTGAGAAATACAGTGGAATCCCTCAGTAACAGAATGGAGCAGGCAGAAGAAAGATCTCCACCATTGAAGACAAAGCTTTTGAATGCTCCCAAATGCTCAAAGAGGATTAGAAGTAGAGAGCAAAAACAGATCATTCCCCAAGAGAATTGTGGGACCACTCAAAAAGAGCAAACATTCACCATAGGAATCCCTGAAGGAGAAGAGGATGGTCTAAAAGGCTCAGATACTCTACTCCAAGACATAATTGAGGAGAACCTCCCAAGCATGGCAAGAGACACTGAAATTCAGATAAGAGACAGTTTTAGAACCCCAGCATGACCCAACCCAAATAAAGCATCTCTAGACACATTGTAATTAACTTCACCAAAGTTAATATGAAGGAGAAAATCCTGCAAGCAGCCAGATGTAAGAAAATCATAACCTACAAGGGGAAGAATATTAGAATGGCTTCTTATCTTTCTGCCAAAAATTTTCAAGCCAGAAGAGGATGGTCATCAATCTTCAATCTCCTAAAACAAAACAACTTTCAGCCCAGGATCCTGTATCCAGCTAAATTGAGCTTCATTAAAGACAGAGAAGTTAAATACTTTAATGACATACACCTGTTGAAGAAATTTGCCATAAGCAAACCAGCTCTTCAGGATATCCTCAGACTCATCCTCGATAATGACCAGCATAATGCTCTACCACCGAAGTAAACTCACTCTGAAATTCTTGACCCAAAACCCAATTTCCACAGTGATGAAAAAATTCAAAATGTCCACTGGACATTTACTACCAGGCTTATCAATACTCTCAATTAATGTGAATGGCTTAAACTGTCCTCTTAAGAGGCACAGGTTGGCTGACTGGATACAAAAACTCAGGCCAGATGTCTGCTGCATACAAGAATCTCATTTTACCTTAAAGGATAAATATAGACTCAGGGTTAAGGGATGGGAATCTGTAATCCAGGTAAATGGAAATCATAAAAAAGCAGGGGTAGCAATTTTATTTGCAGATACATTAGGCTTTAAATCAACAAAAGTAAGGAAAGATAAGGATGGTCACTTCATATTTGTTAAGGGAAACCCTCAACATGATAAGATGCCAATTATTAACATTTATGTGCCCAACCAGAATGTTCCTCAATTTATAAAGGAGACCCTAACAGACATGAGCAATTTAATATCTTCCAGCACCATAATAGTTGGAGATTTTAACACCCCTTTGGCAGTGTTGGATAGATCTTCCAATAAAAAACTAAGCAAAGAAATTTTGGACTTAAACTTCACCATACAACAATTGAATTTAACAGACATCTACAGAACATTTCATCCTAACAAACCTGAATACACAATCTTCTCATCAGCCCATGGAACATCCTCTAAAATTGGTAACATCTTAGGCCACAAGTCTAACCTCACAAAATTTAAAAGTATGGAAATTATTCCTTGTATTTTCTCGGATCATCACGCAATGAAAGTTGAACTCACAAATAACAGGTATCTGCAAACTCATACAAAAACATGGAAACTAAATAACCTTATGCTGAATGATAGCTGGGTCATAGATGATATTAAGAAGGAAATTGCCAAATTTTTGGAACAAAACAGTGACAAAGACACGAATTATCACAACCTGTGGGATACTGCAAAGGCAGTCCTAAGAGGGAGATTTATAGCATTGCAAGCCTTCCTCAAGAGAACAGAAAGAGAGGAAGTCAATAACTCTTTTAATGGGATATCTTAAGCAACTGGAAAAGGAAGAACATTCCAACCCCAAACCCAGCAGAAGAAAAGAAATAACTAAAATTAGAGTGGAATTAAATGAAACTGAAACAAAAGAATTATTCAAAAGATAAATGAATCAAAATGTTGTTTTTTTGAAAAATTCAACAAAATTGATAAACCTTTGGCCAACCTAACCAAAAATAGAAAATTAAAGTCCATAATATCATCAATCAGAAATGACAAAGGTGAAATAACAAACAGACACCTCAGAAATTCAAAAAAATCCTTAATGAACACTACAAAAAACTTTATTCTCAGAAATATGAAAACCTGAAAGAAATTGAACAATACTTGGAAGCACGCCAACTTCCTAGACTTAATCAGAAAGAATTGGAAATGCTGAACAGATCTATACCAAGTACTAAAATAGAATCAACTATACAAAATCTCCCAAAAAAGAAGAGTCCAGGACCAGATGGCTTCACATCAGAATTCTGCCAAATCTTTAAAGAGGAACTAGTACCTATATTACTTAACCTTTTCCAAAACATCGAAAAAGAAGGACTACTTCCCAATACATTCTATGAAGCAAATATCACCCTGATCCCCAAACTGGGAAAAGACCCAACAAGAAAAGAAAACTATAGACCAGTATCTTTAATGAACATAGATGCAAAAATATTCAATAAGATCCTAGCAAACAGAATCCAGCAACACATCAAACAAATTATACACCTTGACCAAGTGGCTTTTATCCAAGGGTCTCAAGGTTGGTTTAATATACATAAATCTATATATGTAATACACCACATAAACAAACTAAAAAACAAAAACCATATGATTCTCTCAATAGATGCAGAAAAAGCTTTTGACAATATCCAGCATCCTTTCATTATCAGAACACTTAAGAAAATAGGTATAGAAGGGACTTTTCTTAAACTGGTAGAGGCCATCTACAGCAAACCCACAGCCAATATCATATTAAATGGTGTAAAATTGAAAACATTTCCACTCAGATCAGGAACCAGGCAAGGTTGCCCATTGTCTCCACTGCTTTTTAACATTGTAATGGAAGTCTTAGCCATCGCAATCAGACAAGAGAAGGAGATCAAGGGTATCTATACAGGGTCAGAGGAGATCAAACTTTCACTCTTTGCAGATAATATGATTTTATACCTGGAAACCCCAGGAACTCAACCACAAAACTCTTAGAAGTGATCAAGGAATATAGTAGCATTTCAGGATACAAAATTAATAGTCACAAATCAGTAGCTTTTATATATACCAATAATAGTCAAGCCAAAAAAATAGTCAAGAACTCTATTCCCTTTACAGTTGTGCCAAAGAAGATGAAATATTTGGGAACTTACCTAACAAAGGATGTGAAAGATCTCTATAAAAGATAATTATGAAACTCTGAGAAAAGAAATAGCTGAAGATGTTAACAAATGGAAAAACATACCATGCTCATGGCTAGGAAGAATCAACATTGTTAAAATGTCCATATTACTCAAAGCAATTTACAAATTTAATGCAATCCCTATCCAAGCACTACCGTCATACTTTAAAGATCTGGAAAAAATAGGACTTTTTTTTATATGGAACCAGAAAAAACCTCGAATAGCCAAGACATCACTCAGAAATAAAAACAAATCAGGAGGAATCACCCTACCAGACTTCAAACTATACTATATATCTATAGTGATCAAAACAGCATGGTATTAAAAAAAAAAAAAACAGCATGGTATTGGCACAAAAACAGAGAGGTAGATGTATGGAACAGAATTGAGAACCAAGAGATGAACCCAGATACTTATCATCATTTGATCTTTGATAAGCCTATCAAAAATATAAATTGGGGGAAAGATTCCCTATTTAACAAATGGTGCTGGGAGAATTGGCTGGCGACTTGTAGAAGACTGAAATTGGACCCCCACCTTTCACCTTTAACAAAAAACGACTCTCACTGGATAAAAGATTTAAACTTAAGACATGAAACTATAAAGATTCTTGGAGAGAGTGGAGGAGAAACACTTGAAGAAATTGGTCTGGGAGAATACTTTATGAGGAAGACCCCCCACCACCCTGCAATTGAAGCAACACCAAAAATACATTACTGGGATCTGATCAAACTAAAAAGCTTCTGCACAGTCAAGAACGTAGTAAGTAAAGCAAGCAGATAGCCCTCAGAATGGGAGAGGCTATTTGCAGGTTATGCTTCTGACAAAGGTTTGATAACCAGAATCCACAGAGAACTCAAAGTTATTAATAAGAAAAAAACAAGTAATCTCATTTCATTGTGGGCGAGGAACTTGAACAGAAATTTCTCTGAAGAAGATAGGCACAGGCCTACAGACACATGAAAAAATGCTTATCATCTTTAATCATCAGAGAAATGCAAATCAAAACCACTTTGGGAAAAAAAAACATTTTGAGATATAATCTAACTCTTGTACGACTGGCTCACGTAACAAAATCCCACAGCTACAGGTGTTGGCATGGATGCGGAGAGAAGGGAGTACTTCTGCACTGCTGGTGGGAGTGCAAGCTGATACGTCCCTTTTAGAAAGAAATATGGAGAACACTCAGGGATCTAAAAGTACAGCTGCCATTTGATCCTGCAATTCCTCTACTAGGTGTATATCCAAAAGACCAAAAATCACTTTATAACAAAGATATTTGCACCATATTATTCATTGCAGCTCAATTCACAATAGCCAAGTCGTGGAAGAAGCCCAATCCACTCATTGACCCATGATTGGATTAATAAATTGTGGTATATGTATATCATGGAATATTATGCAGCCTTTAAAAAGATGGAGACTTTACCTTTTTTACGTTTACATGGATGGAGGAACATATCCTTCTTAGTAAAGTATCTCAAGAATGGAAGAAAAAATATCCCATGTACTCAGTACTATTATGAAACCAATTTATAATCACTCACACTTTCATATGAAGAATAGATCACAACTATGCCCAAGATGAAGGAGGGAGGAGGGCGAGTGGGAAGGGAGGGGGGAAGTCAGATCGAGGGAGGGTGAATGGTGGGATCACACCATGGTGCATAATGCAAGGGTACATGTCGGATCTATTAGCATAGAGTATAAATGTCTTAACACAATAACTAAGTAAATGAGATGAGGTATAAAACAAAACAAAAGAGCTTCAGGGCACTTGGACAGCACTTTGGGGTCCTCCCTGCCCAAAGCACATTCCCCAGAAGCAGTGGAAATGGCTTAGTGGAAAGTTTAAATCATATACAATGGCTGTAAACCGATTAGTTAAATGGCTGTGAACTGATAGACACTCTACTCACCTAGTGCAAGTCACCCCAAATTGCCTGGGGTAGTGGAGAGAAGAGGAAATGGTAACATTTACAATTCATTTCCCTGATATCTGTCCTTAAGTATTTGCATATGAGAAAAATTGTCAAAGTAGGCAAACTGCTGTGGATGAAATCGTGTGACCCTCCCCCCCCCAATTCAGATGCTGCAGCCCCAACCCCCATGTGATGGTATAAGGAGGTGGGGGCTTTGGTGGATGATCAGGCCATGAGAGGGGACCCCACATGGTAGGGTCAGTGTTCATATAAAACAGGACAGCAGAGAGCTCCCTCTCTCCACTGTTTGGGGACACCACAAGGAGATGGCTGTCCACAAGCCAGAACCCAACCCTGCTGGGACCCTGATCTTGGACTTTAAGGCTCCAGAACTGGGAGAAATAGACGTCTGTTGTTGACACCATCCAGGCTGTGCTTTTTTTTTCTGCAGTTTTTGGCCAGGGCTGCTTTAAACCTGCCATCTCTGATAGATGGGACCGGCGCCCTACTCCTTTGAGCCACAGGCACCACCCAGGCTGTGCTATTTTGTTGTGCAGCCTGAGTAAGACACACCAGCAGCGGCTCCATTTACAGAACACATAGGCGGTAAGAAAAAGCAGACTCCAGGCTTCACCATCATTCAGCTCAAGGGAGGTCGGGTGGTTTGATGAGATATCTTAAATACAGATTGTGTGAAAATGTAGCTGTTAGTGTTGTCAGTTGTAATAAAGTTGTACAAAGAACTCTGCTTTTACTTTCTAGCAAGCTGGCAAAATCCCTCTTCTCATGGTCATCTCTGTAATCCAGGTCTTTACCAATAGATACTTGAATTACAGCCCTTCTCATCATCAAATCCTAGATTTTTTAAACCAACAAGGGGTGAGGAAACCTTTGGTTGAGAAGCATAATGGCCAAAATATGGCCTGTCATTTGAAAGAGCCTGGGCTCCATCTGTGAAATGGGGGCGTGGTGAGCTGATCCCATCAGGCTGCAGGGAGAATGCAAGAGTTAACGCACATGGGCAGACGTGGGAAGGCGCCGTGAATGGTAGTTGTTATTAACATAATTGTTTGTTTTCTGTAATAGTGGTCTTTCCTCTCATTTCATCCTGAAAACCCCGGTTCTAGCCATTTTAATGTGTGCAAAGCTGTATGGTGAGGGAACTCAGAATAACTCCTACCATGTAGAAATATGATTCATTGGGTTTCTATTAACATGGATTCATTAATTTGACTAATATTATTCTTATCATCTATAAATAAAATCCTCTGCCTCAAATTTATCTTTTAATTGAAAAACATTTTACATCTTTCATGGAGGCTCCTACTTAATCATTTTTACGATTTAATGAGCATGAAAGCCCTGCTTATTCAGAAGGGGATAGTAATTGATGATTTTGTCCTATATCAGAACTATTATGATAATTCTGAGTCCTCTGTCCTTGGAAATGTTTGGTTCATGTCTGATAAAAGGCACTGCAGTTTTTAAGGTTTTACTGGAATCTGGCAATTTGAATTTATTCTAAGATGTATTTTTTAATTCTCAATATTTCATTTGGATATAAAAAGTCATGCCTTTAGGTCAGGATAAAGTATCTGAATGATTTCCATAATAATATGCTAATCTTTTTAAAAGTCTAAATCTAAAATGGGAGTGGACCCCTAAATAGTTCAGAACAAGTCACTCAACATAGTCACCTTGTCCCCAGCCAGGAAAACACTCAGGCAAGGCCAGCCTGGGCCTCCTGGAGAAGCCAGTGGGGTGTGAGGCCTGGGCTCCGGCCCCAGACCGTTTCCTTTCCCAGGTCTAACGGGCTGCGGAAGACAGTTCTTTCCGCAATGTAAGACGCATTCTAAGTGGGGACCACCAGCTAGTGACTGTCTGACGGTCCGCAGGGAGGAGAACAGCTGGTTGGCACATCTGTCGGGAAGGAGCTGGTCATGGAAGAGCGGGTTTCATCAGGAGTTGAAGAGACCCCGAGAGAAGGGCTCTGGCACCAAAGGCCTCCGTGGCAGTGTCTGCAGTTTTAGTCTGTCCAGTTCTGGAGGCCGGAAGTCTGAGGTGGAGGTGTCAGCAGGGCCGGGCCCTCTCTGAGGCTCCGGAGAGACTCTGCTCCAGGCTTCATTGTCAGCTGCCGCAGGCCAGCCACCCCTGGCCTTGCCTGATGTGAAGAAGCACCAGTCTGCCTTCATCCTCACGTGGTCTCACTGGCGTGTCTGCTCCTGGGTCTCCCCAGTGTGACCTCATTTTAACTTGGTTACACCCACAAAGACCATATTTTCACCTAGGGTCACATTTGTGGGTATCAGGGACTTGGACTTATCTTTCTGGGGGACACAAGTCAACACACAATAGAGCCTGAACAACAGGGGGCCCTAGTGGGCTTCATTCCCCCTCCACAACCTGGTGTCCCAAATCACCTTCCACTTGTCCTTCTCCCTCACCTTCTGCAGATGCCCCTATTTGATTTCCCAGTCTCCTCAGGGAGCCCTGGAACCTCTCCGTACTGTGTTCATCCCATGGCTGCCACCCTAGTTTTAAGGTCTTCATCTTTTCTGCCCTGGCCTGGCCTCCTGACTAACTTCCCCATCAGCCCTGAGCCAATTGTGCTCATCACTGTCTGCACAGCTGTGAGTTCAGACTGGCCTGGGACACACTTCCCGGGCCCAGGGGAAGGGAGAGGGATGCCCCCATCCTCCCTCACCCCTATCCACACCTGCTTTCAGGCCTGACTGAGGCAACCCTCATCACCTTCCTGTCAGCACAGGGGCAACTGGTTTTAAATGTCCAATAAAAAGAGAGTGTGTGGCAGTTAAAGTCCTCGGGGGTCCTGCAGAACAGGTCAACCCACTGCATGTGGGGGGAAGGCTGCCTTCCCATCATGCTACCACCAAGCAAGCAATCAACTCTGCAGTGACATCAGCTGCGTGGCCTCTAATCCAGTTCAATTCTCACGCATCTGCCTAGAAGCAGCATCAAGTCTCAGGGCGAAGGGCTCTTTCCCCAGACAGCCCCCATTTCTAACACCAATCAAAGGCCCCAGGCTGTGGCTCGTGCTTCTGACTGACCACCAGCCCTTGCCTGGGTTTGCTGAATTTGCTGCACCGGCTCCCAGAACCCAGGGAAGCACTGACTAATGTTTTCTGCTTTATTATGAAGGACATTCCAAAGGACCCAGATGAAGACATTCACAGGGCCAGGTAGGGGAGGGGCGCAGAGCTTTGAGGCCCTCCCCGGACACCCCACCCTGCTGGAGCCTCCACTGTTCCCTGACCGGGAGCTCCCAAGCCCCGTCCTCCTGGGCCTTTATGGAGACTTCACTGGACAGGCCTGAGTGAGGCATGGACAACTGTGTGGGATGCGACTGGACAGAAGGACGTGGCCTAAGACTGATAGACTGAGTGGGAGCCCAGCAAGGCCCTTCTGTATCACAGTGTCACAGACATTCAATACAAAGAGCCTTAGAGAAGGACTTCTGCATAACCATGAGGACTGAATACAAATGTTTACATCCGCTGTCTCCTTAAGCTCCCTGAAATGACAGTAAGGCTGGTGAAACGTATTTTTGTAAATGCACCGTGAACTAGAAATGGAGAGAAAACAATAGTGACCATTTTGGAAGCTACAGTAAGGCAGATAGAGGCGTGATCAGCAACTCCGCAGACTTCAGAAAGCTGAAGCTGAGGCAGCAGTAGGGAAAGCTACAGGACAGCTCAAACTGCACACACACACCCCGCACCCACGCGTGTACACACGCGGACGCAGACCAAACTGCACACGCACACACAGCGCCCACGTGTGTACCCACACGGACGCAGACCAAACTGCACACGCACACACCTCACCCACGCGTGTACACACACGGACGCAGACCAAAGTGCACATGCACACCCCGCACCCACGCGTGTACACACGCGGACGCAGACCAAAGTGCACACGCACGCACCGCACCCACGCGTGTACACACACGGACGCAGACACGCAGGTGAGGGACTGGCGGTTCCAGCTACCTTAGGAAGCGGGTGGAGGTGGGACAAGTAGGAATTAGACCTTGAATCACCCCCAGTCAGGTACCTCTCCTCTCCACCACCTGGGCAGGAATGGAGATTATATGGGGGTAAGGGGTAGGGGTGGGGAAACTTTAAAATCCCTATATCAAGAGTCTGAAAGTTATAAGATGCTATAATCATAAAATGGGAGCTGGACCCAGGTCAGATAATGACAATTCAGATAATAAAAAGGACCCTGCATCTTACAAGGGTACATGTGAAACTTAGTAAATGTAGAATGTAAATGTCTTAACACAATAACTAAGAAAATGCCAGGAAGTCTGTGTTAACCAGTGTGATGAAAATGTGTCAAACGGTCTATAAAACCAGTGTATGGTGCTCCATGATCGCATTAATGTACACAGCTATGATTTAATAAAAATAAATAAATAAAAAGGATCCTTTGGAGTAAAGACATGATTAACAGAAATAAAAAAAAGAGAGAGAATTTGGAGCCTAAGTTGAAGCAATCTCCAAAGAAAGAAGAATGAAAAGAAAAAGAAGTAGGAGAGAAACGATAAGAAAATTAGAGGCTTGGTCAAGGAGAACAGCATCTAAGTAGTAGTTACAGAGAGCACAGAGGAAATGGAAGGGAGAAAATGGAAAATAGAATGTTCATGAAAATGTCCCAGAACCAAAGGATGTGAATTTCTTGATTGAAAGGGCCCCTTGAGCATCTGTCTAGTGGGTAAAATGGCCCCACATACCACGTACACCACCAGGAAATTCAAATTACTAGATGAGAGGCTTCTTCAAGCTTCTGGACAGAAAAACATGAAAGTTCAGTAAGAATCAGCATGGCTTGGGCTTTTCAGTAGTAACATCAAAAGCTGAAACACGATGGAGTGCTACTTTCAGACAAGTATTCCATCCAATGGAATCTTCCTTCACTTCTGAGGAACAGTGACCTCTCCGGAAACCTCTCCCTGAGTGCGGACAGACTAGAAGTCCACTATGGCCTGTCCCAGTTTTGAAACTTCTAGAACTATAAGTGGTAAGCATGTGACTGGCCTTCTGATGTGTATGCACGAAGAATTTCCAGAAAGGTATTTCTGGCTCGGCACCCGTAGCACAGTGGTTATGGTGCTGGCCACATGCACCGAGGCTGGTGGGTTCAAACCTGGTCGGGCCAGCTAAACAACGACAACTGCAACAAAAAATAGTTGGGCATTGTCACGGGTGCCTATAGTCCCAGCTACTTGGGGAGGTGGAGGCAAGAGAGTTGCTTAAGCCCAAGAGTTTGAGATTGCTGTGAGCTGTGACGCCATGGCACTTTACCCAGGATGACATAGTGAGACTCTGTCTCAAAATAAAGGTATTTCTGACATTTGCAGCACCCTTTTGCTGTCCCATTTTCCCACAGATGTGCTCTTCTGCCATCTTGTGGCCAACACAGGGAACTTCCAGACACATGGTTTGCCATGACTTGGTCAAAAGAAAGTCAAGGACAGCTGGGCTTGCCCAGAGCCCTTTGTCAAGAAACCCCTGGTCATTTGACCAGACCTGGGGCTATCCAGCGTCTTTGGTTCCAGTGCTTTCGACAGAAGAAGCCATAGAGGTGACTGCTTTTTTTGGTGGCTTTTGCAAGGGGAGAGCTGAGAGAAGTGTTCCAGGGCCACCTCCCTGGAGCCCAGCCTCACCAACCTCTCTCTTCCCACTTGGACACAGACAGCTCTTTCTATTAAGCCAGTCATAGCTGGACCCCAAGGACTTGGTCTGGGTGCTCAGGAAATGCCTGCAAACTCCATGAGAATAGGACTGTACCTATTTTCTAGCCCCAGCGTAATAAACAGCATTTAGCACGGAGTAAGTGCTTACTAAGTATTTGTTGTTGGAGAATGAAATAATCACTAGCATTTATAGAGCATTTACTATGTGCCAAGTCCAAGAGCTTCTTATATATTTTCTCATTAGAGTAACAAACTCATCCTGGTTTGTCAAGGACTGGAATCCCCTCGGTCCTGGACAAATGGGACAGTTGGTCTCTTTACTTTAAATTCTTGCAACAATACCTCTCTGGGGTTGACACTACGATTATCCTCATATTTTAGACAGAAGACTGAGACTCAGAATTTTAATAAATTGTCATTATCATGTTACCACAGAGCTCATAAGAGGTCCCCGCGTTGGGCACTTAAATCCACATCTTGTTTCTACTACCTGCCTTCTGACCACTTTTAAATTTTTTTTTTTTTTTTTTTGCAGTTTTTGGCCGGGGCTGGGTTTGAACCCGCCACCTCTGGCATATGGGGCTGGAGCCCTACTCCTTTGAGCCACAGGCACCATCCTGACCACTTTTTTTTAATTGTGAAAAGATAATATTAGAATATTTTAGAATTAGCCAGCTGGACGTGGTTTAGATGATCCCAATTTTGTCAGCAACATCCAAAGCATCCTAACTGGGACATCATCTTCTCTCCAGGGCCTGATCAGGGTGCTGACCTCGGCCACATCAATGTCATGGAGCTTCTTCAGAGCCTGTTTGATCTGGTGCTTGTTGGCTTTGACTTCCCCAATGCTATAGTCTATCTTCTTCATGATGACTCAGTGGTCAGGGGGAATGTGGTGATGGTGCAGGGTCAAGCTTGTTCCTCCAGGGGGTGCTCTTCCAAAGGAATTTGGGCTGCCTCTGAAGCCTCAGTGTCCTCAGCTGCTGGAAGGTAGTGATGTATAGATCTGTTTTGTGGCTGTGCTTGCCTTTTAGCACTGCCTTCTTTGCCTTCGGGGCCATCTTGTGAAAATCCGACCACTTTCTATATAATCCTCTGAAATGAAGTGCAGGTCATTGTGGACTGGCTTTGGTGACCCTGGCTCCTTCCGGCTGGGCGGCCTCTCTCTCTAGGCCTTCCCTGGTCCTAAGACTATGACGGTCTGAAGAAGGCTGGAGGTGACCCCCGGTCCTTTCTGAAGGAACATGTCAGGCAAATAACAGAATTCTAGAGGTGAGCTACAAGCCAGAAGGGTAGGAGAAAGGGAGAGGGGGGAGAGGGAAAGAGAAGATGCCCTGCTTACCAGTTGGACCTTGGTGTGTGTGCACAGACTGGACGTATATACAAGGGAACCAAGAAGGCTGATGGAAACTTGTTTTTCCTACTCCCCAACTGTGGTTGCTCTTTCTTTCTTCCTTCCTTCCTTCCCTCCCTCCCTCCCTTCCCTTTCTTTCCTTTTTCTTTCTTTCCTTTCTTTCTTTCTTTTTGACAAAGTCTCACTCTGTTGCCCCAGGCTTGAGTGCTATGGTGTCTTAACTCACAGCACCCTCAAACTCCTGGGTTCAAGCCATCATCTGTCTCAGCCTCTCAAGTAGCTGGGACTATAGGCATATGCCACTATGTCCAACTAATTTTTTTTTTTTTTTTAGTAGAGACCAAGGGTGGAGGTGGGAGGGTGTCATCTCACTTTTGCTCAGGCTGGTCTCAAACTCCTGAGCTCAATCCACCTGTCTCAGCCTCCTAGAGTGGGAGGATTACAGGTGTGAGCCACCCCACCTGGCCTGTGACTCCTATTTCTAATCACAGACTGTTTTAGTCACTACTCTTTGTGCTGGGAACAAACAGTGTAGGTGTGGGCACTCCTAGAATGTGATAGAACAGGGTCACAAAGCCACAATCAAGCCTGGGTTTTGGGTTTGCCTCTATCATGTACATGGTTGCTGGAACTCGGCCACGTCATCTAACTGCAGAGTGCCTTTGTTTTCTTGGGGATACTGAACGTCTTAAAATACTTGAACATCTTAAGAACACACCATAGTGAGTCTTTTTCTCTAATTTCCCACATTCAATTTGCCAGAGAATCTGCCAGCTTGATCTACCTCCAGAGTGGATCCAGAATCTCACCACTTCTAGCACCGCACTGCCAGCCCCCGGTGGGAGCTGTCCCCAGAGGGCCACCTGGGAACCTTGTGTGGATTCTTGGCTTTTAAAGGTGATTCTTAAGAGGGCAGCTAGGTGGGAAAGGGGGTCCTGCCACGTAGCAGTTGGCTTGTGTGAGTTCTCTGCTTAAAACCCTCTGGAGACTTCCCAAAAGCCAAAGTTCTCACCCAGGCCTGCAAGAGCTGACATGAAGTACACACTCCTCCTCCCTCTGCCCTCAGCAGCCTGTTCCCCTCACCCCTGCTCCTGCCTGCTGGTGTTCAGGCCGGTCTCCAGCTCCTGGCTGGAAGTGAGCCTCCCGCGTTGGCCTTGCAAAGTGAGCCACAGTGCCGGGCCTCTTCCAGACAGGCTCCACTGTGGGCCTTTGCACGGCTGTCCCCTCTGCCGGGCACTCTCTGTTCTCAGCTCACAGGCCACCAACCCATAAAGCACCTTCTGTCCCTCTGCTCTATTTTTTTAAAATCCATAGCACTTAATGCCTCTGCCACACTATGGAAGTTTCTGTAATTTCCTTATTTATCACATTTGTTGTGGAGGCCCGTCTGTTGCCGCCGGAATGCAAGCACGCACCAACGCGGGGCTCTGGCTTCTCCTTGTTCTCAGATGAACCCCAGGGCCTGGCGCACAGCCTGGCCCATGCAGGGTGCCTGGGAAGCCATGTTGGGCACCTGTCACCCAGGGTCTGCTCGTCACACCATAAATGTCTGGCACCAACCCCGGAAGCAGCCTCTGCCTCCGTCTTACAAATGACGATGTTGACTCCCACAGTGCTCTGCCCCAGGTCCAGGCGCTGCGAAGGGGAGACTCAGGAGCCAGATTTACGTGTTGTCACACGTCCTGCTGTCCTGCCCAGACCTCCCTCCTGAGAGTGGGGCTGCCGGGGCCCAGGGGCCCCTGCCTGTGTCAGCTTCTCCCTCCCCACCTTCCTGCCTTCCCCTCCCACCTGTAGGCAGTTTGCCCCTTGGTGGCGTTGTCTTTGCTCAAGGAGCTCCACTTGCCAGAGGTCGCGCCTGCCCCCCCCACAGAGAGCAGCCGCTGCCCCGGCCACTGACTCAGTCCCTTACCGCGCCCGTCCCGTGGTTGCGCGTGTTTCTTTGTCTCGTTTCCCTGTGTGCTCTTGAGGGAAGATGGACGCATGGCTCTCTCCCAGGATACCGGCTGCAGGTCCTTAGGGAATAAGTATGGGACACACATGGGTTGTGACTTACAGCAGGTGGGTGTGTCCTGTTACAAATTCTTTCCAGGTTTGCAAACTGAACTAAGAACTCAAGTCAGACGCGTGACCCCACCAGTGACTTACTCGTGAGAGATGACCCTGCAGGCTGAGTGGAGGGGAGGCTGCTGATGTAGTGTTACCTCTGTCCAAAGGCATTACTTGGGGAAGGGCTCTTGTCCCACTTGCTGGCCATTGCCAAGCTGGGGACACGTGTGCCATCCAGGTGCTAGGACAGATGGCCTGGAGCTTCCTTCTCTTTCTTGAGGTGAGGGAGATGGAGGATTTTAGGAGCAAACTGTGAAGTGGAGACTGCTAAGGGAAACTCTTTATTGACCCTTCCAGGAATTAGACATTTCCTAAGTCCAGAGGCCTGGTAGGACCTATTTTGACTCCCCAAAGTGGAAACTTCCTAGGGCCTCCCCGGCCTCAGAACAGTCAGTCCTAAGAAATGTGTGGCCATTTGTTCCAAGGTCACCAGAATAGCAGCCTACCACATTCTTCTTTTATTTTTTTTATTAAGTCATTTGTACATAGATCATAAATACATTTATGCCATTATGGGATTCGATGTGTTGATTATTTGTACAAATTGGAGTGCTTACATCCTACTAATCAACATAGCTTTCACGTCATTTACTCAATTATAGCATTAAGACATTTGCGTTCTACACCTGATAGATCCAACTTGTACTTGCAATGTGCTCCATAGGTGTGGTCCCCCTGCTAACCCTCCCTCTATCAACCCACCCCCTCCCCTCCCCTCTCCCTCCCCTTCCCTATTTCATCCTAGGCTAAAGTTGTGTTTCATTTTTCATATGCAAGTATGAGTGATTATAAATTGGTTTCACAGTAGTACTGAGTACATTGGATATATATTTTTTCCATTCCTGAGATACTTTACTAAGAAGAATATTTTCCAGCTCCATCCATGTTCTTCTTTTCTTTTGAGATAGGGTATTGCTCTGTTGACCAGGTTGGAGTACAGTGGCATCAGCGTAGCTCACCACAGCCTTGAACTTCTGGGCTCCAGTGATCTTCCTGCCTCAGCCTCCTAAGTAGCTAGGACTATAGCTGTGTGCCACCACACCTGGTTAAGGCTAACTTTTCTTTTTTTTCCTTACTTTTTAATTTTAGACAGAGTCTCACTTTTGCCCTCTATAGAGTGCTATGGCCTCATAGCTCACAGTAACCTCAAACTCCTGGGCTCAGGTGATCCTCTTACCTCATCCTACTAAGTAGCTGGGACTATAGACACATGCCACAACACCTGGCTTTTTTTTTTGGCCAGGGCTGGGTTTGAACCCACCACCTCCAGCATATGGGACCGGCGCCCTACTCCCTGAGCCACAGGCGCTGCCCATGGCTTTTTTTTTTTTTTTTTTTTTGAGACAGAGCCTTAAGCTGTTGCCCTGGGTAGAGTGCTGTGGAATCGCAGCTCACAGCAACCTCCAACTCCTGGGCTTACGCAATTCTCTTGCCTCAGCCTCCTAAGTAGCTGGGATTACAGGCACCTGCCACAATGCCCAGCTACTTTTTGTTGTAGTTGTCATTGTTGTTTGGCAGGCCCAGGCTGGATTCGAACCTGCCATCTCTGGTATATGTGGCTGGTGCCTTAACTGCTTGAGCTATAGGGGCTGAGCCAACACCTGTTTTTTTGAGACAGAGCCTTAAGCTGTTGCCCTGGGTAGAGTGCTGTGGCATCGCAGCTCACAGCAACCTCCAATTCCTGGGCTTACACGATTCTCTTGCCTCAGCCTCCCAAATAGCTGGGATTACAGGCACCTGCCACAATGCCCGGCTACATTTTGTTGGTTGTAGTTGTCATTGTTGTTTGGCAGGCCCAGGCTGGATTCGAACCTGCCAGCTCTGGTGTATGTGGCTGGCTCCTTCACCGCTTGAGCTACAGGAACCAAGCCCTGGCTATATATATATATATATATATATATATATATATATATATATATATATATATACATATATTTAGAGATGGGGTCTTGATCTTGCTCAGGCTTAGTTTTTCTATTTTTTACAGAGAAGTGTTCTTGCTATATTCCTCAGGCTGGTCTCAAACTCCTGGCCTCAAGTAAGCCTCTCATGTTGGCCTCCAAAAGTGCTTGGATTATCACATGAGCCACTGTGGTCAGCCCCTTTTGAGTTTTTAAGCATATGTGTAGAGCCTAGAACTCACATTAGAACATGACAGATGTGATCTCAAATGAAAACCTGAGTAGCTCTGAAGGGCCGTAGTTAGCAGGACGCTAGGGGCAAACAGAAAGCTATCCTCTTGCGGCCACAGTGCTCACCAGGGCCAGGGAACCGGGGCTCTCTCCCTGGTTACTGCTCTGGATCAGGGCCTCAGACAGAGCCTCGGCTCACAGAAAACACACAAGCCCTCAGCATCCCAGGGCGAGGCATGAGGAAGAAGAATTGCTTTCTCCTTTCCTCTACTCTGGTGGCCTCTGGGATGAAGAGAATTGGGGAGTTTGTGTTTAATGGGGACAGAGTTTCAATTTGGTAAAACAAAATGAGTTCTGGAGATGAGTGGTGACGATGTTTGCACAACAGTGACAATGTTCTGAATGCCACCAAACTGTACACTTAGAAAAATGGTTCAGAGGACAGTGTTCTCTCATGTGTATTTTACCACAAATAAAAAATAAATGGACAAAAGAGCCCAGCCCTTCTCTGCCATGCTGGGTGCAAGCCCAGGGACTGCCCTAGCCCCCACCCTGCCTCTCCTCGCCTGCACTGCCTGTCCCCTCCTGATCCTGCCCCCTGGTGGCTACCCCTCCAGGTGAGGCACTGCTGAGCCCCAGCGCTGATCACCAGACAGGTGGAAGGGTCAACCGCCAGGACTGGGCTGGCAATGGGGCAGTCAAAGCTCAGGCCCGCGGGGGGAGGGTCCAGAATCCTTGCAGGAGCCTGACTCTTCCAGGACGGCTCATGCACTCAGTCCTTCCTGTGCAGCCCTCAAGAGCAGGGTTTCCCAGCCCCTCCTCGTCCCCAAGTGCTCCCATCCTGTCCACCAAGGCAAGGCCTGGGGTCACTTCTGGCCCTTTCTGTAAGGCCTTCTAGTGCCCACGCTGCTTTGCCTTTGTCCCATTCTGTGGCCTCAGCAGTCACGGGTTGGGTTTTTGTTACAGATAAGGAGACACTATAGCCTATCAGTTGACATCTGGCTCAGCCAGATGCTGGATATATGGCCTTGGGCCAGTTACTTAAACTTACTATTCCTAAGTTTCCTTATCCCTAAAATGGGGGTAATAAAATCTCCCTTAGTTTTGTTATAAGGATTACAATTGAATTAATACGCACTGTCCAGTAAGCTGTGGCAGTGAGAAACAGGTCTGTGCAGTGGCTGGGAGCCTGGGCTGCGGGGCCAGCTGTGGGTGTGACTCTGGGAAGGTTACTTGTTTACCCTACACCTGTTTTCTACTCTGTGCAGTGAAACTAATAATAAGATCCTACATTACTGGGGTGTCATCAGGATCGCATGTTTGTAAACTTAATTCAGGAGAGATGTCTGTACATGTTCAGTGTTTAATAAATATTAACCACATTTGTTGCTGAAAGAAATGAGGCTACCAAGAAAACTCTAGGGTGCAGGACAAAATTTATGGCTAAATAGTCCATAAAAATCAAATTTGAACATACATTTATTAAATCATTTTTATAAAGTCTAAAAGAGATTTCAAAACAAACATTTTAGTTCCTTGGAAGAAATAAAAGATATTCACAAAATGAAAAAAATCATTATGAAGTATGTGGAAACAAAACAAAAAAATAAGCCATCAACAGTAAGTTAGGGTAATCTTAAAAATAACCAAAGAGTGGAACTAGAATGTTCTGAAACAAAAAAATGATAAATGCCTGAGGTGATGGACAGTCCAATTACCCTGATTTGATCATTGCACATTGTATGACTGTATCAAAACACCACATGCACCCTAGAAAGGTTTACAACTATTATATAGCCATAACAATTAAACATAAAAAAATTAACTTAAATATAAGGAAAAAAAAAGACTGAGCTGACAAGTCAACCCTGACATAGAAAAGATTCACATGTAAATTATAAACACTTCTCCAAATATTTTGGCTTTTAGGTATAAGGTGGGCTCTATGCAATCAAATCCTTTCTGTCCAATTAAAGCCTTTCCATTCCAGGGGCTTCTCCAGCTCCCCCAGCCCATGCTGAGTTATCTTCTACAAGGCTCTAGTCGGTGTAGCATTTTGCCCGTACACTGATCAGCGTGGAATTTAGAGAAAGGCACGAGGACTGTTTTGCTGGGAAAGGGCAGGTGAGCAGAGGTTGCTGGCGTGGCCTCCTGCAGTTCCCTCCACCCCCACCCCACCCCAAGACAACTGCCATTGTGTGAGGTCTGACAAACAACACCCACACTGGCACCTGTAGGTCTTGATTGTGCTGGAAGAAGTGGTCAAGTAAGAGCCGGGAGGAAGGATTGGTCTGGAAAGTCAGTCCTGATGGACGAAGCTCCCAAGCGCCCCTCTCTGCCCTGTCGTGTCCTTCAAAGGTCGAAGATCCTGTAGGCGACACTGTCCCCCTATTCAAAGCACACTGCAGTGTTAACAGCCGGGGCAGCTGAGGGCCGTGGCATCGTCCTTCATTCAGTATCAGGAGGCCTGTTGTGGGCCAGCACCTCAGACACAGGGCTCTCAAGGCCTGAGATTGTCTGGGGTCTCTTCATCCCGTAGGAGAGGGAGTGAGATCTAAAAGAGCAAGAGCTTAAGCCCAAGAGTTGGAGGTTGCTGCAAGCTGTGATGCCATGGCACTCTACCGAGGGCAACATAGTGAGACTGTCTCAAAAAAAAAGAAAAAAAAAAGAGCAAGAGTTTCCCCAAGTTTCGCAGTGGCTGTAAGAGCTGGCATTAGAATATGTTTTGAGGATTTAGGATTAGTTCTTTTGGATTACTGTTAATAATTGTTCTTTATTAGGTTAATGCCAATTATCATTAATGTTCAATTATTAACTAATGGTGAGCAGCAGAGCAATGAAAATGGCATGCTCCTCACTGTAACTGGTTGTCTCCCCCATGCACTTCCCCCAGTGTAACCATTTGACACACTGGTCAGAGGCATAATATATGTTAGTTAGAGAGTAGAAGGAATCACAGAGGCACAGTTAGTAGTCCCTTATGTGCAGTCTTTCACACTAGAGTTTGTTAATTAGGTTCATTCAATTCCTACTCTGATTAAATTCCAGTAATCCCTTCAGTTCTCTGCCTTTTCCATCTCACTTCTCACAGCCCAAGAGGTGGAAAATGTTGATTTCGCGAGTAGAAAACTACCCTGTCAGGAGGCTGAGTGGTGAATAGGCTGAGTGGTGAATAGCACAGCGAGAGCTCTCAGGGTGGGGAAGCCAGCCAGTGACAGCACACCAAGGTGGGTGACCTGAAGGTGACATGTGTTGTGGAGCTCAGAGGGGGGACACCTCTACCATGGGAGGGAGGGACACAGGGAAACTCCTGGAGGAAGTGGCCTGATGATGACTTAGTCAGGCGGAGGGGCTGGAGGTGGTGGGTAGTGGGGTTGGAAGTGTCTCAGGGTCTCGTTGGCCTTGCCTTTGACCTAGGAAGGAGAACGTGATGCATCCTGGGGACGAGGAGGAGCCAATGTTGGCTGGATCCGAGCGTGTGGAGAGAAAGATGTGTCCAGACCAAAACCAAGGAAGCCTCACAGGCCCTATATGAGGAGTTATGACTTGACTCTCAGGCTCGAAAAGGTGTGAGGAGGTTCGACAACCATGTTTGTTTCTCCTCTGGACTTGGAGCTCCCCCCTCAGTGCAGCCTCCACAGAGCCAGGGCAACATGGAATTGGAGCAGGAAGCGTCTGGGAGGCCACGAAGAGCTGTTCCTTCTAATCCAGGGAGCAGTTTCAGTGCTCAGAGCTGCACACGTTTGTCTAAGAAGAGCTGTTGCTTATTTGTCTAGGAGTGCAAAGTAGAGGCATTCTGGCCCTGACGCCAGAGATGGTTTCATAAATGAAACTATCTCTAGAGGGTGAATTAGGCACTCAGTGTTCATAATGACTTGGGAGCATTTTTACTCAAGTAGGAGAATTTTATGAGGATTGAGAGAAACACTATGAGATGGGACACAAATATGCAAATATTTAAGAGCCTCATCATCTAAGAGAAGTCCACCTATGTATGTGTCTACCCCCCTCAGTAAAAATAGGACCAGGGAGAAACAAACCTTGATGTTTCTAGCCTTGGGATTTTTCTTATGTGGGCACTGCTTTTGTTAATACTTGGAACTCTTTACTCAAAGATTCATGAACACTAACTCTTGAGAATAGAAATTTATTTCATACCATTGACACTTTAAAAATCATTATTGGCCTTCACACAAATGGTCTTTTGAGTTATACATAATTTAAAAAGAGGGACTTGAACAGCAAAACAAAACAACCCGAAAGTTAAAATTACCACTTATTACTAGCTGGGACTATGACAAACCATTGTAAAACCCACTTTTTGGCACTGGCTCCCGCCTGTTGAACATAGTGTTCAAATAATGTTCAACTGCAACCAATATGGAACTTTTTTTTTCAAAATTAAGTTATTCAAAACAATTTCATTTGTACACTAAGAAAGGAGAAAAATTCATGGTATGCTCTCAGGGTTGTGAAAATGTGTGCAAGTGTGTGTGTAAGTGAGTGAGAGTGTGTGTGATTTAAATAACACTTAAAACAAACAAACAAACAAAAAAAAACAGACTTCTTCCAGAATTTTAGATTCATTGTTGGCTTCACAGCTCTCCTGGTTTGGTTGCCAGTTCTGAAGTCAACCCCCCCAGGGGCCATCCATGCACTGTCTGTCCTGCCACCTGGGACAGAGGTCAGGGCACCTGCTGGGCCTAGTCCTCCTCCACTGGCTTCTCGGCCCTCACATCTGTGTCTGGGAGTTGGGGCCTGATGCAGCATATGGGTCACTCTTTTCCCTGTTCTTTTTCTTTTCATCCTCATCAAATTGCGCTTCAACCTCTGCTGGGTTGACGTAAGTGTAGAACCGAGCCATGATGGCAAATATTACGCAGACGACGAGAAGCAACGCGGCAAATAGAATGTATTCAGCCCACTTTGAAGGAGTTGGAACAAGGAAAAAAAAATAATACAATTCATGTTAATGTGCATGTTGTGTATATATTTGCTTACATGTCCAAATGGAAGGTGCTTTGAAATTAAATTATAAAAACTGGGTAGGCAGCCAGTACGGATACGGATTGGGCAGCTTTTCTTAAAGGTCCAGGACAGATGCCAACATAACTAACACTTCTCTAACAGCACTGGGTGTGACAACAAAAGAGTTTGGGAAGATGAGGGAAAAGCTCCCCAAATCCCAAGCCTGAAGCCACGTGGCTGGCTCCTGGATGGGTGAGGACCTAGGGAACACCAAGCAGTGTCTTTGAGGGAAAAAGACCCCATGCTGCCCCTGGGAACCCCTGGAGCTCGTCAGCAGCACGAGCGCGTCCTCTGATGGGACCCGGTGCAGAAGGAATGACGCGGGGTCACAGACAATCCCTCACAGCACAGCCACGCTGCAGTGCGGGAGGAAAGGGTGTAAAGGGCTGACGAGCCTCACTTCGTTTGTGATTTTGGGAAAATTACAGCCACCTCCAGAATGGTTTTAACGCTAGGTGTTATGAAAGGTTGTGGCGCAGGGTCTGCTTTGGGGCAGTTAAGCTGCGCTCACTGAAGCGGGGAGAGGTTTCACATAAGGGTGCAGGCACATGCTGTCAGTTACCCATATAGTTTGGATATTTGACCCCACAGATCTCATTTAAAATCTGATCCCCGGTGGCAGAGTGGTGGCAGGTGTTGGGGTCATGGGGTTGGATCCCCCAGGAATGGCTGGGGGCCCCCCCTGCGTGGGGAGCAGGTTCTGGCTGTCGGTCAGGAGACAGCTGGTTGTTTACGAGGGCGGGCGCCTCCCCGGCTCTCTTGCTTCTCCTGCCGTGTGGCGCCTTCACCTTCTGCCATGAATAAAAGTATCCCGAGGCCCTTCCCAGAAGCACAGCTGGCACCAGGTGCCTCAGACAGCCTGCAGAACTGTGAGCCCAATACATTTCTGTTCTGTATAAATTACCCAGGCTCAGGTATTCCTTTATAGCAAAGCAAAACAGACCAAGACAATTACCAGCTATGGAACACCAGCCAGTAGGCTACTTGGTGACGGCCGTATCTGGCTGGCATGGCAGTTTTGTCCAGCCAGTTCCCGAATGGCCTTGTGGACCATGTAAACAGTTCTCGGAGGGGCGTCACAAGGAATTAACCTTGAGACAGGGCCCGTGCGTCTCCTGCCCCCCACGCACCTGCTGGCTGATCTGGCCTGCCCCTGCCACGATGAGCACGATGATGTTGCCCACAGCCACCGTCAGCAGCCATCCTGCTTGAAGCACCGACTTCATGTTGGAAGGAGCCTGAGGAAGCAAAGCAAAGAGAATCCCAGTCTGGAGCTCAGCCTCAGAGCAGGAGCACAGCTCACTGGTTCATCTCATTAGCAGCCTACCCCGCAAATGCACATGGTTTAAACGTCAAATGGTTCATCACTTGGGTAACAAGAGACCCCGACACTCAGGTAGGAGCACACGAGGATCCCTGGTGTCTCGCCCTCCACATCCTTGCACAGCTGTCCCCCAGTCAAATGGACAAATTCATTCTGTCTGTACAGAAACTTTTCCACGCAAAGCCATCCAGTGTGGCATGTTCCTGGCCCCGAATGGAGGCTCCTCTGCAGGCTGCGAGCCCCCGGGTGGTTATCCTGCCATCTACCGAAATCTCTCTGCAAACTCTTATCACCTATATTACAGCCCCCCCTTTATTAGGCTGTGAGGTCATTGAGGAAAGGGATTGTTCACCTCATATTTGCCATTTTACTGCAACAATTAAAGAACTGGGCGTGGTGGGATACAATGACTATAACAGTAGGTTTTAGAAAAGAGTTAAAAAATTAAGCCTGTCATGTGGGTAGAAACAAACTTTGCCTCATTAGTCTTAAGACAATATAGGGACAGGACATGTAGTTCACTTCTAATCCAGAAGTGTGACCCAGTCTAATGAAGTATAAGACAGCAAACCCCAAATGTCCCCCGAGTTGCTGAGATTCAGTCCATCTCCATATAAGGAGGCCCAACTGTCTCTTGAGTAACATCTTCTAGGATCACGCAGGCCCATGTTGACCAGCTGATAAGGAACCAGACCCATCCAGATCTAACGCCTCAAGCCAGAATAGACTCCCACACTGACCTTACCCTGCTTTTCCCTTATTATAATGTTATTTTAATGGAAAACCACACACTGGAGTAGAGATTTAATATGCTAATGACAAAGGGAGAAGCATGTAATAGACTGGGCAGATACAAGAAAACTCCTACCTCCAAAGACCAGCGGATCACCCTTTTCCCACCAGAACCTCTTTTTTTTCTTTACCACTCTTGGTAGAGTGCCATGGCACCACAGCTCACAGCAACCTCAAATTCTTGGGCTCAAGCAATTCTCTTGCTTCAGTCTCCCAAGTAGATGGGACTACAGGCACCCGCCACAACACCCAGATTTTTTTTTTTTTTTTATTTTAGAGACAAGGTCTCACTTTGTCTCAGGCTGGTCTCAAACTTGTGAGCTCAGGTGATCCACCTGCCTGAGCCTCCCAGAGTGCTAGGATTACAGGTGTGAGCCACCGCGCCCGGCCCCACCTGAGCCTCTTGCAAAGTGTCCCTGAACCCCCTTTGGGGAATTGGCCTGAGATTTCTTCCTTTGTGCTGCCTCCCTTGTATTTGAACATGAGCCCCAATAAAGCCTTGCCTGAGTCTCGTTCGGGCTCTGGCTAACTTCGGTTGCACAGAGAGGCCACGGCAACAGTCTAATCTTCCTGAAGACAATATGTTTTAACCCACTTTTAAAGCCTGGCCTTACTCAGTGTGTAGACCACACTGGGTGTTACCACAAAGCCTGGACTGAACCTGAAAGATAATGAGCTGTAAATGAGCACTTTTATGCCTAGCCGGTGCCATTTGGTTGTTTCAGAATGTAGAATTACTGACCCCCGTGACCCTGGGAGCAGCATGAACACAGCCGCTCCTCCTCAGGTCCCTCCATCTCTGTGTGTGACCGTGGGAACACAGACTCACCAGCACAGGTGCACTCACAGAGCTGAGCAAGCAATGCTCTTACTCAGTAAAGACAAGACGTGGTGGTCTCCAGGGCCTCGTTTTGTGGAAGATTCCACAATACTTTCTAGAACTTGTTAATACTATAAACAGACAGCTATTCCCAATTTAAATTAAATCACACCAGCATTTTCTAAAGGCAGGGGTGTCACAGAGAGGGGTGGTAAAAACAATCAACAGACCTGAGAATATGAGAATTCCAATCCCGTGACAGAGAAGACCACCTCGCCACACGTGATGAGGAAATACTGTGGGATTTGCAGAGCCATGTTAACTGTGTTGGGTGAAATATCTTCAAACTCCTTCACTTCAACACAGCCATCATCCTACACCAACAAGGGAAAAGAGGGAAGAAGAAATTAAAGTCCAGACGGCATCTAAAATAAAAAGCGTCTAAACAGGCAACTTGACTTTGGCTTTCTAGGCTTATGTGATATGATTTATCAAGTAAATACGTATTTTCAGTGTAAATATGCACTTTAGGTTTGTGTTTGGATGGTCTTTGTGGGATTTGAGAATATGTTCAATAGTATATTTCCCTCTTAAGAGAGTAGACTGGAAGTTATTTTGTTTAAAACATTGCCCTCCCTTTGAAGTATAAAGTCCTAAAGGCCCCCTTGGTAGTGTGCAAGGAAACATCAGATACTGGTCAACGTGAATATTAGAGGCATTCAGTCTGTTTAATTTAATTCTAATGGTTCACTTAAGTCAACAATAAAGAGTTAGCAGTGAATTAATTCTAAACCCATTTAAAATGCAGACCCTAATAGTTCTGTAGTTAACTCATTACTGTGTCCCAAGTGTTTGTGAGGCGTCCTGTCAATAAAGTTTGAGTGAACTTCTGACCTGACTGCGGGAGTTACCTTCCTTTTGATTACATAGGTATAGGCACTGCCAAATCCAAGGTAGGAAGATTTGAAATCATGCGGACACGGTGGCAAAATCTCTGGTGAGTTTAGTGTGAAGGTTTTTCTATTTAATAAAAAGTAATAGAGATTAATATCCTTAGTATGAAAAGCTTTGGTGTAATTTTTAAAGAAAAAAACTTGAAAACTTTGAACTTTGGAACAAAGTGTTCATTACAGGTACATACGTGCCAGAAGTGAAAAACTGATACTGGCTGGCGTCGTTACTGGTGATGTTTTCATAAACCTTCCCACTCATGGTGACGCTGATGAGCTCATTGAAAGTATTTACAAACCTGAAAGAAAAAAACCATCTGTCTTATAACTGAACTACCCAATAATTTATTCTAGGTCATAGTACCTACAACTGAAGTTGGACAATGCTCCCCCCACCTTTTTTTTTTTTGCAGTTTTTGGCTGGGGCTGGGCTGGGTTTGAACCCGCCACCTCTGGCATATGGGGCCGTCACCCTACTCCTTTGAGCCACAGGCGTCACCCTCCCCCCACCTTTTAAAATAGAATTTAAGATGTTTACAGAAGATTTCTAAAGAAAAAAGGCAGAAAAGTATGCAACCCTAAGCTTGCCCTTGCTCACTCACTCATGAGAACATGTCTAAAAGAATTTGTTGAGGCCAGGTGCTATTGCTCACACCTGTAATCCTAGCACTCTGGGAGGCCAAGGTAGGTGGATTGCCTGAATTTAGGAGATCAGCCTGAGTAAGAGCGAGATCCCATCTTCACTAAAAATAGAAAAACTAGCCAGGCATTGTGGCAAGTGTCTATATTAAAATTAATAATACTCAAGTCGTGTTTGACTTCTGCAATTACAAGAGATAAATGATACAGGATAACAAGCGTTATCAGTTTATATTGAGTATTACAGTTTTTTGTTTTTTTTTTTGGCCGGGGCTAGGTTTAAACCCGCCACCTCCGGCACATGGGACCGGCGCCCTACTCCTTGAGCCACAGGCGCCACCTGAGTATTACAGTTTTAATACAGTCTTTTCCTTTCTTAAGATGTGTATACACAGCAACCTCAAACCTCAACCTCGGGCTCAAGAGATCCTCTTACTTCAGACTCCCAAGTAGCTGCGACCACAGGTGCCCACCACAACACACAGCTGATTTTTCTATTTTTAGTGGCAATAGGGGGTCTCACTTTTCTTCAGACTGGTCTCAAACTCCTGAACTCAAGGTATCTTCCCGCCTCTGCCTCCCAGAGTGCTAGAATTACAGGTGTGAGTCAGCATGCCTGGCCCTGATCACAATTTTATTATACTGTGAATAATATTTATATGGTCATATTGCAAATACTATTTATTGATCTGTTATTTAGACTCAACCTAGCACAAGAAAATGCAGAAACATAAATATGATAAATACCAACAATGTGGAACAAACTGGAGGTGAGGAGAGAAAGTATAAGTTTATTTTTACCATTTATACGTTAAGAGACATCATTCTAATAATAGACTTCTATCTCTATTATTTTCTGTTTTAATGCTAACAAGTAAAAGCTAAAATCGAAAACCGTTAGCGATGTGGCCACGGGGGAAAAGGGTGAAATGGGGTTGAAAGTTGAAGTGACTAGGAGACCTACTCTTAATTTTACCATGTCTCTTGTTCATACATAGTCACAATCAGATTACGTGTCCCCAGATGATGTTCCCCCTTAGTCTAACCTTTCCCTCCCTTCTAACCCATGACAACCATTAATCTGTTCTGTGTCCCTATGGTTTCCTTTGCTTTCCCAGAACATCATGTGAATGGAATTATACTGAATGCAGTATTCTGAGACTGGCGGCTTCTACAGCAGCAGCATTTGAAATCATTCTCCTTGTTGCATGTAGCAATAGTTTGTTCCTCTTCTTTGGCTAATTAATATCCCACTGTATGGCTGTATTATAGTCTGTTTATCCATCACCCACTGAAGGACATTTAGGTCATTTCCAATCTTTGATTATTAGGACTACAGCTTCTATAAACATCCATGTGCAGATTTTTATGTGAATGTAAATTTGGATTTCTCTCAAGTAAATATCTAGCAGTGATATGACTGGGTCATATGGTAAATATGTGTTTACCTTTGTAAGAAACTGCCAGTGTTTTTCAGAGGGGCTACACCCTATTGTACCCCCACTAGCAATGCATCCTCACCACACTTGGTATTGTCAGTTGGTAAAACTTATCAGATCTCTCCAATAGATGCATTACAACTCCTTGTGGTCTTAATTTATATTTCCCTAATGAACAACAATGTTGCTCATCTTTTCATGTGCTTATTTGCCATTTGTATATCTCCTATGGTGATATCTGTTCAAATCTTTTACTATATTTTTTAATTGGGTCATTTTCTTATTATTGAGTTTTGAGAATACTTTACATATTATGGATACAAGTTCTTTGTTAGATAGGATGATTTGTAAATATTTGCTCCCCATTTGTAGTTTATCCTTTTATCTCTTAGAGTGACATTGATAGAACATTTTGAGTTTTGGTGACATAAAATTTCAAATTTTTCTTCTATAAATTGTGCTTTTGGTGTCATATCTAAGAACCCAGTATCACCAAAATTTTTCATTTGTTTCATTTGTTTCTTATACAAATTTTAGCTATACATTTTACTTGTAGATTTATAATAAATTTTGAGTTTATTTTTTTTTTTTTTTTTTTTTTTTATTGTTGGGGATTCATTCAGGGTACAATAAGCCAGTTACACTGATTGCAATTGTTAGGTAAAGTCCCTCTTGCAATCATGTTGAGTTTATTTTCATAATGTAAAGATTTTGTATAAGATGTGAGGTTTAGGTCAAGTTCATTTTTTACATGTCAATGTCCAAACATCATTTGTTGAAAAGACTTTCTTTAATCTATTGAATTGTCTTTTCAGCTATGGCAAAAATCAGTCAACTACACGTGTGGGTTTATTTCTATTCCCTTGACTCATAGGTGTATTCATTTGCCAGTATAACTTTGTCTTGATTTTATTTATTTATTTATTTTGAGACAGAGTCTCAAGCTGTCACCCAGGGTAGAGTGCAACCTCAAACGCTTGGGCTTAAGCGATTCTCTTGCCTCAGCCTCCCAAGTAGCTGGGACTACAGGCCTCCACCACAACACCCGACGATTTTTTGGTTGTAGTTGTCATTGCTGTTTGGCAGGCCCGGGCTGGATTTGAACCCACTAATTTCAGTGTATGTGGCTGGCGCCCTAGTCACTGGTGCCAAGCTTGTCTTGATTATTGTAGCTTTATAGTAAGTTTTAAAATGAGCAGTAGGAAGACTCTTCCAACTTATTCTTTTTCGAAATTATTTTAGCAATTCTAATTCCTTTGCCTTTCTATATAAAGTTTAGAATCAGCTTGTTTATATTCATCAAAATAATGCTATGATTTCAAAAAAATCAATTTATTTCTATTTATTTATTTTTGAGAGACAGTCTCATTCTGTTGCCTGACCTAGAGGGCAATGGCATCATCATGGCTTACTACAACCTCAAACTCCCAGGATAAAGCAATCCTCCTGCCTCAGTGTCCCAAGTACTTGGGACTGTAGGCACATGCCACCATGCCCAGCTAATTTTTTTTTCTATTTTTTGTAGAGATAAGGTCTTGCTGTGTTGTGCAGGCTGGTCTTGAACTCCTAGCCTCAAGCGATCCTCTTGCCTCACCCTCCCAAAGTGCTGGGATTACATGTGTGAACCACCAGACAAAATGCTATGATTTTTTATAGGAATTGGACTAAACCTAAGCTCCATCTGGGGAAAATTAACATCTTTACTATAAAGTCTTCTGATCAACGAACACAGATATCTGTCCATGGACTTAGCTCTTCACCGATTTCTTTCTTAAGAATATTTCATTTTTTAGCACTCAGACTCTACACATTTTGTTAGACTTATGACTAAGTCTTTTGAGGGGAGATAGTCAATAACATGGCTTTACATTTCTGTTTCCAGTGTTCAGTGCTAAGACATAAACATGGGGTGGATTTGTTGTCGTTGTCGTCCTTATAGACTGTGACCTTTCTCAACTCTTTTACTGATTGGATGAGCTCTTTTGTGTAGAAAGCGGGGACTTTTTCTATAGACAACCGTCATCTGTATATAGGAATAGTTTTATTTTTTCCTTTCCGAGCTAGATGCTTTTGGTTCTTTTACTTGTCCTCTGGCAAACAGAAAGATGTTGAATGGGAGTGGGGAGAGGGGAGCCTCTTACCTTGCTCTTGATCTCAGTGGACAGCATTTAGACTTCCACCGTAATGTTAGCTCAAATTTTTGTAGATGTCCTTTTTTACTCTTATTCCTAGTTTGCTAGGATTTTTTTTTTTTTTAGACAGAGTCTCACTCAGTTGCCCTGGGGTTGAGTACTGTGGCATCACAACTCACAGCAACCTCACACTCTTGGGCTCAGCCTCCTGAGCAGTGGGGACTATAGATGTCTGCCACAGCACCTGGCTATTTTTTTAGAGATAGGGTCTTACTCTTTCTCAGGCTGGTCTCGAACTTCTGAGCTCAGGCAACCCACCCACCTCAGCCTCCCAGAGTGCTAGGATGACAGGCAATAGCCACCATGCCCAGTCTGAGGTTTTTTTTTTTTTTAAATCATGAATGGATGCTGTATTTTATTAAATGCCTTTTCTGTATCAATTAAAAAAATTGATGTCAATTTTCCTCTTTAGTTTATTAAGATGATGGATTTTATTGATTTTTATAAAAAATATATTAAACCAGCCTTACCTTATTGGGGCAACCCCCACACTCCCATTTTATACCCTTGTTACAGTAGGACTTTACGATGCGTGTGTATTACTTCCATAAGAAGCTGGCATAACTTTAAAAGAGATACACATACCTGATTCCATTTTCTCCTTTTTCTGGTTTCATGTTAAGACCATCATTTACCTGCGAGAGAAAACAGTAATATAAAAAAATTTCAAAATACTACTCATTGGAATAAGTTCACATGAACTTTGCATCCTTAGACAAGGCAATAGTGACAATTTTCCTAGGCGCTAAGGGCATGATTACATTTGAAGGGCTATTACTTACTTCAGCTCTGATTTTCCTGAGGGCTAATATGAGCCTCTGCAACATTTGATCCTTGCTTGTTAGTAGTCCCACAGAGCAGTGCTTGCCAAGAATTTAGAACAAACTGCCCACCCATTCCACGATGAAGCAAGAGCTTCTGTCTCGCCGTTCTGTAGAATCTCACTTAAGTTCACCTCACAGGATGACTGCAACGTCACTACAGCCTCTTCCTGTGCTGAATGGTGTCTCTACATATCTATATTTTGTCATCATTTGTTTTGTATGTACAGTATTTTATTGCTTTTACCTGATATACTCATATTTCTTCAGTGCAAATTTTTAAAATTTATGCAATTAAAAATACATTTAAAACTTCATCTCCCAAAAATGCGCCTGCTTACTCCACATGACCTGTGTATACACACACAACACGCCTGTGTGTCCACAGACCCCCTTCCATGTCTAGAAGGGTTTTTTAAAAAAAAAATTTGTATTTAATATTAAACTTTACAATTCACTAGTCAAACCTTTCTTGGAAGTCTGACTGGTGTTCTTGAAGACTGGCATTCTGGAAGAAGGAAGGCCCTGAGGACTGCCTGATGTAATGCTACGTAGGGGCCACACAGTAAGAAGCCCTGCCTCATATCGCGGGTAACAAACAGCCAGTGGTGGGTGCTGAACCACTTACCACATGGTAGTGATTGGGGGCCCACACGAGGAGGGTGTGGCGCTGGCCCGGCATGAAGTCCTGAGTGACAGCAGTGACCGGTGATCCAGCAGAAGAAATGTTGATACTTGTCAGTTTGTCTACATCGAAAGTCATGAATTCATTTGTCTACGGATGGGGGAAGGAGTCATAGTTAATCCCACAGAGTGTCTTGTTCAGTACTGTGCACCTGAACTTGTAACATTTCAAGTTTCCAAGTTCATGTTTGTACATACAAAAAGTGCCTGTGTTGGGCGGCGCCTGTGGCTCAGTGAGTAGGGCGCCGGCCCCATATGCCGAGGGTGGCGGGTTCAAACCCAGCCCCGGCCAAACTGCAACAAAAAAATAGCCGGGCGTTGTGGCGGACGCCTGTAGTCCCAGCTGCTCGGGAGGCTGAGGCAAGAGAATCGCGTAAGCCCGAGAGTTAGAGGTTGCTGTGAGCCGTGTGACGCCACGGCACTCTACCCGAGGGCGGTACAGTGAGACTCTGTCTCTACCAAAAAAAAAAAAAAAAAAAAAAAGTGCCTGTGAGAGTCGGCATGTACTTGCCTCGGTCTCCTGCCTACTCCTAGGGACGCTGTCATGACAGTTTTTAGTACTATCTCAGTAACTGAACTTCTCGGCAAGTATTTGACTTTTATTTTGCTTTATGAAGATAAATGCCATGGAAATTATTTCTACCATTGGGCTGAGAACAGCATTATGGTAAAAATCAGTACTGGGCTGCCCCAAACATTAGGAGTCAGACCTTTCTTTTCCTTCAAGGTTATTAGTCTGGCAAGGTCTAAGGCAGTGGTTCTCACTATGGCTGAATAGAAGAAGGCACCTAAGTCAAAATGTCTGTGGTTGGGATCCAGGTATCAGACTCTGCAAAGCTCTCCAGGTGATTCAATACAGACTCACAGTTGAGAATCTCTAATCCGAAACAATGACCACCCACATGAGGGTTTTCCAACCTTGGCATAGGTGACATTTGCTCTTGCCACGTATGAAACACAACTTGCACACTCCCAGTTGCAACAACAAAAAAACATCTCCAGAGCTTGCCAAAATCACCCTTGGTTTGGAACCACCGACCTCATTCCCTGCTGTCGAAGTGTGGCTCCTGCACTGGCAGCAGCTGCCTCACGAGAGAGCTTGTTATAAATGCCGCACTTCAGACCCACTGGTGAGCGTTTTAACATGCTCCCCAGGTGATCTGCATACACAGTCAACTTCGAGGCACACTGGTTTAGAGTAAAACCCAAATGAGATCAAGACACTTAGACCTTTCATCTCTGGGCTGGTTCTGGGACTTATAGAAGCACCAAGAAAAACAGATTCCCAGAATTCTATTATAACTCAGGTCAGAGGTTGAAAACGAAGGTTTGCATTTTCTTCTACTTACTTGAGACATTGCACCAGATGCCACCATCTTTCCAGGAAAGGAAACAGTCATGTTATCGTTTCCTATATTCAAAACTTTAATTTGGACTTCATGTCCTAAAGGGAAGACTGGAAGCGTTTTCTGTGCAAATGAAAGAAAATTGGCAGTGAGGTCTTCAGTGCAACATTGAAGGTAATCTTTGCCCTGCAGGGGGCGCTATCCCGCAGCTGGGACAAGCTGTGCTGCCTAAGTCCAGACGCCCCCCACTAACCTGCCCGTCACTCAGCTCACGGTGCCACAGAAAATGACATGTGCTCCGAATATTGAAGTAGTCAGAAAGAGGGAGCTGTTTGTCCGACCTCACCATGAGCAGGTCAGAGGATGCTAAGAGATGAAGCCTCATATCTGAGTGGTCAGAGTAATCAGAGCCCAAAGGTATAACACCTGAGATCTGCTCTGTCGTGGTGACATCTGAGATCTTCCCTCCCCGAATCCAATGTCCTTCTTGTTACTGTGGAAACCCACTCAGTCCTCAGCCCTGGACATGGTGCTGTAAACATCTTCTCATAATTCTTTTTTTTTTTTTTTTTTTTGCTTGGGTGTCATGGCCTTAGCCTAGCTCACAGCAACCTCAAACTCCAGGGCCCAAGCCATCCTCCTGCCTCAGCCTCCCAAGTAGCTGAGACTATAGACACCAGCCACAACAGCTGGCTAAGTTTTCTACTTTAGTAGACATAGGTTCTTGCTCTTGCTCAGCCTGGTGTTGAACTCCTGAGGTCAAGTGATCTTCCTGCACTGGCTTCCCAGGGTGCTGGGACTGTACCAGGCCTTTTACACAAACTCTTCATGCCTTCCTTTCTTTCATACCTTTGTTCAGAATTTTTTTTTTCTTTTTCCTGCAGTGTCCTTTCTCAATTCTCGGTGTCACTGAGGCAATCCATGTCTACCTTAGCCCATGACTCATCCTCCACGAGGCTGGCCATGTGCCAGAGACAGTAAGTACACCCGTGTTCCTAGCAGTGTTGTTCACAGTAACCAAAAGGTGGAAGAGACCCAAGTGCCCGTCAAGGGATAAAAAGATAGAGGCAGTGTGGTGCAGACACACAAGGGACTGCTATTCCGCCTTAGAAAGGAAGGAAATTCTGACATATGCTACTTTTAGAACGTTCTGTTAATGAAATAAACCAGTCGTGAAAGGACAAACACTCTGTGATTCCACTCTGTGTGTAATCATATTCATAGAGACAGAAGAGAAAATAGGGGTTGCCAGGGATGGGGGGAGGGAGAAGCAGGAGTTGTTGTTCAATGGATATAAAGTTTCAGTTTTGCAAGAGGAAAAGAGTTCTGGAGATTGATTGCAGAACTGTGTGAATTCACAACTGAGTAACGCCATTGAACTCTGCACTTAAAAAGGAACAAGATGGTGTGTCCAGGCCTGGTAACTCATGCCTGTAATCCTAGCACTCTGGGAGGCTGAAGCAGGAGGATTGCTTGAGCTAAGGAGTTTGAGACCAGCCTGAGCAAGACTGAGACCCTGTTTCTACCAAAAACAAAAAAAGTCAGCCAGCCGCTGTGGCATGCTCTTGTAGTCCCAGCTGCTCAGGAGGCTGAGGCAGGAGGATTGCTTCAGCCCAGGAGTTTGAGGTTGCTGTGAGCTGCGCTGGTGCCATTGTACTCTACGTGGGGCAACAGGGTAAGACATTGATGAAAAAACAGAAAAAAGAATAATACAGTAAATTTCATGTAATTTGTATTTTACCACAATTAGAATTTTTTTAAAAAATTAAGAAATTAAGAGAGGAAGGGAGAATCAGAAAGTGGGAAAGAGAGAGGGAAGGATGAGTAAGGGGGGAGAGACTGTCCCCCAGCTACACCCATCTGTGCAGGGCCCCCAGTTGACCCCTCGCTTCCACCATGTACAGTCCCAGGGTTTGGTTTATAGGAACACACCTTGGCCTCCCCTAATCCTCTCAGTCTTGGAGAAGGAAAATTCTGAATGCCCCGCATAAATCCCCCCGGGAAAGAACACTGGAGAATCAGAGGACAACTCACATCAATTTCCAGCTGGACAAGTGCAGCCGCCACGAAGGCCATGGCAGCCAGGAACATTCCAACTGTCATCCTCTTTAAGGAGCTAGTCAGGAGAAGAAGAAAGTGACCCCAGCCAGTCTCATACTCAGGGGCTAAGTCCCCAAAAGGAAACGCCTCTCCTGCCAGCCCCCAACAAAACTAACTTCCCCACAGAGGCACAGGCAACGTCACTTCCTCTTGTTCATGAGCAAGATTAAGGAGGATAAACAGAATGTACCTCCTCATTAGCATGTTTCTCTTAATTTCTAGACGCTAAAGTTCAGGTGAAACCGTGGATTACAATTAACATTTCTATTGTCTACATACCTAAGTGAGCTTTAATCAGAGGATGTTTCAGGCTTCCATTATCAACACTTTATGTTAGAGTATGTTTTCAGAAATCTCGGTGCACACACACGCATTTAATTCATCCCCCAAACCTCATCCCCTAGGTGCTGCTGTGGAAGGGGCAGCAGAGGTCCCTCTGCTGAGCCCCTGGGTGGGGAGTGCAGCAGGTTACAACGCCCTGGGACCCAGGGAGCCTAAACCAACCCCACCAACAAGTCACCTACCTGAAATTGAGACCACACTTTGCAATCAGAGGATACAGCACACCATCGAAGATGGGGACCATGATAACAATCAAAATGGCATTCACGGTCTGCAGAGGAAGTGGAGGTGAAATGTTAATGTTGTCTCAAAGATGACTTTAATCCCTGAAGGTAACTTAAGTATTTTCTCCTACCTGCATCTGATCCGGCTGAATTTCAATAGCTCCCTAAAAAGAGGGGAAAATATCTCACTGAAAAATAACATGAAAAATGAAGAGAAGGGAATAGAGAAGGTCAAAAGTCTTGGCAGCCCAGACTTACAATTTTCCCGTTCATAGTTGTTGCTTGCAGTGTCCATCGGGAGCCCTTGAAAGTGAACAGGTTTACCACAACATTTGAGAATGTGGCTTTTAAAAATATTACAGGTCAATGTCCAGTGCTTTCCAAATCAGTAACAAGGTCTGAAATATTGTGGGATTTAAAATGGCCTTAAACATCAAGTGAGCCTCCCAGCTCTATTTTAACAAAAGGTAAAAGAAACAGGTTGCCTTATGCTATACATGAGTACAGCACACACTATTCTGACCCTTTGGGGAGATGCACTAAGTACCACTCCGAGACGCAGCTGTCCTTAGGAAATACATGTTTGAATGCGTTCTGGGGCTTGTTGGAAAACATGACATCACCTGCAAGGTGACAGCAGCTATGTCCACTAGCCTGTGAAGGCTAACGCTAGATCTCCATTATGAGTGAAGGTTTAAACCAGTGCACCCCAGTTATAGCCAACCCATCGGTAGTAAAAGATGACCCAGGACTGTACAGATATGTATGATTTTTCCATGGCAGAGCAAACATGCGAATGTTTCACTACGAACCAATCAACTGCCCTATGGAACATCCTAGAAAGTTAGGAAACCCATCTCTGCTTGAGTTCTTAACATCAGCCTGTCACTGAGTATTGTATAGATTTCCACAATTGGATCCTCATAGTCCTGAGATGGGTTCCCACGAGGTTTTCAGAACAGTCAAGACTGTCACATGCCCCACAGCTACTAGGTGACAAGGGTGTTTGTAGTGCACTTCTGACTCCAGTACCCAGCTCCTGCCCAGCATTCGTGACAGCCTCCCTGGTCTGCACCACACTGGTCTAAATTTCATACTTACAGACTAACATGCAGGCTCAAATTCTTTTGAGAAATGTTTTACCTTTGCAAAAACATTCCCTGCACAATAAAACCACAGGTTCATAACCTTTCTAAAATTCCAGTTTCTAAAAGAAACAATACCTGATTGCTTTGGCTACAGGCACCATGTGTTGAATCGTCTGACCCCAGTGTGTAAACTCCCTGAGCTCGTGTCTCAAAGCCATGCTAGAAAGAGCTCAATACGTCGGCCATCCGGTTTCAGGTCCTGCTCAGAGAGGGGTGACTTTGGTGACGTCACTTCCCGTCCCTGGACACTACTAGCCCAGACTTGCAATTGAGGTGGAAGACTCTGAGGCCCTGTCCGCTGAAATAAGCTGAGGACCCAGGGAGGCAACGCAGCCTTTTACCCTGCTGGGTCAGAGGGGACGAGCTGTTTATCTCAGGTTTGATTAGGAGAGTCCTGGACGCTGTGAGGAAATCTTTCCCAAGGCCATTTCACCTGAGCACATCTGATTTCCTTCATTGCTTTGCAACAGAAATGTGGATAGAAACATCTAGAGCTTTTTTGTTTTTTTGCAAATAAACTCAATGTGATCTAACAATTAAATAACTGAAATATAAGAAAGAAACTGAAGAGAACTTCTTAGGAGCTAAACACTAAGCTTGGGTGGGCGGTGCCTGTTTGCTAAACGAGGACATCCAGAAGCAGAGTCTCACGTTACCTGCTGGTCAAACAAGGCCCAGAACATGGGGAGTGGAATATACAGGAACATCACCCTGGTCACCATCTTGATTTGAGAGATAAGCCGCTCCTGGAGTTGGGGGAGGGAAGGGACAAATCAGCCACGGCCCGTGTCACTCAGCTCAGGGTAGAGGTAGACACTTGCATCTAGGGACAAGCTGGTTTCTGTAGAAAACTGAAAATTTCTAAGCTATTTAAAATGTCAGTGAAAACATTCATTTAGGAGGTAAATTACTTGAATTCACTAAATGTAAATTTCATAATGTAAATTTCCTTAAAGGTAAATCTCACCGCCACTACCACTTAACTCTTCCATATTCAAAGTAAATAAATAGGATGTCATCACAATTTCATGGAATGAATGGCAGAGTATACCAAATGAAAAACTATGAAAAAGTTGTTTCCAGATGAATTATATCTGTTATTTATCCAGTTCTAAATTTAAAAAAATGCACTGATGCTTAGTATTGTGTGATGTGCTAATGAAGGTTAGGAAGGTACAGCTGATGATTAAATTAATATTGCCAGCTGATGATTAAATTAATACGGCCTTAATAATGGGAATTGAGATTTTAGATGTTCACTTCCCTGGAGGAAATGGGACCAGTGTGGCAATAATGGTTACTCACGTCATACTTCTCTTTAGCCCAGTCCAGCCAGTGCTCCCTCTTGGGAAATCTTTTACTGCGGTGTCTAAATCGATTTTTGATGGCAAACTGAAGGCAGGAAGAAGAATCGAATTTCAAAATAGAACTAATGACTTTATCAGGGACACACATGTCTGAACACCCTTATATGGAAAAATATGTATGTTTGTGAGAAGGCAAAATATGAAAGTGCATATGTGCCGGCATAGAGCTCATTGAAAGTCACAACTGATGTCTTTATTTCTAGTCTCTTTCTAGCCAAGAGTGTTTGACTCCAGGGAACAGTCCCTCTGTCTCTCCTCTCAGAGCCTCTAGGGAAGCAGGTTCAACAGAAATAAAACCCGGGACCCATTTGCAATTTAAGTTTTCTAGGTGACATAGTAAGAGGCTAAATTGAAACAGGTGAAAATCTTTTAAAATATATTTTATTTAACCCAATAAACCCTAGCTATTATTTTAATATGTAGCCAATTTTTTTAAATGAATGAGAATGTTTACATCTTTTTCTAATACTAAGTCTTCAAAATCCAAGGAGTATTTTACACTTTGGCATATTTCAATTTGGATACTAAATTTTTATCAGAAATACTTGATCTGTATTCAGTTGCATAAGTTTTTGTTTGAAAAACTAGATTTCCATACTACGTTGTACCAAACGTGCTTAAAAATTATTAATTTTTAAATTTAGTTTAAATACCTATATACATAAATACATATTACATTAAAAAGAACATATTGGGAAACACTTTAAAATTTGGCAATACTGTTGAGACAAATAAGCTTCATTTCTTTAGGGGTTACTACAATTCTTTTTCGGTGGTGCTCAGGAGGGGCCTGGAGGAAAAGCAAAGTGCATTTGGGACAACGCAGTGACAAGAGGCGGCAATGGTGATTGTAGCTGGACCTGCGTGTGCCTCAAAGGCAAAAACTCACAGCTACAGGCTGATTTTAGGGTCCGGGGCCATAGAGTTCTCCTGACGCTAAATAGCTTGAGGTTCTGGTGGAGTTTGATCTACGCTGCCCATTATTTGCTAAGGAAGGACCTGGACAGATCCCTGGGAAGCTCCCTTCTTTGCTTGAACAAAGGTGTTAGGTGGGAATAGATGTCATGGTAGAAGAAGAGAGAACACCTGCCCCTGAAGGGGGTTTTCTTGACAGGGACAGGGCACGTGTATCTCACCAAGTGAGACCCAATGCAACAGTCTAAGCGGGGGAGACGCCGCAGGTGAAACAGCACAGTAATGCAGTGAGGTCAGCCGAAGACAAAGAGAGCTAAGATTATCTTAAGACTGACATTTCTTTCAAAAGATGAGCCACACATGGTTAGAATCTAAGTAAGTTACACATTTTCCCCAGTCATACAACAGATACGGTGTGTTCACTAAAGAAACGGGGAGTTTATAAGGGAAACTCGCTGGATTCCATTATCTGCTTATGAATGTCCCTGTGTGCACATGTGCTGTGCAGAAGCCCATGGAAGACGCCGTATTCGGCACATTCCTGTCAGCAAATACCCTTTGATGGCAGGACTTCCCATGGCTGCATGTCACGGCAGGGAGCGAGTATAAGTTAGTGATTTGTGGACTTGACATTTTGCTGTTATAAATGTTACAACGATTATCTTTGTGTTATTCTGTGTTCACTTTTTTTTTTTTTAGCTTGAGACAGAGTCTCCCGACGTCGCCCTTAGTAGAGTGCTCTGGTGTCACAGCTCACAGCAACCTCAAACTCTTGGGCTTAAGTTATTCTCTTGCCTCAGCCTCTGAAGTAGCTGGGACTACAGACACCTGCCACAATGCCTGGCTATTTTTTTTGTTGTTGTTGCAGTTGTCACGGTTTTGTTAGATGGCCCAGGCTGGGTTCAAACCCACCAGCCTTGGTGTATGTGGCTGGTGCCCTGCCCACTGAGCTACAGCACTGCCTGTGTTCACTTTGAAGACTTATTTCATCAGACTTAATCCATGACAGCAGCATTATTGACCCTAAGCGTTTGACCACTTGAGACTCCAGCTACACGGCCATGCGGAGCCTCCCTGTTCTGGTCTCTGCTCCCCAACCAACATCAGGCAGCAGCTCCCCATTCGAGGGGGAAGAGTCACTCTGATTTGCTTTATGATACACTGACGTGTATCATAAGCTCCAGAGCCATTTCTATTCCTCCCTTTCTGAGTTCTGTGTGCGTCATTCCCTTTCTGAGTTCTGTGTGCGTCGTTTTCCATTTGGTAGGTCTTATAAGAAATCCAATTTGTCAGAACACTAAAGATATGTTTAAAGGAAAGTCAAAGTTTAATTTAATTTCAATTTAAAGGAGCGAGGAGGTTTTGGGGTGATTAAACATCATTGAGAAAGAGCTTCAGAAACACTCACCCCGATGCACTTGACCACTTTAGCCATGACGTTGCCCTGCGGCTGGTACTTCTTGTACATGCTGCTGCCCATGACAAACACAACTAGACAGAGCAAAGGAGGACGCGTCAGCAGCGTCCCCAGAGCCACCGGGGTCCGGACAGACGTGCTTTCCTTTCAATTATAACCTCATTTCGGTAATATCTGGATTACTTGTGGAATGGGCTTACCTACCACCTCACAGTTCAGAAAGTGCTTTTGAATCTAACAATCACAGAAGCATGTTGTGTATTTATTCTAACAGACAAACCCTTAGGCTGGTGCTCTCTACTTCCCAGAACTCAAGGCAACTCCACACACTCAGTGCAGCCATTTAGGCACAAGTTCTATGTCCACGCAACGGGAGACAATAGGGGTACGTGCTTTCCCCACATTAAAACGTATTGATGTTATTCTACAAAGACAATATACGTAGGTGTAAATTTCTGGCTGTAATGACTAGGGGAATTTTCTTTTTTTTTAATCTTATGGGATTAAAAAGACTCTGTTGAAACTGTAATCAATCATATGTGATAGAAATGTTTTTTGCAGTCACTATACAGAAGCACAGTTAAAATTAATTGCATTTGCAGCTACTGTTTTGTAAAAGTTAGAAGCATCTTTTCAATGAGACCATTCTTCTGTGGACTTTCTTAGGCATATTATGAAAATAACTTAGAAAAAAGCATTTCTGCGTGTCCCTATGGTGGGATTTCTGATTATCCAAAACTACAATTGAATAATTTAAAAGCTGCGTGCATAGCTTAAATTTTTTTTGTTTTCCTCAATTAAGCGAGCCTAACATTTTTGACAGCTGCTCATTCTCAAGCATATCTCTAGTAAGTGCCTATCTTACAGATGTCCTTTATAGCTGATGAGAGAGACATTTGTTTATTTTCTTGCCCAGGGTTAACCTTCCTCAACACAGACACGGATGGCAAAAACATCCAATAGTTTGAGTCTACATTATCTTTTACCAACTCATATTTTAATCATTAAGCTTCTGGTTAACTGGAGCTAATTCAAAGACAGAAATTTCTAGAGGTAGTGTTTGACACATAGGATTTGTCCTGTTCTGAATTCCTCTAAAAGAAAAAGTATAATCTTTGCTATAAGGATGACTTTTACAGACTCAACGAAAATTTACCTAAAGTGCTGAACACAGTGTCTGGCACAAAGCAAGAGGTTTTGATATGCTCTCTCTCTCCCACCCAGAATCAGAGAGTAGAAGGTATGAATGTGGGGGAGTGAGGAAGTGTCTGAAGAATTATGGAAGAAAAGAAATTAAAAAGTGGAAAATACTGAGCTATTGTATTTATGTGAGGATAAAGCCAAATGGCTACAACATAAGCAAAAGAAATTAAAAATGGCCCTATTCGATAATGTTAAGATTTGAAAATTAAAATTGGAGAGAGACATGTGATTACTGGGGGAGCAAAGCTGATAGCGCTGATCAAAGGTGGGGAACCTGTGGCTTCAAGCCCACATTGGGGACTGTGTATTGATTCTAGAGGGACTCGGATCCCCAAGTGCAGCCCCTCAACTGAATCCAAAAATTACAGAAAAGAACAATCTTGATGAAATCAGAAGCTTGCAGGTTTGAAGATGATAGATTATCAAAATTTGTATGTTCATTAGAAATATTTCAACGGCATTTGAGCCAGGTTGCCATTTCTTCTAACAGAGTTGACAAAAGTGAATGCTTTCAGCCCTGGGTTCAGCTACCCTGGCATGTTCCACCACCTTCATTTCAATCTGCACAGAGAGTATCACCTTGAAATGTGCAACTGTTGATTTCATTCCCTGTTTGATCCTATCCCCTACTTTCTTTGAATACTCAGAGCATGTTCAACATCTGATTGCAATCTTTCACATCATTTTTTTGCAACTTGTTACATGGATTTTTAAATTTAGTTATGATCATTAATGTAGGGCGTGACCTGGCCCTAATTCTACTGATTTCTACTTACTCAGGGATACAGCCATGAGAGCAGCAGGAACCCCAAATGCCAGTGGGTAACAAGATTGTTGACTGTGAATTCCACATTGTTGAACTGGGGAGAAATCACAAGATTAAAATTCATTACGGCACGGGCAATGCACCTATAGTTCCCTTTTTTTTTTTTTTTCCTGAGGCAGAAATCTCACTATCGCCCTTGGTAGTAGAGTGCTATGGTGTCACAGCTCATAGCAACCTCCAACTCTGTGGGCGTAAGCGATTCTCTTGTCTCACCTAGGACTACAGCTGTCTGCCACAACGCCCAACTGTTTTTTTGGTTGTAGTTGTCACTGTTGTTTGGCGGGCCTGGGCTGGGTTTGAACCCACCAGCTCTGGTGTACGTGGCTGGCGCCCTAGCCACTGAGTTATAGGCACGGAGCCAACATAGTTTCCATTTTTAAACATCCCTCACAGGTTACCACAGACTGCTTTCCTTCCTGTTCTAGACTTGTCCATTTGCCTCACTGGTGTCTTTGCCAGCTGAGCAAAGCGGCATTGGAGCAGAAAGCAGGAGGTGGAGACAGCTTCTAATCTTAGCCCCTAAATAGATGTGTCATCCTGGATAGGCCAAAATCAATGGGCCCCTGCTGGTTCTCTGGATTTTCTTAGCGAGGGAGATAAATATGACGTAGATGCAATAACTTGATTATGTGGGACTCGGGAAATAATCTCAAAAGTGCCTCAGAAAATCAATATTGTATGTTCCTGTATTCATGACAATCAGGCAATAATTCAATGATCTAGAGTGGAGCCTGAGAACCTTTTCTGTGAAGGGCTAGACAGTAAATGTTTCAGGCTTTGTCAACCATTTGGTCTCTGTCTTTGTAGGGACCCAGCCACAGACAACACAGACATCAATGGTCTCCTGCAGACTTCTGCATTCAGCCCATGGGCCACAGTTTGCCAACCCTGACTGCAGCTTATTTTTGCTCTGAAATCCCAGTATTAGTAAGGAAACAAATTAAGACTGTAAGAAGAAATAGAGATTGCTGGTGGAATCCTTCGGTGGAATGCTGTAGCCTCCAGGAATTATCTGATCCTACAGGGCTGGCGAATGAGTTTAAGCAGCTGTTGCACCGTTCTGTAGACTGTAGAGAAAGATGTTAAGTTTCGCAAAAGCAATGGTCATGCAAATGCTTCCTGTTCATGGCAAAACATTTTCTCCCCTGTAAGGAATATAAATCTCTTAGTCAGATCCTCACTTGAACGGATTATAACAGCTTTCCAGTTCCCTCACTTATTAGTTATGTAAAATCTTTCTGGTCAATGGAGAGGCCTCTGAGGAGGAGGAGGGAGCAGGTCGTTGGGGGGTGGGCAAGGGGAGACTGCGCTCTCCCTTCGCGGCCAGGGCAGGACTATGGAGGTGGCCGCGGCAGCGCCGAGCCGAGCCAGGACAGGAGAACCAGGCGGAGAGCCCGCAAGGCACAGACTCAGAGTGCAGCTGGCTCAGCCTGATGGGCACCTGCGCCACCAGAACGTCCAGCGCCGGGTCTGCTGCCCTGCCCACGCTCCTCCTGCCAGCGCTGCCTGCCTACACCCGTGCTGGGCTCGGCCCTCAGCTGTCCCTCGCTGTTGGTCACCCAAGGATGTTGTATGAGGAACAGCCTTGAAGACAGATACAGTGTTTTCCCCCAGTGACTGAGTACACATCCTTGACTGGGGCCTTTGGACTGAATCCAAAGTTTATAGAACGAATCCTTACAGGAAGTACGGGATCTGGAGGGCCACATGTGGCCTCCAGGCTGCAGGTGCCCCCCACCTTAGAGCAAAGGGTGGGGATGCATATTGTCCAGCACAACAAAAACAATGGACCAAAAGGGTAGGCATGTCTGCTGCCCATCTTAAAAGATGAGGGCTCTCTAAGCTTAGGGTCCCTCTCCTGGAACACAGGTGTCAACTGGCCGGCATCACCTTGTCCTGTAGGAACTGGGATTCTGGGAACCAGTGCAAACCCTTGGTGCTTTGGATTATGCTATTTCTGTAAGTGATAAACTTCCCTTTGTCTCTGACTCCTGTCAAGGTCCATGAAACTGGTAGGCTACTTCCTAGCCTGCAAGTCTGGTAACATCTCAGATCCTTCGTACTAGTTTGCTCTGAAGTAAATGATCCAGTACAGATGAAACTTAAATCTTAGTTCTTAGTTTTTAGACACATCTTAAGGTTTCTTTTATTTACATTTTAAATAAACAAGCTAGTAGCCAATTAAGATCTGAAAAAAAAATAAATAAAAACTTTCTCACATGTTTACTTCGTATATGTATGGTTTTACTTCAAAAAGTATTCTGTAATCATTTTGCAATTCAAACATGCATAGTCTAGTAGAACCTGGGGTGGGAGAGGCAGGTAAATGGAACACAAGAATAAAGCTACTAAATTGTATACAAAACAAGTAGAATGCGGTTTGAGTGTTTATCATCTTCAAACCACTATTTTATACAAATATATAAATCCACGGAAAATATATATTTCATAATTTTATCTGATTAAAGTCTGGACACCATGGTCTTACGAGTTTGTCCCCAGTAACACCAAATATTCCCTTCCAAATGGGAAATTAACAAACTCTCCCTGAATCCCAGCACTGTGGGAGGCCGAGGAGGGTGGATCGCCTGAGCTCAGGAGTTGGAGACCAGCCTGAGCCAGAGCGAGACACCTGTCTCTAAAAATAAATGGGTGTCGTGGTAGGCGCCTGTAGCCTACCAGCTACTTGGGAGGCTGAGGCAAGAGAACCGCTTGAGCCCAAGACTTTGAGGTTGCTGTGAGCTACAATGCCACGGCAGTCTACGGAGGGCGACAAAGTGAGACTCTGTCTCAAACAAACAAATAAAAAAACCCCAAACCCCCAAACTCTCCCTGGAGCTTTAGCAACACCTGTCTGTGTCATTGATAGCTACTGATCCCGAGGGTCTCATTCTCTTCCTCTGGAAAATTCTTTTGTAAGTACTTGAGGTAATAGGAAAGAAAGCAAAGGATCAGACTCCACCCACTGCACTCACTGAATTCACTGAAACATAACCAGGGAGCAAAGCTTGAAGGATTCAGCATCACCTATGGCTCACTTCTTATCTCTCATCATGAATAGGATTTAATGTTAATAGTAATTTGTGGCTCAAGGAGTAGGGCACCGGCCCCATATATCAGAGATGGCAGGTTCAAACCCAGCCCTGGCCAAAAACCGCAGAAAAAAAAAAAAAAAGAGTTTAGAAAGATGCACGCCAGCACTAAGGATTCAGACTCTCCACTGGCCTTTGGGATAGGGGATCCAAATAACATTAGAAAAGAAGTAAACCTTGAAAGAAAAGAAGCTCATTTCTGGCTTTCAGGCTCCTGGTATCTCTCAGAACGTACCCGACAGCTAAAGCGCAGGACGAGACGCAAGGAACAAAACAAAACGCAGAGAACAAGGACTTAGCCTTTCACCTTTCTTCCTCACAATTAAAACAAGAAAAACAGAAGCCCCGTTCAGCTATTTCTTACCTCTGAGCATGGGCGTGATGATGGTAGAAAGCAAACTTCCAGCATTAATGGCCAAATAAAAGATGGAAAAAAATCTGTTTCTTTGTTTTTCCTGTGGTGGAAAGGGCAGAGGCATAGTAAGATGACTTGGCTCGGTATCAAGTGGGCAGACGTGGCCAAGGATCTGACTTGGCTTCCTACTTGATTTTGGTCACCGCCGTGTTCTCTAGTGTACATGAAAGTAATTGAAAGAACAGACTTTGTGCCAGAGGAATCTGAACCCTGCATGTTGTAATTCCTTCCCACGGTCTTGGGGAGGCACGTGCTCTTACCTGGCCCTCTTCAAACTGATCTCCACCAAATGCAGACACGCAGGGCTTAATTCCTCCAGTGCCCAGCGCAATCAGGGCCAGGCCGATCATGGACAGTGCCCTGGGGAAGAAAGGCGGTCAGTGCTGAAATGGCAGGTCCTTCTGACAGAAGTCTTTCTCCTAACTTCCCCCAGACGACCAGGTGCAGTGATCAACACAGAGAAAGGACTTGACCTTCAGGAGAAGCTCAGTTCACATGAAGTCTAATAGTTGAATAAAAACCTAAACTCAGGGATCTTCAAGTCCCTATGCTTGTCTAATAATTTGCCATCTAGAAAACTTAAAGCAATGGTTTCCAATCTAAGCAAAGAGTTATATATGGAGATTCTTTGTAGTTTTATTATTTCTGGTATAAAAATGGGACAACTGTAAGGACTGTGTGTGATATAGTCACAACAGACTCATAATAATCATTAAATGACATCGGAAAACATGATTTCAGAGCAAAGCAGAATATCAGATTAGGTGGTGTGGTCTTAATTTGTTTACAACATACAGAGGACTGGAAAGAAATAGGGTAAAAGGTTCATTATTGTGTCTGGGTAGTGGAATTAAGGGTTATATAGTTTAATTTTCTTTTATATTTTCCAGGTTATCTATAAGTATTTTATTGACTGAATTGAAAAAAGAAAACTCAGTCCCAGCATTTATCAGCCCTCTGTGAGTGGTTTTTTAAAATTTATCTTAGGTACCACAAATTTCCAGTTTTATAAACATTTATCTCATACTTCTGGGTTGCTCATGTTCCTTAAAAACACTAAACAAGAATTTATGAAACTATAGATAGAGTCCAGGAAGATGCTACACAAAGGAAGAATTGTTTCAAAATCATGCTACCTGAATCAACCTCCTGAATTAACTTCTAGGTGCTTTTCCTGGAACAACACACAACGATCCTACCTGAGACAGGTCCTATTACACCAGAGGAAACTGAGGCACAGAGAAGAGCACCTGCCCAAGGCCAGACAGCTTGGTGGGAGAGCTGGAATCAGGGTGTGGCACAGTCGGAACTCTCAACCGCTCCTCCCACCTCACAGTCCCCTCTGGGCATCAAGGGACAAGGTCTGGACAGCAATCCGAAGGGCTGACAAACTAGAAATGCAGGGATTGCCAATCCTAATCTGAGATTCTATTATATTTGCCCAGCCCATAAGATGGTTTGTTTACTCATAGGTCAAGGAACTGAAGCAGAGAAACAGGGAACAAAGTAAATCCTTCCAGCGAGTCTACTAGGCCAGACTTCAGTGAATGGAAATGAATCTAATGGATGACTATGTGTCCGTGACACTTGCCACCAAGAGCCCAGCACCAAGGGTTGGAACAAATGCTTATGAAAGTGAATTACAGAAAAATAAGCAGAGGTGTGGACCAAGACAGAAAATCAAAAGTACCAGAGGAAATCAGGGATGTTAGGGTCAAGGTCTTCGGAGTTTGTCCCTCCAGGGAAGATCTGGACTAAGATGAATACTCTGGCCACTGACCACACATCACGTGGGATGTGACAGCCCAGGACAGCCAAGCCTCCAGGGAGCAAGGTCTGCAGATGCCCACTAGGGTGGGGTCCATTAGACAGCCCTCCCCTTAGAGCCAACAGGGAAGAAAAAGCGTCTTTGCACTCACAGTGAAGTGCATAGAAAAAGAGGAGGATTAGGGAACCAAGTAAGCACCTGGTGGAAGGGTGGGGATCAACTTACGCATGTGTAGTAAGGCTATCAGGGGTCCCGTCATGGTTGTGGTCTGTGAGGTCATTAATTGAGCTTATCGAAATGACTGCTTGTCCAATTGTGTAGACGATGGACAGAGACACAATCGTCCTGTGTTTAAAAGGTTAAAAGAATCCAAGTTAATGGCACTATCGCTGCCCACTGCTGACTCCACCACAAAAGACCTCTTCCTCCAAGACCGACAAGAGCCCAGTCACGATTATACTTGTTTCTCAAACACGAGCAAACTGGCAGCTCTCTGGATCTTTGTGCGAAGTTTTGGCTGGAAGACCGGGAGAAGGGAAAGATCCACTTTACCTTTCAACTGTTCAAAAGATCAGTGTTTTATTTTACCTAACTGCAGAAATGAGTATTTCTATCTTTGAACAGTGAGAGTTACTTATCTTGGACCTGGTGATAATACTGACCCAAGAGTGGACCACTGAGTATTTCTGTAGAATGTTCTCGCTTGTGTGCCTGCTCCAGTTTGTCTTGTTTGGCCCTCCAATCCTCGCGTTCACATGAGATCCCCAGTGTTGGCGTCTGGGTCATGGGCAGATCCCTCGGGAGTGGCTGGAGGTGCTGTCCTCACGGGTGCGTGAATCCCCACCGCAGTCCTTCCCGCAGGAGTCCCGCCCGTCTCTCTCGCTTCCTCTCTGTGACCTTGCTTTCTTCATGTGATCTGTGAACATGCGGGCTCCCTGTTCCCTCCTCCCGCGAGTGGAAGCAGCCTGAGGCTCTCACCAGAAGGCTTTAATCTTCCAGCCGGCAGAATCCTGAGCCAAATCAACCTTTCCTATTTATGAATTACCCAGTCTCAGTCATTCCTTTACAGCAACTCAAGTAATGAAGACAGCTCGTGTCGTTCCTTTGGCCCAGCAGAGCCTCTACTGCCTTCTTCAATAAATCCCAGGAACTTTCCTCCTGGGAAAGTGGCCTCCTGTTGGATGTGCTTTTGGAGTCTTCCTGCAGGGCTGGGAGAGGCCTCTCCTTAGGGAGCTCACACTGCATGTCCTCTCTGCCCAGTGAGCAGCTGAGCCACCTGGTAGCCAGCACGTATAGTAGAGAGTGTCTTTGTTCTGGCCCTTAACTCTGGCCCACAAATGCTGAATGATAGACCTGTCTCTGTTACTACTTCAAGATGAGACAAAGATCTTATATTTGTTTGCATTAGGACAGAAACCTACTCATGTTCCTGGCATTGCTAAACGCCAGGCAGTGTGTTAGGCTATCCTAAGAGTTGATGTTCCTTAATTCTCCATTCCCAGATTCCACCATCCCAAACCAGAAAGTTTACATTTACCTGTGACTTGTTTGTGAACAAGAAATTTTCACCACTCACTTGAACTTTCCCAGCCATGAGTCGGCAATAAGGGCTCCAAGAATGGGCGTCAGGTAGCACAGAGCAACAAACGTGTGGTAGATGGCGGTGGAGAGATTATCATTCCAGCCCATGAAATTTGTGAAATACAGGATCAGGATTGCTGGGGCAGAGGGCAGGTGGAGGAGGAGGGGGAACAAAGTTAGGACTGGCCATGTGACTCTTGCCCATCCCCGAAGGGTGAGAAATGGTCAAAGCCGTTACCTCTCATTCCATAGTAGGAAAATCTTTCACAGAACTCATTGACCACGATGAAGAAGATGCTCAGGGGGTAACCAAAGCAACTCTGAACAAAGAAAGAGAGGCCAGGATGGAGATTTGCTCCTCGCCAGTCCCTATCCTCAAACAAGCAGCCAGCGCACATTGCGTAACTTATCAGGGACAATTGGAGATGGAAACGAGAATTTAAATAGTTGTGTTCCCTTCCATTGATCATTCCACATACAGATGAGTTAAAGCATCTAGTTTTTCAGTTAGTCTAAAAAGGAGCAGGACCTCTCACAGGGAAACTCAGGCCCATCCCCTCACCAGGGCTCAATAGATAGTTGTTAGGAGAATGAATATTTAGGAGTGAAACAGATTGTAAAATTTCTAAAATGAAGATAAGTGGAGAAGGAAAATGGATACTCACGTGTGATTTGGACATTTCTAAAAGAAAAACAGAACACAGATATTAAAGTCAGCCATTCTGTACTTTTGGTTGTGTCTACACTGAACCCCCTTTCACGGCACTCAGAGGGGCACGCACATGGCCGCTCCAGCTCTCCCTGGGGTCCCAGCCCCAGACTCGGCTTCTTGTCCGCAGGGGGCCCTGGCAGCTGTTTCCTTCCAGTGATCTCCGCAGGCAACTCTTGGGTGCGGGCAGAACTGAGAGCCAGTGGCTCAGAGGATTGTGCCCAAACCACCTCCCCCTGAAAACACCTCGATGTCTGCCTGTTAGGATAAACCCCGATCATGGTGCTATGTTCTTCCCCATCTTGCAAGGCCATCGGGTGTTTGTGAGGATTAAGTTACTGAGATACAAAAACACCACGGGGCCTAACTCACAGTGAGGATCCAACCACCACCCCCATTGCCTGGGCCTGCCTTCCCAGCCCCACACACAGAGGATGCCAACGCTCAGTGGATGCAGCGTGCAGGCACCAAAAGACCTCAACTCGTGAGACAGGAGCTCCTCTGCCCCTTCCACTGTGCGGCTTCCTGCCCCGGCTTTAAGTCTTGCCGCCCAGAGTACCTTCCCGAAGTTTCCTCCAGCATCCTACACGCAACAGTGTGGTGATGGCTGGTTTATATTCTCACTTCCCTTCTAGGCTGAGTTCCTCAAGTGGAAGAATCACACGCCATCCATCATGCCAACATCTCCCCATCCCAACATTGTGTATAATACCTGCGGTTAGTAGGGCTCATTGTTGGGGAGCGGATTAGATCAGCAAGAAGTATGAGTATTTACAGGAGTTGGTGCAAGCTGGGTCCAGTGGACTTGGAGTCTAAATCCTTTCAGCGTCCCCATCCCCTCACTGCACCCCTGGCTCCTCTGTCTGCCCTGAATCTTGGCAAGAGCTGACCTGTACCCCGGTCTCTTGTCTTCACACCTCTTCACCCTGCTCCTTGCATCACCATATCGCCCTGCATTTATCCATGCCTGTCACAGGGACACCATTTCCCTTCGGGAATCTATCACCATCCCCCTCATTCAGCCCCTCTCATCTTAGTGGTCTGAGTGACCTCATCTTAGGGTTCTCCACACATACTCCCCTCTATTAGGAATCAGTGACCCCAAACAGTGGCTCTCAAGTTTGAGAGTGCCTCAAGGGCATGTGAGCATGGATCACTGATTCTATAGGTCTGGGGAAAACACCTGGGTCTGCATTTCTAAAGGTTGAGAGATGTTGGTGCTGCCTCTGGTCCAGGCTGCACGCTTAGAGAAGCACTGCACTAGAGAGTAGAACTCCTTAACAGAATGTCTTTTCCCCAGTGCACGCTCTCAGTGCCTTTACCAGCCATGAGCTCGCTGTAAACACACTGATTGATCTCTGGGTTCTCTATTCTGTTCCATTGGTCTGTGTGTCTGTTTTTATGCCAGAACTACATTGACTTTGCTACCATGGCTGTGTAGTGTATTTTGTAGTGATGGCTTCAGCTTCGTTCTTTGACTCAGGATTGCTTTGGCTATTTGAGGTCTTTTGTGGCTCTAAATGAATTTTAGTATTTTTTTTTTTCTAATTGTATGAAGCAATGTCATTAAGACCTGTCATTTGCAGCAACATAGATGGAACTGGGGGACATGATGTTAAGTAAAGTAAGCCAGGCAAAAAAAGTCAAATACTTCGTGTCCTCACTCATATATGGGAGCTAAGAAAATTGATCTCGTGAAGGTAGAGAATAGAATGACAGTCATCAGGAACTAGGGACAGTGGGGATGCAGGGGTATGAAAAAGGGTTGGTTAATTGTACAAATAGACAGTTCTATAGATAGAATGAGTCCTGGTGTTCAATAGCCCAAGAAGATGATCATAATTAAGAATAATTGATTGTATATTTCAAAATAGCTAGAAGAAAAGATTTAGAATATTCTCAAACACAAAGAAATTATAAATATTTAAGTTGATGGAGATCCCAACTACCCAGATTTAATCATTAAACATTTTATGCCTATATTAAAGCATTAAATATGTACCACTCACCAACCCACTGTGTATCTATAGGATTGTTTTTAGTCCTTGCATCCCTAAGGCCACCCTCATGATGTAGGAGAGCTGCCTATTTGCACAGCAGTTCGCTCGGAAATCAGCGTCTGCCAAGATGGCTTGCATTTGAGGAAACCGACTTTTCTTTGCACCTGAGGATCTGCATTTCTAACAAGTTCCAAGGTAACGCTGATGCTTCTAGTTCAGGGCCCACTTTGAGAACCATGTGCCGGCTGCGATGCAGTGTTGCTGATAGCTCTGTATAGATCTAGCACATCCCTGCCTCTGAGCACCAGAAAGACCCCAGCTGCATCCCAGAGCAGAACCCCAATATGGGAGCTAGACAGCACGCTGGTCCCTTCCATGGCGCCCCAGCTCATTCTCCTACACCAGCAGTCCCCACCATCTTCGGCACCAGGGACCAGTTTCATGGAAGATAATTTTCCACAGACCCAGGTAGGGGGAATTAGGGAGAATTAGATTCTCACAAGGAGCACACAACCCAGATTCCTCACAGGCACAGCTTATAGTAGGGTTCGGACTCCTCTGAGACTCTAGGGCTGCAGTTGATGTGAAGGAGGAGGGTCTCAGGTGGTGATGCCGGCAACGGGGAGTGGCTGTAAACAGAGATGAAGCTTCCTGGGATTGCCGGCATTCACCTCCTGGTGTATATCTGGGTCCTAACAGTCCATGGACCAATACTGGTCCATGCCTGGGGGTTGGGGACCACAGTCCTATACTGTTCCCCATTTGGGGCTTCTAAGGTTCACCAGCAGCATTTTCGTTATGTGCAATCTAGGGGCCTAGTCCACCCACAGGTCTCCCCTCCCCTCTCAGCAGCAGCCTCTTCTCCTGACCCTGGGCTACTTCCACTGCCCAGCTCAGCATGACCCAGGGGCCTCCCCCAACCTGGCCTTGCATTTTTGCCCACTTAAGAACATTTTAGCTGCTATTTAAGTCCTTGTCTTAAGAAGGGAAATAAATTATCTTGGTCTCATAGGAGTCCAGGTCCCCTCTTCCCGAATGTTCAAGTTCTTGACAGAGATTCTTCAATAAGAAGAAACTGGTTTTCTCCCCAGTTAGACTTCTCTGTGGAAAGGGTGAGACCTGAGGAGTCAGACACGTGACTGAACCTCGTTTTGGAAAACTACTGAGGCCTTGGGCAAGACCCTTTCTCTTCTAGACAGCCCAAGAACCAGATGAAGATGATGTCCCCTGCCTGGGAAGATGGCTGTAGGGTTCACATTGCCATGTGGGGATGCCATTGTGTCAGAATCAGCACCTTGTGTGGTGCCGACCATAGGGTGGAAACAAAATGTCTGTTGATTACGTTTCTGAAAGCCTCTGTTGTGTCAGTCACTAGGTGCAGTGTCCAGATTCTGGCACTGCCGCTCGCTGGTTCCATTTGCCCTGCAGCCTCCTGAGGATGACTGACAAAGATGTCACCGACATCCCATGTCCTGCCGCCAGCCCATGCCCACACTATTGGCCATGGTTCCCACCACCCCCCATTTTTCTAGAATTTTCCTGTGAGTGAACCCTCCTATTTTGAGCACACCATCTTCTTCCTGATAGGACCAGTGTGACACAGAGCACACTGCGGACTGTGTGGCCCTCCTTCACCTCCAGGAAGGGATCTCCAGAGCAGGGCCAGTTGGCGAGCACACTTTGTTCACGCTGGACCCAAACCAGGCTGCTCCCATTTTCCAAAGACTCTGGATAATGGGGTCTGACCACAGCCTCCCAAAGCCCAAGTGAGGGGTGAGAGCCCATCAGACTTGCTCTTGGGATGAACCTGTTACGGAAAGGCAGGAGGGAGCCCTGAAGACCCCACGCAGCAGACAGCCTGGAGCTTCTCCACTGCCCTTCCTTACCCCTGCACTTCAGAATTGTGGTTTACAGGAAAAGTTTCCATCTTTCTAGGGTGCTACCTCTACTTTTATGCTAAATATTATTTAATAGCTATCATTTGCTAAATACTGACAAAATTTTTGCTTACTTTGAATACATATGGGGTTATAGAAAAGAGACCAAAACATTCAGAGAGGTTCGGTCTTATTTTAAAAATCATAATACCCAGAACCCAGAATTATTAAAAAGAAATTCCTTAACTCACTGAAGCATAAATCTGAAATTTATTAATAGTACCCAGTCATTGCTGAAGAAGCGAAACGTTTTATTTTCTGAAAGGTGTGTATTCCAAAGAGCTACTTGTATTATTGCAGGGCAGAGGTTGCTAAACTTTCTTTTATAGAATTTAGAGCTATCTATTGGAGATACTGTTGCCGTCAGCACTTCTTATCTGAACACACCTGTGTCAACAGGATTGCCATCTGAGAAAACTCAAGTGCAGAAGTGCTGTTTACATTAAGACTTCAGTCTGAATCAAATTTCAGCTGCCACAAGACTCTGTTTACTTTGGTGCCACTGTTCTTGGTGTCCCAAAAGTAAATCTTGTGGCACATTTCAGTGGTCTAATGCTTCTGGCTCACTCTTGGACCACTTGGACTGAACTACTGATCACAGTCAAACTCAGCTTAGAATCTAAACTCACCAAGAGCTGGCTTAGCCCGTAACTAGCTCACAGGAATCACTGAATAAATTTAGCTGCTCTTCTTGTTATTCTAAGCCTAGCAATGTTTTGAGTTATCTTTCGGTTTAAGAATTTCACAGAATAAGTGTATATTATGCATTTCTATAATTACTAACTTGAGGTAGGGTTTGGGGAATTGGGGAAAATGGGAGAAAACAAGAGTGTCCCCCCTTTCTACCACTGAACGCAATCTCCCCGTTGATGTATTCCCTACTACTTACACGAAGCATGCTCCGTATTTGGAACCTAGTAGGAATAGAAACCCTACCTTTAGTGCTGTATTTTGCCATGTACAATGCGATCCTGTATATAATATGTGCCAACATTTTTGACCCATTTTTTTTTTTCAGGAAAAAAAACTTTCATTTTAATTTTTTAATTCAAATTTGTGTTTGTTTATGTTCAGGTACTTGTGTTTTGTATTATAAAGGAAATTTAGCGTTTATTTTTTAACATGCTATGATACAAGAAATTTGATGTGCTGGTAACAAATAGTAGTACTCATGAATAATGCACATCCTTATTTTTCCCTCAAAAATTTGGGCAAAAGTGGGTATTATGCATGGCAAAATATGTGATTTTATTACCATGAAAGGTGTGGTGAATGCATTTCTGGGAGTTGGACTTGGGATATTCGAGGGAACAAGGCACTTTTCTGGATCTGAGAGAGAAGTCCTCACCTTCAGGAAGAGAGAAAACCATTTCCAATCATCACCAACCATCAAATTGAGGGGATGATGTGAGTTGCAAATGATGTGTTAGGAGAGTGGTTCTCAACCTGTGGGTCGTGACCCCTTTGGACTGTATTAAAGGTTTGCAGCATCAGGAAGGTTGAGAAGTACTGTAATTTAGGACTATATTTCTGAAGCTGCAAGGTGTATAAACAGAGTGGTGGTCACCCAGAGAAGTCCATGTCCTAACCTCTGAAACTTGTAGATATATTCCCTTGGCAAAAGGGACTTTGCAGAGATGATTAAGGACCTTGAGATGGGAAGCTTTTTCCTGGCTTATTCAAGTGGACCCAATATAGTCACGAGTGGCCTAAAAAAGAGTCACAGGAAGAGGTGTGAAGGTGGAAGTGGTGGAATGACCCTTGACTGGAGGGGCCCTATGCTGAAGCATGCGGCAGCCTGGAGAAGCTAGCAAAGGTGGGGACACGGCTTTTCCCCTAGAGCCTGAAGACACAGCCCTGCCAGTACCTTGATTTTAACTCAGTGAAATCCACCTGGGACTTCTGTCCTCCAGAACTGTTGTATGAACTGGGTGTAGTGGTGGGCACCTACAGTCCCAGTTACTAGGGAGGCTGAGGCAAGAGGATCACTTGAGCCCAAGTGTTAGAGATTGCTGTGAGCTAGGCTGATGCCACAGCACTCAACCCAGGGCGACAGAGTGAGACTTTGCCTCAAAAAACAAATTAATTAATTAGTCAGTTAATAAATAATTTAATGAATTAAAATAAAGGCTGGGTGCAGTGGCTCACACCTGTAATCCTAGCACTCTGGGAGGCTAAAGTGGGTGGATTGCTTGAATTTAGGAGTTCAAGACCAGCCTGAGCCAGAGCGAGACCCCATCTCTAAAAATAGCTGGGTGTTGTGGCAGGTGCCTGTAGTCCCAGGTACTTGGGAGGCTGAGACAAGAGGATCACTTGAGCCTAGAAGTTTGAGGTTGCTGTGGGCTATGACGTCCTGGGACTCTACTAGGATGTCAGAGTGATACTCTGACTCAAAAAAAAAAGAAAGTAAATAAAATAATAATAATAAAAAGCAACTGTAGGATGGCACTGTTTCAAGCTACTCAGTCTGGGGTATTTTGTTCCAGCAGTAATAGGATGCTTAAACACACGCGTTTGCCTCAATCTATGCAAATATAGATCTTTAATCACTATTTATGCATAACTAAGGCTCAAAATTCTTTAAAATTATTTTTTATTAAATCATAACTTTGTACATTGATGCCTTTATGGGGTTCAGGGTATTTCTTTGATATACAATGTGAAATGTTTGCATTGAACTAAGTAACACATCCATCACATTTATACTCATTTCTCAATAGTTGTGAAATGTACCATTGCATCATGTACACTAGGTGAGGTCCCCCCAAATACCCTCCCTCCTTCCGTGTCCCCCCTCCCCTCCCTCTCCTTTTCCCTTCTACTTTCTGAACTATAGCTATGTCTTGCCATTCATAGGAGTGTGTAGGTGGTTATATATTGATTTCACACTAGTATTGAGTACATTGGATACTTTTTTCCCCATTCTTGAGATACTTTACTAAGAAGAATATGTGCCAGCTCCATCCAGATAAACATAAAAGAGGTGAAGTCTCCATCCTTTCTTATGGCTGCATAGTATTCTATGGTGTACATATACCACAATTTGTTAATCCATTCATGGGTCGATGGGCACTTGGGCTGTTTCCATGTCTTGGCTATTATGAATTGGGCTGCAATAAACATTCTGGTGCAAATGTCTTTGTTGTAAAATAATTTTTGATCATCTGGGTATATACCTAGTAGAGGAATTGCAGGATCGAATGGTAGGTCTACTTTTAGTTCCTTGAGTGTTCTCCAAACTTCTTTCCAAAAAGGTTGTATTAGCTTGCATTCCCACCAGCAATGTAGAAGCGTTCCCTTCTCTTCACAGGCACACCAACATCTGTAGTTTTGGGATTTTGTGATGTGGGTTATCTTACTGGAATTAGATGATATCTCAAAGTGGTTTTGATTTGCATTTCTCTGATGATTAAGGAAGATGAGCATTTTTTCATGTGTTTTAGGCCTTGTGCCTGTCTTTATCAGGGAAGTTTCTGTTCAAGTCTCTTGCCCACATAGAAATGGGGTTATTTAGTCTTTTCTTATTGATTAGTTTGAGTTCTCTGTCTAGGTATCAGACCTTTGTCAGAAGCACAACCTGCAAAAATCTTCTTCCATTCTGAAGGTTGTCTGTTTCCTTTACTTACTGTGCTCTTGGCTGTGCAAAAGCTTTTTAGTTTGATCAGATCCCAGTAATATATTTTTGGTGTTGCTTCAATTGCCCAGGTTGGAGGGGTCCTCCTCATAAAATATTCTCCCAGGCCGATTTCTTCAAGTGTTTTCCCTGCACTCTCTTCTAGTATTTTTATAGTTTCATGTCTTAAGTTTAAATCATTTATCCAGTGAGAATCAATTTTTGTTAATGGTGAAAGGTGGCGGTCCAATTTCAATCTTCTACAGGTTGCTAGCCAGTTCACCCAGCACCATTTGTTAAATAGGGAGACTTTCCCCCCAGACTTTCCCCCCTCCCTATTTGTTAAATAGGGAGACTTTCCCCCCTATTTTTGATAGGCTTGTCAAAGATCAAATGATGATAAGTAACTGGGTTCATCTCTTGGTTCTCTATTCTGTTCCATAAATCTGCCACTCTGTTTTTGTGCCAGTATCATGCTGTTTTGATCACTATAGATTTATAGTATAGCCTGAAGTCTGGTAATGTGATATCTCCTAATTTGTTCTTATTTCTGAGTAATGTATTTGCTATTCAAGGTTTTTTTCTGATTCCATATAAAACAAAGTACTATTTTTTCAAGTACTGTAAAGTATGACAATGGTGCTTTAATAGGGATTGCATTAAATCTGTAGATTGCTTTGGGTAGTATGGACATTTTAACAATGTTGATTCTTCCCAGCCATGAGCGTGGTATGTTTTTCCATTTGTTACTGTCTTCAGCTATTTCTTTTCTCAGAGTTTCATAGTTCTTTTTATAGAGATCTTTCACATCCTTTGTTAGGTAAATTTCCAGATATTTTATCTTCTTTGGCACTATTGTAAAAGTAATAGAGTCCTTGATTGTTTTTTCAGCTTGACTATTGTTGGCATATATAAAAGCTACTGACTTGTAAGTATTGATTTTTTATCCTGAGATGCTGCTGTATTCCTTGATCACTTCTAAGACTTTTGAAGTTGACTCCCTGGGATTTTCCAGGTATAGGATCATATCATCAGTGAAGAGTGAGAGTTTGATCTCCTCTGACCCTATTTGGATACCCTTGATCACCTTCTCTTGCCTGATTGCGACAGCTAAGACTTCCATTACTATGTTGAATAGCAGTGGAGACAGTGGGCATCCTTGCCTTGCTCCTGATCTGAGTGGAAATGTTTTCAGTTTTATTACCATTCAATATGATATTGGCTGTGGGTTTGCTGTAGATGGCCTCTATCAGTTTAAGAAATGTCCCTTCTATGCCTATTTTCTTAAGAATTCTGATCATGAAAGGATGCTGGATATTATCAAAGGCTTTTTCTGCATCAATTGAGAGAATCATACGGTCTTTGTTTTTTATTTTATTGATGTGATGTATTATATTTATAGATTTGCATATGTTGAACCAACCCTATAACCCTGGAATAAAACTAATTTGATCATGGTGTATAATTTTTTTGATGTGTTGTTGAATTCTGTTTGCTAAGATCTTATTGAATATTTTTGCATCAATATTCATTAGTGATATTGGTCTATAACTTTCTTTATTTGTTGGATCCTTTCCTGGTTTGGGTATCAGGGTGATATTTGCTTCATAGAATGTGTTGGGAAGTATTCCTTCCTTTTCTATGCTTTGGAAAAGGTTGTATAATACAGGTACTAGTTCCTCTTGAAAGATTTGATAGAATTCAGATGTGAAGCCATCTGGTCCTGGGCTTTCCTTTTAAGGGACATTTTGTATTGTTGATGCTATTTCAGTGTTTGTATATACAGTATATACAGTGGTTGATATAGGTCTATTCAAGAGTTCTAATTCTTTCTGTTTGAGTCTAGGAAGGTGGCATGCTTCCAGGTATTGGTTCATTTCCTTCATATTTTCATATTTCTGGGAATAGAGATTTTTGTAGTAATCATTGAGGATTTTTTGAATTTCTGAAGTGTCTGTTGTTATTTCTCCTTTGTCATTTCTGATAGATGATATTAGGGATTTTAATTTTCTATTTCTGGTTAGGTTGGCCAAAGGTTTATCAATTTTGTTAATTTTTTCAAAAAACCAACTTTTACTTTCGTTGATCTTCTGAATGATTCTTTTGTTTTCAATTTCATTTAATTCTGCCCTAATTTTGGTTATTTCCTTTCTTTTGCTGGATTTGGGGTTGGAATGTTCTTTCTTTTCCAGATGCTTGAGATGATCCAATAAATTGTTGGCTTTCTCTCTTTCTGTTTTCTTGAAGAAGGCTTCCAATGCTATAAATTTCCCTCTTAGGACTGCCTTTGCAGTATCCCACAGGTTTTGATAATTTGTGTCTTCGTTATCATTTTGTTCCAAAAATTTGGCGAATTCCTTCTTAATCTTGTCTTTGACCCAGCTATCATTCAGCCTAAGATTATTTAGCTTCCATGACTTTGTTTGAGTATGAACATTCCCATTGTTGTTGAGTGCAGCTTTTATTCCATGGTGGTCCAAGAAGATACAGGGAATAATTTCTATACGTTTAAATTTGCTGAGATTAGACTTGTGTCCTAGGATATGATCTATTTTGGAGGATGACTCAGGCTGATGAGAAGAATGTATATTCAGTTTTATTAGAGTGAAATGTTCTGTAGAGATCTGTAAAGTCCATTTGTTCTAGAGTCAGGTTTAAGTCTAACATTTCTTTGTTTAGTTTCTTCTGAGAGGATCTATCCAAAACTGTCAAAAGGGTGTTAAAATCTCCAACTATTATACTGCAGGAAGATATCAAGTTGTTCATATGCATTAGGGTCTGCTTTAAAAATTGAGGAGCATTCTGGTAGAGTGCATAAATGTTAATTATTGAAATCTCTTCATGTTGGGTGTTTCCTTCACCGAGTGTGGATGGGTATAGGATGGCTTGACTTAGAACATGGACAAGAATTTCCTGTGGAGGGCAGGGGTGAGGAGGCAACTCTTATCAAACAGAAGCACAGGGGGCCTGTGATGTCACCCTGGGAAGTCACACTGCAGGGATGGGGATGGGGGTGACTGGAGCAAAGTCAGTCTGCTCCAACACAAGCCACAGAGGCAAGCCTTGACTTTCCAATTGGAGAAGGCTAGTGTGTCCCCACAGGCAGTGGGGGAGGGCTGAGGCCCCACCACTCCCAGCAGTGTTGGGGACCACACAAACGGGCCTGCAACAAGGAGGTGCTTCCTAGGTGGACTACTGTCCAGGTGAGCTCCTGCTCTGTTTTCTGTTCCAATTTTCTTAGCTCTGTCTCATCAGGACTACCGTGACAGCAGATGCCCTGTCTCACTGGGTCTGTCTACTGTCCACATCACTGATGTGAGTGTCCCCCCACAGATAGCCTTGCTTTCAAGCCCTGCACACTCGCCCCTTCCCACAGGTAAAGCCCTGCACCTGGGCTGGTGACTGCTCCACCCTGCAGTCCAGCCATGTGACTTGTTCCCATTCTTTCTTCACATCAGCCCTTTCAGAACTCCACACTCCCCCTCTCAGAACTCCACGCTCCTCCTCTCAGAACTCCACGCTCCCCCCTCTCAGAACTCCACGCTCCCCCTCTCAGAACTCCACGCTCCCTCCTCTCAGAACTCCACGCTGCCCCCTCTCAGAACTCCACGCTGCCCCCTCTCAGAACTCCACGCTCCCCCCTCTCAGAACTCCACGCTCCCTCCTCTCAGAACTCCACGCTCCTCCTCTCAGAACTCCACGCTCCCCCCTCTCAGAACTCCACGCTCCTCCTCTCAGAACTCCACGCTCCCCCTCTCAGAACTCCACGCTCCCCCTCTCAGAACTCCACGCTCCCCCCCCTCAGAACTCCACGCTCCCCCCTCTCAGAACTCCACGCTCCCTCCTCTCAGAACTCCACGCTCCTCCTCTCAGAACTCCACGCTCCCCCCTCTCAGAACTCCACGCTCCCCCCTCTCAGAACTCCACGCTGCCCCCTCTCAGAACTCCACGCTGCCCCCTCTCAGAACTCCACGCTCCCCCTTCTCAGAACTCCACGCTCCCTCCTCTCAGAACTCCACGCTCCCCCTCTCAGAACTCCACGCTCCCCCCCCTCAGAACTCCACGCTCCCCCCTCTCAGAACTCCACGCTCCCCCCTCTCAGAACTCCACGCTCCTCCTCTCAGAACTCCACGCTCCCCCCCTCAGAACTCCACGCTCCCCTCTCTCAGAACTCCACGCTCCTCCTCTCAGAACTCCACGCTCCCCCCTCTCAGAACTCCACGCTCCTCCTCTCAGAACTCCACGCTCCCCCCTCTCAGAACTCCACGCTCCCCCCTCTCAGAACTCCACGCTCCCCCTCTCAGAACTCCACGCTCCCCCTCTCAGAACTCCACGCTCCCCCCTCTCAGGTCCCCTCAGACCCTCTACTGCTGCCCTCAGCAGCGGTTGTTCTACTTCTGGAAAATGTCACAGAGCCTCTTCATCACATGATCCTTCTCTAATAAGGTGAGGTGTGTGTCACTTTACAAAGAGCCTAGCAAGTTCTGTACCAGACTGAATGTGACCACTCCAGAAGAGGGCTGGAAGGGGCAGGACCGCGGAGGGATGAGGTGCCTGGTGTCCCACACTTGTTTCCATCTTTTTTTCCCCAAAAATAGAGAAACTTTGATCAAGCAATATGAAAAGTGCTTTTCTTTCCCAGTCAGGGGCACTTTACAGAAAGTTCACAAAGTCCTTGTTTCTGGAGAGGCTCTTGCTGCAGCTGTTTCTTGCCTGATTTGACGATTTTTTTTTTTCCTGCTCATATTTGAATGTTTTACCACATTTCCTTCCCTCAGGTCTCTGCTAAGCCATATGTGCCTTAGAAAAATGTCCTCCTTTAGGCTGGATGCTGCCCTGGGAGGCCTGGCTGGCTTGACAAGTGGACAGGGCTTTGTTCTGATCTGTTCCTGGGTGGCAGCACTGCTTGGCAAGCAGAGGGTGGGCTGCCTTCCAGCCCCCTGGGCTCCTCTTTGGCGGACGGTTCTGCGGGCACAGCCTGTACACTGGGGCAGGGGTCCTGCCGTCCTTCACAACGGTAGCGCCTTCCCCACTCACAGAGGACCTCTACTTCTCTGCCACTCTGACAAACAGTGGCATTAACACAGACCACGCTGGTGTGTGGTTTTCAGAATGCCACTGTCATCAGCCACTGCTGCCTTTCCTGCACCACTGCTAAAAGCAAAAGAGTTATCGGTTCTTCAGAACTATGAAAATCAGGTAAACTCCAACAGCAGGAAACTGGAACTGCGGGGAGGCCAGCACTCACAGGAGAGCATGGGCTTTATAAACGACTTGGCACTCCCGGTGCCGCTGTCAGGACAGCTCAGCCCTGGGGACCTCACACACAGGGCACCAGGCAATGACTTGGCAGCAGCCAATCTGAGTCCTGGAAGACACGTTGGGGTCTTTTCAGAACACCCGGCTCTGGCCAGGTGAGGGCTTTGTGCCCAGCCCCTCAGGAGAGAGATGTGGGACATGGAACCACTCAGCTGTGGTCCAGATCAGCACCCGGCCGTGGCCCTGCCTGGCCTTGCAGTCAGGCATGTGGGACAGGGATGGGAGGGGCTCCTTGGCTGCCCATCCTGCCTGCCTATGTGAGTGGCAAGCTGTGTGGCTGTGCCTGTCCCAGCCATCACTCAGGTCTCCTGTGGGCTTTGCAGCCTTGCCATCGCCTTTGATTAAGGCAGCTCCTCCCACAGCTGGGCACCTGCTGCTCAGGCCCAGGGCAGATCTTGGTCAGCGTGTTCCTTTCCTGGGGCTGCCACTCCTAGGGGTGGCTTCAAAAATTGGAAAGGTATCATCTAACAGTTCTGTGGGCTGAAGGTCTGAGACTCAACTGTTGGGGGGCTGCTTGCCCCGGAGGCCTCTCCTCCAGCTAGCATGTTGCTGGCAGTCCTTGGCTTTCCCTGGCTTGTGGAAGTATCGCTTGATCTCTGCCGCCATCTTCACCTGCTGTTCTCCCTGTGTGTGAGTCTGTGTCCTAATTTTCTTTCTTCCTAAGAACACGAGTCACGGCAGATGAGGACCCCACTCACCCCACTATGGCCTCACTGTAACTAATTATACCTGCAACTACCCTATTCCTAAATAAGGCACGCTCTGAGGGACTGAGGGTTCCAGCTTCAACATATGAATTTATGGGGGGAGGGGCACACAATTCAGCATAAAAGGCCATCTGCACTGTGCAACTTACTGCTTTAGAACACAGATATTCTCCCACCTTTTAAAAAGGTCTGTACATATGGTGTCTAAAACCACAGGCATAGGAGGCCTGAAATGGCTGTCTCTATAATCTATCTATGACTTTTAGCATCTTGTTCCTATAATCACAGATGTGAACATTCCTGTTCTCCTTCAGAAAGAACTTGCTGCTTTAAAACATATCTCTCTTCCAGGTTAAAGACCCTGGAAGAGAGAAGGGAAGCAGCTCTCAGGCCCCTGGAGTGAATATATTAGCACTGGCCCTGCCAATATTGTCTATTGTCACAGGAGAAAACAATGCCAAAGACATACGTGTCGCTAAATTGAAGGAGCCAGTTTCCTAGTCTTTGGGGGTGGTGGTGGTATTTTTGAGGCAATTAAGTTAAAGACCCGAACTTTTACACACAAAGACTTTTCTATTTTTTCCTGTGATAAATCATGACCAAAAAAATGCTTTCCTAAGTCATGTGAATTATGAAGTTAGGCTGAACTATGTACAGAATGCAAGTTTTTTGGCAATGTGATTTTTAGCTTGTACATGCCCTCATTCCCATTGTGAAGTATTTGTAAGAAAGTTCTAGAAGTAGAATGCTTTTCAAATATTATGTGTATTTTAAATTTTATTAGGTGTTATCTAATGATCTCCATAGACATATTAGATGACTTAATGTTTTCAGTTTTCTCTTATAATTTAAAAATGAGCGTGCATAGAAGAACCGGCTATTTTTTTTTTAAAAGGAGAAGTTGAGGGTGGACGTGATGGCTCACACCCGTAAATCTTAGCACTCTGGGAAGCCAAGGTGGGTGGACTGCTTTAGCTCAGGAGTTCGAGACAAATCTAAGCAAGACAAGACCTCATTTCTAAAAAAATAGCCGGGTGTTGTGGCGGCGCCTGCTCCCAGCTACTTGGGAGGCTGAGACAAGAGGATCACCTGAGCCCAGGAGTTTGAGGTTGCTATGAGCTATGATGCCAGGGCACTCTACCAAGAGTGACATAGTGAGACTCTGTCTCAAAAAAATGGAATAAAATAAAATAAAAAAGGAGACGTTTAATGTTATGCATGAAGATTGCCTGGAAACTTTGTCCATGAAACCACAGCTCAGTGTCAGGGTACCACGAGCATAATTTTTAGAATTCATTTGAGGAGAATTGCCTGTGTTTATTCTATTACTTTGAATGTTCCTGATTTTGTAATAGAACTTTTTCTCTCACAGCTCTGGAGGCTAGAAGTTGGAGATTAAGGTGAATCTAATATTATGCCTTGGGTGTATTTTCTACATACCAGATCTGTTATTAAATGAATCATTTAGAATTGATTTGAACTATAACCAAAAAATCCATTTGTCAAGCTGGAGGAAGACACTGGTCACCAAATGTAGCACCTAAGCTGAGGATGCAGGCTGCAATGGAGTTACCTTTACACCTGGTGAACATTTTCTTTTCTTTTTTTTTTTTTTTTTTGCAGTTTTTGGCCGGGGCTGGGTTTGAACCTGCCACCTCTGGTATATGGGGCTGGTGCCCTACTCCTTTGAGCCACAGGCGCCGCCCTCATTTTCTTCCTCAAGTCATACATAGGTGATGGACACATTTCAGAAAGAACATTGCCTGTTATCATTAGGGGGTTGAATAGTGTCCTCTCCAAACTCATGTCCTTTCTAGAATCTCAGAATGGGACCTTATTTGGAAATAGGGCCATTGCAGATGTGATTAGTCAATACAAGGTCATACTGGGGTAGGGTGGCCTTCATTCAATGTGTGTGGTGTCCTATGAAACACAGATACAGCAGTGACAGTGGGTGACAATGGGAGCAGACACTAGAGTGATGCTTCTACTGGCCAAGAAATACCAAGGTCTGCCAGCAACACCAGAAGCTAAGAGAAAGGGAACGTGGCTCTGCGATTCTGGACTCCTGCCTCCAGGACTGTGAGGAACACACTGCAGGTGTTTGAAAACACCTGGTTAGTGGAACTTTTCTTAGTGGCCATAGGAAATTAATACATCATGCAGATTTATGTGTTTTGATTAAATAGGAAAAAAGCTTATTTTCCCAAGAACATCTCAGATGTACAAATGTCTGCTATGTCCTGACAGAGCTTATAATAACATCTTGTCATTCAAGACAGAGTGTAGACATTTTCAGTGCTCAGTTTGAGAACTTCTACTATGCACTCTTATGTAAATACATTGTATGGATTTTCTAGTCTTGCCCGCACTCCTTGAGCCAAAATTCCCTTAACGGCTGTGTTGTCACACATCCTCACCTCGTAAATGGATGACTCTAAACCTTCTCTCCAGGGAGAGCTTGCTTTCCTCAGCCTGTAGGGGGTTTGGGCAGTTTGAATCTAGGAACATGGGGAGGAACCAGGCCCTCCTTCTGTAAGTCTCTGCACGATTTTGTCCCTTGTCCGCTCAGCTGTGCCACTTCCTAACCTGAGTCTGGCCTTGAACTCTGTTGCACTCATACCAAGTCCCCAGAACAAGAGCTGCTGCACGCAGAGGTGCGAGCCGGCCCATCTGACCCAGGCCCCCTTATGTCGAACCCACGAGATGGGCCAGCTTTCTCAGTGATAGATTTTCCGCTTCTGAAACCAAGGGACAAAGGTACAAAACAGTGACTCCCTGGTTCTTTGTGTTGCAACCCCAGTATGATGAGTCAACAATTTTCAACTCAACTCCTTACAATACTGTTCTTATTCTGTCACCATCGCTAGGGAGGATGTGGAATGTTCCTCAGACCTCACCCTTGTTTTTATTTCCTTATCAGCTCACCTGGGACATTCAGCCTCTTTCTCGCCTTTCTCTCCTGCAAGGGATGGAATCAAGACGCAATCGTGGGCAGGGGACTGTGGCTCACACCTGTAATCCTAGCATTCTGGGAGGGTGAGGCAGGCGGATTGCCTGAGCTCAGGAGTTTGTGACCAGCCTGACCAAGAGCAAGATCCCATCTCTAAAAATAGCCTGGTGTTGTGGCGGGCACCTGTCGTCCCAGCTACTCAGGAGACTGAGGCAAGAGGATCGCTTGAGCCCAAGAGTTTCAGGTTGCTGTAAGCTATGAGCCACGACACTCTGCCCAGGGTGACAAAAGTGAGAGTCTTAAAAAAAAAGATGCAATTGTGTCTGAGAGCTTCTCCCGCTCTGACACATGGAAAGGTGACTGGCTGGGCGGTCTTAGCTCCATGGTTCCATATCACGCATCCTGTCCCTTTTGCTAGGGATGTTTCCTGGTAGCTCGACCAGCCAAGGCAGTAAGCCCTCTATTTGTTTTCTGTTCTTCATGGAATGGTGCAGTGACTCAGAGATAAGGCAGAACATTATTAATCAAAAAAACCAAGGAAACAAAAAAATCACATAATTCTACTCTCTTGGTAGGCGTGTGGCATGGGTTTGGCATGGCATCTAAGGCTTGTACATCCTTCAGCTTTGACAAAAACTCCTTGTGGCAGCTCTCACTGACCTCATACCATAACCGCAGTGCAGAGTGGGAAAAGGTTTATGGGTTTATGTTCCTGCCCCTTGAGGTTATAAGTTTTTTCACGGCAGGGTTATTTTATATTCTCACGTGGTAAATAAACAGCTGAGTAAATCAGTAATTTGGGCCCACCCTGGGCAGCCCAGCTGGACCACCTGGATTTCTTCCTGCCATTCATTTCTGTTCTCCCCACACTCTTAACATAGCACCGAGAGCCTGCTTTTCAGATCCTACCTGCTAATTTACCCAAAGCGTCATCGTTCTGGACATGTACCCACATGGGCGAGTTGGGGACCAGACTGTACTAGATCTTCCCACAGTCTAATTTTAGGACACAGCAGAAACCTGTGGACATGGGCAAGGGTCCAGTCTAAGAGTGCCCAGTCATCCAGAGGCATTTAGAACCACAGTTCTCAAAGTGTCATCCCAGGAGCAGCAGTGGCAGCGGCATCACCTGGGAACGTGAGCTCTACCCCAGACCTGCTGGACCAGGGGATGACAGGGGACAGCAACAGGTCAGAGTAAGCCCTCCCTCAAGTGAGCCCCACGCGTGCCCAGGTTTAAACAGCCAAAAGAGCTCCAGGTCAGACATTCTGTTCTTGCTGCTGGCTGGGAGGAAGGAGGCTGTCCCAGAGGTCATGTGCCAAAGGATGCCTTTTATGTGGTGCAGCCCCAGCTTCTGGCTATACAAGCAGAGCTTGTGGTAGGAACACCTCCCTGGAACCTCAAGATTGTTCTTTCATTGACCCAAGAGTGTACAGGAAGAGGAGAGCATCTTAAATGGCTGACGTGAGGTACCTTCAAGGCTAGTACATCCTTTCACATTCAGGCAAGCCGCTGCCTTGGAAAAACTCATCCGAATCCTGTAGAAGCCCAGCCAGGAGCCTGAGAGCCAGGAGAGGCAGTTGTATAAAGTATCCTTCACTAAGTGAACAGATGTCCCAAATCTGTAGGCCTTGGAAGATAGAACTCTGTAGAACTGGAAGCTTCAGACCTAATTTAGCATATGCACTTGCTAAGTTTCAGAGAAGAGAGTGAGGTGGGGTGAGAGGAAAGAGACCAAATAGTCAGAAGCTTCAGCAAAAGCATCCCCAGCCCCACAAAGGCCTCGAAGGCCATCTTTCCTTCACTATGGCTTCTCCCCAGCCCAGTAAGAAGTCCTCTGTCATTCAACGGAGTCACCCCTGGAGACAACAGACTTCTCTCCACCCCGACTCTGATAAGCACACAGATGCTGTAAACTAAGCAAGGGTCAGTGAACAGCAGCTCAGGGCCAAGTCCACCCACTGCCTATTTGTGTAAGGCCAGCAAGCTAAGAATAGTTTTTATGTTTTTAAATGATTGAAAACAAAAAGACTATTCCGTGACTTATGAAAATTATATAAATTCAGATGTCAGGGTCCACAACTAAAGCTTTATTGAAATAGCTCTGTCCAAATGTGTTGTCTATAGCTGCTTTAGACAAGAGTTGAGAAATCACTGCAGAAACCATATGGGTTCCAGGGCCCAAAGTATTTACTATCTGGCATTTTCCAGAAAAGGTTGTCAACCCCTGCTGGAAAATGAAGGGTATGTAGTTCATCATCTCAAGGAGACACCTCAGCCAGGTCTAGCTAGGTCCTGTCACACCCAAAGCAGCTTTCTGTTTATTCTGCTGTTGTGATCAAGTCTAACCAACACCTTCATGGTACAGCTTTGCTCTCATCTCATCCCTCACTTCCCTGATCATTCAGAACTTCTGCCCCTGGGAGGGAGAAACTGCCTCATGTGAGAATCTGTTCCAGCCACATCGTGGCTTGAGCTTAGCTGGAGACACAGGTTTCCCTGAAGGTCACGTCTTCTTTGCTCCTGCCTCGTTTTCAAGCATTCCAAGTGTCCCCTTCAGTCACCAAAGCATCTGAAACAATTCTGGCATAATCTAAACACCAAAGATCAGTTTGTAAGAGGGGAAGTTACTACTACTTTTTTTTTCTTAAAAAGTCATTTTTAATGTATTTCTTTTTTTTTCACTTACCAACCCTTGCTATTGAAAAGTTGGGACTTTAGTAAAAAAACCAAACCTGTCTGCATATAAAATTTTGGTTGCTATCCACAGTTGCAAAAACCCTCAATTGGTAAGGACTAAATTGCAAACTAGAAAGCATCAATTCATGTGGAACTGAACTTCAAAAGCTAAGGAGCAGATACAGCCTCTGACAACTACCATGATTTGAACTGTTAGTAAATCAGTAATTTGGGCCCACCCTGGGCAGCCCAGCTGGACCACCTGCTCAGCATGGGCCAGGGGATTCTAATTCAGCATGGGTGCTATTTGGGACCTGAAGACCAATACACACTTCAGAGCACCTCCTAGAAAAGTTACACAGAGTGGCAAGTGAATGGTGTGTGTGGGAGGGACCCAGAACTCCAGCCCAGGAGGCCACCTGCAGAGCTGAGCTCTGTTGGGTCCACTTTTCTGACAGCCTCCACCCAAGAGGGAGGTTGCAGGTCTTTCTGGAATGAGCACAATTAGCCATAATTAAAAGTCCAAAGTGTGAACCACGACTGCTTCTATTTCTAAACCAGTGAGTGGCTCTGAACCATTCTGGTGTGGTAGGAGCTCCAAGAGCTCTGAGCCCTGAGGCATCAGCCCACCCAGCTGCTGGGGCAGCCGCCAGCATTTCCATCTAATAATTGGGAAAGTCAAGCCCCCAAGTGCTTGCTTTATTGGAGCAAGATCACAAGTGCTGGGAGAGGTAGACCTGGAACATAAATGCAGGCCGGCCAAGCTCAGGTCACTTCCCTCAACCACGCGGCCACATCACCAGCAAAGTGCTGGCTTGCGCCCTCCCATGGCACGATTTAGAGGGAAGTCACTTGACTCAGTTTCTCCATCTTTAAGAAAGAAGAGGGCGGCTCTGGCTCCCTGCATCTGCCCCGAGTCTCTCAGCTGTGTCCCAGAGACCTGCTCGTGCTCCAGCCAAAGGGGAACCAGCTGTTCAACTCCGCACCTGCTCTCAAATCAACCCCCGGACAAGTGCAGAACTGTCACAAAGGGAGGGCCCCGGCTCCTCTGGATCAAGGCTTCCTCCTGAACTCCAGGGTCACCTGGCCAGTCAGAGGCAAGGGAAGTGCAAAGGGGGCCACCCAGCTCCCACCAGACAGACGGAGCTTCTGCTGGCCTTGCTGTCACCTGCACTGACGCAACGCCCAGAGGACTGTGGTCCCTCCAGAAACAACTGTCCCCAACAGGTGGACAGGTCAGTCAAGATGATCACAAACTCAGAGTATGTGTGTCCTGATGCACAGTGACCAGCCAGGAGAGGGCATCAGGTGCTCCCGATATCCCCAGACCCCCACTGACCTCCAGGTCCCCTTACTTCCCTGGGCCAAGACACGTCCGTGCTGTGGCACCACACCCTTCCCCAACTCCAGCGCCAGCCGCTGCGGACAGCAGGACCAGAGTCTGCAGTCCCCATGGCCCCCTGTGGCCCCCTCCCTCCCCTTCCTGAGTTCCACTGAGCCCCGCCAGCCCCGCCTACCTGTGTGGCTCTGGAGCTCCCTGCGACTGGCTGGCAATGAGGAGGACAGCGGACAGGAGCACTTTTTTAAAAGGTGTCGCTCCTCCGACTTGGTTTCAGGCTCTGCCCAGCCCTACCTGTGCAGCAAGAGGTGTGCAAGGCGGAGCGGTCGGGCTCCACCCTCAGGGCGGCGGTGCTGCAGGGAGCGGAGGTTAGCGCCGCCTGAGCTCCACCATGGGACATCTATCCCTAGTGACTGCCCCAGGCCCTCCTGGGGGCCGGACACAGGCACTCTTAGGGGTGGTGAGGAGCCGGGGCCTGAGATTCCCGACGTGAGCTCCAGCCGTTGGGCACCTGGGCTTGTTAAAACACAGACCCCCACGCCCTGCCCCAGACTTGCTGACTCAATAGGTCAATGTTGGGGCTTGAGAACTTGAGACTTTGCCTTTCTTTCTTTTCTTTTTCTTTCTTTTTTTTTTTTGATGACAAATGAGTTTCAAAAATAAACAAATCAGACAGATTTACATTTGACAAGCAAGACTTTGCATTTCTAACAAGTCGAAGGTGATGGGGAGGCTGCTGGCCTGAGAACCACACTTTGGAAACCACTGCACAAGGAACACAGGTGACAGTCCTATGGGAGGAGCACTGGTCTGGGGGGGGGACACTGGTCAGTTGTCTGCGTGTGGGTGTCTTTACTGAAGACTAAAACTTCGAAAGCATTTCTGAAAGATTCTATATTTCCTTTCTTTAAGAATAACAGAAACAAAATAAGAATATAGTGATTATCTTCCTGTCTCTGACTGGGGGGAGGGTGTTCTGCAAACGCTAAGAGGAACACTTAAAAGGGAATGAAGGTGACGATGAAAATAATTCAAACTGCATATAAAACCAGCACATTGTACCTCACGATTGCATTATTGTACACAATTATGATTTAATAAAAAAATATATATATCATTAAAACTGTGAAAAAAATACAAATATATAATTAAAACTGTGGGAAAAAAAGGGGAATGAAGGTGAGTCCTCTGTCATTTTTAAAATCCTGGTGAAATACACATACCGTGGGACCTGCCCCCTCATCTGTCAGCAGCACCGTGTCCACCTGCGCTGTCATCTGCACAGTGCAGTGGCATTAACATTCTCTCTGTTGTGCAGCTGTCACTAGAACTGTCCCATCTTCCCATTAGACACTAGGTCAGATTCCCTCCTCCCTTGGCACCACCGTCCTCCCTTCTGTCTCTATGAACGAGGCGACTCTCCCCACCCCGTCAGTGGGATGCACAGAACTCGCCCCAGGTGCATCCGCGTGGCAGAGTGTGCCCGAATCCTTTCCTCTGCGAAGGGGAGAGCTCCCATCCTCCGCACAAACCACGCCCTGTTTGCCCACTCCCCTGTCCTGTTACCTGCTGAGTCTTAGCAAACGTCCCAGCCACCCAGCCAGCGCTCTGGAGGATAGCGGTGTGAAGGGGGACACAGGCCCTCTTCCCCAGAGGCCGGACCTGCCCTTCTCGGCTTTCTTCACTCACCTGAGGAGGATGAGCCTCTTCAGACGGTCGCTTACTTGACGCTCACAGGGAAGCCGTCAGGGGTACCTAATGGCATGGTGGCTGCAGGTAAAGGGACCTCCTCAGGTAGAAAAATGCACCATCGGCCTAAGGGACAGAGAAAACTTGCTCTGGACGGTCTGGAAGCAGCTTCATAGTTGTTATTCTGTCAGATAAGCCTGGGGTAGAAAGGGGTCTACCTTGTGGTCATTTCTTTAGAGAAAGGGTGTCCAACATGGCTATGAATGTGGCCCAACACAAATTGTAAACTTACTTAAAGCATTATGAGATTTTTTTGATTTGTTTGGTGGAACGCTAGTAAGCAGTTCTCAAGTGTGAACTTTGTAGACAACAATGTTGTGTCTCAATGTCACATAAAATAAATGTATGTAAGTTCTTACTGTTTGTACGCAGTTTTTACATACAGTTTCTTGGCAGCGTGTGGCTTCCAGTGTGTTATCTTCCAAGTGCAGACAGTCAAATTGAAATTGTCACACGTCACATGCTTGTGGTGAGCTGGTGGTAATTATAATTATCAATAATATTTCAACCTACCATTGCAACATTAGGCGTTTAATGTTATTTAGAAGTCAATAAGCATTCTTATTTGATTATTAAGGATACTTCCACACACTGCCCGCCCGCCGTGCTTTATATCGGTCCCCTGCCTTGCCCTGGGTTGGCTGAGAGGTGGAAGGGCCTCAACCTCGCTTTCTATTTTCCTGTACATTAATTTTCATAATAAAAGTGAATCAAGTCCCTTAGCTATTATAATTTTTTTTCAATCCCAGCGTGACTTCTACAACGTTTCAAAAGAGAATAGAATCTGAAAAGTTATGGATAAAGGAAGATTGTCCAATGAAAAGTGGACAAGTGGCTATTTGTTCCTAGAGGTAAATAGTAAGGCCCTCTGCTTAGTTTGTAGGGAATTTGTGCAAGTTTTCAAAGAGTATAATTTGAAACGGCATTTTATGCAAAAACATGCTGCCAGATTTGATGCAGATGAAGGATTGTGTCCTGAGGACAAAAATAGTGAGGCTGAAAAAAAGTGTGTCTTCTTAGCAAAAAAGAATTTTAAAAAGTTACGACTCGGATGGATTCCACTATACAAGCTAGTTATGTGGTAGTGTATTTCATAGTGAAAAAGTCGAAACCATTTGCTGATTTAAGCAACGTATGGAGAACACGGCAGAAAGAATTTGCTCTGAAATAAGGGGGGCTATTTCTCAAATCAGTTTGTCTCACCCCACTATAGCCAGGCAAACTGAAGAAACTGGAAAATCTATCGCAAGAATTTTAGAGAGTAAATTTTAAATTTTATGCTTTGGCAATGGATGACAGACGGCACCGAGGCTACAAACATGGCTCATCTTGCCATTTTAACTAGAGGTACTGATAACAAATATAATCCCACTGAGGAATGGCTTCTTTAATGCCTTAAAAGACACAACTACATCAAGAGATTTATACGAAGTAGTAAAAAAATACGTGAAGGCAATTTTCTTTGTCCATTGTCAACATAGCTAGTATAGTTACTAATGGTGCCCCATAGGTAAAAGAGAGGGACTTGTAAAATTAATAGTTTTGCCACCCAGACTCATACATTTGATCAAGTATCATTGCACAGTATATCAAGAAAATTTATGCACAAAAGCTTTAAAAATGGATAACATTGTGCAAATTGTCATCAAGACGGAGTTTCATAAAGGCCACGGGATTGAATCATCGCCAATTCTAGGAATTCCTTAAAAGTACTAAGGTGACATCATTTACTCTTCCGAAGTAAGATGGCTAAGTAAGGCCAAATGTTGAGAAGATTTTATGATTTACAACATGTTATCAAGTCGTTTATGGTATCAAAAACCAAATCTGTGCCAGTATTTGATGATGAACACTGGCTTACAGATTGAGCATTTTTAGTGGATCTCACTGCTCATTTAAATGAGTTAAACATGCCACTTTAGGGTGAACTCCAGCTTATCAATGCAATGTTTGAAACCGTCACAGTGTTCCAAATGAAAATGAAATCATCGCAAGCTCAAATCACAGCAAACAATGATGCATTTGGACACATTGCCTACACACAGTCCTGTGAACAGCAAAAAATATGCAGCTTTGTTTTTGTATCTGGTATAAGAATTTGAAAACAGATTTCAAAATTTTCAGGAAGATAGTTTTTTGGTGTATTTGCAACTCCATTTTCAATTCACATAAGTATGTTACCTACCAGTTTTCAACTGGAGTGCACAGAGCTGTAATCTGATGTTCAACTTAAAGAAAAATGTGATCCTGTCTCTTTTCTGGACTTTTATAGTCCCTGTCTTTCCAGAGACAAAGATCCTTCACTTCACAATCACGCCTGATTCACGTCATCACTCTTTGGCAGCACCTACATTTGCTAGCAATTGTCTTCAAGAATGAAGCTCATTAAGAGTAAAATTAGAACCCACCTATCTGATGAGCACCTTGGGAACTCACTGGGAATTGCAGCTGCTTCCATCAATCCAGACACTGATGCGGTAGTTTCTCAAATACAATGTCATCCCCTCTAGTTTTCTTTTACTTTTAAAATAAAAAAGTCAACCCCCCAAGATATTTTATTACTTTGACATGTATGTTTTCTATATGAATGATTGCAAACTTGGTACCTGTTTGACAATTTTAATAGACTTCCTGAATGGGCCACTGCATAATTAGGATGATTATATGAGAACTTTTTTGCTTATCTGTGGTGGTGGGCAGCACAAAGATTGTGTATAGACCTTTGGGTTTTTTTCCTTATCCACTTTTGTTAGTGTTTGTGTATTTAATGTGTAGTGTGAGATAGCTCTTCTTCCACTGTGGCCCAGAGAACCCAAAGGTTGGTCACCCCTTCTTTAGAGCACATTTTCTCTGGAGGCGAGTATTTCTGTTGCTGAATGCTGGAATCTTACGCTTCTGGAACACCTTGTTCTGGGCCAGTGGTTCTCAAAGTTGGCTCTTAGGCCGGCCGCCACAGCAGCTCCTGGAAACTTGGGAGGAACAGCAGCTTCTACGGCCCCTTCTAGATCTACAGAATCAGAACCTCTGTGGGTGGGCGCAGCAGACTTCTCAGTAGCTGTAAAGCAGAGTCTGTTTCTTCCACGTGCTTCTTTCATCCTTCATGTAAGCACTATTTACCTACTGTCTCTCAGTGCCCACTCCTGTACTAGCAACTGCTTCGGGCAAACCGTGTGCAACAGAGACAGCCCTGAGCTCTGCCTTATCATTTTTGTTTGTTTGTTTTTTGAGATAGTCTCACTCTGTTGCCCAGACTAGAGTGCTGTGGCATCATCATACCTCACATCAAACTCTTGGGCTCAAGTGATCCTCTTGCCTTGGCCACCCAAGTGGCTGGGACTACAGGCGCCCACCACCAGGCCCTCTGCTGAGAATTGTCGCAACGTGAAAACAAACTTCCAGCTTCCTCTCTTGAGTCAAAATTTTCTTGTTACATGTGTCACCGGACAGAATTCTTCTTCTGTGGGATATTCCTGCTGTGTATAATTAGTCCCTAGGTATTTATGGAGCTTTGGTTTCAGCACCATGTCAGGAACTATGAGCAGATGAAACCCACATCACAGGCTCTCTGAACAGTGCAGCTGGCAGAGATTTAAAGAACCCTAGGGTGCTGTGATCTATGGATCCCTCTGTCCCTGACTCTCAGACTGTGCCATGGAGAACACGTGATAAACTGTCCCACCAAACGGGTGTGAAAAAATGTGGGCCGGATTCATAGACAGAGAAACAACATTTACCAATGTGCAAGGCTCCAAGTGGTCTTTGAAAATTTTTTAGGGAGGAAAAATGTCTTTCTAATGTCACTGTACTAATGTGGGGTCATGGCTGTTTGAGAGTCCACCCTGGGTCATGTGCCAGGACAGGTGGTTTCAGGGACACGGCCACACAATCTGCCTAGGGAGCAGGTGTTTTCATCTCCATCCTGCAGGTGAGCGCACAGATGAAGACAGCTATCAGGTCCGCCACTTGAGGCTTCTCAAAAGTGAACACGGCCTGCACACACATGCTCCTAACTGTCTAAGGGTGAAAGTAGCGCAGGACAGAACTTGCCCATCATAAGTGCACAGTATGATGAGGTGGAGGAAATGTTGGCTGAGGCTTCCAGAATAACCATCTCAAAAACATGTGCATTAGTTAAACGCGTTTCAGCCATCCGTAGGCAGAGAGGACTTTAGCAGTTACATCTTGAATAAACAGCTGGCTTGGGTGAATAGAGACTCCAGATGAAATGCCGCAAGCATGAAGTTTTCTTGAGGCCCTCAGACACCTGGAATGCAGGTCATCACTGTGTACTAGCAGTGCCTGACCAGGACGCTCTTGAGTGGGACTGAGTCTCCCCAGGCTATTTTGCTCACCTCTGAAGGTGTTTCAGACATGTCACATTCATTAGTTTGGTGGCCTGATCCAAGACCTTTGGATGACATATTTGAGTGATGTAAAACATTTCAAGTGGAAAACTTCGGCCTCAGATGTCAGTTCCAGGCACAAAGCAGGACTATTAATAGCAGGACTATTATCTGATATCCAGCTTACCTGATGAGAAACCTCTAGAACCCTAGAGGGTACAAAGAAGGATCTGTTAATCTGAAAATAACAAACACCTTAGAACAGAAGGTGCTTCACTTTTTTAATGACCATAATGTCTTTTTGTCTGTTTATTATGACTTAACCAGCCCTTACAACGACTGAGGTTGAAATAACAGGAACACCACGACAGTGCAGCCCCCAGCCCTTCTATGGCCCCACCTCTGGTGGAAAACTCAGAACTGGCCCAGTCTTTCTCTCTGCTGCCCCTCCCCCTCCCATAACCAAACCTATTGGAGAAACTCACTGGCCACAAGAAAAACCCCAAACTCCCAATGTGGCAAACGAGGTCCTTCACGCTGCAGCCCCGGCTTTGCCCCTAGATGTTACACATGGGGTTCCCCCCAAATAGCCATTTTTTTTTAGCACAGGCTACAACCCCTGCTGGAAATACCCTCCCCTGTTTTGAGATGTCTGCCTTTGTTAAGCTGGCCTGAGTCTCCCCAGTGCTCTGTGTATTGTTCCGGTTCAGACCCGGATGACATGAAACTACCATGAGGGGCCCTCACCATACAGCACAATGTGGCCCACAGTGGGGGCAGCAAGAGGACTTGGGGAGAGTCCAGGGGGAATGCTGTGCTCAACTTGTGACTGTGCTATGTGGGTGGTTCCATTTCACGATGACCGCAGTCATCTGCTTCTCCTGGCTTCCTTGTTTGCATTGAGAGAAGGCGGGAAGAAGGGAAAACTGCCGACAGAAGGGACTGGGTTTAGAGGTGTGTCCCCGGCCTTGAGCACAGAATCATACTTTTCCAAATGACTGATAATGATGAAAAAACAGGTACTGAAAACACTATTAGTTACTGTTCCTCAACAATAAGGTGTATTTCATGGTCACCCAGGTAATTGTGTGCCACTCAGAATGATTAAATGTCAGATGAGCTCACATCTAAAGTCACAAATTCATTGTCTATGATGGCCCAGAATCTTGCAAAAGTTTTTACTGGGTTACCTATTATTTATTCACTACCAAGTAAACAGAGAATTGGACACAGTCCGGGCACTGTGATGGTGAAGTCCAGGTGCCTGGAGAATGCTTACGGGGAGTAACAGCTCAGCAAGGTCCTGGGGCCAACGCTCTAAGTGTAAGTCTGCAGGGAGCCCCTGCAGCTTCAGGGGAGAGTTTGGGGCAAGAGAAGGGTGAGAAGAGTCCAGGGTGCCTCTGAAGTTTTTGCACATTGCTGTAAGATTGTTAAGAGGGTGTTGGTTTTTTAAAAAAAATTAAGACACAGCTTGGTCACCTTTACCTCTTAGAAAGCTCACTGTGACAGCTGCCTAAAGAATGAACAAGAGAAGCAGCTCTGAGGGAGGGACTAGTTAGGAAGCTGCTCAGATTTCAAGAACTCGATGGCAGACCTCAAAACAAAGGTAGTGTTAGTGAAGAGGGGAGGAAGAGAGAATCCAGAACCAGGAAGGAGATGAAATAGGAAGGAATTGGTGGGTGCTCAGGGAGAGGAGAAATGTGTCAAGGAGGACTCCTAGCTTCCCAGGGATCCTTCCCTTTCCTACAGAGAGATGCAGGTGGAACAGGCTGGAAGGAGGATGTCAGGCCCTGCCCAGCCCATGTTTTCATCACTCTCCATCTTACTAGTTTGGATGCTTTGGGCTGCAGGTAACAGGAAACCTAGACTAGCACTGGCTTGAGCAACTGTGAAACATGTGCTCACATCAAAAAAGCCCAGAGAGAAGGAGGTCCTTGGGTCTCAGCTCTGCCCTCTGCGTCCCTTGCTTCCTGTCCTGGACAGCTTCCACTTGCCTGGTGTCAAAACCCCGCAGCACTTCCAGGACGAGGAGGAACCTTTTCTAGAACCACCCTCCAGCCTTTCTCCCCGGTCTTACTGGCCGAATGTCTGTTTCGGACCCCTGAAGTCCTCACTAGCCAGTTGCATGAATGGGTGTGTGCAGCTGGGACAGCTGGTCCTGCCCTGCTTCATGGGTAGAGAAGTGCCCAGAGCTTCTGGGGCTTGTCCTGGCCCAGGGGACATGGACACAGAGGACTTGGAGTGTGGGGCCTGACTCTGCCAGGAACTCTCCTTCCTGTTGCTCAATGCAAAGTGCAGGAGAAAAACAAGACAAGCTCCTGACCACGAGGGGAGCCTTCTTATCCACCCGGAGACGGGGACAGCCCTTGACTTTGGGCTCAGGGGTCCCAGGGTGGGCACCGAGAGCAGGTAGACAACTCCAAACTCGTGCCAGCCCGTCATGCAGGTGGCCACTCCAGAAGTGGAGAGCTGCATAGGCCCCAGGGAAAATGTTGGGCTTCAGCTTTGACTCCAGATAGGAAATATGCAGAAGCGACTCTAAGTCCAGAGTGAGGCGGGAGTAGCCAGCTCCCGCCCATGGCTCCCAGCCCCCCAGGCCACAGAGAAGGCTTTGTCCTCCTGCACCCCAGATTCTATGGCCTGGATGTCTTGTGGAGGGGTGGCCTTCCTAAAACGTGAGCCTGTGTGTTTTCTGTTGAAAAACTGGGAGGATAATCCCAAACCCTTAAAATTGGCTTCCCATATTAGGGAAGAACAGCTAGGAGGGACACGCGTAGAAGCCAGACCCCTTCAGATGTACCTTTCCACATACAACTGGGTTCGAGCCATGGGACTGTTTTTCCCACGTGAAGGAAGGAATCTCCCTTCTCCTCCTGTCGGTCTGGGAGGGGCAGCGTGCGGAGGGTGTTGGAGTCACACCCTTGTTGTCATCAAGAGGGGGCTTCAAATCCTTGGAACAAACACACAGCGGAGATGTTTGTGAGACGATCTGCTTTGATGGTAGCCTCTGTCTTTATATATTATACTGTGTACTGTAGAATTTAATCTGACCAAATCACTCCACGAAATACATATCTTAAAGGCGTAAGAGCTGGCTATTCAGACGACACTTTGGTGGAGCTCTAGAACTTGACTTTTGCCGTCAGGATCCTCTTGCCTTTGGGTTGCTGACAAGGGGTCACACAGAACCTCAAAGCTCCATGTATGGAGAAACTTCCTGGGTCTGGTTGAAATGTCCCACTCAGTGGGTCTGGGGTGGGGACTGAGACCTCAGCTCAGCAAGCTCCCAGGGGCTCATCTGCTTCACAGTCCCCATGTCTGTGGTGGGGCCTCCTGTGCTCCGGGAGGGGTGCCACTCAGCATCCTGGCCTGTGCCCTCTCGCTTCTGGTAGCATCCCTACCCCAACTGTGACAACCCAAAATGTCAGCAAACATTGCCAAGTGTTTGATGGGGGAGGGATATTGAGAACCACTGAATTAGATGACTTTCATAGACCCTCCCTAATCTGGGTTTTTATGATCAAGAAAGCCCCTATTGAAACACTTAGTCTAAAAACACATCACTCTAAGGTTGAAAAGATGATGCCAGAGCTGATCTCTAAATGTCCTTTTGAAAATGTAAAATCCCAGGCGGCGCCCGTACCTCAGTGGGTAGGGTGCTGGCCACATACACCGAGGCTGGCAGGTTTGAACTGGCCCCGGCTAGCTAAAACAACAATGACAACTGCAACAACAACAAAAATAGCCGGGTGTTGTGGCGGGTGCCTGTAGTCCCAGTTACTTGGGAGGCTAAGGCAAGAGAATTGCTTAAGCCCAAGAGTTTGAGATTGCTGTGATCTGTGACACCACAGCACTCTACCCAGGGAGACAGCTTGAGACTCTGTCTCAAAAAGAAAGAAAGAAAGAAAAAGAAAATGTAAAATTCCAGATTGATCTGTCTTTCCAACAGCCACATGTTCCAGCCACCCGCAAAGGCCGGCACAGTGGCATATGCAGCCGTAAAGGGATCCTGGCATTTGGCATCACAGGGAGGTGTGGCTGGGAGCAGATGCCAAGTTGCTGGCTCAGGTGCCCTGCAAGGGCACAGTGGGAACCTCCAGGTGGACAAGTGCCCTTCAGCCCAGCTCAGGACCAGAACCTTCCTCATGAGGCAAGAGGGCAATTCACCCTCTCAATCAGCAGAAATCGCTTCTCGCTTTACAAGGGGACTTTGCTCCTTTATCTGAAAGACCCAGGAGGTGTGTGAGGGTTCTACATAGGGGTGGCCCAGCAGGCTGATGACTCAGTGCGCCTCTGTGTCTCTGAGGACAGGACAGCAGCAGAGGGCCAAACACTGCTTCCAGAGATAGACGTGCGGGCCCCACTCGGAAAGGAGGGATGCCTGGGAGGCTGGAGAGCACCCATGGTGCACCAAGGGGTTGATCCATGCAAGGTGCCTACGCAATTAGTGTTTATTGCTCTGAAAGGAAAGTGAGACATTTCAACAGCTGGATCAATTACTGTGCTTCAGATAACAAAGACAAGCTTCTAGGTAGAAAGTTACAACTACCATGGAGAAATTTCCAGAGTGCTGGATGGGTGTAGTGTACTACAGGAAGTGGAGGAGATGAGGGGAGAGAGACAGACTGAACCAAATGGAAGGATAATTCAAAACATTTCGAATTTGTTTTCTCTAAGGAGTAAGAAAGAACACCAAGACAAGCATAAAATCTAGCCTTCTTTAAATGAACCTTTTCTCTTGTATAGTTGACTTCAGAGCCATTTGAATTTGTAAGAAGATACAGCCTTTTTTTGTTTTTACAAGATGGGGGTCTCACTATGTTGCCCAGGCAATAAGGCCAGATCTTGAACTCCTGGGCTCAAGAGACTTTCTTTCCTACTGTAGCCTCCCAGAGTGCTGGGATGACAGATGTGAGCCACCACACTCAGCCTTAGGCTGGTTTTTTTTAGAGCAGTTTTAGGTTCACAGCAAAATTGAGGGGGAAGTAGAGAGAATTCTCACATACTCCCTGCCCCCAGCCTGCAAGAGAGTAGTTCATTGTTATACCCATGAACTTGTCGTTATTAACCAAAGCCCATAGTTCACACTAGGGCTCACTCTCGGTGGTGGACATTCTATGGGTATGGGTACATTTGAACAAATGTATAATGGCATAGTATCACACAGAGGAGTCTCACTGCCTTAAAACTCCTCTGAGTGTTGGTGTCATTATTCTGGGGTTTCTGGGTATGTGATGGGGAATAAAGCAATAGGTAACCAGTAATATTCTAATTCTGCCATTTTGGATGTGCTGAAGGCCAGGATTATCTGTGTGGGGGAAATGGGACACAGATGGAAGGCAGGAGGTTACATGCACCTCTCCATTCTCAGATATGAGTTGGAAATAGCGTTGTGAGCTCATGGTCTAAAGCATTTTATGGATGTGTATTTCCTGGTGCTTCAGTTACAAAGAACTAAAATCAATGACCAACCCAGAGCATCCCCCAGAATGTGCTTTGCAAATTTACAACTAATAAACCCCTGTAAATCCTTGGAGATGGGCTGATTCCATGTTTGGGCTAGGAAATGTGTGAGTCTAGAACATATCATCATGTTAATGGCAAGAACATTCTTGAAGACCATGAGGGTCAGAACAAAAGGCCTTAGGAGCAACCTGAAAAGCTTCGCTGGCCATGATGAGATGGTTTGAACAGCTGTAAGAATAATAGCACAACACAGCAAATATTTTTAAATCCAAGAGTTCATAATGACACTAAAGGGAAAAAAAAAGATTGGTTACTATAAGAGGATGTTAGGGAATTATCTTTTTTTTTGGAGACAGAGTCTTACTCTGTCACCCTGGGTTGAGTGCTGTTAAATCATAGCTCACAGCAACCTCAAACTCTTGGGCTCAAGTGATCCTTTTGCCTCAGCCTCCAGAGTAGCTGAGACTACAGGCACCTGCCACAACACCCAGCTAATTTTTCTATTTTTAGTAGAGATGGGGTCTTGCTCTTGTTTAGGCTGGTCTCGAACACCTGAGCTCAAGCAATCTGCCTGCCTTGGCCTCCCAGAGTGCTAGGATTACAGGTGTGAGCCACTGTGTCCAGCTGGGGAGATTTTCTCACTAGAAGCACCCCAGTAAGCCAGTGAAGACAGAACATCTCCATCTTGCACTCTCTCATTAATTAATGGGCCTGAGCTTCATGACAGGATACTACCTGCCTTTGGATGGAAGAATACACTACCACCTATCAACAGTCTTGCAAAAAGAATCCAAGTCTACGTGTGATGAAGCCTTTAGATCTCATGACCCATTTACAGGAAATACAAAGGACAGAAGAATGTGTTAAGGGGCAGAGACCCCAAGTTTGCATTCTGCAAAATCCAGTGGGAAACCCACTGGACAGGCCCAGGAAATGTATGAGTCTAGAACATACCCAACTAAAAGGTGGAGGGGAAACCTATAGATCTAAAAGGCTTAAAAGAAACATCTACTCCAAAACAAAACTAAAAAAAAGCATGATGTCAATAAGACTATTGAAAAATAACACTGATTGGATGTCTGTTGCCTTTACGGGATAATTATTGATTTTTTAAGTCCAGTGATGGTAACCTTAGCCTATAGAGGCACCTAGTAAAATACATGGGGACAGAAATAGATGACATGCTGGATCCTTGCAACAACCCTTTGCAGTTCACGTGGCCAGAGAGGGTGAGTCACCTGCCGCAAGTGTCCTCGCTAGTAAGCAGCTGAGCTAGTATCTGAACACACAGGCCCATCTGACCCCAGGGACCTCTGGAAAGCTGATAAGCCCTTACCAGAGCCTCCCTGACTTTGGGAAAGTACAAATGTAATCAAGTATAAAAAGCCAATTTTCTTACACCTACCTCATTCCCTCGTGGTGGTGGCAATAACTGGGCGAGGAAGGCTTCAGGTGATGAGGGCTCTTACTGGTACATGCAGAGCTTCAGATTCACATCCATTTCCAGTTATCCAGTGGACAGGGAGACATGAGAGTTTGGAGCTTGGAAGAGGGCTGTGAGGTAGACATGCATTTGGAAGTCACCATCCAGATGACAGAGGTCCTAGTGTGGTCAGCACAGAGATGCCAGATCAGTGTCCAGTAATGGACACTGGAACATACATAAGATTGGTCAAACTGCCAGTGAGTATTGAGCCCTGGGGCACCTTGGAAGGAAGAGTCAGAAGCAGCAAAGGTGCCCCTGGGCATGGGAGGGGACAAGAGAGGGTGTGTCTGGAAGCCCATGGAAGACCAGTCTGGTGGGGCTGATGGTCAGGTGAGGTGAGCCCTGGGGACTGAGCCTGGGGGCACCCAGCAGGAGCAGTGTCGGTGGAGGATGGGTACTGGGCCTGGAGCATGGTGTGTGACTGTGACAGCTATGTCTTGGCAGTGTGGTATAATGAGTGGGGAATCTCCACGGAGCTTTGCATAAGGACTCCTTTTCTGTCATAGGATAGTGGACCACAGCAGCAGTCACAGAAGCATGTTGGGACATGCCTCTCAGGGCACCTGTCTCTGAGTGTCCCCATTGGCGGCCCAGGGGAGCAGCTGCGTGTGCACCCTCCGGCGGGCGGGCCATAGCTTCTCTGTGTAGTATGTGCTGCGGGAAGGCGGCCCTCAAGTGATGGCTGCAGAGAAGGGGTTTGCACAGCAACAGAGGCAAGGCTGCTGGGCCTGGGCAGCCCTCACCACGCAGCGTCCTGCGGGCCCTGCACCAAAGGGGTCAACGTGGAAGCAGCACCACACAGAGGATTCCTGTATTCCTCTCAGGCCTAAAATGACTCCTCCCGCTCCCTCGGAAGGTCGTCCCCTCTCCTTGGTGCAGTTACTGTCACTGTGAGTAAGAGATTAGAAGAGGGACACAATCCACACACAGACCTATTGGGTAGATACATCTTGGAGAGGGAGTTTTAAGAATCATGGGTATTCCCTTGTGTGAATTTCCCCTAGAAGGAGTTTCCAAGGGTGAAATAAAAAGGATAAGGGAATTCCCTGGGCCAGGTGGACTCTTTCTGGAGCGGGATGGTGCTGATACCTCTCTCAAAGCCCACTCTGCTCCCAGGTAAAATCATGAGACAACAGAGCTAGTGGTTGAGAAGTTACAGCTGCTCAGAACTAGGTCCCCATGACATGCAAAGCAGAGCCGGTGGTGGAGTGGGGCTGGCTGAGCGGAGTGCCTGAGACCAGCTGCCCAGAGTGGAGTGAAGACCGTGTCAGGACTGGTTGCTCAACCTTTACTGCAGGGAAGTTCAGCTCGCAGGGAGAGCTTGAAGAGCTGGTAATTCTAGGTGTTCCTACAGCCACTGGGAGTCCAAACTTCCAAGGTTGAGGCCAGCCAGTTTGTGGGGTGAGAAGCAATGGGAGATTCAGGAGACAGAAAATACCAGAAGGAATCATTTGAGATAGTGTCTGGAAGGGAGGACGATGGATGTTTTCACTCTCATTTATATTTTTTAGTATTTTATACACTTTATACTAGGGACAAGTATTGCTTTTATAATTACGAAAGATAGAAAGCTATTCTTGCAAAGAGAAAAGGGGAAAAACGTATTGCTTTTTTAGAACATGGGATTATGCCTAGGAAGAGATTACAGTGATAAATTCATCTATTCCAAGCTAGACAAGTCTAGGAAGTCTAAAATGCCTACAAAACACAGAAAATTTGAGTGCAAGACCTGGGTGGATTCTGTTCTTTATGCTTGAAATGTACACCCTGAAATAAAATTATCTTTTTGAATACTTTAAATACTGTTTTACTTTAAAAGAGTACAGTGTCTCATAAATGTCCAAGTTTTTTCCCCCCCTGCTTTTGAAAGTGTCCCAGTTTTTCTCTCGGCTGTCAGGCTGCTTAGAGCTGAATATTGGGCTTAGTCCCTGTTTGTTTATTTATTTATTTGAGACCGAGTCTCACTACATTGCCCTCGGTAGAGTGCTGTGACATCATAGCTCACAGCAACCTCAAACTCCTGGGCTCAAGTGATTCTCTTGCCTCAGCCTCCCAAGCAGCTGGGGCTACAGGCGCCTGCCACAACACTGGCTATTTTTTTGTTGCAGTTGTCATGGTTGTTTAACAGGCCTGGGCCAGGTTCGAATCGCCAGCCCCAGTGTATGTGGCCAATGCCCTAACCACTGAGCTATGGACACCGAGCCTCCATGTTTAATCTAATATACACAGCTTGACAATTGAGTTCACAAACTTATCCTAGTAAAAGTGCCATACACTTCATTGATGATTATCACTATGGGCACCTTCTAAGTTCTCCCTTTGGGAAGCTGTGTACCAATGCCAGCGGCTCGTCCACCATTAAAGCACTTCTTCTAGGATGAGTTCATGAAATTATCCAACCTGTACAACGACAACAATCTCTTCCTTTCTTTCCTTAATTTCTATTGTTTTATGCTTGCTTCAATGATTTTACTTAGTATGTCTTTTATTACAATCTCCCATAATCCTTTTGGGGAGCAGAATGGGGCATCTTAATAATAAATGATCTTATCTGCCATAGAATCTCTGAAGTCACTCACAGCTGTCAAAGCTGGTGCTCACAGATGGTGATGGAGTTTCACTCGACTAGAACCCGACATGAGTGTTCTCACCCAGTGTTCCCTTCATGCTGCAAAGCTCTGCGTGGGCGTTAAGATGGCAACAGAAGGGCCCTGTCACTTCCACTTCTGGGCACTCCCCATGTGGAAGGTGGGAAGGAGCTTCCAGTCAACATAGGACCTTGCTTCTTGTCCACTCCCGGGGTGTGCATTGTGCAGAACCAGTCAAACAAGGCCACCAACGCTGGTGGTGACAACTACTATTTCCCAATTTTGGTTTCAGAGCAAAGGCTAGTTCCTCCAAAGACTTGCTGTCCTCATTTCTGTTCTAGTTTGGTGATGCTTGAGGGTAGCATTGTCCTTTGGGGGTCTTGAGTCCATGCTGGTGGCGAAGCTGTGGCTTCATCCTCCCTCGTCTCTGGGAATCTCACCTGTCACTCGGCTTGGGGCTAAGAAAGCAGCAGAGACTTGGGCTTAACCAGCAGACATTTATGGTCCCACAGTCCTGGAGGTCAGACGTCCAAGATCAAGGGGTCAGTGGGATTGGCTCAGAAACTTCTGAGGACTCAGGGAAGGGTCTGCCATAGGCCCTGTCCTTGGCCTCAGGAGACCACCTTCTCCCTGGGTCTCCTCTAACTCTTCCCTCTGTCTGTCTGTGTTCACATTTCCTCTGCCTGTAGGGACACCATTGCTATAGGATGGAGACCCACCCTGCTGACCTAATGTTAACTTACTTCCCTCTGGAACGGCCGTGTCACCAAATACAGTTCCATTCTGAGGCACTGGGGGTGAGGACTGCAGCACTGAGTTTTGGGGAATACAGATCAGCCTCAGTGCCTACCCCTCCCATCTCCACAGACGTCCATGTTGCTGGGAGGGACCTGCACCTTGGCTGACCAGGGAACACCCACCCCTCTTGAGCAGCCACTGGCCAAGTCCCCGGGTCAAGCACATCTCCCACCTCAACTGTGTGACCATTGGCAGTTTTCGCCATTTCTCTGGATTCGGTTTCTTCATATACAACCACCTCCTCCCTGACAGGATTGCTCTGAGGATTAAGAGTGGCACTTTTTGTTAAGGTGCCGGCTGCTGGCAGGACCTCGAGAAGCAGCAGTGACACCTGACATGCACTGGTGACGACCCTTCACATGCCCATTGAAGCCACCACCCCTCTCAACCAGTAGGGTCACATTCCAGAAGATTCTAACTGATGCGGACCTCAGGGAACTACTGTACCCACATCCTGGCTTCTTCCTTCCCAGTCTTATAACCCACCACTGGGGCCGCTCTACCCTCTGTGTCCCTCCTCACTGGGAGGCAGGGCTGTGGTGGCTTCCCTTGACGTGCAGAGGGAGATACCAAATGTGACAAATGGAACAGGAAGGTGCAAGCTTGAGACTTTCATGCTGTGCTTCTTGTCCAGTGTTTGTGCAGCCTGACAAGCCCAGACCCCTGCTGGACATCAGGCCAGCCTGTGATATGTCACCTTAGATACTAGGAGCTCAGAGTTGGCCCATCCGCCTCTGTCTGGCCAACCAGAGAGCAGATGACTGCTTGGCACTAACCAAGGCCATCAGGGGCCACTTCTCCAGAAAAGGTAGCCCAGAGGGCAAGACAGGGGCTGGGCCTGGTGCAGGCTTGAGGAGTGTTTCTCAGAGAGCTGTCGGTGGAGGTTGGTGGCATTCAGGTCCTACAACAGGCCATAGAGAAACGAGAGTGGTCTGTCAATGAATTTGGGGAAATCCTATTTGGTAAAGACCTTTCTTAGAAGCCAAGTCCAGAGAAAAGTTGAGAAATCCTATACAGAGAACCTGCTTCACTTCAACTCACTGGGCCAAGGAAGTCCCCCTAATACCTACAAACACCCCCTCCCTGGGAAGCAGCCATGTTCCACAGAACACACGTGGGAAGGGAAGGGATACTGAGCAAGAATCAAGGCTGTGTTTCATCTGGGCCGAGTCTTGGTTTACTCAGGACTTCCCAGAGCCAGTCATCATTTTGTCCTCAGGACCACCCCCAGTGCTGAGGACTGCTGTTACCCCCAGTTTACAGATGGGAGACCGAGGCAAAGGAAAGTAAAATAACTTGCCTGAGGTCAAACAGCTAGTTAGTGTGGACTAGGACACAGCTCGCCTTTGGCAGCTTAGTTTCCTTGTCCTTCTCAATTGGCTCAAGTCCTGATGTTGTCATCAAGCTGCACCATGCGGACTCAGGGGGCTGTAGGGCAAAGTGAGCTGCCCCGGGAGATCATATGTGGGGAAACTTTCAGATGCAGCCACTGAACCAACCCACACAGCTGCTAAGGTTTAAAGGAAACAAAATGATCAGCTCTGCCCTTGTTTGCCCTCATGTTAGTTTTTGGAGAGCAATTTGGTGACGCTGGTCAAATTTAAAATGTGCCTTCCCTCTGACCCAATGATGCCACTCCTAAGAACGTATCCTTGGGGAACAAGGCACACACACAAAGGTGAAAACACAATGTGTGCCACCTTCTCTCTCCTTTCTCTCAAGAGTGACCTGAGACAACCGCCACCACAGCAGTGCATACACCCTCACACCACATCCCACAGGGCTCCTGCCCGCCTCCTGTTGGCTTGAGCAGCTCCGCTCTCCCTGCTGGCTGCCTTCCTCAGCTCCACTGCCTTTCTGTATCTGGAAGGCCCCAGCTCTCCCCCACCTCTCCCTCCAGGGTTTCTCATCTCAGCATCTCTGCTCCTACCTGAGCAAATGTGAAAGCAGCGCACATACTGTCCCAGTTTCTGGTCCCCATCCTTTCTGAAACCTACTCCAACTAGCCTTTATGTCCATACTACCCCATCAAGGTGCCCAGTACCTCCACTTTGCCAACGCTAATACTGATTCTCATGGATTTGGCAGGTCACTCCTCCTTTGAATACCTTCTTCACTTGGCTCTGGGGATACCACTCGCTCAGTCCTTCAGGATCACGGTCTTTGTTGGTTCTTAATCTTATCTGCAGACTCTTGGCTCTGGGGGGTCCCAAGGCTCTCTTCGGGCCTCTCCTCTGTCCACGTTCCTCAGGGGGCCTCAGCTTTAGTATCGTCTTAATAGAGAGGATGATACCTCCTCTGAGTTTGACTTCTGGGCTCCTCCTGCACTCTACCACATGGAGAAGCCACTCAACCTAGGTACGTTGCTCCCTCCCTGTCTCCTGCTGCCCAGCCCCTCTGTCCCTGCAGAGGCTGAGGGCCCTAGCTGTGGAGGCCCCCACACCTCTCTCACTGGGCCTGAAGTCAGTCTGTCAGCAAGTCCTGCCAGAGCTCCCTTCTGGTGTGTCCAGAATCCATCTTCACCCCAGCCACTGTCTGACTCCCTGCTTCTCCCCTCACTTCCAACAATGTCCTCCCCAAAGGGCAGCCAATTGATCTTAGAAAACCTAAATGGGTTCACATCAATGGCTTCCAATGTTAGCATAAAATGCAAAGTCTGACTGAGGCCAAAGCGGCCAACAAGGCTCTCTTAGTGGTCCAAGTCTGGAACTTAGATAAGCCAGGGCCCTGGTAAGTGGCGTCCACGAAGGGACCCTGAGAAGTGGTGTCAGAAGTGGGATAGTGAACACCACTGACAATGGCACATCTGTCCTGATAGAGAACAAGCCACTGAGATCTAGTAGACATGGGCTGAAGGGAGAATAAACTAAGAACAAACAAAAGAAAAAGAGGAGAAAAATAGAGACAAAAAGAAATATATGAGAAAAAGACAGCCAACAAGACAGCCAGCAACAGGCCTTCTCTTCATTCAGTTTCTTTTTTGCACTTTGTCTTTCCAAATTCTAACTACCTTTTCTGTGGGAAAAAAGCCAAAAAGCCTTTAGCCTCTTCTGTGAAGCGGCTGGAGAAAAAAGTGGATAAAAGCCTTTAGAGAGGAAAAGAGAAGAGATAGAACTAGGAGATGAGAAGAACCTTTAGTAAACAAAAGCCTTTGGCAAACCAGCAAAGAGAAAAGAAGTTTGGGAACAGGTTGCAAAAGTTTATTAAGTTAGGAAAGAGAACTTCTAACTGCCTTCCCCTATATCTTCGCCCATTGCCAGCAGAAAGTAGCTTTTGAGAGATGGACGCCCCAAATCCCTTTTCGGCAGTTAAGAGTTCTGTTAAAAAGAAAAGAATTGAGGTAGATTAAGGGGGCTGGTGAAGTAACAACAGGGCAAGTGAGGTTTTGTAAAAAAGCTAAGACTCTGGAATAAAAGAAACAACTCAAGAGAGCTCCTGTCCCTTTAAGGCAGCCAAAGGTTCTAAGAAGAGTTGAAAAGGAAAGATTGTAAAAAGTAAAAGGCCAAAAGAAAAAGCCAGTAGAGAAAAATCATGGCAAATGAGATAAAGCAGTTGAAATATCAAATGGAACCACTTAAAGACTAGATTAGGATCATGGCAGCTGATATAAAACAGTTGAGAGATCAGATGAATCTTATAGTTGAAGCCATAACATCAGATTCCATAAATGTGGGAAGCTAGGCCACCAGAGAAAAGAGTGTTTAAAAGGGACAAGAACAGGAGCAAAGAACACGTAAACCTCCAGCTGTTATGTCCCAAGTGTAAAAAAGGCTTTCATTGGGCAAACGAATGCCGTTCTCAATTTGATAAAGATGGAACACCTTTATTGTAGGGAAATTATCAGTTGGGCCAGAACCAGGACCCACTGGCAAATAAAGTTAAAACATAGTTTCATTAATATTTTCATTTCAAAGTATTCTCAGCAAAACAGTATAATTCAATTCTATGCCATGGGAGCAATCTGCCGGCTTGGTTAGACCTGTGGTGCCTCAGCATAAAACTGAGGAAAATAAATCAGACCGATGGATGATGATGGAGAATAATTAGATTAAATATGTTTGTGGAATATTTGGTTACCCTGCGTGGTGTAGGGGTAACCCACCTCTCATCAGCGTCTGTGTACTATAACCAGGTCCAGCTAAAGAGCCCGGACACTGCCCAAAGGGGAAAGGGATACTCTGCAGCAGGTGACTCCTTTGAAAGATTATGAGAGGGAGGACAGAGGGAAGGCAGAGTAACTGAGTTAAACCACCTTTGTGTTAGGGAGCTCCATTAGAAAAAGGGTCTGGAATTAATTAGCAAAAATTCCACTGAGAAAGCAGCTTGAAAGCAGGAAAAACTCTGCTACTGAGGAACTGAAGTGCGGGACCACTGAAGGACCACGAGTAACAGAACCTTTGAGAGGAACTGTGAAATGCGGGACCATTAGTCCACGAGTAACAGTCTTTTGAGATCTGTGAAGGGTGATTTGTCATGAGTAGCAAAGCCTTTGGAATAGAGAGAGAAAAATCCTTGCTTGCAAAGATTGTAAGGAAAGCGTTATCTTTTGTCAAGTAAATATCAAAGGAAAGTTGTACAGTTAAAGAAATGGATACTTTTTCTTCCATTCTTGAGATACTTTACTAAGAAGAATATGTTCCAGCTCCATCCAGGTAAACATGAAAGAGGTAAAGTCTTCATCTTTCTTTAAGGCTGCATAATATTCCATGGGGGGAGGCAGGGGGAGGATGGGCAGAGGGAGGGTGATTGGTGGGATTACACCTGTGGTGCATCTTACAAGGGTACATGTGAAACTTAGTAAATGTAGAATATAATTGTCTTAATACAATAACTAAGAAAATGCCAAGAAGGCTATGTTAACCAGTGTGATGAAAATGTGTCAAACTGTTTATAAAACCAGTGTAGGGTGCCCCGTGATCGCATTAATGTACACAGCTATGATTTAATATTAATAATAAAAAAGAAATGGTAAATTCTGTCAGCTAAGATTTTCTCAGTTTTCTCAATTCAAAAGGACCTTTAAGGGAATTAACATTACAATCGCCGTTTTTTTCCCTAGCAGTGGCTAATAGGTTAAATCTGTATTGGGCTTCATCATTTAAACAGCCTACACCAGGCGGCGCCTGTGGCTCAAAGGACTAGGGTGCCAGCCCCATATGCCAGAGGTGGCAGGTTCAAACCCAACCCTGGCTAAAACTGCAAAAAAAAAAAAAAAAAAGCCTCTACCTGGAATTCTGAACTCTGACAATTACGGTATTCCTTTGCCTAGAAAGAAAAGGGTTAGATAACAGGAAGAACTACCCTTGCCACATTAAAAATTATTTTGTTTGTATATAAAAAAGGGGGGAAATGTAGCAGCCTGTATAGCCTATGGCTAGCAGGAGTGAGAGTTATAAGAAACACCTGTATAGCTCAATAATGGAACACCTCGGTGAAAAGGGCACGGAGAGGGATTTAGCTCTCCTAACAAGCATGAGAGCTTGCAAGATCAGAGCATTGGTGAATTGGCAGTCTACACCTGTGGTGTTGAGGCACCAGATCAGCCTTATATTAGGCTGGAGGAGAAGCACTCGGGAGCGTGCGCATGCTGTCACAGACCCTCTGACTCTGTCACTTCTGCCTGCAGAACACCATCATGGCATCCAGAATCTAGATAAGCCAGGGCTGGAGGCCAACCAGTCCCGGGCGCTGATAAGTGGTGTCCACGAAGGGACCCCGACACTCACCAATACTTACTTTTTAAGTAGCAGCCAGAGCAACGGGTGTAAGGGGTGCTGGTCTTTTTGTCTGTGCCTGTTTACTACCACCTTGCTGGCTTCTTTGACTCCAAGTAGGAGATATGTAAGGCACAAAGAAAACCAGAGAACTCACACCTTGTCACTCTTTGGGTCTCAGGGTCTCTAACTGATCTGCCGCCTTCACTTTGCCTTTCAATGTCTTATCTGCTTTATGTAGAACATGCAGGAGTTTCAGTTGTACTTAGAGGGAGGAACAGGGAGACACACGTCCACTTCATATTCTTGGGTGTGGCACCCTCAAGTCTTTTTAATATACAGGTTTCCTTGCTGTTTTTTTCTTGAAATTTATTTATTGAAGAAACCAGGTCGTTTATCCTATAGAGCTTTCCACTGAATGTACTTGTGGATTGGATTCCCCACAGTGTTCGTCTGTGCCCTGTGTCCTGGGGAATTGGGAGGTAGAGTTAGAGGCTCTATCAGATTCAGATGTGAGTTTTTGGCAGGACTACTTCATAGGCGATGTGCTGTGAACTTCTATCACAAGACACATAACAATTCTTTGTCTTTCTTGGCAGTATCAACTCCTTCAATAGTTTACTAATCAGTTTTCTTTTTTTCTAGTACCATTATGAACTCCTGGATTTAATGGAACCTTTCAGTCCACCACTATTATTCTTACCGACACTCACCCTACACCTAGCAAGCAGGGGGTTCTTTAAATCCTCCTGCCATGAGCCCACGTGGCCCTGCCAGCAAAGCCCCACAACCCCAAGCCCAGTGTGAAAAGATGCTCATGACAAATTCTTCCCTGAATTGGCAACAATTGGCCCTTCTCCAAGGATCTCACTGGGCACTAGAGCTTCACTAGCTGCTGGGTTGATTATTGTTTTTAGGTCTTTCAGTGAATAAGTTAGGAAATAAATGTGTTTAAGATAAAAAAGATCATGAGTCCAAACAGGCATTTCCATATCAAATCCAGAATTAAAGAGTTTTAATTTAATCCCCATGATTTAAAAAAATGCATTTTTTCTTCTTACATGTCAAAAACCTGGTTTCCAATGACACCAACATATAAGTACTTACTTACTGTCTCTGGGACCATCTCAGAATAACGGTACCATCTCATGAAAACAACACAACACTTCCACCAACAGAACAATTACTAAAAATAGCTTTTATCATTGTCACTCTTCTTTATTTTTATGACAAGTCCCACTAAAAATGCACAGTGAAATTCTTGTATCTTAAAAGTTGTTTGAAATAATCCCTTTCTGTATTTATGCTACCAACTTGACATATGGGGAGGTCAATTTGCTTTCAAGTTAGGAATTACCAAATTCACTTTAATAATTATATAAATATCTACATGGTGCTAAAGCCAAATCTATAGTGCAAATGAGGCTGGACAAGTTTATTGTTCAATTCTGTCCCCTAAGTCATGCCCTCTCCCTCATATAGGTAACAACTATAATAAAATGATTTTTGCCTATAGTTAGCAATATGGTATGGTGCACTTAAAATTTTGCTCAGAGAACAGATCTTGTGTTTTTACAATCCCCCCCCCCCCCCAACACACACAAGATACCAGGGAACTTCTGCTTTTGCAGGTGACAGCTGTTTATCATCTCGACTGTGGTGGTGTTCTCACTAGGGTATGCACATGTTGCGTCTCATCAAATTGTACAAATTAAACACAGGGTTTGGGATTATCAGCTATGCCTCCACGAAGCTGTTAAATTTTTCTTTTATAACCTAAAGATCACCCCTTTTTAGTTCACAGAGGTATTTCTAAATTCTTTTCACAGGAACATAGTATTCCACTGTGGGGATATACTATAGTTCAGAGGCCCTCAAACTTTTTAAACAGGGGGCCAGTTCAGTGTCCCTCAGACTGTTGGAGGGCCGGACTGTAGTTTAAAAAAAAAAAACCTATGAACAAATTCCTATGCACACTGCACATATCTTATTTTGAAGTAAAAAAATAAAACGGGAACAAATACAATCACACCACCGCATGTGGCCCGTGGGCCGTAGTTTGAGGACCCCTGCGAAACAATTTTCTACTGACGGAAATCCAGTCGTTTCTGAATGGAGTTTCTACAAGGGAAACTCAGCCTGTGATTAAAGAGTTCCCTGTGGTTATTTTTCCCCGTTCATTCGGGTTACCTTTCGGTTTTGTGCACTTCCTCCCACAGCCGCCTTCCATGCAAGGCGCTAACTCTATCTGTGCACACCACGGAGAGCTACTGCGTCCCAGGGAGCGAATATCCCTGATGAGGTATTAACTAGCATTTTAATTCCAAGATACCTCAAAAACATCATTCCCAAGGAAGGGGGTTTGGGAGTTATTGTTTCATAGTGACAGTGTTTCAGTTTGGGAGGATGGCAAAGTTCTAGAGGTGGATGGTGGTGATGGGTTCACAATGCGAGTCCTTAAAGCCACTGAACTGTATGCTTAAACTAGTTGAAATGGTAAATTTTATGTAACACATACAGGGTGTTCCAAAAGCCACCATTACACGGGGAAAATGGGAAACTGGAGGTAAATGGACCTTTATTTACAAAACATTCATTATAAAATCTCATAAAATATTTACAAAATATTCTCTATGTGTTGGTCATGAATATTTTGTAAACAAAGGTACATTCAGCTACAAGTTCCCATCTTCCATATTGCATGGTGATTTTGGTGACACCCTGTATTTTACCCCAATTAAAAAAAATGTGTAATCTACAGAAAAAATTCCAAAATTTACTAAAAATTATCAATACAAAATTACCCAAGAAATTGCAAAATTAACATGTAACTTTATACAGAAATTAAATTTATGTACATGAACTAATTGAGATTTTTAACTGATACAAATGTGCTCCTCTGGGGGGTCCACAGAGAATGTTCCAACTTGGGGAAGGTTCCTTTCTCCATTTTCTCTTAGTTTCTCTAAGTGAGACATAGCCACCTTCCAAACAATCTTATCTGACATAAACGCTTTCTAGACTTTTATTTACATCTTACTATATGGTGACTTGAATTTTATGGCTTCTAAATGAGGCATTTATGACTAGAAAATCCAGCTCAGTGACAGACTCTTCTGACTACACCATGACACTGGAGTTGACAGATATTACCCTGGGCTGGGATGTCAGAGACCTAGAGCAAACTTAACACCCAGACTTCCCTCAAGCCCCAAGTGTGAATGGCTTAATGAATGGGCTGCAAACTCTAGTGAGTCACCACAATCCTTCACATCTTCTTCAGGACCTCTTCTCCTTATCATTAAAAAACAGAGAATGCTTCAGACACTAAAGAGTCTTGGCTACTGGGAGCTCATGGAGTTTGTGGCATCATAGTTTTTTAACAGGTCATGTAAAATGACAGCAGTCTACTTCAAAGTAGAAAAACCAGCTGTTTTATTTTTTTGTAGGAAGTTTCCTCTTCTTCCATCACTGGAACTACATGGAGCTGAGTGACAGGAACTGCCCTGTCTGCTGGGACCACTGAGCACACCTAAGGTAGGACTGGCACCTGTGATCTGAGCCACCACCTGATCCAGTTCACAGCTTGTGGTGGTATGGGGCCTGGAGTGGGAGGGGGGCTGCCCATGCACTGCTGGGATAAATGACCACTTGCTCCCATTAGGGGATTTCTTGTCCCATATTCCTCTCAGTGGGGGAGATGATAAAGAAGGAAGCCTTGCTATAGATAAAGAGGGAAAGCCAGAGGTAATACTGTGCATATGGGGATAACTGTTAAATTCTGAGCCAGACCACGGCACAAAGCTCTCATCCAGTCTTCTGGAATAAATAAACCCCAGACCTGCCTTTTGAAATATGTATCATGGAAATGTCCACAAAAGCAGAAAAATAGGCTTTATGATTCCCCATGCACCCAACTTCAGCTTCAACAATTACCAACATTTTGTTGGTCTTATCTACCCACCCTCTTTCTGTTCCCCCTCAAGTGTTTTAAAGACAATTTCAGATACCATGTGATTTCACTCCAAACTTCTTGGCACCCTGATCATCTTATCACTGCAAAAGAATAAACACCCAGCAGTCACTCCCGGAAGATCAGCAAGGTTATTTTAATACAGATGTGATACAGAATGTTTAATTACAGCAGGGCAGTGATCCCAGTTAAATAAAATTAAAAACCTTTATTTTCCCAAATATAAAATTACTAAATTAATATCTTCAAAGAAAATATAACATGGTGAAAGCTTTAAATTATACCACCATTCACCACAGGATTTATAATTCACCAATGACATACTCCACCATTTTGGCAAAATGACGAAAGTTTTAAAACCGTCTATAAACCCAATATAGCAAAGACTGTATACATCTCCATATTGCACTTCTTTTATGTACAAGAATACAACAGTGCAGTGTACTGCATATACTAAGAACAACACAAATCTGTCACAATTAAACTTAACTCAGAAGCTGATGTATTAAAAAATGTAGAAACGTAATAATACAGGTATGTACAGAACACTGAGACTGTATTAACAAACTATATGTACATCACAATATACCATACTACTTTTAACTTTTTAGCATAGTTGTGTTTATTAATACAGGCCTTTGGTGCTAAATTGCTTGACTAGTTTTAAGCTCACATAGTTTCTTAAGCTTTCATATTTTTTAAATGCAAGGAAGTGAGTATAAAAGCACTAAATCTCCTGGTTCACTGGTACAAAAATTACAACGGTCAGTTTCCCTTGGGTCATCAAAAACTAGTCACAAAAATAGTTTTTGTATTCAACCTGAATATACCATGGGTGGGGCGGGGGAGGGGATATTTTTAAGATTTTCCAGCTCAGCCTAGAGGCAAAATGTGGCCCCTGAGGCCTCAGCTTCAGTGCTGCTCTCTCTACCATGTACATTCTGAAACACCTTTTCTTCAGGCCGCTTATTTTAATACTACTCTGTAAGAAAGAATAAAATGGAACTCCAGCTTAAAAGTGTCTACCACATGCCTCTGTTAAGACACAATGAAAACTTGGAATATTGCCAGTGAGATTTAAAAAAATAGGTGCATCCTCTTACATCATCTGTAGAAAAATCTGCTGAGAAACAACACAGTCCTCTCTCTCCTTTCTCTCTTACTCCTCTTGGCTTCTCCCGGTGCTTGATCTCCCCAGTGATTAGCTTTAGGAAATCATCCTGAGTTTGCAAACTAGAAAGCAAGTCCCCTACGTGGCCCATGAAGCATGGTCACACCACTGAGGACGAGCTGGTCATTCCATGAACCATTGTGCTTGTTGGGGTCCCGCTGATGGCATTGAAGATGTGAAGGGAGTTGGGTAAAACGCTTGCCTTCTCCTCCAGGGCGCAGATCTTGAGGCACAGAAACACAGTGTTATCAAAGTGGAAGGCCCCAGGCAGACATTTCTCAAAGAATCAGCACCCAACAGTCACTCCATTATTGTGAGTAATGGTGGGCCCATTTAGCTTGGCTTTGGGGGTGGACAAGCTTATCCAGTAAATGACTTATCTAGTAAATGACTGTTTTCAGATGAGGATTGTAAGGAGAAAGTCAAGAATGGCACGGCATGTTTTGTTTCCTTTATGAATTAGTGAATGCACAGCCTTCTAGACTCACAGCATCAGAAGGCAACTTGAGGTCTATCTTACACGTATGTGCTTGACAGGCACAAAACCTAGCCCTTTTCCCTTGAGAAAGTCTTTTAAAATGAATTTGGAGCATTTGTGTTTCTCTCCTGGCTCCTTTTCTCAGGGTCTTACAGATTTAATCTTGGGAAAGAGAGGCCTGCTACCCTTCGCCCTCAACATGCACCATCCCATCCCAGTGGTGCCTGGGAGGAATCTGGGGATTAAAAGTCTTGACACTAGCCAGGTGGAGATTCAGAAGAACACACACACACAGGGTCCCCTGGAAGCACCAAAAGCAAGGCTATCCCTGCCACTACCCGTTTTGCTTCCAAGTTCAGAGGGGCTCAATCTTCACAGCTGTTGACACAATGAAAGTTCAAGATACAGCCGAGAGCAAAGTACTGCATCAAATGTCTGTGCCACCTGGGAGTTCAACATTTCAGCCCATCGCCTCTTCCTACTTTCATCTTTCCTAGTGCTGAGTGCTGGCACCTATTGATTAAATTTTTGTTCTAAAGGAATCTGGAGGCTCCACAGAAAAGATCTCAAGTTTTCTCCAAAAATGTATTCCCATGAGAGCTTCTCCATCTGCTTAGTTATTCACACATTCATTTCTCTGATCATTTCAAGTTTTTCTACTTTGTAAAATGTCCACGAAAGGGCTGTTTTCCTCTGCACTGTCATCATGCCAACGCTACAGATGCTCAAACTCAGTAATAACGAGTTAGTTTATCAGAAAAACAATATTAAAAAATGACATTACCATCCCATCTAAATGTGTTAGCATGGAGGAGGAAAAAAAAGCAAGTACGTTAGAGCTCACATAGAAGTTCGTTTCCTGCAAGGGAAATTTCCTAACTACATCGTCATGACAGGACATCTAACACAAACGACGCTGGTCTCCACTTTGCACAACAAAAAGGCAGTAATGTAGGAGCAAACAAAGCCAGTTCTGCGTTATGAAGGGACTAACATTAACCATAAAGACTAGGACAGTGACTCCGATAACGTTCCTGTGGTTGGTGGAGGAGGGACTCCTTGCAAAACAATAACGTGGATGCTGCTTCCCCTGTTGGCACCCTGGTCACCCATCTTGGCTGATGACTACCGAACCTATATGCGGAACCCTAGCAAAGTTCACACAGAAAGAAGTAAGAGCAGAGGAATCAGGAAGGGGCCTGTGATGAGAAGAAACACAGACGCAGCCACAAAGAATCCACTGGGGCACCCAGGTCAGCTGTACGCAGACAAACATGGACAGCAGCTATAGTTTCGAACCGCCAAAGGCCTTTAATGCAGCAGATAATTCCTTAAGCCAGGGTGGGAAGCCCTGTTCCTCCAAAGGGTTAAGTGAACAGAGAATTTTGCAGGAACAGTTGGCATTTTTGTGTGTGTGAGGAATTTGGGGGACTAGACCAGAGTGGAAAGAGACGGAGCGACAATGAGGCAGGTGCTGCTCCTAGGGTTGCTTTAGATAAGGACACACAAGTGATCTGTCAGCTGTTCCCAGAACAGCCCAGGGCTAGAGGGAAGCAGGAATGTGGCAGGCTACATTTTTCATCAGATATTAAAATTCTGGAAGGATAGCAGAAGGCTTAGGTCATCACAGGGTGTTACCTGAGACCCCCAACTTATCTTCACTCCCTAAACAAGAACCTCAAGGTATCAGGGCCAGGTGGCACTAACCTGCTCATGCATGATTTCAGAAAGCTCTTTTGCCATTTCCCTATAGTTGGCTTTCATTTCTTCCTGGTACTCTAACTGGTCTTCTTTAATCAGACGTTCGTTCACGGCTAAGGCCTGACCACACGCTTCCACAAATTGCCTGAAGTGGTATGGGAGAGGGAAATAAAGGCACACAGAGGACAAAGAATGAGTCCAACTGGTAGCATCTCTTTCCTGAATGCTCACAGGAATCATCAGTACATGAGGAGAAAAAGACATTTTCCGTGTGCTTTACCTGAAAACTTCCTTAAGCAATTTCACTTTATTGTCAGGGTATCTTTTTGTGTTTGTGTCATCTAAGAAAGCTCGGGCATACGCTAAGGGGCCAGCATTGACCTAGAAAAAAAGCAAAGAAGTGAAACTAAGTTAGGAAGAGAATGACCATTATCATTGCTTTAGCTTCAGGTGCCTGCATGGGAAACAAACAAGTCCAGGAATTTAACAACCCACAAGGCAACCACAAAGCACGTACTCTCATGTCACTGGATTCCATCACCTCCGCCACCCTCCCGGCACTTGTGATGACAGTTCATTTTATGTAAGAAGAAACTAACTCTTAGAAAAGTTAGATGCCTGTTCAAGTTTGGAAAGCCAAGAAGCAAAATGCCAGAGACCCCAGCCCAAGTCTTCCAGCTCCACATCAAGGATTCTTACCTACCATGGTATTTAGTCCCTGTGATCTGTGCTATGCTATAGCGGACAGGTATAAAAAAAAGTAGCTATGCCAGCTCTTAAAAACAAGAACAGAAATGCTACCAGTCAAGAAAAATATTGGCTGATTGGGCTATATTAATAAAGAACTTCTGTTAATCAAAAAATGTTAAGAGAGTGAAATTTAAGATACTTTTTTCAGATAGTTTTCAGAAAACATAAAATGATTGTTTTATAAGAAACCTACTGCTCTCCACACTTGTTTATATTTACAAGAGTCTTGAGGCTTCCATCTAGGTACCTAGACCTTCCAAATAGCCAAAAAATCATAGTAGTATGGACAGCTGTTGCCCTCACCAACAGCTCAGTGAGAATGACAGCTCATGGCATGTCCCCACCTGCTCTGACATCAGGAGGGACGAGACAAGGCAGGGAGGACCACCTGGTAACCCTGGATGGGAAGTAGACACTGCTGGCGTGAACAACCTGGAACTCCCCAGGCCCTTGGCCTGCTCTGCCTGGCTCACCTGAACGCTCACACTGCCCTGTAGTTTGAGCTGCAGCTTGATCATGTCCACCTCGGCCGAGGAGCACAGCTGCCGGAGTTCTGTCACCTTCTTGCTCATCTCGTCAATGGCCACTTCGATGGGGTTCAGGTCGGTGTGGTGCTGGTACATGACGGGGATCCGCTTCTTCACGTAGGGGAAGCAGTGTATTGCTGCCAGGAGAGTGAGACCCAGAATTAGTCCACACTGGCATGATCTTTACTGCTCTCAAGGTCGAAAATTTTTATTTCCTTTTTACAAATATAAGAAACATAAAGCCAGCTGGCCAAAGTCACATCTAGTACTCTGTAGAGCCAGAATATTATCTTCATTATCATGTAACCACTTATGATGTGTCGTACAAAGTCAAGAGAGTTGGTTCCTTGACACTCCTTTAATATGAGAAGTGTGTCTTTGAAGAAATCATTTTACCATTCCTTACTCAATTTCCTCATCTATAAATGCCCTTGGAAGTTCTAAGACCTGAATGCGTTAGCAGGTAGAAGATGACTCTGACAACATAAAAAGACTAAACAGCTTTGAGATACTACATAACACACTGAGTCCAGAAGATAGTTCCTTAAAAATATCCTTAAGAAAATTCATTTTTGCCCATAGAACAACTTTGAACCACCTGCTAGGTTTGTTTGCTTTTTTTTAGACAGAGTCTCATTCTCTTGCCTGGGGTAGAGTGCCGTGATGTCAGCCTAGCTCACAGCAACCTCAAAATCCTGGGCTCAAGAAATCCTCCTGTCTCAGCCTCCCAAGTAGCTGGGACTATAGGTACCCATCACAACACCCAGATAATTTTTTTCTATTTTTAGTAAAGATGCTCTTTACTTGCTCTTGCTTTTGCTCAGGCTAATCTTGAACTTCTGAGTTCAAGCAATCCAACCTTCTTGACCTCCCAAAGTACTAGGATTATAGGCATGAGCCACCGTACCTGGCTCCCACCTGCTAAGCTTGAATAAATGTCAGAATCCAATGAAAAAATAACACATAAAAATATATTTCCATGCAAAGCATTTAATGAATCAGAAATTCACAAACTTTTAGGGTTGTACTACTAATAAAGGTATTTTGAAACTTATAGCAATGAAAAAAATATAAGTAAAAATATTTACTTTTCCTTACATACTTAATGTATAAGAGAAACTCGATATTGTGCAACACAATATTGTTTTTATTATAATACCCAATTAATAGTTTTTATTTATTATAATAAGATACTTAAACAGATTAATACCAAAGGTTTAGTTTAAAAATAAACAGAAAAATAGCAGGTTCTAATTTGGTTCTGTTTCACATTTCTATTCACACCCTTATCTCTATAAATATTTATGAATATCTACGATCGTCTCATTTAATAAGAGGGTATGAAAAAATGTATACACATTTTAAGAAAGGAAAAAGTGTATTAATTGTAATATTCAATGTATACCAATAACAAATGAATACAAGTCGCGTTGAACACCTTTTGTCATTGCAGAAATCAAACATGACTTAAGCATTACAGATTTAATACTGTTTTTTCCTTAATTTTTTGGCATCCTCCATATATTTACTAATAGGCCTGCAGATAAGTACTTAAAGCTTATTTTATTCTTATTTTATTCAGGAGGGAGTGGTCATGCTTGAATTCACTATGATTTCCTCAATGGCCATGAGAGTTTACTCTCTGGAAGGACTTGTCAGAATGGGAAAGAGGTTACCTCCCAGAGGTAAACCCAGAGTTCCAATGGGCCAACCAAGGTCTGGATGAAGCTGGGGAAAACATCTACCCTGAGATGACCTCAGGTATTGCACACCTGTAGGCCTGTTCTATTCACAAATGCCTTGTCAGTGGAGGGTCAGGATTCCTACCTTGGGTTTCACAGTTTTTAATGGCAGTATTGGGATCCACAGACTCTCTTTCAATAGAAGCTTCTCTGACATTAATGACAACTAGGCCTCTCTGCTCCCTAGCCAGGGAGGCAGCTCTGGGATGGAGGGGCCTGTGTTTGCCACCCGTGTGGCTTAATAGAGAAACAAGACCACCTTCCTGTTTGTAAGGAAGAGGCACCTGCAGAAACATTTCCAAAGGCTTCCAGCCACATCATAAGCCTTGTGAGCTCCAGTGCGGCAGCACCATTAGTTAAGAGAGAAAAACCAACTCCAGTGGTAACGTCTGTGAGGTGTCCAGGGATCATACCAACTTTACTCAGTGTCAAAGTCTTGAGCCACCACTGCTTTTGACAGTAATTGGAGCCACCGGCCACAGGTGAAAAGAGAAAGCCTGGGATCCACGTGGAGCTGCCAGGCCTGTGTGATGTGGGAATCCCCCTAGCCCTTCCCCAAACCCCCTCATTGGCCTCATGTGTCTCCTCTCCCACAGGCTCCTGGGGCTGCTGCTGCTTCGGCCTCTTCCTCGTGGTTCCCTAACAGTCCCAGCACAGGCACCCCTGCTCTTGGCCTTTGCCCTAACGGCTTCTTCTCCGTCCATGTTCCCTGGCGTACTTCTTACCTTCTTCAGGTCTTGACACAAATGTCACTTCTTCAGTGAGGCCTACCCCGTCCACTTCATCTGAACTGCAACCCTGCCCTCAACCACACACTCCCTTCTCCTTTCACTTTTGTCCAGAGCACAGGTTACATTCCAGTGTGGGGACATCTGCTAATCTGCTAACAGCCTGCCTACTGCCGCCTGTCTCCCCCAGCTGGAACAGTGCTGCACCGGACCATACACCTTTGTCATTAGTGTGTCATTAATGGCTGGTATGCCAGCCATTCTGTGGAACTGACGAAGGCCCTGGAGGGTGGATGGTTAGGTGACCGACCCACCAAGCCACTTTGTTGGTGGATGGGGAAGACCCAGCTGATAAGCAGGGTAGCCGTATGTTCTGCTTGGCCTTAGTGGAAGGTGGAGGGCAGGAGGCTGTTTCCAACCTGGGTGGGAGTCAGTTCCTGACTGGAAGAACTATGGAATAGGGACTGGGGAGAAACTGCTTGGCAGACATTCCTGCGGTGGGGTGGGGTGTCATGTTTCATGTTTCAGGGCAGGCTCAGAACTTGCCACTGAGGAGGCTGGAGGGTGACCACCAGGGTTTTTAATGAGCATGGGGCACAGCCCTGGAAGGTGAGTCTGCACTGGTCCAGGGCAGGGGTGGGGAAGGCCAGGCTCCCTACAACCCAAGAGGCCAAGAGTCAGCTGTGAAGCAAGGCAACGGAAGAAGAATCCAAGGGATGATAACTTAAGGAAAAACACGTTCAAAGCAGTGGCTCTCAACCTGTGGGTCGTGACCCCTTTGGGAATTGAACAACCCTTTCGCAAGGGTCGCCTAAGATCATCCTGCATATCAGATATTTACACTGCGATTCATAATAGTAGCAAAATTACAGTTATGAAGTAGCAACACAAATAATTTTATGGTTGGGGGTCACCACAACATGAAGAACTGTATTAAAGGGTCATGGCATTAGGAAGGTTGAGAACTACTGGTTTAAAGTCTTCGGAATGCCCTAAAGTGTGTACCCTTAACTAAAGGTTGACATAGAGTATACATGTTTTTAGTGGCTGTTTTTAAAAGAGACACAGTCTTGCTCTGTCTCTCTGGTGGGATTGCAGTGACATCATCATAACTCAATGCAGCCTTGAACTTCTGGGCTTAAGTGATCCTCCTGCCTCAGCTTCCAAGTAGCTGGGCCTACAGGCACATATCACAGTACCTGGCTAGTTTTTCTATTTTTTGCAGGGACTGGGTCTTCCTACGTTGCCCAGGCTAGTCACAAACACCTGGCCTCAGTGTTTCTGAGGCCTCAGATCTTCTTGTGTTGGCCTCCCAAAGTGCTAGGATTACAGGTGTGACCCAACTACCCCTGGCTTTTAGTGGCATTTTTATAACATTTTCTCTAAATCTTCATGCTGTCCATAAGTATCATTTTGACATTCTGAGATCTTTTAGGGAGAAACCACGCTGTGTGTTTTATTAGATTATAATCTCCCCTTGTTCACCATCAACCCCAAGAAGCCCAATAGTGGATAAAATCCAGCAAAATGAAGTGCATTCTTTCCATTCTAGGCTACAACTTAAGGAGTATTTAACACGATGAGAATGCTCTCTCATTTTATAGAGGAGCCAAGTGAGGCAGAAAGGGTGAGCTACCTGCCAAAAGTCACACACCAAGGCTATGACCTAGATCTGTAGGACCCCGGGCCAGACTCTCCACTGCCCAGGCTGTGGAGGGTGGTTATTCTTAGCCCCAACAGTGAGGGTGTCTCCTCTGTTCTGGCAGATACAGAGTTTTGCTTACATACCCCATGCTTTATCTAATCTCAAGTAACAAAATAGTAAACTGTAACCCTGAAGGAAATGTGCCTAATGAAAACAGCCTCTGGTAACTCTGACTCAGTCTGCTGCCTTCCCAACAACCACAATAATACATCCTGACCTTGACTCAGCAGCGACCCAGGTTTACTTAAAGCAGCAGTTCTCAAATCTGAGTGTGCATCAGATCACCCAGAGGACTTGCTGAATAGGAACACCCAAGCCCACTCCAGAGTTTCTGTCTTAGCAGGTCTTGGGGTTGGGCCCCAGAATGTGCATTTTTAAAAGTTCCCAGAGGATGCTGATGCTGCTGGTCCTGGAATAACCTTTGATAACCCCTGATTTAAAGAATCAAAAGTAAAGTTGTTAGAGCTAGTCTGATAAATGCTATGAGCTAATAATTCTCATAAAATGACTCCATCCAGAGATGTAGTTATCTTGCTTAATAAGAATTTGCTACTGATGTGTGCATTAGAAAAATAATTCATTTATTTATGGGGTAGGGGCTGACAATTGTGAGAACGATGTTGTCTGTGCTTCACATAGCTTACTTTGTTATTCTATAAGCAGTAGGAGGACACTTTAAGAATATGGGTTTTTAACTTTTATCTCATTTCCCTCACAAGGAAGGGGAAAAATTCCTGTAATATGCTGTCCTGAGATAATTAATAATGATTCATAATTTTTTTGATAACAGCTTTACTGAGATATAAATCACAGGCTGTATAACCCTCCCACGTGCACGGCCAAATTCCCTGAGAGCTGAGCATCACCTGAATGCAGCATCTAAACAGCACGCCCTCCATTTATGACACTGTCCAGATAGAAACACAGTGCTGGCCAGGTGCGGTGACTCATGCCTGTAATCCTAGCATTCTGGAAAGCTAAGGTAGGTGAATTGCTTGAGCTTAGGAGTTCAAGACCAGCCTGAGCAAGAGCAAGACCCTGTCTCTACTAAAATAGAAAAACTAGCCAGGTGTGGTGGCTGTCTGTAGTCCCAGCTGCTCGGGAGGCTAAAGCAAGAGGATGGCTTGAGCCCAAGAGTTTGAGGTTGCTGTGAGCTATGATGATGCCATGGCACTCTACCCAGGCCAATGTAGGGAGACTCTGTCTCAAAAAAAAAAAAAAGAAAAGAAACATAGTACCAGCGTCTAGGAAAGCAGGGGATGCTTTCTCAGCTTGAACTAACTAGGGCAGCTCTTTAGAAAACATGCCTCAATGGGGGCTAATGACATACTTGGCATTCTGCACAGGCCTCCCGCTGATTTTTTAAGTCAAGAAATTATTTTATGTTACCCCAGTTATGCTACTGACCTTAACCTACGAATGAAGGGGTCAAACTCCCCCCCAAATTGTCCCATTAGGAAATGGATGTGAAGCGTATTTCCAAGAACGGGTTATCGATGGCTAATCAGTGCCAAAGGGATCAATGACAACTGCATCAGGAGAATAGTGGCCTCTAACGGCAGTGTAGGTATGCAGGCCAGAGATCAAGCCTCACGTCCCATTGATTCATTCAGCCTAAAATTGCTGAGCAGGTCCATGCAGGAGCTTGGGCAGCAGAGATGCGATAAGTACCCTCCTGTAAGGAGACGGAGGACCATGTACAGAGGCTGGACCTAGGGCCATGACCTGGAAAGTGTACTACCAGGTTTTAGGACGAGTCCATAAACCACCTGAAATTGTGCAAAAGCATCTGCGCAGATAAGGGGCCACCATTGTCGTTAGATTCTATGAAGGGTAAACGACCTTACACCGGTTCTGAATTTCCAGTCTGGTGGAAGAAGAAGAGTAGACAGATAAACAAGAAAATGTCATTCAAAAGTATTCAAAAGCAAACACCAGATAAACGTGGATCAAAATGCGTGAGGCGGAAGCTCGCTAAGCTCAAAAGGCCCTTCTGACTGGCAGCTTCTGCACCCATTCCGGGCAGCCGTCCAGCCAGTGGGCCGGCCATCGCTAAACGTACCTGTCAGTATGGTGCGCCGTTTGCACTGCTCTTCTACTCCACCCTGCCTCTTCCCTGCCTGGGTGAAGGGCATCTCAAACACGAAGCGGCGGATGTTGTGTGATCTTTCAAACTCTGTTTTCCTTTCTTGCAATTCTTTTTCATCAAAGAATGGGGTCACATGAGTCACTTGGATGTACGCATACTTGGAATCCAGATCCTTAGGGTTGACCTTCGATTGAACAAAGGAAATGGAAGGTTGGTGCTATTTGCAGGAATCTCTCAAACCTCACCTAAGCTGTACTTCCTTTCTTTTCTTTGAGACAGAGTCTCACTTTGTCACCCTGTGTAGAGTGTCATGGCATCACAGCTCACAGCAACCTCAAACTCTTGGGCTCAAGTGTTTTTCTTGCCTCAATCTCCTGAATAGCCGGGATTATAGGCGTCTTCCACAACACCCAGCTATTTTTTTAGAGATAGGGTCTCGCGCTTGCTCAGGTTGGTCTCAAACTCCTAAGCTCAAGCAATCCACCTGCCTTGGCCTCCCAGAGTGCTAGGATTAAAGGCGTGAGCCACTGCACCCAGCCTCTAAGCTATATATTTTTTTCTAACTTTTTTTTTTTAATTAATTTTTTTTTTATTGTTAAATCATAGCTGTGTACATTAGTGCAATCAAGGGGTACAATGTGGTTTCATATACAATCTGAAATATTCTCATCAAACTGTTCAACGTAGCCTTCATGGCATTTTCTTAGTTATTGTATGTAGGCATTTATATTCTGTATTTAGTAAGTTTCGCCTTTACCCATTCTAAGATGCACCATTTTCTAACTTTTTATTAGTAAATATGTTGAGGGAAAAATAGTACAACCAACACCCACATACCCACAACTTGGATCAACAATCACGAGTCATTCACAACACATGTGCACGTGTACACACACCCAGAACAAGTACACACAGAATTTTCCTTGTTGAATGGCCCTTAGTCTTGATTTCTGTTTTCTAAACTGCAATGTTTTTGGCTTAGAATTTTAGGAATTTGTTTTAGGAGTAATGTTTGAAAGCTAGGCCTCTAAATTATCATCAATCTGTAGATGGATCAGATTGATGCTAACAGCTTCAAGTTAATTTAATATAGGTACAGATTAATCTAAGACGGAATCTAATGATAAGCTTAGTTCCTACTTAACATGTCAATGCTTTTAAAAACCACATTGCTGGAACTGGTGGTGTTCTCTTTCTGTAACATGGCAGAAAATTAAACACAGGCACTTTCTTTTTCTTTTTGAGACAGAGCCTCAAGCTGTTGCACTGGGTAGAGTACCATGGCATCCATAGCTCACAGCAACCTCCAACTCTTGGGCTCAAGTGATTCTCCTGCCTCAGCCTCCCAAGTAGCTGGGACTACAGGCGCCCACCACAATGCCCAGCTAGTTTTTGGTTGCAGCCATGGTTGTTTGGCGGGTCTCGGCTGGATTCAAACCTGCCAGCTCAGGTGTATGTGGCTGGAGCCTTAGCCACTTGAGCCACAGGTGCCGAGGCTAAACACAGGCACTTTCCACAAAGACACAAAAGCTTATAGGGGGGATAAACCAATTTTGTACATTTTAGTTGAATTTAACCTTCTACAGCAATAAAAAGGGACATGGAAACAATTGACCGTGCACAGAATATGGCGACTACATGGACGAATCAATGTGAATAGGATGGTTTTACTGTTCTTGGGACAGAGACATTTGTAAAGAAAAATAAAAAAATGGATGTGAAAGTGCCACTTTGGAAGTTAAGAAAATACATAACATCAAAGAAAGTTATTCTTTATGTTTCAGAAAAAGCCACCTGGCCAATCATTCTAATTGTATTCAAATCTATTAAACTTAACTTTCTTTAGCAGAAACACTGTAAGGGTGGTGGGAATGCAACCTTCTTGCCTATTTGCCAGTGCTGTTTCCCTACCCTGCACTTCCCAGGCTTTACGTGTGGAGAAGGAATAAGGGCTGTCGCTGGGTGTAGGAGGAGGTCCAGTAATCCTCTGAGCTGTTGAGAACCTGGAGAGAAGTCTATTAATGTTTAAGTCACTACTTGATCCAGACATATGTTTTGGTTTCAGAGAAAAAGGCAAATTTGAGCATAGGAGTTTGATTTACAAAGTAAGAAGGTCTTCATGAGATTATGTTGAGGTTTCTGCTTATAAGTGGACTAGTAGCATGTTCATCCCTGCTCCTCTGCGCAACCCTGTTAAAATGGAATTAACCTGCAAGGGAAGACAGCAGAAGACAGCAGTGGCTGAGAGATAGAGAGCAAGGTGCCTGGAGTTGCCAGTTGACTGGGCAGAGTGGAGGAAGCTCTGATCCCCATCCCCATGGAGGGGGTAACACACGTGAGCCAGTGCAGCCCTCAGAAGCATGTGAGGACTAGACTTACGTGCACAGGATCGGGGAGATGAGTGAGGTGTGGGGGCCCAGAGGCCCAAAGTCCCAATCTGGACTGGAGAATGCCAGGTTCCCCTCCCTAGTCCCCACAAGAGGGCAGAAGTCATTCCCTGAAAACTAGTCTGGAAACTAACTGGGTCCATGAGTCTCAGCAGAAAGCAGGACCAAGGTACAGAAGGCAGGTAGACGGGTAAGAAGCTTACCCCTCCCCAGCTGCCCACCCCCCTGCGTAGGAGAATGGAGGATTCTTCTCTGGACAAAGTGAGAGGTCCCAAGGAAACAGAGTTCCGACACTGAGGACCCAGAGGAAGGCTCAGGAAAGAAAAGGAACCAAGGATCACTCCAAAATGATGTCCCCAGAAAGAGGCAGGGCTCATCTTTCTCCAAGAGGCTAGAAGGAGTTTATCCTTTTATTTTATTATTTTTTTTTATGAAATCGTAACTGTGTACGTTAATACATTTATGGGGTTCAATATGCTGATTTTATATACAATTTAGAATGCTTACATCAAACTGGTTAACATAGCCTTCAGCTCACTTACTTAATTATTGTGTTAAGACATTTATATTCTACACTTAATAGATTTGACATGTACCCTTGCAATACGTACCATAGGTGAGGTCCCATCGTTTACCTTCCCTCTATCCAACCTCCCCTCCTCCATCCTGGGCTATAGTTGTGTTTTATCTTTCATATGAAAGTGTGGGTGATGGAGACTTTACCTCTTTTACGTTTACACAGATGGAGCTGGAACATATTCATCTTAGTAAAGTATCTCAAGAATGGAAGAAAAAGTTGCCTTTTGTTTTAGAGATGGGATCTTACTCCAATGCCTGGCTAGAGTCCAGTGTACTATCTGAGCTCACTGTATGAGAACTTTTAGTGCAAAAACCAAGAGCCCAACCTCTGCCTGAGTTTCAGGAAGCAGAGGGATACCCAGCTTCCTGGAGATGTCGTGAAGAGGGTGGGACACATGAACGTACAGGTAAAATGTGTGGGTTCCAAAATTGTCTTCATAAGAGCAAAATCTAAGAGGATAGCCTCCTCTCTAAATACTATGTCAAGCTCATTCCTACAGTCTTCCTAGCTGGTGAGTCTATTCCTCAGTCTGTCTGTCCACATGACCAACCATCAGTGACCCAGCCCATCAAGTCATGTCTAAGTGCAGGGGAGAATTTGTGAGAAACAGAACCCAGGAACCCACTCTTTCAAAGTCTCCTTTCTTTTGTGAGACCAAGTCTTAACCTGCCGCTAGAAGCCAACCATCCTTAATTTCTTCTTATTTTCTTTTCCGTACACATTTATAAATACATAATATATAATCATCACATTTAATCAATCAAAATAATACTATATTCCTATGAAACTTACTCAAACACAGTCATACCTTGCCAGAATCTTGTATCATTTTGACATTTTCAGAACCAAATTTATCTGAGTAAAGTTTAAGGAGTCTCTGAGAAATTTCTGATAGAGGGGTGAGTTTGGGTTCTTTGTAAATATACTCCTTTCCATCTTCATCTTCAAAGAATCCCTGTGACATAAAAGCACAATTAAGAGTTCTCCCCGAATACAAACCCAAGGCTTACCACCAGGAAGGGTTCTTTTGTTAAAAGGGTTAAAAAAAAGAATGATTCTAAAATAAAATCTTACTTAACGAGTTTTCTGTATAAAAAGGGTAAGGATAATAATGGGAAGTCTAGGTGCAAAGATAAAGGAAAAACACAAAACTGCAAACTTATTTAAGAATGCTGTCATTAAGTGCTGAGTGAAATGAAAGATTTTGGATTCAAGACGGCGCCATCTCAGAGAAGGCTAAACATGAAGTCAAGCCTGTTTCACGTTCCCAAGAAGCAGAACTCGCTGAAACACATGAGTAGCCTGTGGCAGGGAGGCCTCAGAAACACACAAACATCCCTTCTCCTGTTTGCTCCTAGTTACATGCGATTTCATGGCACGAACTGATACATTCGGGCCAGGAGCACGTTTAGTACAAATTACATGAAGTTTGTGTAAATCCTGTTTTGCTTTACTGATAAGGAAAAATATTAAAGGCCTGTAGAACAATACCAGAAAATACTTAACATCATCAACAATCATCATCTGCTTTAGCACCAATTATGTTGGACTATACGGCTTAGAATTGCATGGGAAGTGAAAAAGGTTGAAAATCAAAAGTCCCGGCTGGGGTTAATATTTAAAATAAATTTTAAAGAAAGTCTCTCATCTAAAATAAAAAAGAGAAAATGGTGAAAAAAAAAATAACAGTATATATTTAGAAAAATGCAGGCTAACATAAAACAAAAAACACCCACATCAAACTAGGAGTTTAATGCAGCCATTTTACTACATTACTTGCTTTTTAGGCATTTACTGTAATTACCTCCACATCTGTTTCACTGTCTGTAAACTGGTATTGCTATAAAGTTATAAAAGACAATAACAGAACAAATTGAAGGTTATATAATTCTCATAGAAAACCACACAGCCTAAACAAATAAATTATAACATTTAATAATGTTAGAGATTCAAAGGTTAAAATTTAAGTTAAATTTAAATAAACCCTTTCACATAGGGGTTCTGAAATACTGTAACAGCAAATATACTTGTGGAGATACTATATTACAAAAGCTAAAGGTGCACAGGTACAAAGGAAACCAGAAAGTCTTAATTTGTGGTTTAAAACATGCAGTACAGATGCATAATTAAACAGGTGATTTATTTCTGTAAATGGAATAAAATGTTAATTTTATTTTGGAGGGAAGTTTGTGATGACTGGACGGATATACAGACAGACTGGAAAAGGAAACTGGCAAACCACACTGAGGTACCAAAGATGCCACTAAGAATGCTTACGGAGGAAGAACTTACCGCTGCCTTAAGAAAGGAATAAAGAGAAGACAGGAAGAAAGAAAAAAAAAAAAAGCAGAAAGTTTACTACAGAGGAAGACAAGAATCATAGTAAATATGACAAATTCATTTAATTAGCATTTATAGAAAACAGAGAATTTACAAGATATAACTTTATTATAGAGTTAAAAAAAAAAAAATAAAAGGACTTAGGACAACCTGCACAACAGACAGGAGGCTCACCTGTCCAAAGAAGGCCACCCGGAAGTAGGTCCCCAGGAGCCTGCGGCCCGAGTGCATGACCTCGGTCACTTTGCTGTAGGCCCGGTGCAGCGTGTCGTACAAATGGGCCAGCCTCTGGAAAACAGAACAAAGCCCATTTCTTCCCACTTGAAAATAGTGTAATCATCTTAAAATAATAATTTTATGTGATGATGGAAGTGAAAATTCCTTGAACTTAAGTAAAAACCTAATTAAAAATATATTTTGACTGTACAACTTATAGTGACCAAAGAGCCAACCTGCGTATGAAGACCCACCAAGTCTCCACATATGGCAAGAAATTCTCTTTTCAGGTTAGCGTGAGGTGTCAGATGGTTCTCTGACGCCATTTTTATTAGTTTTTGCTCTTCCTAGTCTGTTGGGTGTGCTAAGAGAACCTGGAGAACATCCGAGCCCAGGAAGGACGAAGCCACACCTTTCCCCATGCAGGTGAAGTAAGGGAGAGTCCTGAGGAAAATGGCCCCAGGGACCACAAAACTTGGTTCACACAGGCTTTCAAAAGTGGAGTGTCAGGTGGTGACCCTTGTAGTTTGATATGAGGGTGTCTGCACAGAGTTGGGGCCCAGGGATGTGCGATGCCTGATGACTGGTGGTGACTGGTGACCACCTTCAGTGTAACGTGAAGGGTTAGAGCCACAAGCTCATCACTGACCCACGGCCTGCTGTCTCTCTTGGCGTATGAGCAGGCTTGGGGGGTACGTCATATCACTGTGCTGTCAAGTAGGAAAAACAAAAAGCTACTGTGATACCTCAAAATCCCTCCGCTTCTCATAAATGGGGATGATGAGTTTATAGATGTCAGCAATCAGCTCGTAGCGCTCGGCTTTCCAGAGTCCATCTGCGCACTGCTCAAGGAGCTCCATCAGCACGTCCTGAGCAAAAAGCAAGGTCAGAGAAATGTGTTACAGGGAACACAGAGAGGGGGAGGGGCCCCTTGCATATATGTAAGCCTGCTAGCAGACAGCAGTTTCAAACACTAACTTCATGCTTGGAACAATTCATCACCACATTCTTTTCTAGAAGCCATTTTTTCAATCATGGTTCTAAGCAAAAATGGAAAAGGATCATATTGCACAACTGTGTAATAAGACATTCTCATGGAAAAACTCAAATTTTAGATCTCTTTCAATAAATATAATCTGGAAATTTTTTTCCTTTTGAAGAACAATGACAGTGATAAAACAGGGAGGGTTACTAAGCATGACTTCACTCCAAGTTAGACACATCTAGGGGTGCAGTGTGGTGGGCACTCTGCCTGCTTCACCAACATCTTTTCCTCCCTCCTTTGGAAATTTCTACCTATTGAAGTTTGGATAGTTACTCTGCCTCCTCTAAAGCCCTTGAACTTTGGAGCTACCCATAGCTCAAGAATTGGGGCACGTGGCTTGGCTTTACACTAACCAGCATGAACCTATTTCCTGGCCATAGTCATTGTATGACCATGGGTAGACATGTGACCTAAGCAATCAGTTGGGTGAATATTAGGACGCTAGCTTCGAAGGCTGGGACAGAAATGCTCCACCAGGCTGCAGTGGCTGGGGCTGACATTCATCCCAAGGCCAGAAAAGGAGCCAGTCTACCTTAGAACAGAGTGAAGAGCCCCCTTGTTGCACTGTAAAGTAACTCAATCTCTTTCAGAATTTCCTAATGTAATCTAATACCTGACCTTTATTGTTTAAGTTCATTTAAGTGGGTTTTGTTTATGACACTGAGTAAATTTTCATGTGTTGTCAACCATAGTTTTGGTCAACTGTTCAAACCTTTTGCTCATTTTCTATGGGGTTATTTTCTTACTACATTCTATGAATTCTTCAAATATTGTGGATAAAAGTCCTTTACTAGATAGGTGATTTGTAATTGTTTCTCCCAATCTGTAGCTTATCTCTAGATTTAACGGTATCTTTTGAAGAGCAGAAGTTTTTGATTTTGATTTAGTCCAATTTATGAAGATTTTGTTTTCTGGATTGTGCTTTTTATGTTCCAGCTAAGAAATCTTTATCTAACCCAAATTCACAATGACTTTCTCTTACGTTTTCCTCCATAAGTTTTATCATTTTGGATTATTTTTGAATAAAGTATGAAGGTTTTTTTTTTTGCATATGTTTATCCAGTTGTCCCAACTGTTCTTGATGAAAGAACATCCTTCCCCACTGAATAGCTTTTTTTTTTTTTTTTGTAGAGACAGAGTCTCACTGTACCACCCTCAGGTAGAGTGCCGTGGCGTCACACAGCTCACAGCAACCTCTAACTCTTGGGCTTACGCGATTCTCTTGCCTCAGCCTCCCGAGCAGCTGGGACTACAGGCGCCCACCACAACGCCCGGCTATTTTTTTGTTGCAGTTTGGCCGGGGCTGGGTTTGAACCCGCCACCCTTGGCATATGGGGCCAGCGCCCTACTCACTGAGTCACAGGCGCCGCCCCCCACTGAATAGCTTTTGAACCACTGTAAAAATCAGCTGACCATACGTGTGTGGACTCCGCATTTTGTTCCACTGATATATGTGTCTGTCCTTGTGCCAACAGCACAAGGATATTTTTGATGCTATGGTAAATAGTACTATTTTTATATTCTGATGATCTTCTGTTCAAGGAAAGTACTTTGTTTGAATAAGGATTAAATGCCATCTAGCATATTTGCTTCTACGAATTATATGAAACAATCATTAACTATATAATGAAACCATGGTATCTTTAAATGAAACTATCTTATATCCTGTGATCTTGCTAAACTGAATTATCAGTTTTAATAGCTTCTTTTGTAAATTCTTTGCTTTTTTCCTGTCATATAAAATAACTATGTCATGTGTGAATACAGAAAGCTTTATTTCTTTTTCTTGCCTTACTGAATCGGCTAAAGCCCCAGCAAGATGTTGAGCAGGGTGATGAAAGCAGATATGCTTGTCTTATTCCCAATTTTAGGGGAAAGCATTCAGTCTTTCACTACTGAGTATGAGGGTTAGCTGGAGTTTTTTTATAGTTTTTTTTTTTTTATTTTTCAGGTTAAGGAAGTTCTTTTCCACTTTTAGTTTTGTTTTTGAAAATCACGAATGGCTATTTAACTTTGTCAAATGCTTTTTCTGAATCTTCTGTTAGGAACATATGATTTTTCCTATTTATTCTGTTGAGGTAGTGAATTCCTTGTGTTTTCAAATGTTGACCCCAGAACATCCGAAACTATTTTTAGAATAAATCCCTACTTGGTTATTTTTCTTTTTTATGTATTGCTAGATTTAATTTGCTAATATTTTGTTAAGGGTTTTATAGCTGCTTTTTAAACATTTTTGTATCCTCTATAATGCTGTAAATGAAGAGCAAACCCCTGTGTTTTTCATTACTGGCCTACTGTTTTCTTGCAGGCCTAAGTTTATACATGCCAAAAAAAGAAACATTTTAAAAAAGCAGTTATAAGTCAATTTACCAGAAAACACTATCTAAGCAAGACCATTTAACTCCTGTGTCACATTTACAGCATACAAACCATAAAACTATCATTGGTGTGTCAGTGCTTTTTATAAAAGGTACAGCAGTTTTTTCATGTTTTTACTGTAGGTCTCATTAAGTACAAACACTAAAGCCAGACAGATGCAGTAACTACCATAACAGTCACAAAGAAGAAACAGAAAAGGTTCTAATACCATCTCTTTTCCTTTACACTTGTATTATAAAGTTGTACACCTTTTCTTAGTTTCATTTCAAATATTTTCCAATGGATAATTTATCCATGCTGAGCATGACAAAAATTTATGATTCTTTTCATGCTCCCCTGATTACAAAAAGCTAAAGAATAAAACTTGTGCAATGCCTGCATCAATATATTTTTCCGTATTTGTAAAAATGGGGAAAGTATCCTAGGTGGAACCTAAATTGGCATCTGTGAGCATCAAATAAAACTTTACCCTCAAAATGCTTTGAAAACCAAACTCTATATGGTAATGCACAGGCCAACTAAACAAACCTCTCTTACTACAATCACCACTTTCTACTCTGTAGTTATCAAGAAAAAAATCTTACTTCTACGATGCTACATATCTGACAGTGCCATCTGGCCAGTGGGGAGACAGACCCATGGGCAGATGATAAAAGATGGCAGTTAGTTCACTGATGATGGCTGTGAAAGGGCCAGACATGCTGAGAGGAGAGGCATGCACCCGGCAATGAGGGGAAGGGCAGCGTGCAAAGCTGGGGAAAGTGGATCAGGAGCTAGTGAGGTGAAGCTGAAGGTGGGCATGGGAGCAGGACACCAGTGGAGACGGGGCAGACACAGCCTGGGCAGAGGCAAAGCACGAAGGACTCACAGGAGTTTGAAGGGCTGCGGCATAAAAGCTGAATCAGTGCAAGGCAAGAGGAGGCAGGGAAGAGTAAATACATACTGAACTGGCAAACTTAGAGCTTCTTGAATTAATACATTAATGATTAGATGTAGATAATTTTGTAAGGCATGAAAACACACATGGCCATACCTCAACTACCACAATGGCCAAGGAAGCATTATACAAGGAGGATGTTATTAATGGTTCTCAGATGATGGTCTGTTTGTTTAAGTGAGGTACCTGTGTAGAGTAGCCTTTCAGGTATATTTTAAATAGCTCTAGGTTAGTACATAAATACATATCAAATAAAAGACATGTCCAGTCTCCTCCATCAGATTTTTTTTTTTTTTTTACTGGTTCACTTTTCTTTTTCTTTTTTTTTATTGTTGGGGATTCATTGAGGGTACAATAAGCCAGGTTACACTGATTGCAATTGTTAGGTAAAGTCCCTCTTGCAATCATGTCTTGCCCCCATAAAGTGTGACACACACCAAGGCCCCAGCCCCCTCCCTCCTTCCCTCTTTCTGCTTCCCCCCCCAATAAACTTAATTGTCATTAATTGCCCTCATATCAAAATTGAGTACATAGGATTCATGCTTCTCCATTCTTGTGATGCTTTGCTAAGAATAATGTCTTCCACTTCCATCCAGGTTAATACGAAGGATGTAAAGTCTCCATTTTTTTTTAATGGCTGAATAGTATTCCATGGTATACATATACCACAGCTTGTTAATCCATTCCTGGGGTGGTGGGCATTTAGGCTGTTTCCACCTTTTGGCGATTGTAAATTGAGCTGCAATAAACAGTCTAGTACAAGTGTCCTTATGATAAAAGGATTTTTTTCCTTCTGGGTAGATGCCCAGTAATGGGATTGCAGGATCAAATGGGAGGTCTAGCTTGAGTGCTTTGAGGTTTCTCCATACTTCTGTCCAGAAAGGTTGTACTAGTTTGCAGTCCCACCAGCAGTGTAAAAGTGTTCCCTTCTCTCCACATCCACGCCAGCATCTGCAGTTTTGAGATATTTTTTTTTCTTTTTTTTATTGTTGGGGATTCATTGAGGGTACAATAAGCCAGTTACACTGATTGCAATTGTTAGGTAAAGTCCCTCTTGCAATCATGTCTTGCCCCCATAAAGTGTGACACACACTAAGGCCCCACCCTCCTCCCTCCATCCCTCTTTCTGCTTCCCCCCCCATAACCTTAATTGTCATTAATTGTCCTCATATCAAGATTGAGTACATAGGATTCATGCTTCTCCATTTTTGTGATGCTTTACTAAGAATAATGTCTTCCACTTCCATCCAGGTTAATACGAAGGATGTAAAGTCTCCATTTTTTTTAATGGCTGAATAGTATTCCATGGTATACATATACCACAGCTTGTTAATCCATTCCTGGGTTGATTTTGTGATGTGGGCCATTCTCACTGGGGTTAGATGATATCTCAGGGTTGTTTTGATTTGCATTTCTCTAATACATAGAGATGAGGAACACTTTTTCATGTGTTTGTTAGCCATTTGTCTGTCATCTTTAGAGAAAGTTCTATTCATGTCACTTGCTCATTGATATAAGGGATTGTTGGCTTTTTTCATGTGGATTGAGTTCTCTATAGATCCTAGTTATCAAGCTTTTGTCTGATTGAAAATATGCAAATATCCTTTCCCATTGTGTAGGCTGGCTCTTTGCTTTGGTTATTGTCTCCTTAGCTGTACAGAAGCTTTTCAGTTTAATGAAGTCCCATTTGTTTATTTTTGTTGTTGTTGCAATTGCCATGGCAGTCTTCTTCATGAAGTCTTTCCCCAGGCCAATATCTTCCAGTGTTTTTCCTATGCTTTCTTTGAGGATTTTATTGTTTCATGCCTTAAATTTAAGTCCTTTATCCATCTTGAATCAATTTTTGTTGAGTGGGGAAAGGTGTGGGTCCAGTTTCAGTCTTTTACATGTAGACATCCAGTTCTCCCAACACCATTTATTGAATAGGGAGTCTTTCCCCTAAGGTATGTTCTTGTTTGGTTTATCAAAGATTAGGTGGTTGTAAGATGTTAGTTTCATTTCTTGGTTTTCAATTCAATTCCAAGTGTCTATGTCTCTGTTTTTGTGCCAGTACCATGCTGTCTTGACCACCATGGCTTTCTGGTACAGACTAAAATCTGGTATGCTGATGCCCCCAGCTTTATTTTTATTGCTAAGAACTGCCTTAGCTATACGGGTTTTTTTCCGGTTCCATACAAAACGCAGAATCATTTTTTCCAAATCTTGAAAGTACGATGTAGGTACTTTGATAGGAATGGCATTGAATAGGTAGATTGCTTTGGGAAGTATAGACATTTTAACAATGTTGATTCTTCCCATCCATGAGCATGGTATGTTCTTCCATTTGTTAATAACCTCTGCTATTTCCATTCTGAGGATTTCATAGTTTTCTTTATAGAGGTCCTTCGCCTCCTTCGTTAGGTATATTCCTAGGTATTTCATTTTCTTTGAAACTATGGTGAAGGGAGTTGTGTCCTTAATTAGCTTCTCATCTTGACTGTTCTTGGTGTATACAAAGGCTACTGACTTGTGGACATTGATTTTATATCCTGAAACATTACTGTATTTTTTGATGACTTCTAGGAGTCTTGTGGTTGAGTCTTTGGGGTTCTCTAAGTATAAGATCATGTCGTCAGCAAAGAGGGAGAGTTTGACCTCCTCTGCTCCCATTTGGATTCCCTTTATTTCCTTGTCTTGCCTAATTGTATTGGCTAGAACTTCCAGCACTATGTTGAACAGTAAAGGTGACAGAGGACAACCTTGTCTGGTTCCAGTTCTAAGAGGAAAAGCTTTCAGTTTTACTCCATTCAGTAAAATATTGGCTGTGGGTTTGTCATAGATAGCTTCAATCAGTGTTAGAAATGTGCCACCTATGCCTATACTCTTCAGTGTTCTAATTAGAAAAGGATGCTGGATTTTATCAAATGCTTTTTCTGCATTTATTGAGAGGATCATGTGATCTTTATTTTTGCCTCTGTTAATATGGTGGATAACGTTTATGGACTTGCGTATGTTAAACCAGCCTTGCATCCCTGGGATGAAGCCTACTGGATCATGATGAATGACTTTTTTGATGATAAGCTGTAATCAATTGGCTAGGATTTTGTTGAGAATTTTTGCATCTATATTCATGAGTGAGATTGGTCTGAAATTCTCCTTTTTGTTTGGGTCTTTTCCTGGTTTTGGTATCAGGGTGATGTTTGCTTCATAGAATGTGTTGGGGAAGATTCCTTCTTCCTTAATTTTTTGGAATAATTTCTGCAGCACAGGAATAAGCTCTTCCTTGAAGGTTTGATAGAATTCTGAAGTGAAGCCATCTGGACCAGGGCGTTTTTTGGTTGGAAGATTTTTTATTGTTTCTTTGATCTCAGTGCTTGAAATTGGTCTGTTCAGGAGGTCTATTTCTTCCTGGCTGAGTCTAGGGAGAGGGTGTGATTCCAAATATTGATCCATTTCCTTCACATTGTCAAATTTCTGGGCATAGTGTTTCTGGTTGTATTCAGAGATGATCTCTTGTATCTCTGTGGGATCAGTTGTTATTTCCCCTTTATCATTTCTGATTGAGGTTACTAGAGATTTTACTTTTCTATTCCTCATTAGTCTGGCCAGTGGTTTATCTTATTTATTTTTTTCAAAAAACCAACTCCTTGTTTCATTAATTTTCTGAATGATTCTTTTGTTTTCAATTTCATTGATCTCTGATTTGATTTTGGATATTTCTTTTCTTCTACTGAGTTTAGGCTTAGATTGTTCTTCTTTTTCCAATTCCATAAGATAGCTTGTGAGATTGTTGATGCGCTCTCTTTCTGTTTTTCGAATATAGGCATCTAAAGCGATGACTTTTCCTCTCAAAACTGCTTTTGCAGTGTCCCACAGGTTTTGGTAGCTTGTGTCTTCATTGTTGTTATGCTCAAGGAAGTTAATGATTTCCTGTTTTATTTCTTCCTGCACCCATCTGTTATTCAACAGAAGATTGTTTAATTTCCATGCCTTTGTGTGGGGTCGAGCGTTTTAGTTAGAGTTGAGCTCCACCTTTAGTGCCTTATGGTCTGAGAAGATACAAGGTAAAATTTCAATTCTTTTGATTCTGTTGATATTTGTTTTGTGTCCCAGGATATGATCAATTTTGGAGAATGTTCCATGGGGTGATGAGAAGAATGTATATTCTTTATCTTTGGGGTGGAGTGTTCTATATGCGTCTATCAAGCACAGTTGTTCCAGGGTCTCATTTAAATCTCTTACATCTTTGTTTAATTTCTGTTTAGAGGATCTGTCCAGCTCTGTAAGAGGAGTGTTAAAGTCCCCTGTTATTATGGTATTATCAGATATCATATTACTCAGACTGAGTAAGGTCTGTTTCAAGAATCTGGGAGCATTTAAATTGGGTGCATATTTAGAATTGAAATGTCTTCTTGTTGTATTTTTCCCTTGACCAATATAAAGTGACCATCTTTGTCTTTTTTGACTTTAGTTGCTTTAAATCCACATGTATCTGAAAATAAGATTGCAACTCCTCTTTTCTTCTGAATTCCATTTGCCTGAAAAATTGTCTTCCAACCCTTGACTCGGAGCTTTAATTTGTCTTTTGAAGCCAGGTGTGTTTCTTTCAGACAGCAAACGGATGGCTTGTGTTTTTTAATCTAGTCAGCCAATCTATGTCTCTTCAGTGGGGAATTCAAGCCAATTCTATTCATCTTATTTTGTGAGAGTCCATTGCTTAGTTTTATCTTTTGCATCAGTGTGGAGGTTAGGTTCTGTCCTTTAATTTCTGAGTTCTTACTTTGCTGGTGATCCATTGTGGTGGTCAGTGTGCAGAACAGGTTGAATTATTTCCTGTAGAGCTGGTCTTGTTGTGGCAAATTTCCTCAATGTTTGTATATCCGTAAATGATTTGATTTCTCCGTCAATTTTGAAGCTTAGCTTAGCAGGGTACAGAATTCTGGGCTGGAAATTGTTCTGTTTAAGTAGATTAAAGGTAGATGACCATTGTCTTCTTGCTTGTAAAGTGTCATTAGAGAAGTCTGCGGTCACTCTGATGGATTTGCCCCTGTAGGTCAACTGGTGCTTACTCCTGGCAGCTTGCAGAATCTTTTCTTTTGTCTTGACTTTGGACAGTTCATCACAATGTGTCTTGGAGAAGCTCGGTTAGAGTTGAGGCGACCTGGGGTCCGATATCCCTCTGAAAGCAGTGTGTCGGAATCTTTGGTGATATTTGGGAAATTTTCTTTTATAATATTCTCTAGTATGGCTTCCATTCCTCTGGGGCATTCTTCTTCCCCTTCTGGAATTCCTATAACTCGGAACGCTTCATAAAGTCCCATAATTCTGACAGTGAACGTTCTGCTTTCTCTCTCTTCTTTTCTGCCTCTTTTACTATCTGAGTTATCTCAAGAACTTTGTCTTCTACCTCTGAAATTCTTTCTTCTGCATGGTCTAACCTGTTGCTGATATTTTCCATTGCATCTTTAAGTTCCCTAATTGACTGTTTCAGTTCCTTCAGCTCTGCTATATCCTTTTTATATTCTTCATATCGTTCATCTCTTATTTGATTCTGTTTTTGGATTTCCTTTTGGTTATTTTCCACTTTATTAGCAGTTTCCTTCATTGTTTCCATCATTTCTTTCATTGTTTTCAACATGTGTATTCTAAATTCCCTTTCTGTCATTCCTAACATTTCTGTATAGGTGGAGTCCTCTGCAGTAGCTACCTCATGGTCCCTTGGTGGGGTTGTTCTGGACTGGTTCTTCATGTTGGCTGGAGTTTTCTGCTGATTCTTCCTCATGAGTGATTTCTTTTATCTGTTTCCTTGCCCTAATTTTCCTTTCACTTCCTCTTGCTCTTTAAGTTTTCGTGCCTGTGGACTAAGGGTTAGATGGGTCCTTTTGGTACAGGACCAGAATGGTGAGAAGGTTGAAGAGCAAGAAAGGGATGAAAGAAAGGAGGACCGAGTGAAAAGAAAAAAAAAAATAGAGAAAGGAGAGGGGGTGGGTAAAAGGAATATTGACAAAAAGGACAGAGGCACAGAATGAGGGAGACAGAGCAATATAGGTGTACAGTAGGGTACTTTGACACAACCTTAAAAAAAAAATAACCCACCTTCTGGGGGTGCCCAGTTGGGTGGTTCCCTTGAGATCAGCAGCTCTTTGCTTACCTGATCAGACACAGTACCCCACCTCCACCAAGTAGGGAGGAAAGACAAAAATGTTATAAATCAAACCAAAACAAGCAAACAGAAAACTTTATGGGATAAAATTGGGTGAAAAACCAAATAATAGCGGTAGAAACAGTAGCAAAAATGAAGTTCTAGTTATTGAAAAAGGCAGCAATGGGAAATTATAATTAAACTAGAAAAATTGAGAAAGAAAAAGGATCTGTATGGAAAAGGTTGAAATTGAAAAACAAAACATCAACAACATCAAAATAAACAAAAAAACAACCAAAACAAAACAAACAAACAAAAAAAAAACACAACCAAAAACAAAGCAGTATGTATATGTTATTGAATATTGTCTGGGCAACACGCGGTCTTCTAGAGTATGAGATGTTAATCACAGTTCTGATACGACTGGAGGCTGCTGATTTCTCAACCCCAGCAGGTAGACACCCTAAAACTCTCTTCAGCCCACTTAAAAGGCACTTTGAACTTGTAAACTTGCTGAGCAGAAGCTTTCCCAGGAAAGTGCTTGTCGCTGGAATCACTGCTGAAGTAGCTATCCACTTACCCAGTGTGCCAAAACCGGTCTCACTCTGCCCCTGAGGGTTAGGGCTGCAAGGCGGCTCAGACCCCACCCTTAGGCTACTTGGTCGCTGAGTTACCAGCTCCCACCCGATTCTAGCTCTGTGACCCTGAGGGCGGAGCTTGCCGGGGCAGATCGCTCACAATGGCTCCCTGTGACCCACAGCCAAACACTATTAGCTCCGTCTGGCTCAGAGGCTCAGACTAGGGCCCTAGACAACGGCCAAAGTTCTCCGCACTCCCGCTCAGGCTCTCCCCAAGGCAGTTCAACTGAGTGCCAAGTCCAAGGACACCGAAACAGTTCACAGGTAAGGCCTTTCTGGTTTGCAGTCTCGCTGCTACTGAACTTACAGTTGCGGGCGGGTTTAGACGGATTGAACACACGCGACCACTTGCCGTGTTTCCACTGTTTTAGTCTTCCTCTTGGGGTCCAGAAGTCTCTCGCTGACTCCCTGTATCCCCACAGGGGTGATGATAGGCAGATCCCACCAGCCAGAGATGCCTGGAGTCCTATCTCCCCAGACTCACGGTGCCCAGATGCAAGGAAGCTGTTACTCGGCCGCCATCTTGCTCCGCCTCCCCTCCATCAGATTTTTAAAAAATCAACAATAGAAATGTAGTGTGTCATGCTTTATGGGGGCAAGACATGATTGCAAGAGGGACTTTACCTAACAATTGCAATCAGTGTAACCTGGCTTATTGTACCCTCAATGAATCCCCAACAATAAAAAAAAAAAAATAAAAAGAAATAAAAGAAATGTAATTTTTCACTTCAGAAGGTTCTTACTTGATAGATTTGACTATGTGTTATTTTTATTCTTGTTTAGTCAAATTAGAAACAGGTATAAATTTTAATGACAATGAAACCTAAATTCAAGTGGCATATGAATATTGATATATAGGAGATATATGCATAATTGAGTTCCTTGTGGGCAAACCTAGTATATTTGGCACAAAAAAGATGCAGATCAACGGCACCCATAGCTTGGTGGGTAGGGCGCCAGCCACACACACTGAGCCTGGTGGGTTTGAGCCCAGCCTGGGCCTGCTAAACAACAATGACAACTGCAACCAAAAAACAGCTGGGCATTGTGGCGGGTGCCTGTAGTCCCAGCTACTTGGGAGGCTGAGGCAAGAGAATTGCTTAAGCCTGAGAGTTTGAGGTTGCTGTGAGCTGCGACACCATGGCACTCTACCAAGGGTGATGTACTGAGACTCTGTCTCAAAAAAAAAAATGCACGTCAATCATGATATTCCCCAGAATGGTTGAGGAATGAGAAAATTTGATACATAATTGTATCAAATTTTTCACAGTGAATAGAACTGATAAATATGAAATAAGCATCCCAGTTTGACTGTTACTAAGAATTGGAAAGTTTAACACATTATCAACTTTTATACTCTACTTAACAATGTCTTTTTTTTGTTTCCTTTTCTATTTCCTTGCTTTCTGTTGTTGTTGTTGAGACAGAGCAGAGTACAATGGCGTCATAGCTCACTGCAACCTTAGTCATTAAAACTGTGGGCGTCCCGTTGCCTCAGCCTCCTGAAACTGGTTGGATTACAGGCGCTCCCCATAGCACCTGGCTGGGTTCCCCCCCCCTTTTTTTTTTTAACAGAGTTTTACTTTGTCACCCTCGGTAGACTGCCTTGATGTCATAGCTCACAGCACAACTTCAGACTCTTAGGCTCAAGCAATTGTCTTGCCTCAGTCTCCCAAGTAGCTGGGACTACAGGCACCCATCACGGGCCTGGCTATTTTTAGAGATAAGGTCTTCCTCTGGCTCAGGCTGGTTTTGAACCTGTGAGCTTAGGCAATTCATTGCCTAGGCCTCCCAAGAGCTGGGATTAGAGGTGTGAGCCACCGCGCCCGGCTGGGTTTTTCTTTTCTTTCTTTCTTTTTTTTTTAAAGACAGAGTCTCACTATATTGCCCTGGGTAGAGTGCCGTGGTGTCACAGCTCACAGTAACCTCCAACTTTTCAGCTTAAGCGATTCTCTTGCCTCAGCCTTCCAAGTAGCTCGGACTACAGGCACCTGCCACAATGCCTGGCTATTTTTTTTTTGTTTAGTTGGGCCAGGTTAGAACCCATCACCCTTGGTGTATGTGGCTGGCACCGTACCCACTGTGCTACAGGCACCGAGCCATGGGTTTTTCATTTTTTTATGAGTTGGGGTCTCATTGTCGCTTAGGCAAGTCTCAAACGCCTGAGCTCAAGCAATTCTCCCTCCTTAGCCTCCCACAGTGCTGGGATTATAGGCGTGAGCCACTGTGCCTGGTTGTCTTTTTTTTTTTTTTGAAGGCACTTAAAATCGGTATACTTTACCTGCCCAAATATCATTTATTATTGTAGAGAAATGGTAATATGCACTGTCAAAAGCAGAGTTAGCATAGATGTTACCCAATAAAAAACTGGCAATGGCTTTTATATGAAAAAAGGGAAATCTGTTCCTCATAGAGTGTGGACTACTGAACACCAAAGCTTAACTTGGTAAAATAAATTATTCAAACTAATGCCAACTCTGTATCTGGTCCTTTAAACCTGCATCAAGTGACAATTCTTTGAATAGAAATAACCAGGATCATGGTTAAGTTGGATAGACTACATATCAATACAAAATCTCACAGAGTCATAGAAACTAAGACACAGTAACGAAACACTGGAGCAGATATGAATGATATTTTCAGTGAAATTCTACTTATTAATTTACTTTGAATTCTCAGCAATCACTGAACCCCTAAATCAGAATGAATCCAGATAATGGTCAGATAGTGGTAACCTGGAAAAGCAATCATACAGCATGTCTGATGGTAGTAAGATCATCAATTTAAACACAAGATGGTCTTGTCTAAATTACTGACATATTCAAAGAACTGTAAGTAATACCCGGTTGGGGAAAAAAATAAACTCAATGAGCTCTATGCATCTGGAAAGTACACATTTTAAAGTATTAGATTAGACTTAACAACTCAGTACACCAAGTTCATAAGTCACTGAGGAAGCTCTTTAAAATGTAACTAGCCAGGGTTGGCGCCTGTGGCTCAGTGGGTAGGGCGCCAGCCCCATATACCCAGGGTGGCGGGTTCGAACCCGGTCCCGGCCAAACAGCAACAACAACAATAAAATAGCCAGGTGTTGTGGCGGGCGCCTGTAGTCCCAGCTACTCCGGAGGCTGAGGCAAGAGAATCGCCCAAGTAGGAGGTTGCTGTGAGCTGTGATGCCATGGCATTCTACCAAGGACGATATACTGAGACTCTGTCTCAAAAAAAAAAAAAAAAAAGAAAAAAGAAAAATGTAACTAGCCAGGCCCATTTCCCGAGTGGGCCATGGTGATGCAACTGAAGGCACTGAGAGCCTGTCTTGGAAACAGCACTATCGCTGTGCAACACACGTGCGAGCCGGCATGAGCCTGCACGTGCAGTGTTATTTAAAATTTTGTCATCTGGAACAAGGCAAGGAAAAAAAAATTTGTCATTTGGATGCCATCTGCTCCATCTCAGGATTGATTCATTTAAATTAATTAGTCTTACCCAGGAAGCTGGATGTTATCTCTATTATCTACCCTTTGGGAAGAACTGTAAGCATGTGAGCTGGTGTGAGCCATGGCACACTATCATAGCACAACTCATATTTCATCATGTCTCAAGATACAGACGAGGACCACCTGCATCAGAATAACCACTTGGGTTGGGCATGGTGGTACACATCTATAATCCCAACACTCTAGGCAGCTGAGGCAGGTGGATCCCTTGAGCTCAGGAGTTTGAGACTAGCCTTAGGAAGAGTGAGACCCCGTTTCTACTAAAAATACAAAAAACTAGGCAGGTATTGTGGTGGGTGCCTGTACTCGGAAGGCTGACTTGGTCCTGTATCTATTAAGGAGGACGGAATTTCAAAACTGCCCCATGGCATCTGGGAACTCACAATTCTCCCATGTGCACAGACTCGGACTTGTGAAACAAAATGGTGAATAGGAATCGAAGGTTTCTCTTTAAGTAATCAAAAGCAGCTGGGAGGGAGTCTGCTCTTCCAATCAGAGTCAAGGAAGGTGGAACTGGTGCCAAAAAAACATCTGATGTACATATACCACAGTTTATCAATCCATTCATGGATCAATGGGCACGTGGAATATTATGCAGCTTAAAGAAAGATGGAGACTTTACCTCTTTCGTGTTTACATGGATGGAGCTGGAACATATTATTCTTAGTGAAGTATCTCAAGAATGGAAGAAAAAGTATCCAGTGTACTCAGCCCTGCTATGCAACTGAAACTGATTTATGGCTTTTGTATGAAAGCTATAACCCAGTTATAACCTAAGAATATGGGGAAGGAGGAGAGGGAGGGGAGGGGAGGGAAGGGACGGAGGAGAGAGAGGGTGGGATTGGTGGGATTACACCTGCGGTGCATCTTACAAGGATACATGTAAGATGCAGAATATAGAATAGAATATAGATGTAGAATATAATTGTCTTAACACAGTAACTAAGAAAATGCCAGGAAGGCTTTGACAACCAGTGTGATGAAAATGTGTCAAACTGTGTATAATACCAGTGTATGGTGCCCCATAATCACGTTAATGTACACAGCTATGATTTAAGAATAAAAAAAAAAAACAAAAAACATCTGAGGCCTGCTGCAAAGAGTACTTTTACGTAGCATCCCTAAAAAACCATTTTAGAAGAGTATCTAAAGCATTTCGTTATATACGATAATGCAAATTAAAAGGGCAATGATTTTTGCTCAACTGTGTCTTAACACTTATTTCCTGTCACTTTTCCCCAAACTCCTTCTTTTCTGGCAGACATTTTCATCTTTCTTTTTCTTACATCCTAGCAGGCATCAGCAAAAATGTACACAGCAATTTCTGTTTTCCTGTCTTTCAGAACACGTGCTATTCTTTCCTCTGCCCATTGATTTCAATCTTGGTGCGCAGGGCTGTCAGTCAGGACTTTATAATCATCACAGGTCATCCTGTACTATGGACCTTGTTAAAGATTCACTAGGTTTATGCTTCAAGGACAAGGTGGCAAATCCATATTCTGAAAACAGCTGATCAAGTGATCCCTATCACAGGCTTAGTTATTACCCAGAGGGGGTGACGCTCACAGATGTGCCAACAGTGTTCTATACCGGGTCTCAATAGGTTCTTGTGATTATTTCAGCCTATTACTCAATCAGATGAGCAACTCTAGGTTCATTTTTATTATCCCGTGAGATAGGTTACTGGAAACTGTTTACTTTCAAATCTTTAATTGTTCTTGGCATTGCGGCTTTCTCTATCTAATTCCTAACAGAATGGTGCACCCTGGAGGTCTGATTTGGGAGAGGGAAGCAGGGGGTCCTTTCTGAAGGAAAGAATGCAGTCAGGCCTCTTTTCAGGGAACGACTCAATCAAATTCCTCGAATTCTTTGAGGAATTCAAAGCCAAAAGCATGTGGGTCTTATTCTCTCAGTGGCAGGTTTAATACTTTAGAGTAAAGGTTAAAAAATTACCATCTGTCCCGACATTTCAAGGTGGCGATACTGCAGAAATGCTAATGCTAATAACCAACTGGTTTCTTTTCAGGATACTTAGAAAACTTTATCATGGTTAAAATTATTTTAACATTTAAACATGAAATACGCTCAATACATTATTCTCTTTTCTCATGTTTAGTTTTTAATGTTGAGGGCCATCTGAGACTACACAATTTACAGCAGTGATTCTTAAACTTTTTGAACTTATGACCCCTTCATGGATCTTAAAAATTACTGAGGACCCCAAAGAACTTTCATTTATGTGAATATTTTCTTTCAATTTTTACTGCATTAGAAATGAAAACTGGGGGGAAAAATGAAAAGATTTACTTTTTCATTTAATTCAAACAATAAATCAGTTACATATCAGCATTTTTCAAAAGAGAAAACTAATGGCATTTTGAAAAAGAAAAAAGAAGGAAGGAAGAGTAGCATTGTTTTACATTTTTATAACTCTTCTAACGTCTGCCTTTTTAGGTGAAACCTGGAGCTTCAATTTGTTTGATATGTGGGTTGACATATGCAAAGATTGGACAACTAAGACATATACTCAGTTGGAAAAGTAAAGGGCCTGAAAAATATCCTGAAAGAGTTCCTGGACCACACTTAGAGAAACGCTGACTTACAGACTGGTTGATGTCCTGGAGAATGTTTGTTCAAGGGCCCTCGTGACTGGCATGAAAATGGGTGCCACCAGACTATCAACTGCATGCCAGCCCACACTGTCCTGCCGGGCAAGACAAACAGAAGCAGAAGATGGTTGCCCTTCTCTGCTTATTCCTCCCCTCCACATGAAGACTTGGACAACTTCATTTTTCCTTAAAGGAAGAGCAGGATTAAAGAGCTTTCCCCTGACCATTTCATTCTGCCCTGGGCAGGGAAGGCAGGCAGGTCAGAGGAGCTCTCAGGCAGACAGTCACGGAAAATGAAAATGGTGAACAAGAGCAGAAAACTGGCATTTATTCAAATTCACAGCTTTATTTCAAAACTCCCCAGTTATGGCTAAGTGGACTCAAGGCTATCCTGTTTTGGCAAGAAATTTGCAGAAATTATTACAATGATCTTGATCTAAAGGCAAACTTCTCAGTCTCCATGGGAGGTGGGATAGGGTGGTTCTGTTTCCTAAGGCCCTCAGGATCTGGGTCATAGCAGAAGCAGGAGCCGCAGCTCTACATGGGGGCTGCCCTGGCTATGAGCCCAGTCTGAGCTCTCACAGCTTTGAGGGTGGCCCAGGAGGAGATGACTGTAGTGTTGGAGGCACCAATTTCAAAGTCAGATTAAAACAGCCATAAAACTCATGAGCCAGGGAAAGTACTTGCTAGAAACAATGAGAAACTTTATGGTGAATATATTGGACCTTTTACCAGACATGCTCAAGCACCCAGTTCCTCTAACCCTTTCCCCAGAGACTTTCCTGCTGCTCTTTTCCAGCTATTGGAGAATCGTCTCAGAACAGTGTGTTGGTGGCAGCGGCTGGGAGAAAAGCCTTATCTGTCCCACTGGCAAGGCGACCGCAAGCTGCCAGACGCCCACCTGAGCTCAGGCACTCACCTCGTTGAAATGGACGTCCTGCATCCCAACATCTTCCATCATGGAGGCCTCCTCTTCTATGTTGGGGGTGATGACCCTGAAAGCTGTGCACCCCTGTCTACACATGCCTAGGGATTGAGAGAACAGTGGGGAGAGCCAGAGTTATTCCCCTGCACGTGGGTGAATCTTGAGGGTTCTTCCTGCCCTGAGTGTCTCTGTGCTGAATGAATGACTTTGAAATCTCCTCAGTATCAGCCCAGCATTCACAAGGGCATCTGGGGGCCACCATGAGCTTTTCTTTTCTTCTTTTTTTTTTTTTTAAGAAACAGTGTTTCACTTTTTCACCCTTGGTAGATTACTATGGTGTCACAGCTCACAGCAACCTCCACTCTTGGGCTTAGACAATTCTCTTGCCTCTCCCTCCCAAGTAGCTGGGACTACAGGCACCTGCCACAACACCCAGCTATTTTTTTGTTGTTGTTGTTGCAGTTCAGCAGGGGCCAGGTTCGAACCCGCCACCCTTGGTATATGGGGCTGGCGCCCTACTCACTGAGTCACAGGCTCCGCCCTGTGAGCTTTTCTTTATTTCCCCATTCAGAAGCCTCACATTTTGCATTTTCTTTTTTGTCCCTTTATTTTAAACCCACTTTTATTAAAATGCATACAATTGTTAAACAAACTCTAAACTGAGAATAGGTATTCAATAAAATTTTTTTTTTTTTTTTTTTTTTTTGAGACAGAGTCTCACTCTGTTGCCTGGGTTGAGTGCCGTGGTGTTATGATAGCTCACACTGACCTCAAACTCTTGGGCTCAAGTGATCATCTTTGCCTCAACCTCCCAAGCAGCTGCGACTACAGGCACCCACCACAACACCTGGTTAGGGTAGTTCTTCTTTTTCTTTTTTGAGACACAGTCTCAAGCTGTCGCCCTGGGTAGAGTGCCATGATGTCATAGCTTATAGCAACCTCCAACTCTTGGGCTCAAGCAATCCTCTTGCTTCAATTTTTCTATTTTAGTAGAGACAGGGGTCTCACTTTTGCTCAGGCTGGTCTCAAACTTGTGAGCTCAAGCTATTTACCCGCCTTGGCCTCCCAGAGTGCTAGGATTACACGCGTGAGCTGCAGTGCCTGGCCAGTTTTTCTATTTTTAGTAGAGACGAGGTCTCACTCTCGCTTAGGCTGGTCTCGAACTCCTGAACTCATGCAATCCACCCACCTCAACCTCCCAGAATGCTGGGATTACAGGTGTGAGCCACCATGCCTGGCCTACTCAACCAAATTAATAATAAAATAGGAAATAAATGAAAAATTAATTTGGTTAAGATGACCCACAATCAGCTAGCATAAAATATAAAGAAGCTAAGCCAATCAAAGAGAAATGTTATGACTCAAAAATAACCATTTCCTTCAAACTATCATCTCACCCACTCTGGCCAGGGAAAATTATGTAACTCAGATTAGAACTTCCCCTTTCCTCTTATAACTCAACAGCAGTAGTTGTGAGTGGACAGGGGCCTTGACTTGTCCCCAAGCCAGATACTTTGGGGTGAGGACAGACTTTTTTCCCCATGCAATAAAGAAGCTGGACCAACAGAAAGGCATGGCTACTTCAGGGGCCCAAGCACTCTGATGCTCTAAGGACACTGATATAAGCTTGGAGTGGGAATTGATGTCTGGGATAAGGACAAATGCCTTAAGATGACAGCCTACTTGGGGCCTTTACTCATCTTGGAGTCATGGGGCAATGTCAGCTGGACAATGTCAGCTGTACAAAAGGCTCATGGGAAGGACTGGAAATGCTCTGCTACTCCATTATGAGATGCCCATTCACAATAAAACAGAGGTGCAAAACTTCAACAGAGACCTCCCAAATCTCAGGGAAAAAGAGGAATACACAGTGTTTTGAAATCAAGCTTGAAAACAGCAATCCTAAACTCAGAGACCTGCCTGCTGTCAGAGCCAGGTTTCTATGCCACTCATGAGTTCCCTAGCAACTCTGTCACTACCATAGTTTAGCCTTGCTTTTAATTTTAGTATGGAAACAACAGTCCATATAATGAAACAAAAAATCATTCATCTAGGAGCTTGAAGATAAATTAATGTACAAAAACATAAAATGATACAAACCAACCACCATGCTTCTTTAGGCTACCATGTAACTCAGCTCCAAGGCAACCACCACCATGACAGCCAAAGTGCTTTCCTCTCATGCCCCCAGCCAACGGGAGTGCTGAGCAGAATGGAGGTCTATCCATGCAAAGGTGAAAGGGGAAATCCCCACACCACTGAAGGGCAGGGGACAGAGCAGGAGGGGATGAGGGCTGAGTTGACCCTCAGGCTCATTTCCCTGGCTCCCCTTCGGCATGTGGTGATGCCTGGTGGTTACCCCACCGAGGCATCACCTCCTCTTCTAAAGTTACCATCTGATGAACAGACTCAGAGCAAACAGCACTGGGGTTAAGTGAATATGGGACCTTTCCTTTTAATTTTTTTTCTCTTTTGGGCTCTGATACTCCATTCCAAATAGCCAACTATACCAGAAATACACATTTTGTGCCTCGGCATCTGTGGTTTTATACGGTATCTCATTTGGTAAATACACCTATTAGCCCACATCTGGTGCTGCTGTTCTGTGGCATCACACATACAGACAACCAGCACTTCTCAAATCTCAGAATTCCAAAAGCAAACGCCACTGTGGGGGGCTGTGCTTATTTTGAAATGGAAATGAGCACCTAGTGTTTAACCAAAAGGAGCCAGGGAAAGAGTTCCTGGCCTGCTAGTCTGGGCACAGCTGGGTAATGCATCACCTCCCATCCACCCCACCACCAGCAAGGCTGCCTTCTCACACAACAAAGCAAACTGGGCTGCATTGTGGAAAACGTTGTCTGATCATCTCCCATTACAACTTTTTGACTGGTAAACAGTTCTAGTGGAACTGCTGTGTGGGAAAATAAAATCTTTTCAGCTACAGATTGGCTAGTCAGGGATAGCCGGATGCAAACTCCTTAATTAGTCCTTGTAGGATGAAGACATCAAAAGAAGTTCCATGACAACATGCCGTCTACTTTTCTTTTTAATACTGGCATTTCTGCTGTGCCTACCAAATCAAGCGAATGTCATGTTAGAGAGTAGAACAACAAACATACTCCACAGACACACGACCCCCTGCCCCACCTTCAAATCTTCCTGAATGACTCTCACTTGTCTCTGCTGCTCTGTATGGTTTTATATTCATTTCACAAAACACAGAATAATTCCTTACCTTTCCGTGTGAGGTATTCTGCCACCAGGGCTGTTACGTGGACATAGCACATTGCTGCCTAAAACAAAAGACAGACATATGCCTCAGAGTCTTCTTTTTTTTTTGAGACAGAGTCTCACTATGTCACCCTCAGTAGAGTGCCGTGGGGTCAACAGCTCGCAGCAACCTCAAACTCTTGGGCTTAAGTGATTCTCTTGCCTCGGCCTCCCAAGTAGCTGGGACTACAGGCGCCCACCACAACGTCTGGCTATTTTTTGTTGTTGTTGTCATTGTTGTTTAGCAGGCCCAGGCTGGGTTCAAACCTGCCAGCCTCGGTATATGTGACTGACACCCTAACCACTTGCTCCAGGCGCTGAGCCCCTCAGAGTCACTGATAAGAGCATACTGCTCACAGCTAGGCGGAATCTACTCACCATACCGGAGCTCAGGGCACCAGCAGGCATTTCTAACAGCTGACATCCTACCTTTTGACAAAAGTGGAGCCACTCATGTAAACTGAAAATTTGAAATTAATTGGGTGGGAAGTGAGACAAATGACAGCAAGTTTCCTAAGGCTTGTTTCTATTTACAATTATTAAATTTTAATGTAAATGATAAAACAATGTATTTTCCTAATGCTAACATTCCTAATATTTCTTTCAGAGGCAAAAAAAAAAAAAAAAGGACCATTTGAGGAACAGGCCTGCACCTTCCTAGACTGGAGTTGAGAACGGCTCAGTTTTCATGTGCTAATTGTTTTTCTCTCAAGAGCAGGCTGTAATTTTTCCAAACATAGAATTCTAAATAAAAATCCTAATTAAATCTTAAGTGGGTAACATTATGACTACATTAAAATGAAAGAAAAAAATAAAAACTATTCTGTGGACCCCGGTGCCGTGAAAATCAAAGACAGCTGCTGGAAGCAAACCCACTGCCAGGTTCTCATGCACGAGACCCCGTTCCTGGCAGTGGGGTTGCTTGACGTGCATGAGTGTGTGAACACAAGTTGGCAGTACAGCACACACTCTGACCCATGCGGAGAAAATAGAACTACGTTGCGCCCGACCTGCAGAGGCAGGGAATTCACTCCTTCCATCAGGCAACCGTGACCACAGCACATGTCAGGAGGGTGTGCACAGAACAGCCAGGAGAATGTGTGACCGTTTACTGAGCAAGTCACAAAGCCAGACGTGGCTGAGCAGTAAGAAACTGTGTAAATTAGCTGCATTAGTCCTCACTTACAGGATGCACTAGCTTGGATAGCATCCTCCCCAAACTCCTGTCTTTCCTGGAACTTCGGAATGTGATATTACTTGGAAACAGGGTGGTGGCAGAAGTGATTAGTGAAGATGCGGTCACACTGGCATACAGTGGGCCCTAAATTCAATATGGCTGGTGTCATAAGAAGAGAAGAGACACAGGGACATGGGCTCTTGTGTAGAACATGCCAAGAGCCAGACGACCTCTGAGCAAGATGAGTTGCAGCTGGGAGGCAGACCCTTGGGCGATTCGTCCACAAGTGCTCCTTGCGGAGAGAGCCCATGGCAATCCTTAGGCTCGTAGTCATTATCTAATACTCCCCTCACCTGTCTTGTGCTGTCTCAATAAAAGGATACTGCGGAGGTTGCTTGGGGCTATCCTGCAATCAAGGTTAGCCCGCCTCCTACAAGCTTGTACTTCTGTGTCACGCCTGGTTCCTTCCTGCGGTGAAGACGACCAGGGCCATAGGGGCCGCGACACTCATAAGAGAGCATGCCACATGACCATGGAGGCAGAGATGGGAATAACCTGTCCACAAATCAAGGAACTTTTTTTTTTTTTGAAAGTCTCACTATGTTGCCCTCAGTGGAGTGCCAAGGTGTCACAGCTCACAGCAACCTCAAACTCTTGGGCTTAAGTGATTCACTTGCCTTAGCCTCCCAAGTAGCTGGGACTACAGGCGCCCACCATGCCTGGCTATTTTTTGGTTGGAGTTGTCATTGCTATTTAGCAGGCCTGGGCTGGACTCAAACCTGCTAGCCTCGGGGTATGTGGCTGGCTCCCTTACTCACTGAGCTAAGGGCGCCGAGCCATTAACAGCAGTTTTAATTTCCAATTTATAGATGATGTCATCCAGACACAGAATGAGAAAACTGACTCAATGTCACAGAGGCAGTATATTCTGGATCTTGGTTTTAAGCATGCCTTTGGCACCCACTCCTGACCATGCAGTAAACTCACTATACCACATCAGCTCTGCAGAGAAGGGAATGCTCAGATATCTACCATACCCACCAAACGTAATGGATTACCTCAAAAAAGAGCAAGCAAGGTCCTATCATCACTTTGATAACAGGGAAATTTTTATCATAGGACAGCTGAATTACAGAACTACAGAGGAATTTGCATGCAGAATTAGTATGTATTTTAATAAGCAAGCAACTACATGAATATGTATGTTTTGAGAGCTTTTGTTGCCCTTTGCAACAAAAATAACCTTAGAATTTGTCTTAAATTATTGAAATGCTCAGATTAACTATGAAGTCATCCTAAACCCAATACTGTTGCCTATTTTTAATTGCCTGCTTTTGATTGATGGGACAATTTTCCTTAAAACTGGATTCTTTTAGTGAATGGGGTACCACTGATTTCCTTCTTTTTTTTTTTTTTTTTTTTTGAGACAGAGTCTCACTTTGTCACCTTCAGTAGAGTGCTGTGGCATCATAGTGCACAGCAACCTCAAATTCTTGGGCTCACATGAGCCTCCTGAGTAGCTGGGACTACAGACGCCTGTCACAATGGCTGGCTAGCTTTTCTATTTTTAGAAGAGATGGGGGTCTCACTCTCGCTCAGGCTGGTCTCAAACTTGATTTCCTGAGGATTACAGGGATGAGCCACTGTATCACTGATTTTTTTTGTTTTAAAAACCCAGATCAAGCAGCAGGCAGGGGTACCTCTGAGAGATCCCCGTTTTTAACGTGGATCCTGGCCATGCTGTCAAGCCATGTCTTCCTGAGCTCGGGTGTGCTGGCGTAGGACTTGGCCAGACTGTACTGGAGGTCCACCAGCATCTCCGGGTCGTTCTCGTGCTCCTTCATCTGGGCGGTGGCCATCAGAACTGTGCGTATCCTTTTGGTCAAGTCCTTCACGTCAGAGGAGAAGCTGGTGTGCTGAAACAAGGGTGAAAGGAGGAAGGACACGTCGTGCCACCTGCTTTCCCTGCTTGTCCACACACACCTCAGAGGATGTGAGACAGAATCCTGGGGTGGACATAGAGCTGGGCCACCTACCTTGATGAGCCGGTCACTGTTGGCACAGTTGTTGATGATGGACAGGGACTGCTGAAATCTGGTTCCCCCAATGCCAACGACATCTGCTATCAACTGGCTGACAGAAATAATGACCTAGGGACACACAAATGTGAGCAAATCAACTCACCTTCAAGTGACTGCCCAGGCTGGGTTTCTGCATCTAGGTAAGAGGTGCCTGAGGACAAGGTGAAGGTGGGATGCTCTGAGAAGGGATAACTTGAGAGCAGAAAACAACATCAGAGGCATTTATTTTTTTCCCCTTTCAAGAATGATTCCAGAAGGTGATTTTGCTATCCTTAAGTATTTCATTTACAAAGCAAAACGCTAGTCAGAAGAATATACGAGAATAAGATTAGCTCAAATCACTACCTATTACCTTCCCCAAACAGAAACCTTAGTATTTACCTCTTCAGTTTCAACTTGTAAGTATGCGATAGGTAGATTTCCCTTCGCATTTTTACCAGAAAATGTGTACATACTGACCTCGCACGGGGGACACTGCTTTTTGGGGGGTTTATGAATAGCGCCACCTTTATCCAGCTGCTCGAGGTAAAACATAAAGGCCATCCTCGTTTCTGCCTTGGCCTTTGCTGTGCCCAGGCACAACCAATCACCAAGTGGTGTCAACTCAATCTTCCCTTCCTCCTAACCTCACCATCCCTGGGATCCCATATTCTATCCTCTAGCGTGTCTGGGAGATTTTAATCGCATGGGTGAGCACCTGTCAAGCTCAAGGGTGCCTCTGTTCCAGACCTAACAGTCTCCTCAGATGAAGTCTAGATTCTCTGATCCACTCTGAACACGAGTCCAGAAGATCCTCCAAATACATAATGATTTGGATACACAACAATGTGTCCTCAATGCCTTCTCGCTCATGTTCTTAACTCCATAGTAAGGAGCTTTTCCAGCCTCCCAGGTGGGCCCTTCCCGTGGTGAATCCGTGGCCTGGAACATGTTAACCACTCTGCAACTGCCGACCCCTATTCATCTTTTATGTCCCCTGGGAAGCCTCCTCTGGTCCCCTGGCCAGGTGCCCCTCCTGGTACATTCAAATTCCTCTGTGACAGCCCCGGCCCCACTGCACTGAGACTATGGGGTTTGCTCAATAAGGCCTGGGAGAGGGTTCTCTCTTGTTCATGGTTGTATCCATGAACATCAGCATGTAGTAGCCTCGCGCTCACAGCAGAGAGTTTGGGATGTTTTAACTCTAGAGAGACAGCAGATACATCAGGAGTTAAAAAAGACAGAAAAGAATCACATTGGTTGGGCTTTATGTTTCTTATCTAAGATGTTTACTATTATGTATCCTCACATGGGTTCTAATATTTCTTGACTCCAAAGAATTTCCAAAACTGATTCAGTATTTAAATGTGGATTTACCAACAGAAACACAACTTGGGCCCAGATCTTACAGTTAGTATTGAGCATGAAATAAACCAAGCCACCAAACATGACTTCCTAATTTTCCATCTTTGGGCCAGATCTGGCAGGATCTTTATGATGGGATAAAATGGGGTGAACTCAAAGTTTTCCTGCCAGGATTGGATTCCACAGTGTAAATCACTATTGGGATCATCGACCAACACGCACCTGCAAATGCGTCCGGACAAAGGACTTCTTTCCAGTGTAGTCAAAGTTGTTCCTCATCAGGAAGTAGAGCAGCTGTGAGGCCTCGGTCCTGATGGAGCTCAGCTTGGAGTTGCAGCACTTGAGAATCTCATAGCACAGAGCGGAGCACATGTCCGCTCTCCCCTCGTAGAATGTGGAGGGGAACTAGACAGGACGGGAAGAAGCAGATAAACGGCAGAAAGGTTAGTGTTATGTGCCCTTCAACTTCAGGTGGAAGGAGAAGAGTGTGGCCGTCACCAACGAAGCAACTTACCTTATAAATTAAGGACCTTAAGGCAGTGAAGACATTTTTTAAAGCTGTTTCTGATTGATGTTTTTGAAGAAAACACAAGTAGACGTCAAAAACTTTTTTCATGAGAGGATTATGTCCATGGTCAGCCAAGAGCTGGTTCTTAAAACACACACCAACACCTTTGTTAGTGTTCTAGCAGGCTTCACACGATTTTCAGGCTCAAAAATTACATTTTCCAGGTATTAAGACGATTCGTGATTTAAACAAACTGTACTATAAATTCTTTAAGAAAGCATAGAATTCTCTTGTAAAACAAACAAATCTATCAATAAATTTATGTTTTGGGGCTAACCCTCCCAGAAAACTGTAATAGGGCTTTTATGTATTGACTTATTTTGACTGTATACCAACAACTGGTACAGACGTGATGTTTGTGACATCTTAATTCCAACAGACATGTCATTATAGATGTGAACTAATTATGAACAGGAAAAAGTACTGGGAGAGACAGGTACTTTGCTAAGCCATGACAATCAGATACTCTGGTAAGGTGGAAAACGTACAGGCTTTGGTCTGTCACCACTTATCATATGCACAAACTCGCACAGATAAACTGAGTCTTGGCATTCTTATCTATCAAACAACAACCCTAAAACTGGCCTTGAATGACTGCTGTGAACACTTGAGGTCAATACAATGTGTCTGGTGCACACTTCAGTCTAGCTCAGTAAACACCAGCTAATAGGATTTTAACATTTTGTAGATTCTACTTATCAAATAAAACAAGAAGGCTGCAATTAATTGTTCCTCATAAATCTTCAAGATTTGCTCACCTCATTAGAAAATGCACACTAATTAATCACTGTGGAAGCCTGGTTGGCTAAGGCTCCCATCGACTGCAGAATATACCAAGATGCATCCCAGGAGGACGCTGGCAGGGAGCCTCCTGTCTAAACCTACATGACCCCAAGGAACACTGCCTTCACATGTGGACCATCTCTGAGAACAAAGGTGTGTGTTTGGGAAGAATGTATGTGTGCATTTTGTACAAGTAGAAAAACATGACTGTAATCAAAAAAAGTCACAAGGCCAGTATTTCAGAGCATTCTTACAATTAGACAAATAAACAGAGACAACCTATGTCCACGTAATTTTGCTACATAGCAAATTACAGTTGGAGTTAATGTTTCAGAGCAAGATTTACCTCATCTTACTGTTGGAGAGAAATTTTTACTCTAAGGTTAACATTTTTGTTTGGGGGGGTTCAGCAATTTGTAGATGTATCACAGCTGGGGTTACACCTGGAATTCACAGGGATCTTTATTTCATGAGGGACTGAGTATGGAATTCAGGTACCATACTGAATTCCATCATGCGAAAGAGGACTATTTCAATACACAGAAAACTGACTAATCAAATGAATATGATTCTCAACCATGAGCAACTGTGCACAGAAAGAAAAAAAAAAAGGAAGGAAGGAAATGTTTTTTTCTAGTGTTGGGGGGAAACTATGTGCTTCTTATTTGACACCATTTTCCAGGAGCCGCAGTTTGAAAGCCTTGCTTTTTGCAATGAATTCTCTATCCTAACTGTGGCTGGGTTAAGGTTTGGGTCTATCTAGAAGTGAGCTTTCATTTTTACAGCACCCTTTGCCAGAGCTAGCTCTCCAGGAGACAGACGGCTCCTATACCTGGCACCCCTCAGCCCCGTTCCTGCTGTCTGAATGCCTCTGCCTGCAAGTTCTTAATACTTGAGTTCTGTTTCTCTTCCTTTCACTCTCTCTGACCAAGACTTTTGCTTCCCATTTCCAGGATTTAGTCTTCTTGGGCTCTAATCTCAAAACTTGCCTGCAAGAATGGAGTTAAAAGTCATTTATATCATGTATCCCATGACCTGTTGTAAACCTCAAATACATACAATAAATACTTGGCTTGGAAAGTAAATAACTCATCACTTAAAGGATTTGTAAAAGACCTTTCCTCTTGAACAGAGCTGCTTCCCAGCTACCTTCCTTTATTTTCCAATTGATTTTCCTGCCTCTGTGTCTGTTTCTTCCTCATTTGTTAGAAAGTAACATACACTAAATCAAACACATCTGTGAACATTCAGAAAGGTGCATGGGGTGGGGAGCTAGCGAAACAAAAACCACCCGTAACTTCTCTACTCAGAAATAACTGCAGATGACAGTTTGGACAGTCTCATTTCCAGCCCCCTGGACTCTTGCTGAGGATGGGACAGTTCAGTTAGGAAAAGGAGACATTAGAATAATATAAAGGCATGACTTATTTCTAGCAATAAAGTAGAGACAAATTCTCTGGGAACTATCTGTCATGGGTTCAGGTTTGACTCTCACAAAGTCTGTTAAGGTGCTTAACCCAGGAAATGGGCCTTTTAGGAAACAAAGGTTTAATAGTAGTAATTTCTTAAGATACAGAAAAACGGAAGAAAATAAACCTTGGATGCCATAATGAAATACCTGGAACAATGTTATTTAAGATAGCTAAATCTTTCCGAGGCATATAGCATTTATTTTTATTTGGATATTGATTTTAAAATAACTTTAAAAAATTCAGTTTGGAGAAGAGTTCTTTTGGTTGCATGTGCTCGTCAGTCACTGAGATGACCTAGACCTCGCGCCCAGGCTCATGGCTAAGTGACCCAGATCACAAGCCCCAGCCACTCACACCTCCTCAGCCTTTTGGTTCTTACTGTTCTTGGTTATGTATCAGTTTCTCAAATCAAGAAAAGCCTCTGAATGGAATTGCTAAAAATATATTTTCAGTATAAATTTGTGAGCACATTAAAAATAGTATAAAATAAAGATCAGCCTTGCTTTGGGATTGTGTTAGTAACAGACATATGTTAATAACATCAAATAGCCACAGAAGAACGGTTTTTCTGCGCAAAACCACCTCAGTTTACAAAACCCAGGTGCATTAGGTGACACAGCATATGTGAAAGTTCCCAGCACTGTGTTTGGCAGCTGAGTGCTTGGTAACTTTCTTCTTTCTTTATATGAGAGATCATTCAATTGCCTTGACACTCACTCAGCTCGCTCTCATACACACTCACACACACCTGACTTAGTGGAGTATAAGGCCTTGGACAGGCCAGTTGTGTAGTGATCCTGGGCCAATTTCCTATCTCGTCTATAAAACGTGGGATATCAGATCTACGAGGCAGAGCGGTTGTGAAGATTAATGTGTGAGGCACAGAAGGCACTCAACAGAATCCAGGGCTTAAATCTTTCAAACGTTTTACCTAATTATTAAGACATTGATTTTGAATGGTCTTTGGCAACTTATTAGATTTGATCAATTAAGAGAGTCTGCAAAGGCAGGGCTCCATCCGTCAAAGATGACATTCTTACATAGAATAATGCCAACTCACTCAAAGTTAGCTTTTTTTCTTTTCTCTTTTTTTTTTGGGGGGGGGGAGATCTACTCTAACTCAGTGACCCTAGGTAGAATGCTGAGGCATCAACGTAGCTCACAGCAACCTCAAACTCTTGGGCTTGACCAATCCTCTTGCCTCAGCCTCCCGAGTAGCTAGAACTACAGGTACCTGCCGCAATACCCGGCTAGTTTTTTTTTTTTTTTTTCCTTTTTCTATTTTTAGTAGAGATGGGATCTCAAACTCCTGAGCTTAAGCAATCCACCCACCTCGGCCTCCCAGAGTGCTAGGATTACAGGAGTGAGCCACCTCGTCTGGCCTAGAATTTTTCTGATAGGCTTCAACTGATGTGTCATCTGAGTAAATATTTGCAAAGGAAGATCCCAGTGGCTGCTGTGCCAATGGGCCTCACATACCCAAAAGTCTGAGCCAGGTAAGCCTGTACTACCACTCGGCCCAACACCCAGTAATGCCCCAGAGTGCATCCTACATTTGCCCCCTTCCCATTCTTTATAGGAGGCACTGAGACAAAACATTTTTGCACACACATGTAGAGACTTTAACAGAGATTACCTTAGTTCTAAAGCTTAGCTTCCCCTGGGTGTTTCAGGGATCAGGCCCTTTACCATACGGGCCTAAAGGAGTGAACACAGGAGGAAGTGCTCACTGCTAACCCGGAGTTAATACCTGGGCTCCTACTATGCTCCAGTCCTGGGTGAGTGTTTTTGGATACTTCACATCAACACATCTATACTTCTACCTCATGGAGTAGGTGAAATTGCTGTGTTTTAGGTAAGAAGATCAGAACTAATTGAGGCTGAAAAGATGGCTAATGGTGGAGCTGGGATTTAGAGACCATGGTATCTCCACACACCCACTGTCTCCAAGGACAGTGGGACCTGGGATCTGCCAGTCACATGGGAGGCCCTCAGCAGGGTCATCTCCCTTAGCACTCACAACAGCTCTGTGAGGTACAGCCTTTTTTTCTAACCTTACAGATGAGAAATCTTAGGTCCGCGGATATCGAGGAATCTTCCCAAAGACATTTAGCCCATAAACATCACAATCAGCTTTGAATCAGAAGCCATCAGATGATCTTTGTTTTTTGGGAATCAGAACCTACCCAATGACCAGACATTTGGAGATCTGAGGACCTTGAGGAATACTCTTCTTTAATGTTAAGCAAGCAATTTAAAGAGTGGCTGGATAAAAACTGCAGGTTGTTCAGTAAGGAAATGGTCACTGTTCTCCTGTGCACCACCCAGACGGCACTCAAATCTGTGTGCCCTTAGCTCACAGTGTGATGTCAGCTCTGTACCTGCTCTGTGGCTCCAGAATTTTCTGCTCTTAAAGGCTGGGGCACAGGCAGAGGTGGAAGACAGTGTTGCAACTGCTGTTCTGAACTTAAGGATTTATGTTTAGCATTCATACAGGGGTGCATGGCCAAAAACTCACATTCAAAATCTTCACTGCCTATTTACATAAGAATTTTTAACTACAAATATTCATAAGAAAATACAGCTTCCAAAAGCTCCTTTACAGTTGTAGTAGATAGCGGTTCTCAAGCTGCAGTGTTCAGGTCTCATGCCCAGAGTCGCTGATCCAGTAGGTCTGGGTGGGGCCCAAGAACTTTCATTTCTAAGAGGTTCCCGGGGGCTGCAGCTGCTGCTGGCCTGGAGACCACACTTCCAGAGCTGCTGGTGAATAAGGCACATCTTTCCTCCACTCCCACCCCATACTCATTCTCTCGGGGTTTGTATTTCCTCAGCTCTCAACTGGGTTTCTAGTAATGACATTTTATGAGGACATGAGTGAGGTGTTGGCTAAGAAGAATAAAGACAGATTAAAATGAAGTGTCACAGTATCAGGGAAACTATTTTTATTCTTCCTAATAAATGTGTTTTATGTGTAGTGGTGATAAGTAAAGCAGAGAACGACTCTGGTTCCATTTTCCAAATACCCTTCAAAACACCCAAACTGTTTCAGTATTCACAGCATATTAACATTCTCCCTTTCTACGCTAGCAGTGGGGGTAATCACTTAGCAAGAATGGGAGGTGTTAGGTTCCTAAAAGCAAGAGAATGGCTAAAAAGTCCACCTCCACCCTCTCAAATATTACTTACTAAAACTTTACAACAGGAACAAAAAACTCCTTTCATTTTCTATCTTTGCAAAGGTTTTTACCAATTTAATAGCAGATAAATAAATCTGAACAGATAAATCTGTTTGTATCTATTGCTCCTTTCTAAATAAATATCTAGTTTTCATTGCTATAACATTTAGAGATATTTAAAGACATTCATAGCAGAAATGCCTGATTAGGTTCTTATATTTATCATCCTCAAAGTTCTAGCCAAGAGTTAGCTGCCTGCAGAGACTGCATTTCTACCATTCCCAAACACGGGACACACAGTGACCGGTCAAACTTTATCGTATCCAAGTAATTCACTGTGGAATGATTTCCTTAAAGGAATTTAAGGATTAATGGTTTCCTTACAGGGCCAAAAATAGTTGATGAAGTAAAAATACAACACACTGAACCAGTAATTCTTAACAAGCAGAATGAATTAAAAGGTAGAACTCTGACTACAAACAGCTGTTCAATACTAACCTTAAACGCCAATGTAAACAGAGAGAGAGTGTCCAGAGCTGTAAGGCAAACCTCAGTGGCGATGTTGGCTTCCAGCAGTGACTGGTGAAGAACATCTGCATCCAAGTGGCCGTAGCCTGTGTGAATCACAACACAGCATTACTGCCCTTTGGCTCACACTGCAGGGCAGGCAGGATGAAACGGTCACAGTCAACTTTTGATTATTTACAGAAGGCCGACTTTGGGGCCTCATGTCTGTTTGTCTTTTGGGGGGTGGAGCAACAGGGGAGTATTAATGTCTCCATCCAACTGTAACTCTTTTTCAACTTTGGAAGGGCAAAACAGCAACAAACATTGATTATGCACTTGAACTTGGGGTGTGCCAGCCACAATTCTAAGAACTTTACACATTATCTCATTTAATCCCTCAAAAGTCCTATGAGGTCCATATGTTATTTTTCTCTAATTTTTTTTTATTTTTTGAGCCTGAGCCTCAAGCTGTCATCCTGGGTAGAGTGCCATGGCATCACAGCTCACAGCAACCTTCAACTCCTGGGCTTAAGCGATTCTCTTGCCTCAGTCTCCCAAGAAGCTGGGACTACAGGCGCCCATCACAACGCCCGGCTATTTTTTGGTTGCAGTTGTCATTGTTGTTTTGGCAGGCCCTGGCTGATTCGAACCCGCCAGCTCTGGTGTATGTGGCTGGCACCTTAGCCACTTGAGCTACAGACACCAAGCCAGGTCTGATGTTATTAAACCCTTTTTGCAGATAAGGAAACAGAGGCACAGAAAAGCTAAAGGACTTGTCTAAAGTCACACAGGTAGGAAACAGTGGAGCCAGAATTCACAGCAAGACAGGCATGGAGCGATTCCACAACCTGGTAGGAGTGCTGAGGGAGGCTGAGATCCCCGTGTGCAGGTGCCCACAGCCGCACAGCGTGGAATTAGGAAAATGACCCTGAGGTCAGCCGTCTAGGCTCTAAACACAGCTCTGCACATCCCAGCTATGTGACTTTGAGCAAGTTATCTGGCCTCTTTATACCCTGGTTTGCTTATCTGTAGAAAGAGGATAATAACAGTATATACCTCAAAGGCTCGTGGTGAGAATTAAATGTGAAGTTCTTAGAATAGTGCCTGGCCCATAGCTAGGAAAGAGCTAAGTCAGTGATATCAAGATCTGTATCATCAGCTAGAATTATAAATGATAATCAAGAGTTGACTGCACTGCTAAGAATATTCTACTTGCTTTAATAAAAAGCATAAAAGCCAGTTTGTCTGAAAGAAATGTTTAGGAAGAGGAAAGGGCTTGAAGAACCTGTCATTTAAATTTAATCACACACAATTTAACACAAATAGAAATCTTCTATATGTGGCTAAAAAATCAATTTAGGATTGATATAAATGCAGTTTGACAAACAACTGGAAGTATTAAGTTATGAAACGGTATGCATTAGCAGAAATACATACAGGAATGCAAAGATGTTACAGTATTGATCTAGGTTACAAGAAAAGATGGCAATCTAACAAAACACCCAATAATGTCTTTCTCTGAGGAGCAAAAATAAATCAGCACTTATTACTTAAGTACTTTTCTTAGTACTCCAGAGAGGAGGACATTTTGTATACAGATGAAGAAAATGAAGTAAAGAAAACCTAGGGAATTTTCTTGAGACCAGCAATGGGAAAAAAACAAAAACAAAAACAAAACCTACACTCCAAATTCATTATCCATGTCATCGTCATTGTTACACATTATTGGGAGACAATAAACTAGCATGACATCATTTTGACTTAAGTGTTAGAAAAATAGAATGCTTTTTAAAGGGCTACAGAAGGCTCCCTAAAGCTATAGAAGTGCTTTTAAAAATATAATAGCAACATTTTTATCCAACCTTGCTTTGCTTTTACTATGGTGGACCTGAGCTGGCGTGTGTATGGATAGAATTACTTCCACCCTGCAGCCCAGCCGGCCTGTCTTTGGTGAGGGTCTCTAACACACCTGGCAGCATGCTACTTCTACTTCTTTTTATTTGTGCTTTTTGAGTTAGAAATCACCCATGGAAAAGCAAGCTGGATATGCTGGGGTACTAATGTTAATTGCACTGCCTTCGTATGAGCCAAGGCCTGACTTTACTCAGTGAGATGGGTAAGATACAGTGACAATGAAAGAGGAAAGCAGATTGAGGAAAACAGATGATTATTGTTAAAGAAACCACGAACCGTGGTAAGAGGAGGAAAAAATATAATACCTGTTATCAGACCAACCAAAATCATCACATATGTCAAAAGGACCCCTTACTGAAGGCTGCCGTTTGCCCCAAATGAGTTTGAGCGCGAGTTAAATTTTAAGGAACTTGCTTTGATGGCTTTAGTTTCTTTCTCTACACAGAACTGTCCTTTTCTCTTTCTAAATGAGACAGCCTGGAGAATTCCCACCCAATTCACCTATTTCTGACTGAAAGCCCAAAACAATTAAAAATTAGAATTTGGTGATGTGTTGCTTTTAAATATATATAATCAATGAGCTGTGCTAATTAAGTTATTGTATAATTATGTAAAAATGTACAGAAGTGTGGTAATGACAAAATTTCTCTAAGCTATTACATCACCCACAGGTCACCGCATCATCTGTCTAATCTCCTTTAGAGTAAGAGTCAGAATCTGACGCCTTTGCCTGAGTTGTAAATGAATTTAAAAGAAATGGTTCTTTAAGCCACAATCTGTTATTCTTTGCTTTTTCTTGAACTGTTTCATCTCAAAAATCAGCAGGATTCCTGAATTACTGTTATTTTTTTTGAATCCCTAAGAATAGACGGCAGCACAGAGAGACCATCCCCATGGCAGGGAACTGGGGACTGTGTGTCTCCAGGCCAGGAACAAATCCAGTGCAGAAGACTTCAATCAACAATCACCATGTTATCCACCAACTTGGGAAAACAAACCTGAGCTAGGAGACCCAATAATGGGGTCTCAAGAGGCACAGAAATGTCTTAATTTAGGGTCAGCAACTTCTAGAAGGCAGGTTAAAACAGCTCTGGCTCGAGCAAGTAAGGAGCGTGCTGTGGACTAAGGGGGCTGAGGCGTGGCCCAGCCCAGCAAGGATGCCCGCCACCCTCGCTGGTGGGGACAGAGGGCAGGACTCTGTACAGATGTGCCTGCTATACAACTGCTCTGAGCTACATTCCAGTCCCTTGGATTGACTGCTCAACTCTACACAATTTCTACTCTCTTGTCACTCTGAGAAAAGACTTATTCTATTTTTTTTTTTTTTTGCAGTTTTTGGCTGAGGCTGGGTTTGAACCCGTCACCTCCGGCATCTGGGGCTGGCGCCCTACTCCTTGAGCCACAGGCGCCTCCCAAAAAGACTTATTCTAAACCCCCCAAACCTCTTAAACGCTCCCGGGCCAAAGACAAGATCCCCCTCATTCCGTCATTTGCTATGTTTAGAGTTAATTCACGCTACTCTGTTTTATAAATTCATGTTACAGGAAGGGCTCAGCTCAATGACACTGACCACATCTGTAAACTCTTCCTCTCTCCCACTGCCTTGACATGAGGTGACACAGCGGGCAGGACAGAAGCCCAATCCCAAATCACGTCACATGCCTTTTCTGAATGTCAGAGGACATTTGGGACAGAAGAGTGGGCCACACGCATATCCCCACAGGGACCACATCTGTTTTGATGGGTATCTTCACCCTTCATAAAACCAAAATTCTTGTTTTTATTTTAACCTTTTACTTCAGACCCATAAACTGAATCCAGAAAAATAGTAAGTTTTGTGAGCATATAAATACTGAAAGGTAAGGAATCTTCTTGCTGAAAGAATCCCCTGAATTCTAGTCTCCCAGCTACATTAACTCGTGGTATATGGCTTTACTGAGTGCAAGTACTTATGTAAAATGTCAAACTGGTCAACAGCTACTATTCATTTCCATCCCACTTTTATTGCTTAAAAACATTTTCCTCACAGATGGGCAAGGAATAGAGACTAGAAGAAGAAGAAGAAGTATTATTCGGAGGCAAAAATTACATAATTTGTTATCTGCCCTCTGGTTCACACACTAAGAAAACAAAGTTGCTCGAAGTGACTTGTGAACACCATCTATGGGGTAAGAGTCTGTACTTCAGTCTGTACTTCAGGAAGCAGCTGTCCTTGGTGCTCTCTTCCCCGTGGAGCTTCTCACCCTCACATCAAATTGTACCCTACGAGGTGCAGACCCAAATCTATGAACACATGTGGTTTAAGCACACCACACGTTTTAAATTAAAGCCCTCTTTAAGGACACTATACATTACTGACTCTAATTGTACACATGCCGGATCTTCTCCAGTCTAAGACCCTATCAATGGCAAGAAGCACCAAAGACAGACTGCAATATTAGATGTAATACATATGCACGATAACCCAGATATTAAAAATATTAGAAAATGTGCAATATGCCCCAGAATCAAGGAGACACAGGTTTACAAACGCACATTTCATCTACTATTTTAAGCCTGTATTTTTAAAGCATCCAAGAACATTTTATCCAGTTCTAAAGATTTATTACATACGCTTAGGAACTTGGAAAATATTAATTTTAACTTAAAGATCTATACATTCTCTGTATTTTTCATATTAATTCAATATTAGGTAAAGGTAATGATCACCCATATTCATTTTCTTACTTGTGCTTCATAGACACCAAAGACTATCAGCGTTAAATGAAGGTTCACAAGCCACCTCTTTTAGCTCCTTGTTAGATAGAGCTGACCTGGTCAGCTGAGTGACCGGGACACTCACGCAGTCTGTTTTCACATCCCCACCTGCAGACACCCGCCTGGGCCTCACAGGTATCTGATCACCTGCCACCATGGGCCATTCCATCAGAAAATGCTTTCCAATACTGGTCCCAAAACTAATTCTCTGCAACTTAACCCCATGATCTTAGCTGCCTCTTAGATTGGACTATATTAAATATAGGTTTCCTTCACATGTTCCTACCCCTTGGCTGACTTTCCCCAATTAGGAATTAGGAATTATCTTGTAAATAAACTTAATATATTCCTAGAACACAACATACCAAAGTAAACACGAAATGTTATTTTATATAGTTTTGCAAATACTTTACAGTCTTCCCCCACGACGTGGTTTATATACGTATTTTACACGCAGCTATCACTCTTGATTTTCTTCCCATAGTGGAGGAAGATTATCTTCTTATTTAAAATAATCTACGTATAACTATCACTCTCAGTTTGCCACCTGACACAAATTGCTTCTGTTGATACACAATGCATACAAGTTAAACTGAGGAGGTCAATGCCGGAATGTTCTAAAGATTTGCTTTTCACAACCTTGGGCACAGATACAACAAACCTGTCTTTTAGGAGCGTTTTACAGATAAAGACTATTTGGCCCCAGCAAGATTGGTTATTTTCATTATTTCCTAGCAAAATTAAAAAATAAAGGAAAGTTCTTGCTGGAGTTACACGTGTAACGCATGTGGTGCCTTTCCCCCTGTCCTGCAGTTAACGGGTAGGTGGTGGGGTCACCGTGGGGATGGTGCGACACAGACCTACGAGGCACTCCGAGTTTTTTTGGTCCTCTGCTGCTACCTGCTGGTCAACCTGAGGTTGACAAAACCTTTCCTACTCAGAGGAAGTGAGGCAGACACAGAGGTCTCTTCCTACTTTGATTCCTTTCTGAAATTTATGTTAGACTCTGGGTATTCTTGGCAAGTCTCTCACATAAGAGTATACATCATATTGGTTGGCCCAACAGAAGGTATTATATTCATTGTTAAATAGGATTTTTTAGAAACTTATACGGCTACAAATTTCCCATAAAATGCCCAAGTACAGATGTAAGCCAATGTGTATGTACACACACATGTATACCTACAATGCACACCCCTCTTCTTTGCTGTTTTGGCTGAGTGGAGGATTTGGAACTCAAAGAGCTAGCAGAGGGAGAGGATGCAGTCGCTGGAACATAGTGAAAATTAAAGATGCATTAACAGATGGAAACTGAGTGCTAGGAGGAGATGCGATGACTCCAGAGACAATTCGGATGTAGGAACACAGGCGAAGGCTACGCACTGTTTACTGAGGACACTGAGGACAGTGTGCCGCTGACAAATGATGGCAGCAAATGCCAGGCTCAGTGAGGTGGCAGGAGAACAGGGCTCTCCTGCAGGCAGCCAGGAGAACGGAGACCAGCCCGTGAACAGGGTTTGGGCAGCAGCAGGAGCCAGCTGCCTCCCTCCTCCCACTCAAACCGCCACACAAACCCACATGCAGTGGGAGGAGCGCTGCATATCTGAGGGGCTGCGGTTACTTATTCACATGTAATTCATTTAATTTTTGTTTTCTGACGTCCCTAAACCATGATCTTTAGAGGAAGGGACTTGGTATGCTTATGTATTTTTTAAAATTATAAGATAGTGAGTCTCTGTGTTATATAAATCATCTGAGCAAAGGGAATCTAGCAGTTTTTGTGCATCACTGGGGACTGAATTTCTTTGCTAAACAGGAAATGAAAACTAAGAACTACAAAACTCCTGATCATTTGTTTCAACTCCTTGTCTACAGGGCTACAAAAGTTCCAACAGACAAGATGTCAAAAAATCAAGTATTTTAGCCTTAAATGCCACCAAATGTGCATTCTATAGCTAAGTATAGAACCCGGAAGTAGCATTTTATGGCTACCAATTCAGTGGGTGGCCTACTAACATAATAGTATTTAAATTAGGCCTCAAATTTTACAGAGACTCATTACATCTAACCTTGTTGGGGGTGAGGAGTGGGAAGCTGCTATGCTTTGGTTCCTCAGCCATTTTACTTTGAACTATCATCAACACAAGGTGTTGGGAATATTGCCTTTCCTCTCAGCCTGTATCAAAAAAGAGGTATGAAAAGTCACAATGAATGGAATTCTTATGATTAGAAATGATGGGACAACATTAATAACCACGTATTAAAGATAGCACTTGGAAGCAGAACAAGTTAATTGTCTAGATGAAACTAGCTGGCTATGTCATGCTTGCAGGGGGGATGAAACAGTTCAGAGGACACTACGCTAAAAGAACCAATAGTAATGGGATGTGTTATAAACAACCACACATTTTTTTTCATGTGCTGCATTTTTTTTTGTTTTGTTTTGTGACAGGGCTGTTGCCCAGGCTGGAGTGCAGTGTTGGCATCATCATAGTTCACTGCAGTCTCAAGCTCCTGGGCTCAAGTGATCCTCCCATCTCAGTCTCTAGCTGGGACCATGGGCATGCATGGTCTGGTATCTTTTAGGTTTTCTGCTTTGACAAACCCTTAAGAAAATTAGCCACCATGCCTGGCTAAGCCTGGTTGGTATCTTTTAGGTTTTCTGCTTTGAGGAACTCTTAAGAAAATAAAATACTTAAATTTCTAGAAATAGCACACAATGCCATGTCCCCTCTGGTGATTGATAAAAGTATATAAAAAATATGCTCCTATATTTTGGCAGAAATCTCTATTGTGAAGTTAGAAAGCCCCAAAGTTAGGAAGGCAAGATGAACGAAAAGGTCTTGGCTTGCAAGTGAAGCGGCCTCGTAAGCAGACTTCAACCTGATTAAGTCTTACCATTGTCTACAGAAATTCCAAGCACACTTGATATCTTTCTCACACTGAAAACACAGAAAAAGTCACTTTGTTATTGGATGCTGTTCCACACCCTTACAAATTGATTCACGGGTTTTATGTTTTCACAGCAGTGAAGGATTAACATCCACCCAGAGCTGGAATGTCAGAATGTGGATGCTTGATCAATTACATGCACAGTATCAGGACAGTGAGAATAATCTGTCCCAGTTAGTCACGGGAGTTGCAGGACAAAAACAATGATATGTCGGCTATAAGCAATAAGTCCAAACATTGTGTTTAAAAACTGGACAATGTCTGGCTATTGAACCTGCCAAATTTTGTTTTGAGACCAGGGCCAAGAGTCTAGCATGTTTAGGTTTGGTGCCGTAGTTGAGCATTTTCCACATTGTGTCACTCTCAAAGCCTAGGGACTGTCCTCCAAGGAAGGAAACGGTGCCATGAGCTCTTCATCCTACTTGCTTTGAGCTGGAAAAAAAATTGAGTTGGTGATGTGGTATGGTGTGGCCTGGGGCTCTCCCCTCTGAGATGGCACATGAGATGGCTGCTGTTACGATGGTATGTCATGGGACTTACTGTGGTTAAAAGTGAGAGAGTTATCCAGGCTGCCCAGCTGCTGCAATCTGGCATGCATCATTCCTGTTCTGTTACGGGAAACAGGCAATGTCTGAGATTTTCGATCATGAACTATGGGTCCCAACCCCTCCTGGTTCCTGCAACATGAGTGAAATGGGATAGAAGCAAAAGTTAGATTTGTTACACCGCAGCGAGACAGGGAACGTTAGTGAAGCCACAATATGGAGACAGCCACACATTGACGGAGCTAGAGGAGCAGTCGGAGACACAATCAGGCGGCAGCTCTTAAAATGTTCACAGCAAAGCACCTGACAGCCCTGAAGCAAAAATCAGGCCAAAGCAGAGACCTTTTTCATGTTTGTAAAGAACTTTAGAGATGCTACTTTTAAGAAAGTGAGCATCACTCCTCCAACATAGCGCCAAAAGTTAGGGTTGTGACAACTGTCAGAACATCCCTAATCTTTTTTAGATTTGTTCTAAAAGAACAAAAAATATTTTTTTTAATTGAAAAATGCACTGGAAGAAACAGAGAACAAACATGCAATGAGAGGGGTTATATGAGACGGTTTGACACCTTTATTCTTACCCAAGCGGGAAGGAGAAGAGCCACACACTTTGTTAAACTTGTCAGCAGTGAAATAGAGAAAACAGAAAAGTGATCTGGGTTAGCAATCAAACAGCTAACTTCCTACGGTGTACCATCACCAGAGCAGATGAAAGGAGACCAGTGCTGGAGTGACACCTGTCCCCCGTCCCAGAGCCAACCATTCCCCTCATCATGTTATTGTGTGTCGAACAACAGTGACATGCATGAACTTTCACTGACAGCATGCTGCCGGGTGATCTCAAAGTGAGGATGAGAAGGCACAGTGTTCGTGAAACCCAACCACCGAGGACGGCAAACATCGGCAACGTTCAAAGTATACTTCAGGGCCTTTTTGACATGCAGCACAGACTACGGCAATTTTTGTATAAAGCATGGCATATCTTTCCACACAACACAGAACAAAGTAACGCCATCTCCATGCCTGTCTTTCTCCGCCCTTCTATTTTTAAGGCAATCCACAATTGTATATGCAAATATGTACAGGGTGCTTATGAAGTCAAAAGATTTTCTCTGAAAAAGTTAAATTTATATCCCCTGAAAAAAATAAGTTAACCACTTCACAAAACCCAATTCTAAAATATTTTGTCAGGACACAAATCTTCAGCTTCCCACATTCGCCGTTTTAAGCTCTGGGGTGTTTTATTGTTCTTGGCACAACATTCTTCAAATGCCACCTTGTGAGATAGGTGACAGTAATTGCAAAAAGCGTGTGAAGCCTGCTCAGTACAGTGTCTTTCTGTAGCAAAATATACTGTGTGCTCCTATCTGCAGGACAAAATCAAAGAGAAATCTTAAAAGGCAGCGTGAGATGTTGTTGGTATAAAGACACCTTGTATATACTTGTGTTTGGCACTCATAAACTCAAATATGAAAACTGATAAAAAATAAAAGTTAAAATAAGAGAACTTTAAATGTTACCACATTTCAATTAAAAATAGAGAATATTAACATGAGGAAAGCATAAAATATTCTAATTTGCTTCTTTTAGAAGAGCATTTTTATTTCTAACATAAAACATACTTCTAAAAATTTCTCATTTATCCCCAGAAAAGAACAATGTTAACATAAAATCTTCATGTTCAAATAAAAAGTCTATTTTAAAAATCTGTCCTATTTTATTGCTATAATATAGAATTATAGATAAGAGAAACAAACCCCCAACTAGAATTCAATTTTAAAGCTTTTCTTAAAACATAAATATAAATTTACTTACAATTTAGCTCTTAAGAAGAAGAGTAGAAAAATACAATACTTAGACCAAGACCCCATAAAACCACCACCAGAGAATGCTGACAGTGAGGGCAAACCAAATACAGACAGACGAAATGGCTGTGGGCAGGAGGAAGAACTTGGTAAGACAAATCGTGCTGTGAGAAAACAACCCCTAAGGAAGAGCTGGCTGGACACCCACACCAGCAGGGACACTGTAGCTCTCCTGGGACTCCAGGACAGGAAAGTGTGGGAGGTGTGACACTCCACAAAGAGTTCTGGTCAGGTAAGAACACAGGGCACTCAGTGGTTAGCCAGCGTAGGAGGAGGAAAGGCTCCATGTTAGAGAGATGCCAGATGGACTGGAGACCTTGTTTCTTTTTTTTTTTTTTTTTTGTTGCAGTTTGGCCAGGGCCGGGCTTGAACCCGCCACCTTCGGCATAGGGAGCGCCGCCCAGAGACCTTGTTTCATTAGGAAAGATGGAGAGGGGTAAGGTGAGAAATTAGCGTCTTTGTTGTTGGGAGCAGGAAAAGTAAGAAAGGTCTTTGAAAGTGAAATGGAGGAAAGGAATCACTGAGGAAGGAGAAAACACTCAAAGAGGAACAGGGAGAAGAGAAAGGAGAGGAGACAGAGCAGGGCAGAGGGCACATCGGAAGGAAGGGAAGAAATGTCACAACAGGTCACCACAGAACGTCTCTCCAAGAGATACGCATGAGATGAAATAAGATAGAGGAAGGTAGGAATGCAGACCAAAGTCACTCCCAGATCCCACGGTGGCAGCCCAAGCCGTCTCCATGGCTGCTCACAGGAACCCACTGCCAGTCATCACAGACAACTGTCCCGCACAGCAGACCCAAGGAAAACAGAAAACGACACGCTTCAAACTCAAAGGCCCACAGTACCTGGCTATGTAGCGCTTCCCCATGTACTGAAACTGGTGCAAGCAGACTCTGCAGGCAGGATGAAAAATTATCAGGGAGACATACAGATAAAAATTGTTTTATTCCCCAAAATAACAAATGCAATAAACATTTATATCTACCAATAGACCCTTCCTTCTGGGTTTTATAAATTCTCTGGATGTTCCCTTTAAACTCAGATAACATGATTCACCTGGAAGGGAAGCCCTTTATTGCGTGTGTGTCAGTACTGTGGTGGCTGGAACGACACAGAACAAAGGCCCCTGAGTGACAGGACCATCCATCGGCTTGGGGTTGGGAGATTTACTCCAAGGCAGTTTGCCTTAGAAATCACACTGAAAACCGTACATGCTGTTCCGAGTTGCTTATTTAACCCTCCTTCAAACCTATACAAAGAGCTCTTTTTTGGCACGTGTATAGACCCATCCTCTATAGACCTCAAGTGTCTGGTTTTTGTTTGTTTGTTTTTTTAAAAAATACAAATATCTACAACATCAATTTTTTTTTTTAGAAGTCATGTATTTCCTTGGGTAGATAAAACAACGTCTAGTGAGTGTCTCTGATGCGGAGTCTTCATTTTCATGAGATAATTCCCCCTTTAACTCCCAGAATTGGTCACGAGACTGTGATCTAAGACTTTGAACCACACCCCCTGCTAGAGAGACAGAAAGCCCCCAAAACCAGCTTCCTACCTGGGTTCATGCAAATAAATTTGGCACTAAAACATGTCCCAAACTAACAGACATAAAGGTACTCATAGTTATGATTTATCCAATAACAGTACTGCAGAAGTTTTTTTTTTTTTTACTGCAGAAATAATGTATTTAACTATTGTGTGCTACCTGAGATGTTGATGGGATGTTATGGGATATATTCTAAATGTCAATTTTTTGAGAAATCAAAAAATTTCAGAATTTAGAAAATCATCTTGTCCAGCAGTTTGATAAGATATTGTTGATTCATGTTTAAAAAAGTAAAGAACTTAAAGGGAATCAGAAACTTAGCCTGGAGAGATAAAATCAGATAAAGGTACTATATAAGATTTCACTTCTAATCCTCATCATGTTCTAAAATTATAGCAATTTTGTCTCAGTTTCTGCATCTGCCTAAGTTACATTCAACTTAGAAAAGCAGTATCTACCCAATTCAACTAATAATTTTGAGTTACTTTGTTAAAATGCTTATACACATAAAGTATTTACCTCTCAACTACGACAATCACAAATCAGTAATAATTTAAGGCTGGGCACTTGTTCACTAGGTCATAAACTCCAAAAATGTATGTTTGGGGTCAGGTCCAGTAGAATAGGCTTAACAAGTGAGGATGTGGTATACATGACCTTCCTGGTTCAACTACGTGCAGAGTATTCTTCACACCTCTTAATTACTCAGGGAAAATCAAGATGCAACGAGCAAAGACAAAACTACTCACTCAGATATTGTGAAAAAATCCATAAGTTCAGATGTTGAAGCCTTGTTCCAATACGTAAATAAAGCATCTAGAAAACAAAAATTTATTTGGTCAGAATTATAATACATACATATCATGTACGTTACGGAGAATCACCAATTATAAAACTGGAACGAGAACTTGGAACATGGGCCTCCCAACCCTGCTCCTGCCCCCATTTATAGTTGATCAATGGATCAACCACAGTGACTAATCTACACTGGATAATATACACGAAGGTTTATTCAATTTACAGATGAACACCTGAACTTTAACTTCATCATACATCACCCAGTGCTATATTCCACTCCAATGCTTATTTAAAACTTATACATCATACGCTCTTAAACAGACTAGAAAATTAAAAAATATAAGTGGGCACATATGTATAATAAAGCTGAACTCTATTGTTTCCTACTACAGAATGTCTTCCCAGCAGGGAATTTGTTGAAATTTTTTGCATACTAAACACACTTTTTTTTCCTTTGAGTTTTAACTGAAAAACAGAGCTTGAATCTATCTCAAACTTCTCCAAGCTGCATAATATTCCTCTCTATGGATAACCCATAATTGAGTTAACCAGTTCCCTACTGAGAGACATTTACTGTCTCCCCCCCAAATTTTCTGCTATCATAATTCTATTTCAATGAACATCTTTTTCTGTGGGTTTTGGCATGTATGTCTAACTACATCTGTAGGACAAATTCTTTGAAATATCAACAGCTGTATCAACGGGTATGTGTGTTTGAATTTTTATATACAGACCCTTAACAGCTGTATTACACAAAGAGTTCCTATCATTTGGTAGTTAACCCTTTTTGCATTCCTACATTTTACACTGTGGTTGAGAAGTAGGTAAAGAAGCTTCTCTCTGAGAAAAAGCCACTGACCCTTTGGGTGTAGCAGCCATATAGCCTATGGCTAGGAGGAGTGAGAGTGATAAAGAAACACCTGTATAGCTCAATAATGGAACACCTTGGTGAAAAGGGCATGGAGAGGGATTTAGGTCTCCTAACAAGCATGAGAGAGCTCGCAAGATGAGACCATTGGTGAATTGGCAGTCTCCACACCTGTGATGTTGAGAGGCACAAGATCAGCCTTATATTAGGCTGGAGGACAAAGCAGTCGGGAGCGTGAGCATTCTATCATGGACCCGCTTACTCTGACTCTGTCACTGTTCCTGCCTGCAGAACGCCAGCACAGTGTCTCTCTGCTGAAGATCACTAAGCTCTGCTAAAGACTAAGACCTATCTTTCTAAGAAGAGTGCTTTACTCTCTCAAAGACTCTCTCTCTCTCTCCCTTCCGCTAAAGTAAATAGCCGTCAAGCACTAAGAGCAATTGTTCCTGAGCAAGATAACAGCATTGCGGTCCTTGTCTGGAACACAGCTAGGCTGTGGGCTGGAGACCAACCAATCTTGGGCCCTGATAAGTGGTGTCCATGAAGGGACCCCGACATATGGGGCCTGAGATGAGTAGATAGGGTGGCTGTAAAGATGCTGATGGCTTGTGCAGATGCATGGCCATAGCCTTTTACTCTACACTTGTCAAGAACAAGGACAAGCACGGCTGACATGGGCTATATACTGAGAATTTGTTATGTGCCAGGCACGGTGCTAGGCGCTGGCGTGATTCCACACAGAGTGTGCCACCTAATGCTCATAATTCAAGGCAGAAGGTAGGTAATTCCCCATGTCCAGCCTAAAGCAGCAAGGCTGCATGGGAGTTTGAATGGAGTGCACCTGATTCTAGAGGCCATTTTTGTCCTGTTAGACCAGTAACAAGAATGGGTCAGGAAGTTTCCATCTTCGGGGGATTCTGAGCTTAGATTCCAGAGGAACTGACTGGCTACTTGAGGCTGTTCAACCTAGAAAAAAGAGCATGCAGGGAGCCAAGTAAACACAGGAGAGCCTTGCGGGATCCTCGTGCAGGCACTTGCGGCCACCCCAGCATGCAGAGGGCAGAACACTCAGGTTGCTGGCCAAGGAGAATGGGAAGACAGACTTAAGCTCTGCAAAATGGCAGGAGACACAGGATGGTCAGAGAGAGGAAGGACACAGTGTGTGTGTGTGTGTTTATTCCTTAAATATGGTATAAATGGGAGGAAAGAGGCTAAAGCTACACACCTATTTCCGGTTGTCTATGTGGTAACTGTGCCTGAGGCAATTTCTCCCCATCTGCTACAACACACACACAAATCAATTCTAGGTAGATTTTTAGATTTAAATACAAAAACTTAAATAATGCTGCTTTCATAGAAAATATAGGAGAATATCTTCATGAACTTGGAGAGAGAAGATTTCTTAAATGGGATACACATTTACAAAAGTTCTAATTATAAAGAAAAAAATTGATAACTTGAAGGCAACTTCGAGGAAAAAAAGAGGTATTTTGAAGGGGCAATTGCATGTTTAAAATATGTGTATGACTTTCTAGAGGGCTAACTTTAAAGAATAACTCTCACTTGGCTTCAAAATTTCTTATATATGTGTCTTTAAAAAGCACTATGTTATATAAATCATATTCAATATCTGAAATTTAAAATATTTGTAAGAAAACTTCAAAAAAATTAAAAATTCAAAAAAAGATTAAAAAAAAGATTAACAAATATTTTAAAAAAAGAAAAAAAAAGGTTAAAATTCATTACCAAGAAGCAAAATTTAGAACTTTTGCTTAAATGGGAAGCATTTCAACTTAATAACCGAAGTATTAGAATAATTGCCCTGTGCTTTTGCATTTGGTCATCATTCAAGGATAATCTTGTCTGGATGTCTTTTTTTAAACATCTATTTTAACAAATCAATAGAAAAGTAAAATCACCCCCAGTCCTTAAGCACTTAAAGGATAAGCAGGAAATTTCCTATCACCTGAGTCAGGCGCTGATGCTGCTGAAATGAAGTTTGATATAAAACAGACACTATTTCCCAGCTGAAAGACCTTCCATTGGAGGGTTTATCTATCACACACCTACTGCCACCACATAAAGGCAGCCCAAGAGGCCTTAAGGTTCCCCAAATGTGGCATTTTGTTTTCAAAATTCATCTTAATTCCATGACCTTAACGAAGCTCACAGCACACCTGCTAATTTCTTGTAGGGAAAATGAGACAAGATTTTTGACCAAGAACTGTGACATATACCATGGGATTGGCTACATAACAAAGATGAGCTAACAGACTGAAACTGTCCTATCAAACATCTCCACAAGCCGTAAATGGTCCAGACAGAGCATTGCTCCTATTAAAAAATGTGGTTGTCAAACCCTTAATCAGAAATACAATCTCCCATGATACCACCACTTCCATCAGAAAATGGAAGTTAATGCAGGACTGTTGTGCACACTCTAAACAAAAGGAATGCATGGCCTAATAATACAGAGTGGACATGAAGTTTGTGTGCAGTTTAAAATAGTTTTAACATTGTAAATCTGCACACAAACTTTATGGACACCCTGTACATTTACTAATTCCAGAGACTGACAAATACAGTTAAGCAAGTTGCCTGTCAGGGTGTTGGGCAAATGGATTTTTTAAAAAACTCAAAAGCTACTTCATTTATGCACTTCTGTCTCCTTAAGACAGCAGGTCAGAGTTTAATTTTTTTTTTTTTTGTACAGACAGAGTCTCACTTTATGGCCCTTGGTAGAGTGCTGTGGCATCACACAGCTCACAGCAACCTCCAGCTCCTGGGCTTAAGCGATTCTCTTGCCTCAGCCTCCCGAGTAGCTGGGACTACGGGCGCCCACCACAACGCCCGGCTATTTTTTTGTTGCAATTTGGCCGGGGCTGGGTTTGAACCTGCCACCCTAGGCATATGGGGCTGGCGCCCTACTCACTGAGCCACAGGTGCCGCCCTAATATAATTTTTTTAAAAAGGCCTGTTCACATATTAGAATTTGTTTTCTAGAATAAAATAATTAACAAAACTATTTCCACAATGAGTCTCTTACTTGACTCTTATTTCTATGACATTTAGTAAATTAGTATGCATTTCAAACAAGGAAGAAAATCCTTTAAAATCTTGGGATCAATATAATTTAAAAAAAAAACCCAAAAACCAAATACCAGAACAAGGAAAGCAAAACAGAAATCTTCATTTTTTTACCTACCATCAGACATGCTTTTTAAGATATAGAGGAAACACATCAGCAGGCTCTTAATTTCAGACTGGTCAAGTTTGTCACAGCGAACCACAGAATTTCCCAAAGTGCTACTTTGTTGGTGCTGAAAAGGAAATACAGGTGATTTTTCTATTTCATTAGTGGGAGAAATTGTTTTGTTTCCCTTTTCTACCTTGGAAGAGAAAGATTCTTCAAACTGAGTCAGATCACGCAAATTGGAAGGTGGATTACTGACAGCTGACCTCCAGGCACCCCTACACCTGAATGTAACACACACAAGGCCTCTCCACAGAGGCTCTGGGCACAAACCTTTCACACTGGATAACCACAGTTTCAGTTATGCCAAGTTAAAACCTTCAAAGTGCCAAGTAAAACCTCATGCAAAAAAATATGCTAAGATCAAACACAAAAATGATGACTCAGAGGACACCACACAACCAACCACCTCTTCAGGGAAAGGGCAGTGGGTGAAACAGCAAGGAAAGCCTGTGGTGCTGCTGTGTTCCAGCCTCGAAGTGCGCGTCGCTGGGGGATGGCACGTGCTTGACAGGGACAAGCATGGACACCTTGGCACAGCATCACCAAAGACTCTAAACTGATGAGGTCATGCCGTCACTAGCTGAGCTCCACAACACTGCAAACACCAGAAACCTTGGGGCAAAGGGGAGGGCAGTTTTGCCACTAGGCAGCACCTAAAAAGATAAATAAATAAAACAAGAATCTCACCTCGGGATTACAAACCCAGGAGTTTTAACTCCCCCTCCCCCGCCAAGTTAAGTTTCCAAGTCAAATCAGGATTTTTTTTTTGCCAAATAATCAAAGAAAAATGATCAGTAAAAAAGATGTTTCATTCGAGGTCTTGCTGGCCAATTGAAAAATACAGGGTTAATGAATAAGAAATGAAAATATCTTTATTTAAAAAAGAACACAGGTGCGGTGAGTGGCAAGACTGGTACGGAAGATCACCTCGCCTGCCCCTTGGCTTGGAGGCCCTAGGAGAAGTCAGTACTTCTGGAAGGGGAAGGGCAGGTGCAGCGTGCAAGGTTTCCTCTGGCAGAGGCGGGACTGTTAAAAGGGAAAAGTCCACAGTGACCCGATGCTTCCTGGCTGACTGGCAGCTCTCCTCCTCCTCTCCAGCACCGCGAATGACACAAGCGGAGTGCCTTCGGAGCAGCTTCTCCCTCTACACACACGAAGGCATGTTGGGGCCAAGGGAAAAGTTCATCAGGTCATGAGACACCCCTGCACCGAGCCGCTCATGCCTTGAGAGAACCACCTTCAAGGATAATCACGTTTGTGCCAGCTGTGGAATGTGACAAGATTCCACACTTGATGCTGAGGGGAATGTTTTCCAGATGCTTGCTGAGAACCAGGAATACATCCCTAAATAGTTCATTTGGTTATTGGAAAAGGAGCTGGCCTGTAACTTAAAGTAACTTATGAAAACTGTGCCCAAGGTGATACCAATCTACCTGGTTTCAGGTTGAAACTGAGCTGTATCCTTACCCACAAACTTCCAAATTGTCTGAGCCCTTAGAAACTTCAAGAAAAAGGTGAATTATGAGGGGGAAGTAAGTGATTTCAGAGGAAGCCTTATCCCTGCATCATCTCTATGGTCAGTAACTCTTTCCTGGAGGTGGCTGCAGAGACCACGCGGAGGTCATGTTCTCTGGAGTAAATGTCACCAGCGAGTCTAAGTGGGTGGCATTTGATTCCCTGCCTGCCTGACCTGCCAGGACCATTCACCAATAGTGCTCCACTGTAAACACTGCCCTTGTCTGAAATCCTGGAAATAGGAATCAGAGAGTTTCAAGAAATGGGTCCCAACTTTAGATAAAGCTCTGATCATCTACCCAAGGTTGGTGGAGTCATTTACAAAAAACAAAAGGTCACACTTAACGCACTACAACATGAAGCAAATTAGTCCACAGTAGAGGGCTAAATTCCATTAATTACAAGAAACACTTGTGTTACGTGAAAAGAAATTACCTTATCCAGAGAATTGCTCTTCTCACTGTTTCTCTCTGGAAGGCTGTTACCCGAATCAGTGCTTATGAGAGACCCTCTTGAGTCAGCATTTCTCACGCTATTGATGTTTGGAGTTGATGTCGTATACGGAGAAGCTAAACAGAAATTATGCCAAACCAAAGTTATGTTGAGACAGAGCAAAATAAAGGTAAGTACTGGCCTTTAAGGAAAATTGCTTTTATGACATTTATTTTTTCTGTTAGGAAGTTGGCTGAAAAGTTGCACTCAATTACTTTACGATGAGATACAGGTAAATTGGGACTAAAACATTAAGATGTAATAGCAATTCATTTACTGGAAACTGCCTTTGACTGCTGAGACTAAAAGGGCATGCACTGTTTCTCAATGAGATAGAATAAGACTTAAAAGAATTAATAGGTAAATCCACTTACAACTATTAAATAAAAAAATTAAATCTTACAACAAACCCGTGTATTCAAACTCTAAGCTGAGGTGTCCCAGCAAACTCTGAGGGTTATCATAGGATATTTTATATTTTCAAAGGAAACCCAATGATACTTGACATTGGCCAGAAACTGCAGTTTCAGCCTTAGATAGTGCTATATTCTTCTTGATGATGTTGTATCTTTATGAAGCTGGGTATCTATGATAAAAAGTGCTGGGTGAAAATCAATGTGGAGCAGGAAATGAGGAAGACAGTGGACACTCTGATTCAAAAGTATGAGACAGTGTGAGTGTCTAAAAGGCATGCACACATATACCCATCTGGTAATTAAAAATGAAATTTTTTATCTTTAAATTGAGTGTGTGTGTTTTTCCAAATGCCTACTAAGTTGTTAGGATATAAACACTTGGTATTTGGACCTAAGAATCTAATAAACAGAACTATTAGGTGTCAGTTTTGGCCTGGGGCACCATGAAAAATAAGGATGCTGTGAACACTGAACAGGTGGGATTCTCTGCTGTAAACAGTTACGAGCAGAAAGGAAATAGGATTTGGAAATAAAATTTGTGATGTCCATAAAAAAAAGTAGCATTTGAAGACAGAAATCAGTCCCAACCTTGGTACTTTTCCTTTTTCAGTTTTTGGCCAGGGCCAGGTTTGAACCTGCCACCTCCAGTATATGGGGCCGGTGCCCTACTCCTTGAGCCACAGGCGCTGCCCCAACCTTGGTACTTTTTTAAGGTAAGAGATAAGTGACTTCCTGCTTAGGTAAGATTTTAAGTTAATCGTGTAATTCAAAATGGCTCTTTGGAGGTGTTCATTCTGTGCTGAACCAAAGGGAGTGCTTCTAGCAAGAAAGGCCTGGCTGGTTTCACACATGGCAGGAGGGGATTTTGGCATTCTGTACGGCAGATGTAAGCACATCCTCCAAGACCTAAGCTGAAGATGCTGCTACGCAGCACCTCAGGAAAAGCTGGTCATTTTCAGATTTCACCAGGCAAGTGAGCTACCAAGGACTGAGGTATTTCTAAGTTAAAATAAATAAATAAATAAATAAATAAGTGTAGCTGGCCCCTCATTTGCACCAAAATTATTTTTGTAAGTTACTCAGGTGTATTTTTAAATTTGCTGACTAATGACACAAATTAGTGTTAGGCAATATCAAGATGGTTTAATCTAAAAAGGAAGACCTGCAGCCCCAACGTCATAAGTCCTCTTAGCAAACACTCAGATAAACCTACTGCTATCCCTGACATGGAATCAGTGTGTTAAGACCAAGAAAGGAAAGGCCAGGGGAATTAAAAAACAGAAGTGAAGGCTGGAACACATAGACCAGGCCCTGTTGTCAGCCGTAGAAACCCCCTTCCCCACAATATAAACGGTGTGACTATCACAAAGAACAGGCGAAAACCCTCTAGAGCAGTGGTTCTCAACCTAATGCCACGACCCTTTAATACAGTTCCTGTGGGTCGTGACCCACAGGTTGAGAACCGCTGCTATAGAGAAACATGAGCCTTTTTCTATACTCAGAAAGGAAACACATGCTGGGACCAAATTATAATTCCAATATAACTGTACTTCATATTTAATGTAAACACAGAACTCAAGAAAAGGAAGTCTTTAATGAAGAAGAATTTGACCCTAAATTCTCAAGGTTTTAGGCTTGATTCCAGAACCAGAGTCCTAATGTAAGGCAAACAAATAGAAACGCAATATATCAAATCAATGTGTTTGTTCTGGTCTGTATGTATTTGTAGTTAATACCCTGGTCCAGTGCACAGCTTTCAAAGACCTTAAACAACATTTTATGTTTCTTATGAAACAATTCTTATGAAAACATGTGAGTACAATGAAAAGAAGTTTAGTTCACCCCTACCCCTTGGTCCCAACAGCCTGATGTGATAGGCTGAGGAGGTGGAAAAGGAAACGCTGAACCTCAGGGTGCGTGTCTTTCACAAGGAATGTAACCTGAACACTTGTATTCCAGGCACTGAATCAGTTTTAGAAATTCCCATGAACCATGCTCCCAAGACCTGTGAATAACTTGAGAGAGCACATCCTCAACATGGATGGGAACAGGACTTCTTGTAAGCAGAGACGTAAGGAGAAAGTCTGCTTGAGAAGGATAAGCATGAGGGCTAACGTTGGTTGGAAACTCCGGGATCATCAAAGAGCTGCTAAAGCTACCAGAACAAAACCAGTCAACCCAGTGCAAAGGTGAGGTGTCTCTAGAAGACGCTCCTAAAAGGGAATAAGAACCAAGTCTTCAAGATAAGAAATGTAGATAATGCCCGAGTACAAATAAACTTATCATGGTGAATTCTGATGAAAAGTGAATTTGGATCTTGAAATTCGAGAAAGAGGGGCGGCGCCTGTGGCTCAGTGAGTAGGGTGCCAGCCCCATATGCCAAGGGTGGCGGGTTCAAACCCAGCCCCGGCCAAACTGCAACAAAAAAATAGCCGGGCATTGTGGCGGGCGCCTGTAGTCCCAGCTGCTCGGGAGGCTGAGGCAAGAGAATCGCGTAAGCCCAAGAGTTAGAGGTTGCTGTGAGCCGTGTGACGCCACGGCACTCTACCCGAGGGTGGTACAGTGAGACTCTGTCTCTACAAAAAAAAAAAAAAAAAGAAATTCGAGAAAGAGTGAAAAGGGATTAAATTAGTCTCAAGTACTTTTCATAACTGCACCATGAACACAGAGCAACTGAAGGCGTCATGCTAATGGTGCCCAAGGACTCCACTCTAAGCTCTCAAGAAATCCAAATCCTGACAAGGTGAATTCTGAATCAGAGAATGGCCAAAACAAGTCAAAACAGAAGAATCATTTGAGGCTTCACGGAAATATCAAAACTACAGTGGAGTTCTGACTCTTCCAAGTCCACTCTCTGCTCAGCACCGTACATGCTGGCTCAGCTCATCTCTTTGTTTGGAGATGTGAGTATGGAGGGTGAAGAGAGCAGACAAGACCCTGCCACAGTGACTGGTAAATGGCTGAGTCAAGCTCCAATGTCACATCTGTCTGACTTTAAAGCTACTGCCCTGAACTGCCACAGAGCAAACTCTCCAAGGAAGGTCCCTTCCCATCTGCAGTAGGGGAGGCAGACGGATAAAGGCCCAGAATGAAGGCAAATGGAAACTCCTGCCAGCAGCCAACATCTGCTGAGCGTTCCCTGTGCACCAGGCTCTCCTCCAAACATTACACATGAGTATTTAATCTTTATCTCACCAAATGAAGGGATTATAAGTATGAAAAATACACAGAAATAAGATCAAAGATTGGTATTAGCATTGTTAAATAAGTTTGGGCATTCATGTGGGCTGATTTTAAATTGTCCCCAATTTTGCCACCTACATGAAATGGCATGTTAATACCACCACCATCACCACAGAAGGTTAAGGACATAAACTCAGAATGCATGACAGTTCTGCAAATTAATTAGGTCAAGGGACTGCCCTTCCTTAATGAGCCCATTACTGGGTAGTCCAACCACCAGTGGTTGTATTAACAGAATGCGTCATTCACTCAAAGTGAGGTAAAAATAGGGAGAAATAAAGACAGAAGAAGTCTGTGAACATCTGTGATGGTATATATTTTTGTGACACTATCTCTAAGAAGGCGCTAGCACAGGGGCTCAATAGGAGCACTAACAGAGACAGTTTCTCAGGCGTTTCTTCTGGAGGAAACACTATTTGAATCTTGACTTATGTTGTCTGTTTTCCTTCCCGTGGAAGCTGTTTTTTCATTATTTCAGATAGAAAACATATTGCAAGATAGAAGATTTTGAAAACCAATTTTAAGATAAAATTCTAGCCACAAACCACTGGTTCCTTCAGGAAGTACTATATGTCACTTTTCATCTAAATCACCAAGACTACAAATAAATCCTCCCTTCCTCCCAACACCTGCAAAGATACTCCTTTTCTAGCAGCATAAACCATCCCATTAAGATTTAAAATGGCAAATCAACTTAAAAGACATTAAACAAAAAGTAAACAGCACGAGCAAGTGATCAAACGTGCTATCTTCAGGACTCCTTAAGCATTTTGGGATTGATATTTCAGTGTATGGTTGCGGGATTTCAGTTGTTAAGTATCACAACCAGGAAAAGACTATTCAAGGCAGAAACTCAGATTTTGAGGTCCGAGTTGGCAAATGTGATGTGTTAAGGAACTATTGGATTAAAGACGCTTTTTAGAGTGACACTGGAGAGGAAGAGAGCACTGTGCATTACCGATGCCAGAGATGGCGCCCAGGAGGTCCTTGTGCAGGCTGTTATCCAACGTGCTTCCTTTCTGCGGCGTCACCAGTGGATTCACAGCTGGTAGAGCGAGGGATTCGTCCTTCCCAGTCTGTCAAGGGGAGGAAGAGAAGAAACAATCAAAGATGACTAAAATAAGACTCTTCAATTACCGTCGGAAGTGCGGGGGCCAAGGGCAGGAATGAGGAGGAACAGCCTGACGCACTCAACATGGCCGAGTGGGAGGAGAGTCATGTGGCGTGGGCAAGGGAGCAGGCGGAGGACGGACAGAGGCAGCGGTGGCACGGGACGTGGAAGAGGGGGGCGGTCAGAGAAATCACGTTCCACGTGGTCACTGTCTCTTCTTTCTGGCACTTCTAGCACCTTCCCCTCTCCAGAGCTCTGATACCTTGCATTTCCTTGGATTATTTTGGCTTTTTTTTTTTTCCCTCAGAGAAAGCCTCCTCTGATCTTTCTAAGTGGAATTCTGGCCTTTCTCTCACCTTAGAAATCTTTTCAAATGAACAACAGGGAATCACAACAGCAGCAACAGCAATCTCTAGACGTCTGGAGTGTCACAAGCCTCCTCACACCGAGAGTGGAGGAAACGTTCATTTTGAAGTTAAGGGAAAAGGGATTTGACTTTGGGGAAAGCCAAAGAAAGACCACAAATTGTGTTCATTTTTCTCAGGATTGAAACAGTACAGGGAGGTCGCATGCCTTGGATTACTGACTCTGGTTAGAAAAGCAGACAGGGTTAAAGAATACACCTGTGAGACGCAATGTGCGGGGTGAGATCGGCAAGGACATTCAGGACAGGGAAATATTATGCCCTTTAGAACAGTAGCACATACACACATGGCTCATCTAACCTGATTCAGGAATGTGTTAGAAGAGGAGGCAGTGTAAAAATGGAACAATTCATCACTGTGGTGGGGAAACCCCCCCCCCCCCAAATATACACCACAGTGACAAAGTGGAAAGATTAACCACCAAGCCAGTTCATGACTCCAGGATAAAAGGGAAAGGGAAACTGCTGAACTGGTAATATCTGTCCAAATTAATTGCAGATATACCCCTCTGAGGCCAAGAAAAAGAGCTTAGAATGAGAAAGAGTGCAGGTTTTTTTAGATGTAAAATGCTTACAAACTTTAGTCATTAAAATTATTTCAGGTTAATATTTTAAAAGCTTTTTCTAATTGAAAAAGAAAGGTGACAAGAAATTTGACAGCAAACATGCTATGAAAAAGCTGAATTATGAGATGATTCCAAGAATCCTTTTTAAGTAACAGGACAAATTAACATGTATCAAAGGTTGAATAAAAGATCGAATGATCTCTAGCTGAAAGTTTTGTGATACTGGTAATTCCTCCAATCAACCTAATCTCCAACACATATTTATTTATTTATTTTTAATTAAATCATAGCTGTGTACATTAATGCGATCACGGGGCACCATACACTGGTTTTATAGACCGTTTGACACATTTTCATCACATTGGTTAACACAGACTTCCTGGCATTTTCTTATTGTGTTAAGACATTTACATTCCACATTTACTAAGTTTCACATGTACCCTTGTAAGATGCACGGCAGGTGTAAACCCACCAATCACCCTCCCTCCGCTTACCTCCTCCCTCCCTCCCCTACCTTTTCCCCTTCCCCCTATTCTTAGGTTATAACTGGGTTATAGCTTTCATACGAAAGCCATAAATTAGTTTCATAGTAGGGCTAAGTACATTGGATACTTTTTCTTCCATTCTTGAGATACTTTACTAAGAAGAATATGTTCCAGCTCCATCCATGTGAACATGAAAGAGGTAAAGTCTCCATCTTTCTTTAAGGCTGCATAATATTCCATGGTGTACATATACGACAATTTACTACAGTCCTCCACTCTACCAACTGAGCTATCGAAGGCTCTGCTCCCACACATATTTAAAAGGCTGTACAAAGACTACACAGATGCAGGAGGTCACTTTCTGGAGGCAAGGCTTCCTGTCCCTCACCTTGGTACCCTTGACATCAAGCCTCACATTCATTCACTGCGACAGAGTCTCACTCTGTCCCCTTGGTAGAGGGCTATGGCATCATCGTAACTCACAGCAACCTCCATCCTTTGGGCTTCAGCATCCTCTTGCCTCAGTCTCCCGAGGAGCTGGGACTACAGGTGTGCACCAATACACCTGGCCAGTAGCCTTACTAAGTCTACAGTCAGAGAGAATGGTAGCCCTGAGGTGGCTTCTCTGAGACGGCAGAGCACGTTACCACCAGGCTTGGGGCTACCATGAGCTCTTATAGGACAAAGATTATGACTACACCGTATTTTCTGTGCCTTCCCCCATGAATTTTTGCTGAATACAAAAATGGAAGTTCTAAGACCTTATTGGGCCATCAGGAGGGCAGGAGTTTCATATTGATTTTTAGTAAGAGTTGAAGGTTTACTGATTGACCCCATCTTAGCCAGAAATGCAATTCACCAGGAGAACTGGGGACTATATGGTTTTACTGGCAAAATAAAGGGGGATCTGTATGAGTTAAGTGATGTCCCCCCAAAACTTATGTCCACCTAGAACCTCAGGATGACCTCATTTGGAAATAGGATCTCTCCAGGTGTAATTATGATGTAAGTTGAGGTCATACTAGGTGGGCCCTAAATCTAATCACTAGTGTCCTCATGAGAAGAGGAGCAGGTGCTCAGACACACAGACATGGCCAAGGGAGAACACAGGGACTGCAGTGATACAGTGGCAAGCCTGAGAGCACCAAGGATGGCCAGCACCATCAGAATCTGGGAAACAAGTATGGAACAGAATCTTCTCCTAGAGCAGCAGTTCTCAACCTGTGGGTTGCGACCCACAGGAACTGTATTAGAGGGCTGCGGCATTAGGAAGGTTGAGAACCACTGTCCTAGAGCCTTCAGGAGGAGCCAGTGCTGCTGACCCCTTGATGGTGGACTTCTGGCCTCCTGACTGTGACAGAATAGATTTCTGTTGTGTTCCAACAGGACCCGATACTGGCCATGACTATGACCACGCTTACATACATTGCCTGGGTTCACGGGGAAGGGCGACACCTCTCTCACGTTGATCCGCTGGACGTTTTCAATCAGCAGCCCGAATAGAGGCAGATAGAGAGTGGCTATCCTTGCCTGGTGGCTCTGAAAGGAAGGTACACAGGGTAAGTTTGTGCTATAGTTCAGAGAGCTCAATGACAGCTGAAGTTGGCACTGGGTACCTTCCTTTATTTGCAGCCTTCCTATAAAGACAGATATTTGATGTTATTTTCCAAATAGAAAAAAAACTCTTAAATTTTTTGTTACCCTGAACTTTCTAGTTGGTTACTTTCTTTATACTCTTTAAGATAAAGGACTTTATCAATGCCCATTTCCTGCCAATGGGGCTCACTCACCCTGGAAGCATATCTGTCATCAAAAGAATGCTTTATAAGCAGGTTCTTGAGCACACTGATGGCGATCAGACGGACTTCCCGGAACTCCTGGAGGGCAGACCCCACCTCTCTCAGTAACAGTCCCACCAAGAAGTGGTTTCTGCAGAACTCGTCTGTTAATGAGTAGTCAAGCTGAAGGTCTGAAATGAGGACAGAAGCAACTTTAGTGGGGGAAGATGCAACACCCTTTGAATGACATGAAAACTAAATCCACCCTCAGCATTCAGCCCACCCTGTACATGTTGACAGATGAGAAGACTTCAAAGGGGGGAGGGCTGACTGTACAAATGCTGCTGTACTTCTTAACACACTAAACACTTACATGAAAACCAAATTTAAACACAAATAATTACACTAGATTTTGATTTTGGAACATATTGCATCCTACGTAATTAAATCAGTAAATAGTTTTAAGTAACGATTTTTAGAATAGAGAATAGCATATGGTACATTACAAATATAAGTCTGTTACTGACAAAGTCAAAAAATAAAGATATACTCATTCAAAGAACTATTTAAGAGTAATCTGAACATAACAAACATGTAATTAAAGAATGAAATTTTCTTTACTACCTGAGTTCATTTATCCATTTCCTGATCATAACTGATCTTATATTCACATTAAAACCTGATGTGTTGAAGATAAAAGAATTAAAAGATACAACCTTTTTATTCTGCTATCCCTAAGTAAAAATTTATTTAATGCAGTATTTCCTAAAATATACTTTTAAAACTTCTGCACCTCTAAAAACAAAAAAGGAATATAAACTACAACTAAAATGGACAAACCACCAAAACCAACTAGTAAATTATCAACAAGCTAAATGACAAAATGAAAAGCTGTTCTGAAAAAGAGACAGAAGTAAACATGACTTTTCTGAGGGTAATAGCAGCTAAACATCAGTCTAAAGCTGAAATACACATTTCCAGGAAGCCAAAGCTATATTAGAATTGTTAGACTGACTCCATTATTAAAGGCCGTCTACAGACCTCTCCTGTGACTTTAATCCCCTATCAACTAGTTACATCTAAATGCACCCAAAATACTGACCCAAGTCCTAGGAAACTCTTTAGAAGAAGGGAAAGAGTATCCATTTTTCTAGCATTATTATGTTCACTGTTGGTGATCACCATGCCCAGTTTATTCAAACTATAGTTCACAGCTTAAATTCACATAAATCTCTTAGAAGAAAATGACTTTAAGTGTGTGTGTGTGTGTGTGCTTGTACGCATGTGTATGTGCATGAGAGAGAAGGCAAAGGTGGGGTAGGAGGAAGTGAAGAGAGAGGAAGGAGAATGCTAAAAATCATTTATTCTTCTCAGTGCAATAAGGCAAATTGTGACCCACACCCACCTGCCCAGGGTAGCCCCTCCTGCTACCAAATACTGTGGAAGTCTCCTGAGAGCTCACAGGGGTCTGCTGGATACCTGTGGGATCTCCACTGCACTCAGTTCTAAGGATGAATGATTTGGCCTGGCCAAGTCACAGGGGAAGAAGGGCATTAGCACACACTGACTATGCGGCCCTGCCAATAAACAGCTGCCCTCAGCTCATCAGGAGAAAGGAAAAAGGTCACAGTCCCCAAGCACAGGTGACTGTGAGGTGAGGGGATGCTGCTGGGGTCTGAGGGCAATTAATTCCATTTGGGGAGCTAGATGAGGAGAACGTAGGAGGCCACATGTAGGAGGTACGGTGTGCCTGGGCTGCAGAGGAAGATGAGGGTTCCCCAGGGAGGGGGCCATATGAGGTGAAGGCTCCCTGGGGCAGGCATGCCACATTTGAGGAGCTAGGAGTCAGTAGTGTGTCTGCAGTGGGGAGAGCAAGGTGGGGGTGTTAGATCCGGAGTTTGCTGATATGCACAAATTCGGCATAACCTGCTCCCTTCCAGCTGTTACCTGGCCGCCCTATCTCAAGTGGCTCCCCTTTCCCTGTCTTATTTTAGCATTTACCGGTCTCTAAGATTCCACGTATTTCACTTACGTAGAATAGCCAAAGACTTTCATGCAGGTTACCCACAACTGTAACTTGCAGTTGGACACAGTTGGTTCTGAGTAAACACTTGTTGGATGCATGAAGGCCAACTCCAGGGCTACAACTCTTCTTGCTCCTTAAAAGGTACTACCCATAGGTCTGTTTGGGGGGAAGCTATTTGTCTCTGAATGCATTTGTGTGTTTCTCTCTGAATTTCAGAGGTGGTTGATTCAGGTGTCATTAATAGTTTGCTGGCATCCTTCTACTTTTTCTTTCCTTTAGCACAAATAAACCTGAGCATATTCAAGGCACTAAATTCAATGAATATTACTTGACAGACTTGACTGAGCACTGTAACTTGTTTAATCTGATTTACTCATTGAAGACAAAGAAATTTCTGTCAACTCTCTTCACACTTAAAGAGAATACAGACCATTGATAAAGACTCAACGTGCAAACATAAAAAGCATGTGAAAAAGCCACGTAGCTTGTGATTTAGATTACTATCTTGACGGACAATGGCTATGAAAATGATAGAACAACGCGTTTTGGGGGGGAGAAGCAGGGATTGTTATTTCTGAAAGAAACACCCTAGAGTAACTTCAGGAGCACAAAACCAGATTCCTCCTTGGGATATCATAGCTATGACTCAGCTACAGTGAAAACAAATTCACTGGTTTACCACGAGTTTAAAAACCGATCAAAGCCATAGGAAATGCCTAACTGAACAGCACACGGAAGCATCTCAGCAATCACTTGCATTCTTTTTCTTCTAAGGGGGGAAAATGCAAGAAAGCAGCACCACACCCACACCTACCTACAGGAGTGTCAAGGGACTCCACAGCTGGTGAAAGAAAAGCTAATTCATAAGAAAAAAGGAAAAGTGAAACAAATAAAAGTAAGCTGTAACAAGATGGATTTCCATTGTTTAAGCAAAGGAACTTTTCAATGAAAACAAGAGTCATTCTGGCATGATCTGTAGTCTAAGTTTGCTGAAAAGTTAGTTCCCCTATAACATGTTCTTAGTACTTTTAAAAATGGAAATAGGAAAAAATTCATCCATAAAAAAACCCAGAATATGCTAATACAAATTATCTTTTCTTATTAAAAATAAACGGCTTTCTTTATAAAGATGGATTACCTTGGTATCTCTGAATCCTGCCTTTTCCAAAGGGCATTGGTAAATTCAAAGGAATATAATGTTCATGATTGCACACCACACGGAGAAATTCAAACTTGTATTCAAAGAGGGTCTGCAGGAAAATATGTTTAGTCATAGATTAAATGCATCACAGGGATTTTTTTATACAGGATCCTAAAAAACCCATTAGAAACCACACACCGAGTCATGAGCTTCTCGACCCTCTTGGAACTCTACGTTCTATTGCATCTTACAGATTTTAAAAGGGCTTCAGGGATTTGTTTGAAAATTGAGAACACATTTCATTAAAGAATGTCCCCAACTGACTTTTAGGGATTTATTATTTATGCTCCTCCTCTTCAAAAAAGGATTTCAGGCAGCTTATCATAAAGACATACTCAATAAAAAATAAAAAAAGGTAAGGCAGAGCTTTAGAAAAAAAAAAAAAACAACAGGGAAAAAGGCTAGATGGTTACTTCTATTGTCTTGTTTATTAAACTATGAATCACTATTCATACACTTTCAGTTTTGTGTTTGAGAAGTCCTTTCAGGTTGTAAGAGAAAGATCAATGGGTATGTTTATTTCTCATTCTGTTTGAATATCTCACACCTATCTATACAGGAAGTAAGTACTAGTGTTTCCCAGAGAGGAGTGAGTTGTGCCTCTGGGACTGAAAGAAAATTCTGATGAGAACTGATAGAAATAGGTTGATTTCCTGATGTGTATCAGAGAGACAGAAGAACAGTAGGCAACAGCCACGCTACCTTTGGGTCTCCAGGAGCAAAGCAGCTAATGTAGTTGTTGATCTGCTTAAAGACAAAGCCCCTGTCCATGAAGGTAAAACATCTCTGCAAGGGAAAACAAGCCACAAAGGTCAGTATTTCAGGCCCAAACTTTTTGGAGAGTAGAATTTAAATTGGCATTTATTATAAATAAGTTTATTCTTTAGCATAAAAACATGCCATCCACCTCGTTGGAGAACTACTCCATACTAGCCACTGTGCTAGACAGCTGCTTACAAAGAATATCTTAGTCACATAACTGACACCCTCCTCCCTGGAGGTCCCCACCTTGATGAAGACAGCAAGGCTATGATTTGCATTCTTAGATGCCTCTGGGTTATCTCGGAACTTCTGAGTGATGTGTGGCATCAGCATATTCACAACCGTTTCCACTGCATGATGATAGGATGCGGGAAATCTCTGGTTTCGCAGTAACTAAAAAAGATGCAAAGCAAAGAGTTATTATTTTTAAACTTGCAACCATTTGAGAAGAAAATCCCATCCCTTAATCTACTGTTAAAAACTCAAAAGTTCTAATCTTATTTCTCTGAAACCAGATAAAATGAATTACTCTTCTTTTTTTTTTTTGTAGAGACAGAGTCTCACTTTATGGCCCTCGGTAGAGTGCTATGGCATCACACAGCTCACAGCAACCTCCAACTCCTGGGTTTAAGCGATTCTCTTGTCTCAGCCTCCCGAGTAGCTGGGACTACAGGCGCCCGCCACAACGCCCAGCTATTTTTTGGTTGCAGTTCAGCCGAGGCCAGGTTTGAACCCGCCACCCTCGGTATATGGGGCCGGCGCCTTACCAACTGAGCCACAGGCGCCTCCCTGAATTACTCTTCTTTGAAAGTATTGTACAAGTAGACAAACACTTCAAATAAGTACTGCAGATCAGAACCAGAACCTCACACTTCAGCGTGATAAAGATCATCTTGAAGGGGCTTGTAAAATCAAGGAGAGTCAGCCTGTGCTCCCAAAGATCCCACTTCAGGAGACTGAGTGGGGGGTGTAGAGGGGCAGGGGTAGGAATCTGCATCTTTCTGAGCACCTTTGATCATCTTGGTGCCTACACCTCTCAGAGATCTCTTCAGGAGGCACTGGCTTAGGTCTAAGCTTCAAATATTCAACTGCAAATATGCAGACTGATGATTGTAGGTGATTAGACAGCTTGGCAGCAGTCCTCTTCGAATTCACTTTACATCATAATCTTTCCCCATCAGGAGCCTAAAAACTTACGTGCTGCCTGCTTAGCAGTTAGCTACTACTTATGTGTACCTTCCACATGGCGGGCACTGCACTACATATTTTTATGTATTTTTTTTTTTTCAATTCTTGTAAGATCCCTATAATTTTAATCCTCATTTTTATGAAGGGTCAGAGAGTTTAGGTAAATGTTATCCTCAGCTATGCAATTCACAAAAGACTTAGACCCAGGTCTACCATCCATGCACTTAAATCTAACAGCCACAAGAGTGGGGATATTTGCATCCCCATTTCACAGATGAGGAAAGTGAGGCTTAGAGAAGTCAGTAAATAGTACTAATTGACCTTTAATAACCCTTTAATCCCAGTCTGATTTGCAGCTAAAAATGGGCCACACGACCAAGCAATGGCCAATGGGCTGTAAGAGGAAGTGACACACACCTTGTCTAGGCCAGGCCCCTAAAAGATGATGCTGGTCTTCCCTGTTCTCTTCTTACCACTGCCAGTGAAGGACCCAATGATGCCATTTTGGGCTTTTCATCATTCCAGGCTTTTGTCCTCCACTTTAAAAGCAACCTGAAAATCCTTTGTTTCTTTTCTTAGTAAACCACACCCCTCCCTATATCCCGGATGTGTCCCTATCTCCTGGAATGCGTCAGAACCCGCCACACAACCCCCCCACCCCCGCCATTGAGATTGGCGGGACCCTATCAGCCTTAAATTCTAGTGTCAGCATAAGAGATAACCAACTCTAAGGCCACGCTTTGTTTCCCACGCCCCTCACCCCATAACCACTGCATAAAAACCCCGCCGGCAACGAGCACAGGGCTCTTGGCCCCAGTTGTGTCTGGGAATGCTGGCAGTCCTGGCTCGAGCCTGAATAAACGCCCTCGTGTGATTTGCATCCGTGTCTGGCTCTCTCGTGTGGTCATTGGGGATTCTGATTCTCGGGTGCAACACCAGGATGGTGTAGGGGTGAGCTCACCACGTGGAGGAGGGCAACATCAGAGGCTGGGTAACTGATAGATGGAGCCGGAGTCACTGACTCTGGGGAACAAACTGCCCCATTCTCCAACTCATGACTTTCCAAAAGAGAGAAAGGAACCTTCTGTCTTGTTTAAGCCACTGTTACATTGGTTTGTTTTAGAGCAGCCAAACTAATATCTCAATATCAAAAATTAATATTTTATAAAACTTAGAACTAGATACTTCTGACATAACAGCATGCATTATTTTACGCATTCCTATTAGGAATATTTGATCAGCTCTATAACAATTTCAAATCTCAAACCAGTAACAAAGTCTTTGTAAACTTACATGGACTCAAGAATCCAGTGAGGAAAGGATCAAATATTATCCTAAGAATGTAAAGTTCCCCTGCTTTGAAAAGCAGAACAGCAAATTCTCAAATTCTAAAGGGATTTGGTTCCATTTGTATAACCAATAGCTCTATATCCTGAGGTGACAGCATTAACAGATGACCAACATCCAGGTCTCCAGCAGCAGTCATGGCTGATAGAAACTATCAGCTGCTTCCCAAGCTGACCACTCTGGCAAGACAGGTACCTCAACAAATGCCTGTGGCCTTCAGAATGGGGTGAGCCAATGGCTGCTAAAATCATGGTAAGCGGATGAAGAACTCTATCATGGGTGGACTGGGCAGACACCATGCAAGCCTATCAATCAATATCATAACTAAGAGTGGGACGCCTGGACGCACCTGCCTTGTAATATGATGCAGTTGTGTTGGCTGTGAAGTATCCTTGACAGAAAGAAAACCAAACCTGAATCAAGGTGAACCTCTAAATATAACTGCCAAGTTTAAAGGAAATACCAGGGACAGAGAACCAAGACATGTGACACTGTGAGGGTATGGTCCACCAAATCTAGAATGTGGGAAATTCTGCAGGACAAATGACTTGCGTTCTTCAACAAATACACTGGATTAAAAAATAAACAAATGGAAAGGGAACAGTCTGAGAATCAAAAACTTCACAAGTACATCAAGGAAATGCAATGTGTGGACTTTGTTTAGATCTGGACTAAGATATACCAACTGTGAAATGACATTTTTAAGACATCTGGGAAAAAATGGATACAGATTGGGTGTTGAGATGATAATAAAGACATATTGCTCATTTTGTTTGGTGTGAGAACGGTATAGTGATTATGCTTTTTAAAAGCTTATCTGTTAGAGATGACATGCTAAAGTTTTTACAGATGAAATGATAAAATATTTTGTATCTGCTATTAAAATACTGTAGGAAAAAAATGGGAGGGTAGATATACAACGTGTCCCAGTTGCTGCCACAGATAAATTATCAAACTCATGTTAATATTTTATATTTTTAATATTTATATATCAACACAGAGAAATATTTTGTAAATATTTTATAAAATTTTGTAATGAGTATTTTGTGAATGAAGATACATTTAGCTGCAATTTCCCATTTTCTCCATATATGTACGTTGACCCTTGGAACACCCCGTATTAAGCAAGAATGGTAGAACACTGAGAACTCGAAGCTGGGTGATAGGGACATGGAATTTGGTATATGACTCCTTCTACTTCTATATTTATTAGAAAATATGATAAAACATTTTTATTAAAAAGAAAGCATGGTAGAGAATAATGAATAATTTACATCTCAGCTCATCATTAATGCCACGCAAGGACAAGAAAATGACAACTCGTGCCTCTGAAGGCTGAAACGGAGCTCTCCCTACAATGACAAATAGCCATGGTAGTTTCCTAATTTGGCAAGGCACACATGTAAAGGTAATAAAGACCTAGGTGAGTAGATGTTTTTATGGAGATTGCTACAAACTGAAATGGAAGGAAGAAACTCTAGGATAATGCCCCTGGGATGAGCATGAAAGTGTGGCTTGGAAGAGAGGCCACTGAGATGCTTGAGAGATGCTTCAGCCAAACAGAACCCCAGCTCCCTGCCATGCTCTGCTCGAGGGTCTTTTGCCAGGGCTACTGGAGTGTCCTTACTGGCCTGGCCACTACTTGACAAATGCTGCCCACCACCTGCCATCCCGAGATCAACCTCCTGCAGCTCACCTGCTGGGTACCCTATGCTTACTTGCTGTAAGCTGGTACCCACGGGCCGCTCAACTGTTCTCCCTGGCTCTCAGACAGAGCCCGCTCCCTGAAGACCCACACCCAGCCTTCTGTGGAGGACCCGTGGGTGCTGCTGTTAGTGTCTGGGTCCTTGCAGAGCCCAGTAACAGGCCACCGCGTACCCTCCAGGTGGTCTGTGCTCCAACATCTACTGTCCTTTCCTTTGCTCCTTCCTGAGTTCTCTGGTGGACTCTAGATGCCTCTTCTCTGTGGGCTATTTGCCTGCACTCTGAGATATAATAAATAAGACTTTGAATTAAGAAATTTCATTTTTCTGGCTTAGCAAACAACAAATTAACAGGGCAGAGAGGAATTTGCCAGTGGCATTTCCCAGCATCCTCACATTACTCCCCCTTGGTGGAATCCCCGTGTTACTTCTCCTGTCCATTCTCTTCTACAACTTCTTTCCTTCCCCCACCTTGTCATTTCATTTACCAGCACCGGTCTTCCCTCTGTGCTCTCCATATTTATTTCACTCTACCCTGTTGGTGCCATGAGAGTGGCAGCTCAGATCTCCAGCTGGCCCACAGCCCCACACTTGGCAGGGCTGCTCCCACCCCACAACTGAAGGTGGCGGGGAGGCTGCACAGACTTGTTGCTGGGGGATGTGGGAATCTTCTGATGATCAACTTTGGTTGATACCCACCTGCTGCTCAGCCCTCAGCCTCAGGGCTTTCCAGGGGCTTTTATTCCCAGAACCGCATTGCAGTTCCAGATGCTTCCTTCTTAACCTTGGGTCAGCCCTGCATTGCCCTCTGATGGCTCTCCTGTCCCACCCAGACTACCACTACTCTTTCCCTGAGAAAAGCAAAGGCCGTGGTTTAGCAGACTGGTGTTCACACTCTATTTCTTTAGTTCTACCAGTTCTCTTCCTTGTCTGAGCCTGCGTCTCCACCTGCCAGTTGGAGATCTGGCTGGCTGGGCCACACCTCCTGAGTAGCAGCGGCTGCCTGCTCTCCATCCTCTCCTGTGGCACTAGAACCTCTTCTTGTAAGTGGGCTCACGAACACCCAAAATAAAGACTGCATGTACCAGCTCTCCTTGGAGCTGGGTGCAGCCATGTGACTCAACCTGGCTACTGGGGTGGCAGCAGTAGTAATCTGAGCAAATTCTGGGTCACGTCCTTAAAAGGAAAAGGAGCGAGGTCCTCGTCTACTGGCTACAGCGTGGGTGTGATGACCCTAGTTAGTTCAAGAGGAGGAGGAGAACTCCAGGGAGACAAAGCAACAAGGTGGGAGGAGGCCTCTGACAGCTTGTGCAACAGAACTCTCTTACCAGCTTGGATTTTTATGTGAGAAGAAATCAACTTTTTCTTTTTTTTTTTTTTTTTTTGAGTCAGTCTCACTTTGTCGCTCTCTGTAGAGTGCTGTAATGTCATAGCTCATGGCAACCTTAAAATCCTGGGCTTAATGGGGCGGCGCCTGTGGCTCAAGGAGTAGGGCGCTGGTCCCATATGCCGGAGGTGGAGGTGGCGGGTTCAAATCCATCCCCGGCCAAAAACCACAAAAAAAAAAAAAAAAATCCTGGGCTTAAGTAATTCTCTTGCCTCAGCCTTCCAAGTGGCCTGGCTATTTTTAGAGACGAGGTCTCGCTCTGGCTCGGGCTGGTCTTGAACTCCTGAGCTCAGGCGATCCACCTGCCTTGGCCTCCCAAGTGCTGCGATTACAGGTATAAGCCACTGCACCTGGCAGAAATCAACTTTTTTTTTCCTTGTTTAAGTCCCTGTTGTTCCAGGTCTCTGTCACAGCCATTGAACCCATGGCCCTAAAGCTTAAGTTATCCCAAGCATAGCCCATAAGCTCTGCGGCCACTCTCTGATCTCACACAGAATACCCAGAGGCCTTTCCTCCCACTCGAATCTGACTTCACTGTGTTCTGCTTTCTTTAAGTCCAGTTTACTGAGGTATAATTCACTTATCATGAAATTCAGGCTTTTAAAGTGTGCGGTTTAGCAAGTTCTGACAAGCGAATACAGTTATGTAACCACCACCAGAATCAAGAAGACATAGGGCACAGCTGTCATCCCTGTCCCACTTCCTGTCTCTGGCTGTCCCTGACTGCTCTGTGCTCTGTCCCTATCATTATTCTTTTTCCAGAACATCATATACTCTATATGAACTCATAAAGTATGTAGTCTTTGGTGTCTAACTGCCTTCACGTTACACAAAACCTTTGAGAATCTCTATGCTATTTCATGAACCAGAACTCTGTTCCTTTTTATTACTGAGAGGTATTCCGTCGCATGGCGTTATGCAATTTGCCTGAACACTGACAGAAGACAGACATTTGTGTTGCTTCCAATTTTTTATTACGACTATGTCCAGCTACTCTGGACATTTGATATAGACTTCTGCGTGAGTACAGGCTTCCATTTCTCTTTGGTAAACATCTAGGGGTAGGACTGTTGGGTTGAATTAATGGCCCTGTCTCCATCTCTCTCACTCACGATGCTATCCACCCATGTCCCCAGTCCACCTCATCCCTCCCAAAGCTAGATTATCATCAGCATTACCATAAAATGTCATCTCATAGTATTGCAGTTGAAGAGCTAAAAATAATTAAATATGAAAAACGACATGGCTGTGTTTCCATAGGCTGTTTACACTTCAGGGGGTGAGCTTCCAACCCACCCTGCTAATATTCACACTCTTGCTGCTCCTTCTACTTTTTCTACCTCTCTACTCGCTACTAAACCATCTGCCGCTTAACATCACAGCTTCCCAAACTCTCATCTTTGTTTCTCAGCTAATCTTGCTTTTACTCTCCCTCCCCCCCCCCTTAAATCTCAGAGTCCTGACCTGGGCATGAGCTATTCCCTCTGTCTAGTACTCATCTGCCTGTCCCTAAATGGTAGTGTCAAGACCCAGGTAAAGTCTCATCTCTATCCCCATACTGTCCACCTGTCATTCTCGGGGCCCATACGTACACTTTCTGCACCCTGCTCTACCTGCTCTCTCTCCAAGGACCACGTCAGCATGGAGGTCAAGAGCTCACCCTCTACTCCATTTGCATTTCTCTTCAATGCTCTTCTGGACATAACAAAGAACTGCTCAAAACCATCCCAGAGGGGTACGGAGATCAACATTCTGCCACTCGCATACGTACAGTGTTCACAAATACCATTTAGGGAAAGTATAAACAGTTCATTTAGAATATGAACTGCATAGTTCTCCCTTTACTTTTTAGAAGAAAGCTCTTTACTTGCTCATTTAAATTAGAAAATGGTTGAAGGCTAAACAAGCAACACGGAAGGGTACATATTCATCGTGTCCTATGCTAGGCTTCCTAACCTCCTTTCCTGAAGTCTACCTTTGAATGCCAGCAATTTGCTTGAATCAGTGTAGGAGGAAAAGCAATTCAATAGGAGTCTGCTGAAATTATAGTTGCCAAATTTAAACAATGGGGGAAAAAAACGTACAAATTGTAGACCATAGGGGCAGAGCGAAGAGAGGGCTCCTCAGGAGGCCTTGATGTCTATTTTACATTTTCCTCAAATACTACTCATTGTAAATTCTAAGCACATGTCTCCTATGAAACACTAGATCTTGGCATAGTCATACATAATCCAAACTTTGCAGGTCCATCTGTTGTAGTAAGGAAATGGCTTATTTTAGATGCTATTTCAAAAAGGCTCTGATACACACCCTTCCTTTAGCAAGAGTGCGGTTAGATTGGCTGGGGGTGAGAATGTGGACGCAGGTGGCCATTTCCACCTTCAGCAGGAGGGTAGCATTAGAGGCAGCAAAACAGCAAGAAGATGCATCCCTCCCTGTAAACGTGCATCAAATGGGGTCACCTCACCACCACTGGAAGAATCAGCTCGACACATACTGCATCCCCGAATGCCACTGGAGGCTAGGTACCGTCGGGGCCGGGCACTTCAGGCAACACCAAAAGTGTAATTTGGCTCTTGTGGATCCAGAGCCCAGGGGACCCACAATACTGGTGTGTACCTAGCCACGGCACCTCTAGCAAGGCTCCCAGTGAGGGAAACATTCAAGGCCAGTGTTAGAAAGACTGCAGAATAAATAATCTTCAGTGTAAAAATACTAAAACTCGAGAGGGATTTGATCAAAGTTCTGGAAATCATAAATGGTACAGAAATGGTGAATATTGCTAAATTCAGAAAACTGGAACCAGGGATTAGGACGTCAGATTCTTTTTTTTTTTTTTTTTTGTAGAGACAGAGTCTCACTTTATGGCCCTCGGTAGAGTGCCGTGGCATCACACAGCTCACGGCAACCTCCAACTCCTGGGCTTAAGCGATTCTCTTGCCTCAGCCTCTCGAGTAGCTGGGACTACAGGCGCCCGCCACAACGCCCGGCTATTTTTTGGTTGCAGTTTGGCCGGGGCCGGGTTTGAACCCGCCACCCTTGGCATATGGGGCCGGCGCCCTACCCACTGAGCCACAGGCGCCGCCCAGGACGTCAGATTCTTAAGGTGTAAATAAGACAAACACAAAAACAACCAATTCAAACATATAAAACTCATTGCTAAGATATGAGACAAAACGAAGGATTTTAAAAATGTCAGAGAAGTTGGTAGCTCAGTAATGTGTAACTTAGGGGGGAGAATAGCACAGAGCCTGCAGTGACTGGGAAGCAGAAGCCAGAGGGGAGCGCTCCGAGTGGAAACGCTGAGCTTCCAAAGTGGGAAGTAGGTGCTTCCAATCTTTTTACAATAAATGATGCTATGGCTATGCTCTCCCCTTGTGGATGCAGTATTTTCTTTTAAGCACAGCTGGATAATAGTTCTTTTAAAAAACTACTTGTAAAACCTCCCTGAATATTGTTTTAGGACCAAGGCATAATTAACTTATAGAAAAAGTGCATGGTGGCATTTGAGTGGTTTATGTAAAAGTCCAAAGAAAAATAAACCATTTCCCAGGGCAGAGTATTGGCAACATGACATCATAAGGCTGGAAATGCCACAAGACTTGGGAGAGGCTGACTGTGCTCAGTCAAGGGACTCTGGGCAGGTCTCTTCCTGGGTCTACAGCCATCTCTATCCCTGTGATAAAGGAGGAATTGGCTTTCAGCTTTCAGGTCCCTATCAGCCCTAAACAGACACTGTTGCTAGAGTTTAATTTGATATCTCAAGAACAAACATGCAACTAAATTCCTTTATTAATTTTCTAACAGAGTTCTCAGAAAAATGTCGTTGGTGCTTGATTTTGAATGTACTTCTTGTGGGGTTCTTAGAAGTATTCACTGTCTCCTTGACCATCTCACACATGGTCTTTGCTGAAGTCAGAAAACGAGAACAGAATGCTGTACTTCCCTGTGATGGTTAAAAGCTGGGAATTCTGTTTTCCACCCAGTCCTCATTCTCCTTTATTAACACAACCAACTCCTATTTATGCCTCAGAACCCATCTCAACTCTTACCTCTTCTCGGCAATCTTCCTTTATTCCCCACACTCCTGAGCACTCTATGCCTAAACTAGCTGCACATGTTCCCACCTAGACGCCTTGTGGGCATAAACCATGTTCTATTTAACTTTGTAATCCTTGAACCTGGCACAGAGTAGGAAAACTCAATGAATAATTGCTGAATGAATCAGTTATGTTTTTAAATATTGATATAATCATGTCACCATTTGCTCTGAAGTGAACACATTTATTTGGAGCCAAAAATAATGAAAAAACCCCTGGGGCCTGGCCATGGACTGAATTATATACACCTCAAATGCATGTTTTGAAATCCTAACACCTCATACTGTATTTTGAGCTAGTCTTTTAAGAGGTGATTAAGATGGGGTGGTGCCTGTGGCTCAAGGAGTAGGGCACCAGCCCCAGATATGGGGGGTGGCGGGTTCAAGCCCGGCCCCGTCCAAAACTGCAAAAAAAAAGAAAGAAAAAGAGGTGATTAAGGTGAAGTGAAGTCATCAAGGTGGCTCTGAATTCATAAGGCCTGGTATGATCATAAGAAGAGATTAGGATACCAGCATGTACAGGGCAGGCGGCCATCTACAAGCCAAGAGAAAGACATCAGGAGAAACCAAACTTGCAGACAGTGCGGACAGCCTGACCTAGGACGTTCAGCCTCTCAACTGTGAGAAAATACATTTCTGTTGTTTATGCCACCCACCCAGTCTGTGGTACTTTATTATAGCTGCCCTAGCACACTAAGACAGGCTGGAATCTTACTCTTTATATGACAACATTTTTTTTTTTTTTTTTTTTTGGACACAGAGTCTCACCATGTTGCCCTCGGTAGAGTACCATAGTGTCACAGCTCACGGCAACCTCCAACTCTTGGGCTTAAGCAATTCTCTTGCCTCAGCCTCCTAAGTAGCTGGGACTACAGGCGCTTGCCACAATGGCTGGCTATTTTTGGTTGCTGTTGTCATTGTTGTTTACTAGGCCTGGTCTGGGCTCGAACCCGGAACCTGCCAGCCTCGGTGTACGTGGCCAGTGCCCCATTCCCTGAGCTATAGGAGCTGAGCCTACATGACAACATTTTTTAACAGAAAAGCAATATATCCAGATGGTGTGTGTGTGTGCACGCGCGCATGTGCGTGCACACTTAGCTGCATCCTGCCAAGGAGACAATCTGCTAGATTTTTCCTTGGCAGGCATGATTCAGATGGTATTTTTCTCTGTGGAAGGCAGGGCCTACATCCATCTGGCATCTCTTTGTGCACTAAAATCAGAACCTTTAAACTGGATTTAAAAGAGAAAGGAAAAAGAGGAGAGAAACCACCTGGTCAGGCACCAGCACCTGCTCCCCTGAGAGAAAGGATGGCTTTCGGTGTGAATTGCTAACCCTCTGCCCACAAAACCTAGCAGCCTCTCCAAGGCTTTCTCTGAGAGTCTTAACACTCCCTCTTGACTGCTACTGAAGCACAGGTATTTACTGAGAGGTCGAGTGCCAGCACCATTGGCTCCTTCCACTTCAACCAGACCCCGTGTCCAGATGGCCACAAGAATCCACCATCACAGGAAAGCTCCAGGACTCCAACAGTCTCCCTCAGATGTTGTTCTGGAGTCTTCAGGACAAGAAAGTGACATTGCCACTTCTCTTTACTACAATGGAACTACATAAAAATGTATCCACCTCGAGCCTCAGATAGCCAGAGGTGGCCAGTCACACCTTGGCAGGCTCTGGTCCCGAGACCAGACCAGTTAGCTCAGGGCCAAGCCCAGTGAGAAGCAGGAGGTGACAGGGGAGCCCCACAGTCACAAAAGCACACAGGTGCTGCCACCACAGACAGGCATAAGGGACAGAGAAATTTTGAGACTTGCTCCAAAGAAATGAATGATCTCAGATGGCCAATGGATTGGTCCTAGGGGACACAGGATTGGTAAGATGCTCCCATCTATGACCCTGAGAAATGCCTACAATGGTCAAGACACTTATTAAATGCTGGGTAACGATACTTTAAATTAATGCTTAAACTATTGTTCCCATTTCAACAAAACTTGATTATTTCTAAGCTAGTCAAAGGAAAAACTCTACTTTTCTCTGGATATAATAACCTAATGGTTTATAACATTGCCTATGGGGCCAGACTGGTTTCAAACTCTGGCTCCCTCCACTAGCAGCACAATCTTGAGCAGGTAACTCAAGCACACGGGCCTCAGTGTCCTCATCTACAAAATGAGTGAGAAAAGTACTTCCCTCAGAGAGTTGTTATGAAGCTAAAATGATTACTCGTGAAGCACTTAGAGCAGTGTCATAACTGGCACATGGAAAGCATTAAGAAAGTCTACCACACACACAATGAAAGAGACTTCCCCCCGAAGAACACAAGCTTCCACGTGAAGAAACATACCTTAACTTTGGAGTTCTCTATCAAATGCTGGGCCATGGATTTTATCAGCACCTCAAAGAAAAACCAGGAATACTAAAAGGAAAAAAAAACACAGGATCCCGGTAAGAAAATTAACAAATTAATAGGCAAAATGTAAACTCTCTTAAGCTGAAAATATTATTGATATAAAGCAAGTGCGACCCTAAAACACAGCTGAACCACAGAGCAAATTGTCCTCTGACTGAAAAGGTGAGGAGCAGATGGCTTCTGCTTCACCATAAATAACTCCACCATGCTGGGAAAATGGCTATCTACGGCACAATCCAACAAGACTATCTATGTGGTCTTCCCTCCTTGCTGATCTCTCCCTTGGTGACACCTGCCTTTATAATCTGTATGTCAGTGTCCTCCACTGACTTGACCCTGATGACTTACTGATATGCTAGTACTCAACAGCCAACAAACATTACACACAGAGCTTCTCTGCAGCTCCTGTCTCAAGACACAATTAGCAAAGCTGATACTGGGGGACTAATTCTGTTACCCTTTTTTTATGGGTGGTGGTTATTATCTCTAATAGCATACAAAAAGGGTAAATTAATCAGGCTGTGGAGTCTGAATTTTCATGAATCAGTTTCAGTACCAAAGAGCCACACTGACTCTCTAGCATACCTTCAGTAGTTTGTTGCTGGTGAGGAAATCGGCAGAAGGCTTGAGAATTGTGGTCATGGATTTGGCCAGTTCTTCATGCACTGTTTTATATTCAGAAGCAACATACGGCTCAGCCTTATATGCGTACTTTGAAGAGAAGGGAAAGAGATTTTTTTTGTTTTTTTTTAATTTTCAGTTTTGCTTGTTCATTCTTCTTTGTTTGAAGTACTCCTTTTTTGTTGATTTTCTTCTTTCTCCTGCAGTGCTGGCTGTTTTTGATGTTGTTGGTAGAGACGGGGTCTTACTCTGGCTCACTGCTGCTCATACTGGTCTTGAACCTCTGAGCTCAGACAATCCACCCGCCTTGGCCTCCCACAGCGCTGGGACTACAGGCGTGAGCCACCACGCCCGGCCTGGGAAAGAGATTTTAAAGTGCTGGTTCTCTGAGTTGAGCTGAAAGCCTGCGAGGCTCTAAAGCACAGATCAGGGACTGAGGTACAGTCTTAAGAGTGAGCATGGCAGTTTTGATAATGAAGATGGGAAAGTTTTGATAATGATTGTCACATGACAGAGAGAGCCCAGAATGTCTTCAGGAAACCCATCAAAATGAGGGAATCACTCAATTCATCTCAGGGGCCATCAGCCCCTAACTCCATCTGTACAAGGGACCTTAAGGAACATGAGGCATGACAATGGCTAATGAACTCCAAGTTTATTTTTTAAACTACGGCATAGCGGCATAGTTGTAATTCATGAAGGTGGCTAAGACTAAAAAGAACATGCATAACTTTTTAGAACAGTAATAGCAACTACGTTTACTGAAGGTTGTACATAAAAAAAGGATGTGTTGGTGGGGCGGCGCCTGTGGGTCAGTGGGTAGGGCACAGGCCCCATATACCAAGGGTGGTGGGTTCAAACCCGGCCCTGGCCAAACTGCAACAACAACAACAAAATAGCTGGGTATTGTGGCGGGTGCCTGTTTAAAAAAAAAAAAAAAAAAAGAATGTGTTGATTTGAGTCATAATGACATCGCTTGGTGTCCCACACAGTCTTCTAATGGGACTGTGGATGTAGTTACCCTTCCTATCATGGAAGAAGCAGTTTTACTGGGAATTTTATATGGAAAAAAGAAAAAGGAAGACAACTAACTATACCTAAGCCCTTGCCAAGAGCAACTTAAAATTCTTCCTTCAACTTCCATGTTACTTGACATGTTATTTGGAAACCCCATGATAAGAAATGTGATTGAAAAAATGAAATTCAGTAAGTAAATGAATGGCTGACCCCATTCATCCTTCCCTTTGTCCAGGAACAAACATCGGGGACAGGAACAGAAGAAAAAAAGCAAGTATATTCACAAATAACCAGGCTTATGAAAAATAAATGCTTAGAAGGAAAACTGGAGAGCCACAGATAAGAAAGGCGGTTTGTTTTACATACCTTAACGTACGACCTCAGGTGGCTCTCTAGTCCTTCCTCATGGCACTGGGCAACCGCATGGATAATGACCCTGCGTACCACAGGAAGGAAGAAAGCAATGAACAGTAATGTGACGAAGGAAACATTTCGTTATCATCACAGCAGCAGTAGAACGAGGATCCTACTGGTACTGAGGAAACAGGGGATGAGGAGTAAGATGGGGTCCCCACCTGCGGCACTCAAAGACATTTCTTACATGTAACATTCAGCAAAGACGAGCATCCCAGATGTGCATGACTGTGCACTGGGATGGACAGGACTGGAACTGAAGAAGAGCATCCATTCATTCACCTCACTTACCGCGTCACGTTCACTGCGACTTCTTCCTGCGTTGCTCTGGTGAGGACTCGGAAGAGCTGGTTCAAGATGGTGGGCAGGAAGGCGATCATCACATGGCCTTCCATGGCATGTAGGCTCTGCAGATGTGGGACAGAGAAGCTCATGGTATCTATGTTATCTTTTTGAAAGTAAACCAACCCAAAGTAATTCCCACTCAGTTCCAAATAGGGATGGAAGAACTTCCTCTGAAACAGATGGAAGGCTGTGGTGGGCAGAATGCCCCGGGAGATGCCCACATCTTAGTCCTCAGCTCCTACGAATACTCTACATGGCACAGAGGAAGTAAGGTTGCTAACCAGCTGGTCTTCAGGTAGGGACCGTCTATGTGGGGCCCCCTGGGGTCACAAAGGCTCTTAAAATTGAAAGAGGGAGGAGCAGGGGAGAATGATCAGAGATGCAGTGTAGTGTCTCTGAGAGGGAGGGAGGGGCTACAGGCTATCACATGTGAAAATCTTCACTATTCTATTCCATTTTGCTTGCTTAAACAAAACAAATCTCTATGCTATTTCTCACATTTCTTGTTTGGTCCCGACACCTGGAATGCCCTTTCAGCCATTCTCTCACTCCAAAATGTCCCCACCTCCATCTCATTCTGTGTGAAACTCCCCTGGACACACCCAACCTCACTCTCACTGCTCAGCACCTCCAGGAACCTCCCCACCTCCCGCACAAAGCTGGGACTGGTAGGTGTATTATTTTTTGTTTGACTTATCCACCTAGCATGCAGTCATAGAGTTTGTATTATCTCTCACCATGAAATTCCTTCCTATAAGTTCCTTACTTGTGAGGACTAAAATCACTACTACTTCTGTGTCTGTCACTGTGCTTGGGACCCAGTAAGCTCTCAACAAGGAGGTCTGTGCCAAGTGAGCGGCTTTCCGTGCATGGGTAACAATGTGCAATGGGTAACATTTGGGTTCCAATGGGTTCCAATGTGTGTGGAACCAGAGTGAGGGCGAGAGTAGTGCCACTTCTCTGTCCACTGCCTGCTGTGACCCCAGAGAAAACCACAGAGAAGCTACCACTGTGAGATGCACGGTCATTGTTACAGAGGTTTCCAAGGAGCTGACACCCACCACCAGACAGAAAACCCAACCTGCTCCATACTCATCAAAAAGGGGCTACTGAGAAAGCCGTCTGGTACCTTAAGGTATTTTACAAGTTCATTCCCTAAGGCTTGGGCTCCGGATTCAGTTTTCTGACAGTACTGGAAAAAATTATGTAGGTGTTGATCCTTGGGAGAAAAAAAGGAAGAAAAACAAAGTCCATTAGTACATATGCCGTGGAAATGGGAGCATGTGCTTCTTATACCACACATGTATTTATAAGATTATGAAACTGTTCACTTAAAAATGAGAACATCAAAAAGATCTTCAAACGAAAGGGGGAAAATTGTTTTGAAAAATGTTACTTGTAGCAGTCATTTCTATCAGCACACCTGAGCACCTCAGAGGTACTTTCTTAAAAAATAAAAAAAAACTTCTAGAGTAAAAATATATCCATAAAACAAACATATGAGGATTTTGCTTGCAAAAAAATTAAAAACTCAGTCCCAGAGCAATCACTGCTAATTTTAGTGAAAGGGCACATACCTGAGTATACACCGTGGAAACCAGATGAGTTGAAACTTTCAACAGTGGTTTGCCTCCATCTACCCATTTAATTTCTGGACCATAATGCTGAAAAAATACGGAAGAAAAAATAATTCCAACATATTAATTATCATGGCTTCCAACACGATTATAAGTGAGGGGAGTGAGCGGACCACCAAGGCACAGGTGGCCAGAGACCCAGTGCCTGTGCCTGGCCACGGCAGGGAGGCAGTGGACGCTCACCCACTTTCCCCTCAGTACAGCGCTCTTCTAACTTCCCAATCTCAGTCTTCTTTTCCACTTACTTGTAGCTGTGGGGGTTACTGCCCATTTGAGGGAAAAGCACCACGTTTCACCAGTATCTCAACCACACCTGAGCTGAGTGAGGAATCGGGCAGTGAGAAGAAGGGAGACAAGGCAGCAGGCCAGGCCAGCAGCAGGGTCAGTCGGCTGCCTGTGCTGATTTTAGCTTTCAAAGCCTCCAATTTTCCATCAGGTTCAGACCAGGAATATAACTGAAAGTTATATGACTTATCCTTCTTTAGGAACATTTTTAACCATTTGTCCATAACATGGACCCAAATTTGGCATTATTTAAATTCAGGGAAACATTACAAGAACAGGCTTTATCTAAGCATGCGATAAAAACAGAAGTATATAAATTTGACATGTTTAAAAAAGAATGCAAAGCCAATAAGCCAATTGCAGAAATCTGAGAAATATCTGGTTTTCGTGAGTCAGAAAGGTCTCAGAAGGTGCTGCAACACGCGTGAGAAACTGGCTTACTCAATCTGTACTAAGCTGGAAGAAAAGTCCTGATAGTTTACATGACCTTGAGAACTCATCTTTATTTGAGCATGGCTAGTTTGCAGAGATAAGACTTCCACCTTATCCAGTATCTCTAAGTCTCTCCTTCTTTGCTAGTTCAGGGCTTATAAAATTGCCCAAAACATAATTCTGACATTGGGTGAGCTGCTAACAGCACTGCCCTTGTCCTGGTTGAAGGAAATAACAATGTTGGGAAAATGAAAATCAAAATGTTGGGACTGATAAAAATACTGTGTGCTTTTCTGTGTTATTGTTGTTTCAGTTGCTCTTTAATGGTTTTTGAAGGAATTGGGATAAACCGATCTCAAAGTCCTTTACCCTGCCTATCCCCAGCTCCTGGTAGCCAAGGTAGCCCGGAGGAAGGTTAGCTGAGACAGGGACGTGCTGCTCACTGGTCACCACCCTTCCATCCTTCAACAGCGGCAGCCAGGAATAACCAACTGTTGAAAACAAAGAACAAACAAAAAAAAACTACCATAAGTGTATGAAAACTTAGGAAAGAAAGACAAAATAAAGCTATCTGATTTTGAAGAACTATTAATATCAATCACAGCAAGGAAAACATTTTTATTTATTTACTTTTCCTGAGACAGAGTCTCTGTTGCTCAGGCTAGAGTGCTGTGGCCTCAGCCTGGCCCTCAACAACCTCAAACTCCTGGGTTCAAGTGACCCTTCTGACCACCAGAACAGCAGGCTAATTTTTGTATTTTTAGTAGAGATGGGTGTCACTCTTGCTCAGGCTGGTCCTGAACTTCTGAGCTTAAGTGATCGTCCCATCTCAGCCTTTCACAGTGCTAGGATTACAGCTGCGAGCCACTGTGCCCAGCCCAGCGTAAGAAATTTAAAAGGTCCTAACTATGGTCTCTGCAGAACATTGTCTATAATATACTGTGGCCTCTTTGGGATTAGAATTCTAAAATTTTCTTTTATAAAAATTCACATATGCAACCCAGGCATGTTACCTACACCTTACCTACAAACTTCATCTAAAAACTGCTTCACGAAAGGATGCAAATTCAGAATCAAAATACAATGTAATAATGTACAAATTATGAAAAATCAAAAGAATGATGAACTTTCAACCTTGGGTTTCAACAACATCCTTCTTCTTTGTGCTTCCTTTACTTGAGTTATCACAGCTGACATGGAAGAATGTGAACAACAAATGGTGCTTTTCATGTAGCTGAGTGGGTAGTTCTATTTTAATCTGCAGGGAAGGCAAAATAACAATCTTTCTAATATTCCAAAACATCAAAATTCTCAGCAACAGCAGAGACACATCACCCAATGCAGAAATGTCCATTTGGTCCCAAACTGATATGCAAATTAAATACTTGCATTCAAAGGCACCTGAGACTATAAACTGCGCCAAATGAGAAATGGATCCTGAATTCACTGACCAGAAACAGGAGAACTGATGGAATTTCTAAAAAGAACTTTACCTAGTGACTACTGCCATGGCATTATGAAGACCCAGGGTAGAACATTGCACAGTAGAATTCATACAGCAGTTATACTGAACTAGATTACAACTCAAAATGCGCAAACCCAGGGTAAGGAAGGATGATTCTCAAGTCCAATAAACGCAACTGTATGAAGTATTAATTTGAGAGGAAATGAGCCAAAACAATCTTTTTTGAGAGGAAATGAGCCAAAAGCTATGGTAGTGAAGGTGGTTGACGACTTCTTCTTCTACCTGCATTTTCTAATTTTTATTTTTAAATAATGAATTTATCAGAAAAACATAAAGCAAATGCTTCAACTTCAGTTCTTTTGCTGTAATTTCAGTACAGTATGCAGAAATTTTGCTTTACCAAGCAAATATTTGATTTCCCTTGTAACTGGTGAAACTGGATTTTCCCTTGAAGACATCACTTACCTCATCATAAAACTCTGGGTTTTGGTGATGGTGTAAAACCGCAGCAAAGGCGCTTCTTGTGAATACTGGCCCACCAGGTCTGCCATAAATGCACTAAAATAAGAATTAGCAAAAGGAAACAATCATTAATAGGTGTTAAATTAATGGAGTAAGAAATTAACTCAAATGTGTTGCAAAGAAAGAACTCTTACAGCATGGACTTAACATCTCTACCTCCAATAAACTTCTACCTGTTTCACCCCAGACCTGGAGCTCCCTGACTGCCAGGTCAGCCCACTTCCCAGCTCACCTCCAGGCTCACCTGCCTGGCCCCTCCCCCCTCCTTGCTGCAGCTCCAGATGACGCTTCCATCACCGTCCCCTTTCACACCTCCATGCCTTTGCTTATACAATTCCTCTGTCTGATGGCCTTTGCTTTTATGAGAACCAAGCATACTCTCAGGCACCCTTCAAGAAACTGTCAACCCCATTCTTCCGTGTTCCATCACTATTTTTCTACAATAATTATTCAGTTTTATCCAAGAAACCATTTTAGCACCACGTGTGTACTAGGGCATTTTTCTCCATGACTGTCTTTCCTACTAAACTGTGAATTTCTTGAGGGCAGACACTGTGTTATATCTTTTTTTTTTTTTTCCATCTTTGTCTCCTTCCCTTGTTAGAACCTCATTTTAATATAAAGAATTTGGGCTCTAGAGCCAGACTGCTTGAGTTCAAATCTCACTTCTACCAATGTATGGCCTTAAGCAATTAAATTCTGTGCTTAAATTATTTTAAAGAATTTGGGCTCTAGAGCCAGACTGCTTGAGTTTGAATCTCACGTCTACCAATGTATGGCCTTAAGCAATTAAATTCTGTGCTTTAGCTTGCTCATCTAAAAAATACTGGTAACAATAGTACCTAATTCAAAAGACTACTAAGAGAACCAAGAGTTAAACACACAGAAGAGAAGTTCCTAGAGTATGTGGTATAATCAGCATTCAATAAATGTTACTTACCTATAACCTACTACTATCATCACTACTGTACTATAGAAAGCATTTAAGGAAGATCACCTTTTGCTGACCATCTGTTGTTATCACTTCTATTATCAACATTATTCATTTCGAAAGTCTAAATGCACAATGTCTGGCTCTTAGTGAGTACACAGTGTTTACTGAATTGAGTCTGAGCAAGAAATATTCACCTTATACAAGAGAATAACAGAACAAACTGTCAATTAGAGCAGGAACATTCCATGTTCTATGAGAAACAGCACCTGTGGTCATACATTGTAACATCATATATTTTTGGTTTATGTCAGTTAAAAAGTGCTACATTTCTTAAGTTGTAAAGTATCATACAAATGTATTTTTAGAATGGAAAAAATCAGAATACACAGGTGAATAGGAAGAACAAACCTTCAGGGGCTGACAGTCTTCCTCATCTGAATCTTTGAACTCAATGCAAATAGCAATATTTCTGGCCTGCAGCAATAGTTGAACAAAAGAGAATAAGAACAAATGATAATAAAAAAATCAGAAGATGTAAATGTTTATGAAAGAACATGGGAAGCCAAATCCTAACGGATGTCGAGAGGGAAACCTCAACTTTCGCACTCACCTTGGCAAAAGACTTCTGACTGTCGTATTTCAAGCACTTAGGATAAACGTAAAGGTGATTATTGTAAATGGTATAAGGCTGAGTGTGTTTTGGTATGCAGGGCACAAATTCCTCTACTTCAAACGTGATTGGAATTTTAGCACAGGGGTCGAATTGCTTCATGGGTATGTATGATGAATTCACGTAATCTGAAAAGACATTCAAAACAATCCAAACTGAAGTAAAAACCAAACAAAAACTTTGTTTTTATTATAAAGAACTGTCACTTACTAGGGAACTCTGAGGAAACATTATCAATTGTAATGTCTAGATTGCCTAAAATCACTGGGAGCTTAGCCATCTTCTCAGGTCTACAAACAAAAGAAGAGAAAATCAAATGTTTGTAAGTTAGCTTAACTCTACAATTTGAATTCTAGAGCACCACTTCTAAGAGAAATATCAAGAAAGCCACAAAAGCAATTTTAAAAAGAGTAAAAAGAAACAGGTAAAATTCATTTTAACGATACATTTTATTTAACCGAGTTGATCCAAAATGTTATTATTTTGTTAAGTAATCAGCATAAAAATGTGCAATCTAAGTCTTCACCACCAGAACCTATTTTACACTTGGAGCCCATCTTCTCTCAGACTCTGTGTCTCAGGGGTTCAGCAGTGCACACAGCGAGTGGCTGCCCTGCTGCACAGCATGGGTCCAGATACAGAATGCCCGCAGGTAGTGAGAGTTAAAGCATTCCTGGACCAGCTAGCCTCCAACAGCTGTTTGGCTTAAACAATATTATCTATCCACTAATGCAGTCAAAGGCTATTACTTCCAGGTAGCCACACCATTCTCTGACCCATATTACATTTACAATCATCTAAAATCCCTAAATCTTTTTTTTAACATGGCTTTACTATCATGCTACCTCCCTCTGTCCTATATTTATACAATTATGTGTTTGGACTTTGAAACAGGATTTTATTTTTGTCTTGATGAAATTTCATCTTTTTATGTTTGACCCATTTCTAGTTGATAAAATTCTCCTAAATCCAGAGTTGAACATCTACTACAATAGATATTCCTAATAGCTTTATGTCATGAAGACATTTAATCAGAATGTTATATTCTCATAAAAATCATTGATGTTGCATAGAATTCTATTGCACAGAATCAAAGATATTGCATAGAATATTGCCAAAAACAGGCTCTTTCCTGTATCTTTAGAGCCCCATTTGCAGACAGACACTGGTGTCTTCTTAATCACCATTCGTGGCATCTGGTTGGTTACTACAGCAATTGAACCACTGCCCACTCATGAATACAACACTTCTCTGACTTGTTCATTGATTCTCATGGTTTGTACACAAGGTAAACACACTTTGCCGAAGCCTTTGCATTCCTCTACGATACCAGCTTAGTGCCCCAGTTAAAAAGAAAGAAGAAACGTGGTTAGGATGACTAGTTCAACATGATATCACTTGTTCCTTGAAAACAGAGTGCTGCCTCATGGTCCTTCATAAGCCACCTGTTCAGTAATTTTTTTAAAAACATTGCCAAGGAACATCGAAGCTCATTGGCCAACAGATTTAGTATTTGATTTTGTCCCCATATTTGAAAAGTTCCTACATCCTGGTTTTAAGATTCCCCAGACATTCCTGCCATCTACTAAAGTCTTCTATGTAACTTCTTAGGCTACCTTAGAATATCATTTAAACTAGAACTCCCCCCAAAATTCTAAATCCTTGCTCTCTATGACTAGGGACTATGTTGAGCAGATCCATTTTGGCCCATCAGCAGCTCTAAGATGCTGAATTTCTTTTTTCTCAGAGCCCCTCTTATTTCCACCTGTCTTCTGTTCACACCCAAGTTTAAATGAACAATTTCTTGAAATCCTGAAGTCACAATGATTAGGAAGGCAAATCAATGATTTTTCACACCTTCTGCCTTCAGCAAAGAAGATTTCTGACCAAGAGATCACCAGGTACAGCTCAGTCACCCTGGCTTTTGCCTGTGCCCACTGGGTGAGATGTTTGACACAAACAAGATCCTCTTCTTGGAGCAGGAGGAAGGCCAGTGGTGTTCCCCCAACAGTCTTTTCTTGAGAGCTTTCCACTGCCTCCCACCTCCTGTGCCCTCCACTGATGACAAACTCTATGTGAGGCATTCGTTTTCTTCATGTACGGTGTCTCACTCCACCTCCGCATCTGGACAATGCAACACTGCAGCCTACACTCAACACTTTCACTCCACCTCCGCATCTGGACAATGCAACACTGCAGCCTACACTCAACACTCTCACTCCACCTCCGCATCTGGACAATGCAACACTGCAGCCTACACTCAACACTGCACTCCACCTCCGCCTCTGGACAATGCAACACTGCAGCCTACACTCAACACTGCACTTGACCCCTGCATCTGGACAATGCAACACTGCAGCCTACACTCAACATTCTCATTCCACCTCCACATCTGGACAATGCAACACTGCAGCCTACACTCAACACTGCACTCCCCCAAATTTTAGAGATAACTATGAAGTTTATTTACTTGGGTTAGAATACTCTATTACAAAAATAATACTTTATTTCATCCCTTCTTAGTTATTTCTACATATTAATAGGCATCCCCTTCACCATTAACATCATCCAAATACAAATTTACAAATTTTTGAAAGAGGTAGACTTTTAAGCAACAAGTTTTAATTAAACCATCTTCACTGGAAATCTTTCTACCATGGATTATATACTCCTGTGCCTGACTATATTTATTTCTTATTCTCTTTCTTCCCTCTGCTGAAAGCTTTTCTGACGACTGCTCATGTGTGTGAACTCAGAGGAGTGAGGCTCAAACTCTCCCTCAGGAAGAACTTTCTCTTCCCACTGCCCATCCTTTCTTCCTGACTCAACAATTCCCACCGGGAAGGGGAACACTATCACAAACCCGCGATCCCAGGCCAACAGCACTGGGGGCCTTGGCATGTGTTTCTGCAGCCGGGTCCTCCCTGCCCCACTTTCTGTATTGGGAAGAGCATGTAAAAGCCTCCATCAGCAGGCAGAGTATCTAGATCTACTGGGCAGAAATACCAACAGTCGTGGTGGTAATAATCACTCTAACATGCATTTTGTTTATTCCCCGCCCCCCATTCTAGGAAGCAGATGCTGTGATTAAATACCCTTAAAAAAGAAAGAGAGATCCTGAGAAGCCAAGGAACCTATCTCAGCATGGATGTGAGCTGCAGGCTGGGCTTTGAAAGAGGAGCTGAGTTCCCTCAGAGGACAAAGGAACAAGGGTGTGTGAGTATGCCACACATGTTAGTAATTTACCTGCCAGGGAGGGAACAGATGTGGTAGAGGGAAAGTCCACAGCAGATTAGAGAAAATCAGACAGCCCTACCTGACTTGAATGCAGTGTAAATAGAGTAAAATGGGGGTGAGGTGGTAAAAATTGAACGTACAGAAGACAAGTGCACAAATAAACAGATACGTGTTAAATCACCATTCAAAAATGATAATGGTATTACTACCTAAAATATCTAATGCAGTAGCAATAAAAAGGTCTACATTTTACAGAAAATAGTCTATTTTTATACTTTGCCTTCATGCCTTCAAATTTCCTGCAGAAGTTAGAAAAGAAACCACATGAACAAATGAAATATAAAATAACAAGTCTCTCTTTTTATATATATCAGCAACACCATTTATCTGGCAGAATCGCTTTTCTGCTAAAACTTGAAACATGTCCCTGGGTAATTATTGCATGGGCAAAAAGGAAAGTGGCCTTGGCAGCTATTTTGCAAAGACTGGGGCAGATGGAGAAAAAATTTCCTCACACATTATTAAATGACATTTTGAGACAATTATGGGAGCAGAAACAATAGCTTTGGATCCAGGCTGGTTCCCAGGCCACTGTATCAGATTGTTTCCTGTAGAGAGGAAAGAAAAAGACCAACACTAATGTTTAAAAAGAAAACATAAAAAGGAGTCCTCCCCTTTCCTCACCTCCATGGTGGAGGAGACGCCGAGTTTCTCTGATTCTTACGGCCAGTCTTCCTCATCCTGCTGCACCTTCTCACCCTCTTTGTACTGGATCCCTGTTTTCAGGTTTCTGGGTCTCAAACTGCCCACCCAGAACATACTCTTCACACTAAATCCTTCCTACTGAGCACAAGTGTGAAGAAGGCCTACTGTGCAAGACAGAACCCGTACCTGGCTTTTCCCTCCCCTAAGCCAATGAGGGTCTGCGCCCTCTGCTGCGCAGAAAGCCACGAGTTTCTCCTCAGCTTGGTTTTTTGGTTAGGGACCCTGCAAAGTCCCACTCTGCAGCCCCCACTGACAGAGGCAGTGCTGGGACCTGGGGCTACCCCCAGGGTGCTGCCACTCTGGGGAAGTGACTTCTCAGACACCACACTGCCATCGCATTTTACAAAGTTGTTTGTTTTGTCTAAATATAAAAGTAAATGTTAGTTTTTAAAACTTTGAAAGTGACAGAATGTTATAAAGTAGAAAGTGAAAAACCGCCCGTAAACCCATCTCTCGGAGGTAACTGGGATTAATATTTTGGTGTGCATCTATATGACTATTTTTAACACCTCTCTTTCCATCTAGCTAACTCTTTGCCTATCTACTTCATTTACATACAAAATGAAATATATAAAATACTTCCTTTTCAAAACTGAAGTCAAACGTGTTCACCTTCCTGAGTGCTCACAGACCTACAACATGATTATTAAGAGCTACCTGGTAGTCCGAAAAGTGGGAAATATCATAATCTATTCAACTAAAGGTGACCGGGTTTTCAAAAAATTAACTTGTCATTCTGTAAGAAAGTGAGAGTTTCCTAGAACTCAAAAAATGACAATGTCTCTGACAGTGGTTCTCAACCTTCCCAATGCTGCGGCCCTTTCATACAGTTCCCATGGCTCGCGACCCACAGGTTGAGAACTGCCGCTCTATGACAATACAGTATGTAAGATAATATGTGTTACTATCAATAGAGAATGTTTTTCAAAGATGTTAACTGTGGCTTATATTTATAATTCTGAAAAAAATCAAAAAACACCTAAAATGTCCAAAAATGAGAGAATTAAATAATCTATAGCGCCATTTGTTAGATGGGCAATTATAATATTTATTAATAGGCATTAAATAACATGTTTATAGGCTGGGTGTGGTAGCTTAAGTCTTTTGATCCTAGCACTTTAGGAGGCGGGTGGATTGCCTGAGCTCAGGACTTTGAAAAAAGCCTGAGCAAGAGCGAGACCCTGTCTCTACTAAAAATAAAAAGAACAAACAAAAAAACAAACTAGCTGGGTGTTGTGGCAAGTGCCTATAATCCCAGGTACTTGGGAGGCTGAGGAAAAAGATTGCTTGAACCTTCTTGAGTTGGAGGTTGCTGTGAGCTATGAAGCCATAGCACTCTATCCAAGACAAAAGAGTGAGACTTTGTCGAAAAGAAAGGAAAAGGGGGGAGGGGAGGGGAAGGAAGAGGAGAAAAGAAAAAAAAAGTGCTATTCTTTTTTCTAGTCTTGCAAGAACGGTAACAGACTCACAGGGATCCAGGTGCATGCCCTGGCCATAGCCTTGTCCTTGCCAGGGCACATGACTATCAGAAGGTGGTTAGCATTTTAGGGAACCTTGTATGATCCAGGAATCAGAGAGGCTGACCAAGCATCCTTCACTGACATCCTCACCTCCTCCTGCTCCAACTACCTCTGTGACCTGAGAAAGGCTCATTCACAACCAAACCACTGGGCATGCACTTAGCTTTGCTAAACAGGCAAAGCTTGTTGCACCAGGGAAGGTAAGTTTTGTGACTGCCCTTCTCATTAAAGCCCAAATAGGGGAATCATCGAGACAGTCAACAAGGATAAGATCACATAACTTAAAGAGACCTTGAAAATCTTCCCCCTTTTAGTTTTTTGAACCTCGTAGCAAGAAATTTCATATCATCATTGGGCGGCGCCTGTGGCTCAAGGAGTAGGGCGCCAGTCCCGGATGCCGGAGGTGGCGGGTTCAAACCCAGCCCCGGCCAAAAACCACAAAAAAAAAAAAAAATAAATAAAAGAAAGAAAGAAATTTCATATCATCTTGAAGACCAAAGCTGCCTGTTGAAGTGGACGCAATTGGGTTCTTTTTAATAATACATCTCGAAGTTTCTGGAACTTATTGAACTGGTTTCTGTGCCTTACATCTCTTCTATTCTTACCACCGACGAGAGAGAAATAAGAAAAAGGTAAAAATTAAGGAAAGCTGAATAGTTATTCTTGAGTTCTGAGCAAACTGATAATACTGTTACTTTGACACGCATTTTCAATCAAAAAATAAGATTGAAATGCAGCCATGGTACAGAGTTGTTAGCACATGGGTTCTTGGTCATTCTGTTCATTTTCTGCTTAAACCATCAGCACATTCTCCCAGAATTTTCCCAGATTAATTCTAAAATCAATCTCCCTAACAAAGAAAATCAGTTTCACAAGTTTATAAGTGAACTTGTTATGATGGAGCAACAAAACACACCCTGGGGCAGGAGCACAGACCGCCCCCACCCTGCCAGACTGACTTCCCCCTTCCTCTGCCAGCTGTGAGAGACTGAACACAAGTGGGACCTCTCATTGCCTCACTGTGTGACAGGCTGAACCGTGTCCTCCAAAAAGATATGCTTAAGTCCTGACGTTCAGCATATATAAATGTGACATTATTTGGAAACAAGGTCTTTACAGATGTGATCAGTTAAGACAAGGTCTCTAGGATTGGCCCTGATCCTTCACGACTCCTGTTCAAAGGAGAACATTTAGGTAGACACACAGGGAGATGGCAAATCAGAGTTAAGCTGCTGCAAGCCAAGGAACATCTAGGGCTACCAGACAGTAAAAGAGGCAAGTGAGAATCCTCCCCTAGAGACCTCAGGGGCAAGTGACCCTGCCAATGCTCTGGCTTCTAGCCCTCAGAACTGTGAGAGAATACATTTCTACCAGTTTAAGCTACCCAGTTTTTGGTACTTTGTTACGGCAACCCTAGGAAAGGAATATACTCAGTACAAGAAAGCACTTAGGATATGGCTGCAAACAATAAGTACTATGTAACTTGCTATCTTCTATCTGTCCCCCAACCACCCATTCACGTAAAGAGTCAACCTTGAGTCAATCCATCTCAAAAGTTAGGAACCTTGGAGTTATTTATTTTGGACAACTACCCACTTATATCTCCTTGCACCCCAACACCCAATCAGGAATCAGGACTCTTTGACATGACTTGAAATAATCCCCCCTTCCTAGTTCCACATGTAATGGCTTTGCCAACTTCTCATCTTTTTAAAGGTTCTTCAACTGTGTCCTCTCCAGACTCATCTCTACCTACCCTTCAGGGCACCACCCAAATTCCCTGTACAGAATCAAATGAACCCAGTACATTCTGATTTCAAACCCTTTCTTCCTTCACAAGGATTTGAGGATATGTTCCATGCTTACCCACTGCCCCCTCTGATGTCTGAATCCAGCAATTTAAATGACCACTCCCTATCCCACCCTCCCCGCCACACTACTTCTATTTTTCAGGTGTGGAAACAAGATTGTGAAACTCACTTCCGAAAGTCCGCAAGTAACTTGAGCATGTCATCATTGGATAGCTTATTGCTGTCTTGCCTGTAGATGGCAGAAAATCTGGCATTTTTGTCAAGGTTTCCAGATGCATCCTTGAACAATGTCCTGAAATAGCAAAGCAGCATTTCTAAACTGTGTTTCCAAAAGACCAAAATAAATCCCTCGCATAAGCCTGGTTTCTAAGGGGAAGAATAATGATTGTTCCACTGGCTACAGCCAACAGAAATCTTATTATCTAAAAACATGGACAACATTTATAAAGATGAGCACTACTAACTCAATTTACGCAGAAAACAGTTTCAGCCGATGGCTTGAGTGTAGGAAACAAAGTATACAATCAAAAGCTTAAAAAGTAGAGACCAGAGATAAAGATCACTCCAGGCTTTGGGGCCTGCCTGGAGGCCTGTGGCAGGTCCCTGGAATGCCAGCTCTGAGGCAGACACGCTGTCCAACCCCGCTCCTGCTAGCTGTGGTCAGCATCTTTCCTCTCTGTGACTCTACTAAATGGTTTTTCAAATTTGGGGCTTATTTCTCAATTTCACACAATTTCTCTTTGTCTCTGAATAACAAACAGAATAGGACTGTCAACCTATCTGTGTCTATATAAAAGGTGTAACAGGTGCTGCCCTTACCTTGCCGCCCAAGCAAATGGCATTCTGTACTGTCCCAGTCTTTGGCAGGCTTGCTTGGCGTTCTTCAGCACCTTCTGGGCCACCTTGAAGAAGACGTCAGAATAAAGCCATGAGACACTGCATCTCACTGACAGTGTTATTACCCGAAGAGCCTTCAACACACATTCATTGAACAAGCTCTAACACATGCGTAGCTTCAGAGGCATGGAAAAGCACACCGGACAGTAATGAATGTGGCCAGATTCACACTCAATGCAGAGTTCTGTACTCAACGCATTCTCTAGCAGTGATTCTCAAAGAATGCAAAATAAAGACCGTCTCCAACAGGTATGTCTTTTCTTTGGTCTTTGCAGGCAACAAACATGCAATTTCTCAGGCTTCCGTACTTCCTTATGAGTAAGGACTACTGACTGTAAGTCCAATGAGTTATCAATTTACATCAATAGTAACATATTACATTACTAGAATTCAAGTGACAACCCTAATGAAAGTACTAAGTTTTCACAGCTCCAAATACACACTGGTTTATGCAGATTCCCACAATTTGGGGAAGAAGATACTATCACAGGTACTGACTCTAAGTCGCAGTTTTTAATTGCTATTATAGTCTTGCTTTCTAAATGTAAGTTACTGCTATTTTCACTTCCTAATAATCAATTTTGGTTTTCTGTGGGTTGGCTGATCAATCCTACACTACACAACAAAGCTTGTTTTTGGACTAAGACATGTGTATATGACAGGCCTATTATCAATCAACTATGCCCCCGCTGCTAAAGCAGGTGACACCTAATTTTTCCAAAATTGCCTATGCTACGATAATGTACCGTTATCAGTGCAAAGTCTGATTAATACAGAGCGGCAGGCTGAAGAGTCTTTTACACTACTGTAGTACATCCAAGTCAAATCCACTTTGGGCAATGTGCTCAAGCACCTTCGAACTGAAGTGTGCTGCTGATGTCACAGTTAGAAATGCAGAGCTCCAGGCCGTCCCCCAATCCTCCTAAATCCAAACCTGCCTTCTGACAAGACCCCCAGTGATCTGTGTGCACCATCAGTTATGGGAACCCAAAACTAGAAGATTCAGGAGCCGCCTCTTTGTCAAACCAAACCCAGCTGTGTGACCCTGCAGATCAGTGATTTTCAACTGGTGTAGTGAGAGAGGATCTTGGGTGTGCCGTGAACATTTTTAAAGATCATTAATTCACTTTTTTCTGAAAGAAGCTAAAAGCACAGTAAGTATATTCTTTCTTTAACTCTTTTTTATTGATCGAAATAATTTAAGTGTGCTATGGAAGTTTAACCATAGGTTCAAGTGTGCCTTGAGACAAAAAAGGTTGAAAGACACTGCTAGGTCAGTGAGGCTCTTTGGGCTCTACTATCCTCACCTGAAAATCAAAGGGCTTGGGCTATACTTTTCACAGCCCCTCCCAGTTATAAAACTTTATGATCCTATCATAATCATGCTGTGGGAATCACTGCTTTCATGAGTCAACTGGAAAACAATCCGATGGAAACAGATGGCGGGGGATCATCTCCAGACCCTCCCTTTCTTCTTCAGTGGTATGGTCTTGCCTCTCAGGGGCATCTTAGTGGGATCACAGGGCAACGGCTTGCCTTCTAGTGGGGGAGAGCCAATTTTATTTACTAGTGGGAGAGAGAGCCAATTTTATTTAAACATTTTCAAGTTCAAGATTTTTAGGTTCTAACTATAATGAATATGTTATGGAGTAAAATGTAGTATATGTGTTAAAATTTTAAGCTAAAACACAAAAGACTTCAATAAGTCTTCCCTACAGTAAATGAGGGCTGAGCTCTAAGACTTCCTAAGGGTGCAAATAGAACATAATACATGTGAAAATCAAAGTAAAAAACATGTTTTTGCCCTTGGGGTTTTTCTTTTCCTTGCTTTTAAAAAAAAAAAAATCTACAGGGCGGCGCCTGTGGCTCAGTTGGTAAGGCGCCGACCCCATTTACTGAGGGTGGCGGGTTCAAACCCGCCCCGGCCAAACTGCAACCAAAAAATAGCCGGGCATTGTGGCGGGCGCCTGTAGTCCCAGCTACTTGGGAGGCTGAGGCAAGAGAATCGCTTAAGCCCAGGAGTTGGAGGTTGCTGTGAGCTGTGTGAGGCCACGACACTCTACTCAGAGCCATGGAGTGAGACTCTGTCTCTACAAAAAAAAAAAAAAACAAAACTACAAACAGTAGATACCTATAGCAGCTTTTCATGAAAATGTCCTCCAAAATGAAAATTTACTCCAAATATGTTCTAGAGATCATCTTGGGAAACATGAAGAAACAATGCGGAGAGAGAAAATAATTTCATTGTAACATCTCTGCCAACATTTCTATGCTGATTAAGATGATTGAGCCTTAATTCCTGCTTTAATTTAATGCTTTGGAGGAGGTAGGAAAATGAATGCATGAATAATGTACACATGGATGAGCTTTACTTTCCACAAATAATGAGGGGAAAGACTTCAACAGATGCTCAATGGACACTGGGAAGTTTGCAGAGGAAAGTTTAGCCTACAGTGATATGTGATTCTTGCAGCAACATGAGCTGCCAAATTTCAAACCGTGCATGTGGCAGGCGGAAGTAACAAAGTTGGTGTGTATGGGCCTCTGAAATGAGTCGCATTCACAGTTGGGGGAATAGATCTTATCTTGGGCCTTCACTGATTATTAATCAAAATATAAAAGCTTCTCATCCAAGGTTTTACAGACTTGGTTTAAAAAAGTAAAAGAGCTTCTCTCCAGAGACCAAGCTTTACTTAGCTTTGATCAGCCATAAAGGGCTTACTGTTTGAAGCAGGTACCTGGGTAAATGGGCTTCTACTTGTCTAGGGCTGAAATTTTTAGGTTCTAACTATAATGTAATAAATAATGCCCTACGTGTTACCAGTGATTTATGTGCCCACAGCACTGTCTCATACACTATCTCTTTGACTCTAATGTTGTCCCTTGGAGGAAGGTGGGGGCAGGTAGTGACATCATTCTTCATCCACAGATGTGACATCTGGAGTCAGACAGGTGGCGTGATTTGTTCAAAGCACTCAGCTTATGTGCAAATCTGTTCTTTCATGGCCATCTTGTACTTGGTGGCCACGCCTATGACGTGTGAGCACCCACAGAGACAAGGAGAGCGAGCTCTGACGCCAACTCGAGACACCTCACTTAGTCCCTGCCTCTAGGGTACTCAATGCTGACACTCCTGGTCAGTGAATCCAGGATATCTCTGAGATGACCATCTATAATTTTTTTTTTTTTTTTAAAGAAAAAGAACTAAAAATATTATAAAATTGGCAAGGACGATATCACTCAATAACTTACTCTAACCAGGCAGCACAATGTGCTAGAAAATGACAGTCAAATGCTCGTTGGCCATTCTAGCTGTGAGACACTGAGCAGGTAAGCAGCCCACATACACCTCAGTGTTCTGAAGTATGAAAGCAGATCGTGGGCTGGATGAATTCTAATATTTACCAGTTCTACGGTACTTCCACACCTAGGCACTCCCCAAGTAATGTACACTCCAAGTGATGAAAATTCATCAAACATACATCTTGCATGTTCTCCTTCCCTCTTCCACCTAAAGTCAGACCACCTCTGCCACATAACTCCGCTCCTCCAACAGAAAGCAAGGGGACTTGATCCCCTGCACTAACTATCAGCCAGCCCGTCTGAGTCAAGGCATCTCCAAGTCTCCAGGCCCACATAGAGGTATAAATGGACCGACATAATCTCAGAATCCAAGAGGTACATCAAAAAATAAAATTAACTCTGAATACTATATACACATTTTATAACAACGAAAGTTTACTATGTATAAAGCTGGTAATTCCTTTGCAAATTACTTCAGGATATTAGGATAGACTAGCTAATGAAGGATTTTATTCACATATAGGAATATTTTTCATTAAAAATCAACAAATTAAGCCAAACAAAAAATAGATACATGTAGAGTATTCCACATCTTCTGACTATAAATATAGCTTACATTTGATTTCAGACTTTTTATCGTCACAAAGCAAAAATGTCATTCCTACCTTAGAAGAGTCTGAACTTTTCATATATGGCTCAGCACAATGTGCGATGCTCCCCTGAAGGACCTTTTCAATTCTAGCCACGAGAAATATGTCGGGATGAGGACACGTGACTGAAAATATTCCCTAGGGAAACAATTTTCTTTAGGAAGTAGAATTCACAGTTGCAGCAAATAAATCCCATGAACATTACAATAGTAAAGAACAGTGCAATAGCACAACGAGTAAGAAGTACCCAGTGCCGACGCCAAACTAGGCAGCTCATCAATACTTTGTCATCTGCTCAAAAAGTCTATGTGGTGGGAGAGGTGACCGGGAGAGGGTTTAGAAAAAAACAATGGGAAATTAAAAGCCACTTATTTCTCAGCTCACTTTTACTGTCTAATTATAAATCCCGTCAATATAATATAAAAAAACAACGGGAAATTAAAAGCCACTTATTTCTCAGCTCACTTTCACTGTCTAATTATAACGGCCTAATTTACCCCACTGGTACATTATAAGATCTCTTCTTAGCACTGTTGATATATTTATGTAGCATGCATGATAAGCCTGAGTGGTCTGACGGGGGGCTCACAGTCCCCACCTGCTTCGGGTACTGCATGGCGGCTTCATGAAGGATGCCCTGAAGGACAGACGGGCTCTGCCTGCTGCCATTCACAGGGGCTGGGGACGTGGTGGCCAGCATCTGCCTCACAGAGAAATGGTTCAGGTCCACGTGGAAATCGGCAGAAATCTTTCGGTTGTATTTTATGTCAAACAGGGATAAAGTAACAAAGAAAGGCTCAACCTGAACAAAACAAAACAAATAATTCAGACGATCACTGTGGCTCAAATGGTGAGAGGTAAGAAGGACGCAGCTATCAAAGGAGGAATTATGACTACTGCCATAAATGACTACTCAACAGTCCTATCCTTTTTAATATAGAGAATTAGGTAACAAAGTAATAAAACATTTTAGGGAACAAACAGAACGATTATTTTACCTTTACGTGCTTTGCTATTTAATGTATGCTCTAAAGAAAGCAGTTGCTTTCCCTCAAGCATCTAAGACAAAATCTGTCTCCGGGAACGGTGAGTACAATCCTACCACACTCATCTTTTGTCACGAACATCCTGTCCTGATCCAGACACTGTGCCTCTGCTACCAGAAACTAGGATTTCTCATCCAGGCTGCACAGGGGCACATCTGAAACTTTTTTTTTTTAAATCTTTATTTTTAAAAAGAAAAATTACATTTGTAGTGGGTCCTTCTTCGTTTTCGGCAACACAGCATTGCAAATTGAAAGACAGATCATTGCACTTGACAAGAATTCTTTTTCCAAATTTCTCTTCAAATGGCTTCACTTCTGGCTCAGGTGATGAAAAGTCAAGCTTCTTCAAAAGAAAATGTAAATATATAAATATATTGTACTTCTTTTAATATTATTTATGCTTTGGATTATAAATGTGTCTGAAGGAAACCGTTTAAATATGGAAAAGCTGTACATGCACTCATTTACTCATAGTAGTGTTGCTACTTTACAATAAGTGGATATAGTTTGTAATAGTTACATATAATTTATAATAATGGTCAAGTAAATGATGGCATACCTACTCAATGGATGATTATACCAACCTTAAAAATCAAGATTATGAACAACTCAAGTGTCCCTCAACAGGTATGTACAGATACATACAATGTGAACACACAGTGGAATATTATTTAGCCATCAAGGGAACGAAATTCTGATGATGCATGCTGTAACACAGACGGACCTTGAAAATGGTATGTTAAGTGAAAGATACGGGACACAAAAGGACAAATACTGTATGATTCCACATTTATGAGGTTCCTAAAACAGGAAAGTTCATAGAGCAGAACAGAGGTTACTGGGAGTGGGGGGAGAAGGAATGGGTTGTTATTTGGTACAAAGACTCAGTTTGTGAAAATGAGAAAGTTCTAAAAATCAGTGGTGGTAAAGGTTGCACAAGAAGAAGAATATTTAAATGCCACTAAACTGTACACTTAAAAATGGTAAAAAAGGAAAATTTTATATTATGAATAGTTCAGCAAAAAAAATAAAAGTTGCCTAAAAGCAAAGAAAAAATACACATATACACATTCATATGGTTATGAGGTCTGTAAAGAAATATAGAAGAATACTTATTAAAGTTAAATGGGAAAAGAAGGTTTTATATCTGGGACTAAGCCTCAGCTAGCTAGGAATTATCACTGACCTCAGACTTCTGTAGTGATACCGTTATTTTCTAATGGTTATTTTAACAGGTAAATTGTATATTCTCTGGGAACCTGAAAATGTCTTTGGATAAATCTGTCTCAATTTTCAACAATCATACAAATATTCACTATAGTAATGCTGATGAGATTATAGGTTGCTTTTATTTCCCCCCGCCCAGCAACTTTCCATATTGTTATATTGCTTGCCAATCCAAAATGAACCAAAGCAAACAAATACACTCTTCAAAGATTCTCTTGCCCTCACTTGGTTTTAAATTTTAAACATGACTATGTTATAGTTCTTACCTGGGCATCTGGGTCCAAGTAAAAAAGTTTAACTCTGCTTTCACTTTTCAGTTTGATTTCAGCTTCTCTGGTATTCTGATAAAAATAAATAAAAATTACGCTTAACAAAATCATTCTCTTACAGAGATGTCTAAATATGTTTAAAAGCTGCCCCATCACGAAGGTGCAGACTGCTAGAAAATTCTACCTCATCTTGGAAAGCCGGCTTCACATCGTCAATAAGCAGGTATGTGCCAGTGAGCACCCAGCACACACGGTGAGTGCTGAGAGGACAAAAGAATCCAGACACACCACCCTCGCCTTTTGGGAGGCTGACAACCCACTGGACAGTCAAAAATAACAGAAAGAAAGCAAAAGAAATAAGCACTGACCTGCCAAGAAAGGCTTCATAAAGTAATGGAATATAAAATGGGCTTTGAATGAAAAGGCAGAATTTAAAGAGCAAAAGGGAGGAAAATATGAACATTCCAGGTACAACACGAATAGTGACGATGGAAATGAGCCCAGATAGGAGAAAGGATTTAATAGGGTCCAGTCTAGGAAGGGAGAGAGAGAGGGATACATTTCAAATGGAGGAGAGAGAAAACTACAGCAGATCAGTCAGTCTATAAATATTCACTGAGCACCTACTATGTGCCAGGCACTGGGGACACAAACAAGAACAACGTCACTACCCCTGAGGGACACCAGCTGGAGAGACAGCATATGCACAGGTAATAGGAAAGGCTAAGTGGGAGCTCACCACACTAGGAGGCTGGAGTCAGCAAAGGGCCCTCAGAGAAGGCCCATCTTGAAGGACAGGAGCAGTTGGCTAGCAAAGGAGAAAAGGAAAGTGTGGGAGGAGCGCTGCAGGTGTGAAGGGGCAAGTCACAGCCGAGCAATGACCAAGTCCTTCACTAGGCCACGTGACTGGGCACGATGGAAAAAGTCAAGAGAAGTGAGTCTGGGACTTGCTTTCTAAAGACTGAGGATTTCATTTAGAATCCAGAATATATAGCAATATTTTGGGCAAGAGAATAAAATGATGAGTTCCACAGTTTAAAAGCAAGACTTGGGTAGGGATGAGGCAATGAGTTATAATGGGAAAGACCAGAAGAGACCCACAGTATCTTTCCTGGATTATCACAACAGTCTCACAGTCCCACGGCAAGGCCCAAAGCAAACCCCCATTTCTAGCCAGAGTGGCCTGCTGAATAGTGAATCCATTACCCGGGACAGGTAACTCAAGGAGAAGAGCAAACCTGTAGAAAAGATGTAAACAAAGTAGAGAATGAAGATGTCTGTGGAATTTCCAACTGGAATCAGGCAGTAGACAGAGGGATGGGACTTGAGCATAGGCAGAGAGGAAGCTGGAGTTACAGACTCAGAGAACAGCACACCGAAGTCTAGGGAGATTGTGAAAGGGAGTCTGAGGACAGAATCCCTGGGCCTAACAGTGAAGGGGTGGATAAAAGAGGAAAAGCCACTGAAGAAAACAGACAGATGGTGGCGGAGATGGGGGCTGGAGGCGTGGGAGGGACAGAAGAAGCTTCTTACACATTCGCAAAATAGACATCATCTCTATGCTCATTATTTCTCATGCTGGAACCTCTAAACCTGCACCCTATTCTTCCTGACAGTCAGAGCTCTCTATTACTCTCAGTCTCCACAGTTAAGTCTATGGAGTCAGAATAGAATGTCGTCTCTACTTTACCCAAAGATATGAGTCACCTCAAAACACCTGATGGGGGGCAGTGACAGCATGGCGGAAAAAGCATCTTGTCTTCTCTCGAGGCTGACCAAGGTCTATTATTACACTTCTAATCCAGGCTAATGAGAAATAAAGAGGCTTTTCTCAGCCACAGTTGTTGTATGCAAAAGATCCTTAGCAATAATCTAAGTTCTCATGACTGTACTTAACCAACTGTCTATGTCTAATGAAATGGCCACCAGAATACTAATGAAGAAACAGGGTTTCAGTTCTAAGAAGTTCAGTTGGTAGCAAACCATGCGAACTGCTCTGGACTCCCGTTCTCATTTGTGAGTAAAAATGTTGAACAAGATGATGGCTCACGTCTCTTGCCACAACATAGTTTATCCTGATGCAGTCAGTGGGGGCTTGAAGGCTTTGGAGGTCCAGGGGCATTCCTACAAATCTTTCATTAATGCTTCCAGGGAAAAATATGTGGCTGCGGATGAGGCAGGCTCTCTCCACAGGGAGGACGGGACCACTTCATTTCACTTGGTCCTGCCTATTCCCTTCTTAATGTTTTACATCAAAAGAGTTAAACCATGTGCAAGTGGAAACTATCTAACTGAACCCAAAGAACTTGCTTTATGTTGCATACTGCCCATGATGCTGCCTAACAAAACCATCAGTGCCCTAGGTGCAGTGAGCCACCACCAACAATAACATATACTGCTTCTGAACTGTCTGCCTGACTCCTTCCACAAAGGCAAATACTGTATTGTGACCTCAGATGCTAGATGAGGGCAGTGGGTTCTCAATGCAGATGCAATTCCTGGGGCCTTTCTGAAAGATGCTTGTCTCAAGTTGCTATGATGAGAGATGAGAAATGAATAAAGCAAGAATTACACCATGAGCTCCATACAAACGTGGATGCAGACCTATCAAAAGAAAAAAGAAATGAACTACCGGCCAACATAGACACAAAAACGTCCTGATGTTGCTGCTAATACCCAAAAGATACATTCTTCACTGGAGAGATCCTTTAATGAGACAGAAGCAACAACTTCAGATGTAAAAATAACCTAAAAGCTTGTGAGCCACCTTATATATATTGACAGCTCAGTTATGAGAGAGATAAAAAGCAAACGTGGCTTCTTACGGTTCCTCCCAGCCCTTCTAAGGCCTGGGATGATGCTATTAAGGCACTCCCAATAAATAGTGGCCGAAGGAATTGCCACGCGAAATCTAGGAGGGAAGAAAACATGGCTTTGGAGGGCAGGCTTTGACCCCAGAGTTAGGGACTAATAAATATCTGGAATAAATAATGATAAAGGCTAATATTTATTGATAATAGCCAGCAGCTAAGTGCCCTGGTAAGTCTTACAGAGCCGTAGGAGGCAGGTACTGTTATTACCTCTGCTCGCCAGAAGAGGAGACACTAAGTCATGAGCACTTTGCCCAAAGTCCTACACCAGAAACAGAAGCTTTGCTTCTACCTCAGACCACCCGGCTTCAGAGCCCAGACTCTTAACATACAAGAAAGAAAAGGTATATACTACGAGCAGGTAAGTCAGAAAAGAAGAAGAAACCCTAACAAAAAAGAAATATATATATAAATTATTAATAGTATCACTACTAAGTAGTGAAATGTAAATTAAAATATCATTTTCCCCTCCTCTGATGAGGATGCAGAGAAATAGTAATGTTAATTGTAATAACCTCATGAGAAAGTAATCTGGCAATATTTAAAGCATTAAAAACACAATAACCTTTGACCTAAAACTCCTATCGTGGGGAATTTCTCCTACTAACATAAGAGCACAGGTATTTACTATCATGCTTTTACTGTACCCTATTGGTGGAGGCTAAAAACTGAAAGTAACTTAAATGCTCACCAACAGAGAGCTGGCTGGGTACACATAGCCACAGCTAGAACACCATGCAGCTTACTTTTCTATAAGGTAGATTACAAGCCCTCTGTGAAAATGAGCAAACTTGGTCAGGTGCAGTGGCTCATGCCTGTAATCCTAGCACTCTAGATGGCCAAGACAGGTAGATCACTTGAGCTTAGGAGTTCAAGACCAGCCTGAGAAAGAGTGAGACCCTGACTCTACTAAAAATAGAAAAACTAGCCAGGTATTGTGGCAGGTGCCTGTAGTCTCAGCTACTTGGGAGGGTGAGGCAAGAGGATGGCTTGAGCCCAAGAGTTTGAGATTGCTGCCAGCTATGATGCCAGGCACTCTACCTAGGCAACAGAATTATGACTCTGTCTCAAGAAAAAAAAAGGAAAGAAAAGGAAATGAGCAAACTCCATTCTCTACTGACCCCAGAGACATGTATGAAATATTAAGTGACAAGACAAAATTTCAAAATAGTGTAATATTCTGAGCATATATATGTATTATTAGTGTAATTAGTATTACACTGTTAGTATTAATAGTATAATATATCATGAGCATTTTTTTTTTTTTTTTTTTTTGAGACAGAGCCTCAAGCTGTCACCCTGGGTAGAGTGCCGTGGCATCACAATTCACAGCAACCTCCAACTCCTGGGTTCAAGCGATTCTCCTGCCTCCGCCTCCCAAGTAGCTGGGTCTACAGGCGCTTGCCACAACGCCCAGCTATTTTTTGGGTGCAGCCGTCATTGTTATTTGGTGGGCCCGGGCTGGATTTGAACCCACCAGCTCAGGTGTATGTGGCTGGCGCCTTAGAAGCTTGAGCCACAGGCGCCGAGCCAGCATGAGCATATTTTTTAAAAATGTCTAAAAATCCCTATGTGTGTATGTATGCTCCTATGAGCAACCTGTTTGGTGAAAAGGCAAGAGCAACAGGTTAGTGTCACTGTCCTAAGGAAGGTGGGACTTGAGGATGAAAGGAAAAGATTAACTTTTCTTTAAACAACTTTATGTATTTGTCCTTATTATAGCAAGCACATTTATTTTTAATTAAAAATTTAAACGCAGACAAAATAAATACTTATATTATTTACTTTCACAACCTAATAGCCCACAAAATATAGCCATACAAAATTATGATCCCAAAGACTGTTACTGAGCACAGAAACCAGCTCTACTGTTACAACCACCTGTGGACGGCCCATATCATAGTGGTAGGAGGAGCTGCTGGCTTTTACCCAAACACCTAGCGGCCACCATCTTCCCCACAGCCCACTGACTACTTTGGGTTCAGTGGGAAGGAGAATGAGAGAAAATGGAGACAGAAAATGGACAATGGTGCAGCCATTCTCTGGAAACTAGTGCTTGCCCAAAAGTCAAAGAGAATGATTCACCCAAAACAAGGTCTGCTCCCCCACCCCACCCTGTAAAGCCCAAATTCAACCACTAATGACATGCCCTGACATGGTTTTCTTTTCTTTTTCTTAAAAAGTAGTTATGGGGCGGCGCCTGTGGCTCAACAGAGATGGCGAATTCAAACCCAGCCCCAGACAAAAACTGCAAAAAAACACAAAAAAGTCGTTATGGACCTGGGTGGTGCCTATGGCTCAGTGGGTGGGGCTCCGGCCCCATATACCAAGGATGGTGGGTTCAAACCCAGCCTCGGCCAAACTGCAACAAAAAAAAACAACCGGGCGTTCTGGTGGGCGCCTGTGGTCCCAGCTACTCCGGGGGGCTGAGGCAAGAGAATCTCCTAAACCCAAGGATTTGGAGGTTGCTGTGAGCTGTGACACCACAGTACTCTACCGAGGGTTAATAAGTGAGACTCTGTCTCAAAAAAAAAAAAGTACTTATGGATTAAATATTCAAGAGTTTCCAGAAAGTTTGCTGTAGGCTTTAAGCACATTCTGTGATTTATTTGTGAGCATATAAAACAAACTGAAGTCAAAGACAATGGCCAAAAACATCTTATTTGGAGGATGAGTTATCAGAAAACTACGGTGTTGACTGTAGGGCCTATTTATTTATTTTCTTTTTAAGACAAAGTCTTGACCCCGGTAGAGTGCTATGATGTCATAGCTCACAGCAACCTCCAACTCTGAGGCTCTAGTGAACCTCTTGGCTCAGCCGCCGAAGTAACTGGGACTAAAGGTGCCTGCCACAATGCCTGGCTATTTTTTGTAGAGACAGGATCTCGCTCTTGCTCAGGCTGGTCTCAAACTGGTGAGCCCAAGCAATCCACCCACCTCAGGCTCCCAGAGTGCTAGGATTACAGGCGCGTACATTCAGTACTGAACATCTTTACTGTTTTCACAGTAAGGGACACTGTGTCTATCCTAAAGCCTGTTCTTTTCCTCCTATTGTCCAATATGGGGCAAACAATTTTTGGTCCCGCACAGGGCCTGTTGGGTCAATTTAAAAGAATAGGTTGGAAGAGCAAGACTTAGCAAAATCCACTGAGGCCAAAATGTATGTATATTCTTTAATTTAAGAAGATGATCATCATGTATTTCCATGACTTCCAAGATATCTAACTCTCCTAAACCACCATCTCACCCTCTGTGTCAAAAGCTACAATAAAGCATCACAGAATAAGGAGGCCCAGAAATGGAACTCAGCATGACCCCACATATACCACCCTAGCTAGTTCCTTTGTATTACCATGTAATGACACTATTTTCTGGATTGGGATATAGGGAAAGAAGCACTTATTACAAAATTGGTTTTAAAAAAATCAGAAAAGGTGCCTGTGGAATGGTTTGCGTTCCAACGAGTTCTGCTGAGCTGGGTCCCGTGACCCTTGCTCAATTCTCAATTAGACTATTATAAAGTTTGAGACACCCAACTTTTTCCTGTGTTCAGTTGTGGAAGATTTGTTTGGAAAGATAACATTCACTTAAAAAGAAGCTATAAGGTAATAGGATGTGAGCAATTTTGGATTAACATGAAACTCTATTTCTCTTTCAAAACCACAGTGGGAGACCAAATTAAGAACAAGCTGCTGCTGAATAGAATAAAAGCTCAAAATCAGAACAGCTGTGGAAGAAAACATAGGATGGGAACATGAGGGTTTTCTTCACACTGTCTTTATTCGAGGAGGTGATACCCATGTTCCAATATCAGCTAAGATAAATGTTACAAGAGAAGTAACTAGTAATGGGGTTTATAACCGGATCATGTTACTCCTTGACTTTCTTTCTGGGGAAGAAATCAATTAACTATGTGAACTATAGTTCGTTTATTTAATAAAAACTATTTATAAGACTGATGCTGTATATCCTGCTGTATTTACAACAAAAATTGTTTGGCACCCTATTAGACAATAGGAGGAAAAGAACAGGCTTTAGGATACAGAGTGTCGCTTACTGTGAAAACAATACAGATGTTCAGTACTGAATGTACAAACATAAGCTCCAAGAATACACGAAGTATTCTAGAAACCTAATTCCCTATCACTCACACCATAAGTAAAGGGTCCCTCCATAATATTCCAGAATGAGACATCAGTTATTTTTGCACTAAAATAACTTCCCGTCAGTCATATCCTGTTTGGCTAAGTCTCAGTCTTGGGAACAAAAGCCAGGGCAACAGGATGAAGAAGGCAGAAAGAGGGGCTGACCAGAGAGGAACCTGCCATTAAATGACACCTCCAGCCACCTTCTGCCTTCTCCCACTGTTCTAGGTCAGTGGTTCTCAACCTTCCTAATGCCGCAGCCGTTTAATACGGTTCCTGTGGGTCGCAACCCACAGGTTGAGAACGGCTGTAATCTAGGTCTTTCTCTGCAATGCCACTGAACTGTGCCCCATCCTCACAGCCTGACCCCGTCTTGAGGTTTCCTTCCCTGGTACTGAGCTCTTTACCTCTCTCTCCATCCCCTGACTAAACTCTCCCTCCCTGCACAGTTCTCTCCTTACCCAGCCCCCTACACACACCTGTGATTCTGCAGCCATGGAGCCCGTTCCTCCTAAAAACGGGATGGATGACCAATAGTTACAGTTAACTTCTTGCTTTCTCAACAGGTACATATGATTGCCACCCCAGGTACACTGGAGGGTGACGTAAACAGCTCCAATTACTCTCTTGCTCAGGTCACAGGTCTGCCCATGCATACCACTGAGCAAGCCAGCAAAAGGCAGAGCCTACAGACACCGGCTCCCAACTCTGATGACAAACAGCATTCTGAGTGAATGACAATACATCACATTTTCTTCATTCTTTTTCCCTTCAAAAAATCACCTTCTGCCTTTTTCTACTTTATTAAATAAAAGTATTTTTAAAACATCTGAGAGATTGCCTAAATGATCCTAAGAATCTCTTTTGTGGCCCTTACTGGCCAACCCAGGTTCAACAATCAAGGTTCACACATCCCAATTGGTTTTTACACCTCCACAGTCCCTTTGAATAGAACTATTCCTTCATTTGTTTTCCTTTTTTCTTGTTTTTTATTTTTTTATTTTTTTATTTTTTTTGACATAGTCTCACTCTGTTGCCCAGGCTGCAGTGCTATAGCATCAGTCTAGTTCACAGCAACCTCAAACTCCTGGGCTTGACCAACACTCCTGCCTCAACCTCCCTAGGAGTGGGGACTCCAGGTGCCCACACAATGCCTGGCTAGTTTTTCTATTTTTTGTAGAGACAGGGTCTCCTTGCTCAGGCTAGTCTGGAACTCTTGAGCTCCTGCAATCCTCTCACTTTGGCCTGCCAGAGTGCTAATTACACGCATGAGCCATGAAGTGTGGGTAGGCGGATTACCTTATATACTTCCCAATTCCCTCTATTCGTCTGATCGTTTCCTTATGATGTGGTTTAACTTGTTTCTGTAGTCCCTGTATTTACTGTCATCTGGAGATTAGGTCTAGAGGTTTGAGTGGATTCATAATAGATGGTTTTGGCAAAAATATTTTATACAGGAGGCGGAGCAAGATGGCAGCCGAGTAACAGCTTCCTTGCATCTGGGCACCGTGAGTCTGGGGAGATAGGACTCCAGGCATCTCTGGCTGGTGGGAACTGCCTATCATCACTCCTATGAAGATACAGGGAGTCAGCGAGAGACTTCTGGACCCCAAGAGGAGGACTAAAACAGTGGAAAACCGGCAAGTGGTCGCGTGTGTTCAATCCGTCTAAACCCGCCCACAACTGTAAGTTCAGTAGCAGCGAGACTGCAAACCAGAAAGGCCTTACCTGTGAACTGTTTTGATGTCCTTGGACTTGGCACTGAGTTGAACTGCCTTGGGGAAGGTCTGAGCGGGAGTACGGAGAACTTTGGCCGTTGTCTAGGGCCCCAGTCTGAGCCACTGAGCCAGACGGAGCTAATAGTGTTTGGCGGTGGGTCACACGGATCCATTGTCAGTGATCTGCCCCGGCAAGCTCCGCCCTCAGGGTCGTAGAGCTACAAACGGGTGGGAGCTGGTAACCCAGCAACCAAGTAGCCTAAGGGTGGGGTTTGAGCGCCTTGCAGCCCTAACCCTCAGGGGCAGAGTGAGACCGGTTTTGGCACACTGAGTAAGTGGATAGCCACTTCAGCAGCGATTCCAGCGAGAAAGCTGGGAAAGCTTCTGCTCAGCAAGTTTACAAGTTCAAAGTGCCTTTTAAGTAGGCTGAAGAGAGATTTAGGGTGTCTACCTGCTGGGGTTTGAGAAATCAGCAGCCTCCAGTTGTATCAGAACTGTGACTAACATCTCATACCCCAGAAGACCACGTGTTGCCCAGACAATATTCAATAACATATACAAACTGCTTTGTTTTTGGTTCTGTATTTTTTTCTTTTCTTTTTTTGTTTGGTTGTTTTTTTTGTTTATTTTGACGTTGCTGATGTTCTTTTGTTTTTTTAATTTCAATCTTTTCCACACAGATCCCTTTTTCTTTCTCAATTTTCCTAGTTTAATTATAATTTCCCATTCCTGCCTTCTTTAATAACTTCAACTTCATTTTTGCTAGTGTTTCTACCGATATAATTTGGTTTTTCACCCAATTTTATCCCCGTAAAGTTTTCTGTTTGCTTGTTTTGGTTTGATTTATAGCATTTTTGTCTTTCCTCTCTACTTGGTGGAGGTGGGGTACTGTATCTGATCAGGTTAGCAAAGAGCTGCTGACCTCAAGGGAACCACGCAACTGGGCACCCCCAGGGTGGGGTTTTTTAAGGTTGTGTCAAAGTACCCTACTGTACACCTATATTGCCCTGTCTCCCTCTTTCTGTGCCTCTCTTCTTTTTGTCAATATTCCTTATACCCACCCCCTCTCCTTTCTCTATCTTTCTTTTTTTCTTATCACTCGGCCCTCCTTTCTTTCATCCCCTTTTTTTGCTCTTCAACCTTCTCACCCTTCTGGTCCTGTAACCCTTAGTCCACAGGCACAAGAACTTAAAGAGCAAGAGGAAGTGAAAGGAAAATTAGGGCAAGGAAACAGATAAAAGAAACCACTCATGAGGAAGAATCAGCAGAAAACTCCAGGCAACATGAAGAACCAGTCTAGAACAACCCCACCAAGGGACCATGAGGTAGCTACTGCAGATGATTCCACCAGTATAGAAATGTTAGGAATGACAGAAAGGGAATTTAGAATACACATGTTGAAAACAATGAAAGAAATGATGGAAACAATGAAGGAAATTGCTAATAAAGTGGAAAATAACCAAAAGGAAATCCAAAAACAGAATCAAATAAGAGATGAACGATATGAAGAATATAAAAAGGATATAGCAGACCTGAAGGAACTGAAACAGTCAATTAGGGAACTTAAAGATACAATGGAAAGTATCAGCAACAGGTTAGACCATGCAGAAGAAAGAATTTCAGAGGTAGAAGACAAAGTTCTTGAGATAACTCAGACAGTAAAAGAGGCAGAAAAGAAGAGAGAGAAAGCAGAACGTTCACTGTCAGAATTATGGGACTTTATGAAGCGTTCCAACATACGAGTTATAGGAATTCCAGAAGGGGAAGAAGAATGCCCCAGAGGAATGGAAGCCATACTAGAGAATATTATAAAAGAAAATTTCCCAAATATCACCAAAGATTCTGACACACTGCTTTCAGAGGGATATCGGACCCCGGGTCGCCTCAACTCTAACCGAGCTTCTCCAAGACACATTGTGATGAACCTGTCCAAAGTCAAGGCAAAAGAAAAGATTCTGCAAGCTGCCAGGAGTAAGCGCCAGTTGACCTACAGGGGCAAATCCATCAGAGTTACCGCAGACTTCTCTAATGAAACTTTCCAAGCAAGAAGACATTGGTCATCTACCTTTAATCTACTTAAACAGAACAATTTTCAGCCCAGAATTCTGTACCCTGCTAAGCTAAGCTTCAAAATTGACGGAGAAATCAAATCATTTACAGATATACAAACATTGAGGAAATTCGCCACAACAAGACCAGCTCTACAGGAAATACTTCAACCTGTTCTGCACACTGACCACCACAATGGATCAGCAGCAAAGTAAGAACTCAGAAATCAAAGGACAGAACCTAACCTCCACACTGATGCAAAAGATAAAACTAAGCAATGGACTCTCACAAAATAAGACGAATAGAATATTACCACACTTATCAATTATCTCAATAAATGTTAATGGCTTGAATTCCCCACTGAAGAGACATAGATTGGCTGACTGGATTAAAAAACACAAGCCATCCATTCGCTGTCTGCAAGAAACACACCTGGCTTCAAAAGACAAATTAAAGCTCCGAGTCAAGGGTTGGAAGACAATTTTTCAGGCAAATGGAATTCAGAAGAAAAGAGGAGTTGCAATCTTATTTTCAGATACATGTGGATTTAAAGCAACTAAAGTCAAAAAAGACAAAGATGGTCACTTTATATTGGTCAAGGGAAAACTACAACAAGAAGACATTTCAATTCTAAATATTTATGCACCCAATTTAAATGCTCCCAGATTCTTGAAGCAGACCTTACTCAGTCTGAGCAATATGATATCTGATAATACCATCATAACAGGGGACTTTAACACACCTCTTACAGAGCTGGACAGATCCTCTAAACAGAAATTGAACAAAGATGTAAGAGATTTAAATGAGACCCTAGAACAACTATGCTTGATAGACGCATATAGAATACTCCACCCCAAAGATAAAGAATATACATTCTTCTCATCACCCCATGGAACATTCTCCAAAATTGATCATATCCTGGGACACAAAACAAATATCAACAGAATCAAAAGAATTGAAATTTTACCTTGTATCTTTTCAGACCATAAGGCACTAAAGGTGGAACTCAACTCTAACAAAAATGCTCGACCCCACCCAAAGGCATGGAAATTAAACAATCTTCTGTTGAATAACAGATGGGTGAAGGAAGAAATAAAACAGGAAATCATTAACTTCCTTGAGCATAACAACAATGAAGACACAAGCTACCAAAACCTGTGGGATACTGCAAAAGCAGTTTTGAGAGGAAAATTCATCGCTTTAGATGCCTACATTCAAAAAACAGAAAGAGAGCACATCAATAATCTCACAAGAGATCTTATGGAATTGGAAAAAGAAGAACAATCTAAGCCTAAACTCAGTAGAAGAAAAGAAATCTCCAAAATCAAATCAGAGATCAATGAAATTGAAAACAAAAGAATCATTCAGAAAATTAATGAAACAAGGAGTTGGTTTTTTGAAAAAATAAATAAAATAGATAAACCATTGGCCAGACTAACGAGAAATAGAAAAGTAAAATCTCTAATAACCTCAATCAGAAACGATAAAGGGGAAATAACAACTGATCCCACAGAGATACAAGAGATCATCTCTGAATACTACCAGAAACTCTATGCCCAGAAATTTGACAATGTGAAGGAAATGGATCAATATTTGGAATCACACCCTCTCCCTAGACTTAGCCAGGATGAAATAGACCTTCTGAACAGACCAATTTCAAGCACTGAGATCAAAGAAACAATAAAAAAGCTTCCAACCAAAAAATGCCCTGGTCCAGATGGCTTCACTCCAGAATTCTATCAAACCTTCAAGGAAGAGCTTATTCCTGTACTGCAGAAATTATTCCAAAAAACTGAGGAAGAAGGAATCTTCCCCAACACATTCTATGAAGCAAACATCACCCTGATACCAAAACCAGGAAAAGACCCAAACAAAGAGGAGAATTTCAGACCAATCTCACTCATGAACATAGACGCAAAAATTCTCAACAAAATCCTAGCCAATAGATTACAGCTTATCATCAAAAAAGTCATTCATCATGATCAAGTAGGCTTCATCCCAGGGATGCAAGGCTGGTTTAACATACGCAAGTCTATAAACGTTATCCACCATATTAACAGAGGCAAAAATAAAGATCACATGATCCTCTCAATAGATGCAGAAAAAGCATTTGATAAAATCCAGCATCCTTTTCTAATTAGAACTCTGAAGAGTATAGGCATAGGTGGCACATTTCTAAAACTGATTGAAGCTATCTATGACAAACCCACAGCCAATATTTTACTGAATGGAGTAAAACTGAAAGCTTTTCCTCTTAGAACTGGAACCAGACAAGGTTGTCCGCTGTCACCTTTACTATTCAACGTAGTGCTGGAAGTTCTAGCCAATGTAATTAGGCAAGACAAGGAAATAAAGGGAATCCAAATGGGAGCAGAGGAGGTCAAACTCTCCCTCTTTGCTGACGACATGATCTTATACTTAGAGAACCCCAAAGACTCAACCACAAGACTCCTAGAAGTCATCAAAAAATACAGTAATGTTTCAGGATATAAAATCAATGTCCACAAGTCAGTAGCCTTTGTATACACCAATAACAGTCAAGATGAGAAGCTAATTAAGGACACAACTCCCTTCACCATAGTTTCAAAGAAAATGAAATACCTAGGAATATACCTAACGAAGGAGGTGAAGGACCTCTATAAAGAAAACTATGAAATCCTCAGAAAGGAAATAGCAGAGGATATTAACAAATGGAAGAACATACCATGCTCATGGATGGGAAGAATCAACATTGTTAAAATGTCTATACTTCCCAAAGCTATCTACCTATTCAATGCCATTCCTATCAAGGTACCTACATCGTACTTTCAAGATTTGGAAAAAATGATTCTGTGTTTTGTATGGAACCGGAAAAAACCCCGTATAGCTAAGGCAGTTCTTAGTAACAAAAATAAAGCTGGGGGCATCAGCATACCAGATTTTAGTCTGTACTACAAAGCCATAGTGGTCAAGACAGCATGGTACTGGCACAAAAACAGAGACATAGACACTTGGAATCGAATTGAACACCAAGAAATGAAACTAACATCTTACAACCACCTAATCTTTGATAAACCAAACAAGAACTTACCTTGGGGGAAAGACTCCCTATTCAATAAATGGTGTTGGGAGAACTGGATGTCTACATGTAAAAGACTGAAACTGGACCCACACCTTTCCCCACTCACAAAAATTGATTCAAGATGGATAAAGGACTTAAATTTAAGGCATGAAACAATAAAAATCCTCAAAGAAAGCATAGGAAAAACATTGGAAGATATTGGCCTGGGGGAGGACTTCATGAAGAAGACTGCCATGGCAATTGCAACAACAACAAAAATAAACAAATGGGACTTCATTAAACTGAAAAGCTTCTGTACAGCTAAGGACACAATAACCAAAGCAAAGAGACAACCTACACAATGGGAAAGGATATTTGCATATTTTCAATCAGACAAAAGCTTGATAACCAGGATCTATAGAGAACTCAAATTAATCCACATGAAAAAAGCCAACAATCCCTTCTATCAATGGGCAAGAGACATGAATAGAACTTTCTCTAAAGATGACAGACGAATGGCTAACAAACACATGAAAAAATGTTCATCATCTCTATATATTAGAGAAATGCAAATCAAAACAACCCTGAGATATCATCTAACCCCAGTGAGAATGGCCCACATCACAAAATCTCAAAACTGCAGATGCTGGCGTGGATGTGGAGAGAAGGGAACACTTTTACACTGCTGGTGGGACTGCAAACTAGTACAACCTTTCTGGAAGGAAGTATGGAGAAACCTCAAAGCACTCAACCTAGACCTCCCATTCGATCCTGCAATCCCATTACTGGGCATCTACCCAGAAGGAAAGAAATCCTTCTATCATAAGGACACTTGTACTAGACTGTTTATTGCAGCTCAATTTACCATTGCCAAAATGTGGAAACAGCCTAAATGCCCACCAACCCAGGAATGGATTAACAAGCTGTGGTATATGTATACCATGGAATACTATTCAGCTATTAAAAAAAATGGAGACTTTACATCCTTCGTATTGACCTGGATGGAAGTGGAAGACATTATTCTTAGTAAAGCATCACAAGAATGGAGAAGCATGAATCCTATGTACTCAATCTTGATATGAGGACAATTAATGACAATTAAGTTTATGGGGGGGGGAGCAGAAAGAGGGATGGAGGGAGGAGGGTGGGGCCTTAGTGTGTGTCACACTTTATGGGGGCAAGACATGATTGCAAGAGGGACTTTACCTAACAATTGCAATCAGTGTAACTGGCTTATTGTACCCTCAATGAATCCCCAACAATAAAAAAAATAAATAAATAAATAAATAAATAGTAAAAAAAAAAAAAAAATATTTTATACATGAAACTGTGGTATCTATTTTAAGTTTTCTACAAAGATGATTTATTTGTATATAAAAAATAAATTTATATTCCAAAAAATAAAAATAAATAAACACCTGCAAGCTTGGGGCAGGGGGACAGTAAAGCCTCTATTGATGCTGCATTTTTCAGGCTTTGACCACAATCTGAAGTCAAAAATATGTTTGAACGTTCCCAGTACAAAAGCAAAATAAAGGTGTGAGGTACGGGATATCCCGATTACCCGGACTTGATCATTACATGTTGCGTATAGGTATTGAAATATCACATGTGCCCCCAAAATATGTACAACTCTTATATATCAATAAAATTATGACAGCACACCAAAAAGAAAGGTTTTACATTATAACACAACATACACTATCTATGTGTGTGTATATTATATTGAAATATCTGTCATTATTAAGGGTAGTATACTTTTATATCCTCTGTTCAGTTCAATTCCACTTAAATTCTTTTTAAAATGTGGGTTACATAATGCTTAGCTAAAGAAGCCTGACGCAAAGAGCATAAACTGGATGATTCTGTTCATGGGAATGTCTTGAACCCTCAAAACTAATCTACAGTGATGGAGGTCAAAATAATGGGCACATCAGCTAGGAGGGGAATACCTTGCTGGGATGCTGTGAGTAGCCTATATATTGATTTAGGGAGTGGTTATATCACTGTACAAATGTGAACTCCATGGAGCTATACAATTCATGCTTGGGCATTTTGCTCAATGTAAATTATGGCTCATTAAAAAAAAACACAATTAAATCAAAACAACAACAACAAAAAAAAGTGGGCATCTTATAAGGGTACATGTGAAATTTAGTAAATGTAGAATATAAATGACTTAACACAATAACTAAGAAAATGCCAGGAAGGCTATGTTAACCAGTGTGATGAAAATGTGTCAAACGGTCTATAAAACCAGTGTATGGTGCCCCATGATTGCATTACTGTACACATTTATTTAACAATAAAAAAAAATGAAAAAAAAAAAAAGTGGGGTTGAAATCAATTAAATTGATTTCACCAATTAAAATGACTTCAGGGCCGGGCACAGTGGCTCACACCTGCAATCCTAGCACTCTGAAAGGCTGAGGTGGGCAGATTGCTTAAGCTCAGGAGTCAAGACCAGCCTGAGCAAGAGTGAGATTCCATCTCTTAAAAAAAAAAAAAATAGGCGGAGGCAAGAAGATTGCTTGAGCTCAAGAATTTGAGGTTGCTGTGAGCTATGACATCATAGCACTCTACCAGGGGCAAGAACATGAGACTGTCTCCAAAGAAAAAAGACTTCAGCTAACTTGTTGTAACCCACAAGTGGGAAATAGTTCTAAATATATTAATCTTTTTTAAAAGGTAAAAACATAACTATAACCTTAAACTTATAAGAATATATATACACACATATATAGATGCATGTTATGTATATTTTCATATATATTATATAATATCAAAGTATAGTATCTCCCTAGGCCTTAGGATCTAGAAATGGTGAATTATGTTGTCCAAGTAGTGAGAAAAGAAAGGGATGACTCCTATACATCTTCTTAGGAAAAAACATAGATTTCTAATTAATCATTATGCTCTAACAATGAGTCTTCTCCTAGGTATCCATGCTGTTCACCCAGTTAAGAACAGAAAGCAACATTCTGAGTTCTAGATTCCCTCCATTGACTGCTTCAACAAACTAAAACCCAAACAGGTTGAAACATTTTGTTTTGAGAACCCTCAAACATCCAGAAATATAAAAGCAAATCTCAAAGCAAAATAATATGATACACAAAGTTCTTAACAAGAAAACACACACAAGCCAAACTCTTCCCAGACTAGGAGGAGGTTAAAATGGTGGCACTAAAATTAGCTTTAATAGGCAGGTGCTAAAAAGATACTGTGGTAACAGTCAAGCCTTGAAGAAAAACAATGCTCTAAAGTCCTAGCCAGAGAGGGAGATTTTATAGTTGAGAAGAGCTATGTTGTCTTAAAATGAAGGTCAATGCTGAATGCTAGCCTATTTATAACCCCATAGAGATAAACCATGTTTCTATTATAGTGTTTAAGATCTGGGTGTAGAGAGTCACTATTTCACCGTATTATCAAAAAAAGAACAGAAAAGCAGTAACAGTAAGAATATAAAAGGCTAGAGAGAAGACAAAGAAACTTCTCTCAATTGAAAAAGAAATCATTCATAGATACTCACAAGGAGACAAGTACAAGGATAGTCATTGCAGCATTGTTTAAACAGAAAAAAACTGAAATAATGGAACCGTTAAAATAAAATGTTTATACTGTTCAATAAAAGGAATGAACTAGATCCATATACCAGCTTGGATGGATCTCAAAAACAAGGCTGAATTTTAAAAAGCAAGTGCAGAATAAGACCTACAGCATGTTAGTACATTTACTTAACATTTTTAAACATACAAAATAACACCATATATATCATTATTATAGATTGATTTGTAAAGACATAAAAATAAAATGGACGTAAAACTTACAATACTGCTTGTATCTGGATGGGGTTTGGGGGGATGAAAAGAATGGGAATATGGACAGTGTTTAAAAAGAACTTCAACTACTATTGACGTTTTATTTCTTTTAAAAATATGGCAGCTAAAAAGACAACCCAGTAATAACATGTTGAATCTGGGTGGTGGCAGTGTGGTCGTCTACTTTGCTTTGTGCTTTTCAGGTATATAGCCTTTTCATTTTCATTGATGACCCAGGAACAATTTCTGTAATTCAGGCAATACCTCTTTGGTTTAGTGGCAAGATAACCACATCCATCCTTTTTGGAATTGTATCTATTAACTTGAACAAGGGGAAGAAAAGTACCATGCTACTATAAGAACACATCCGTAAGTATTTTGGTTATTTCTTCAATACTTGTGATAGAATATTAAATATTATTAGAGGAAAAACAATTAAAGAACAACAAAAGGAGACTACTTTGTAGGGTACTTTCTGGAACGCAGGCTGAAGTCTCACTTGGGGCAGTACTGTCCACTTCACGTAACCTCATATTCAGGTCAGAAAACAGGGCGAAAATCACAATGTAATTGTTATGATTTTAACAGATTCCATTCTGGACAAACTCAAGCAATGAGAACTATTTCAATAGCAGTCAGTGAATAGCAGAAGATTTAAGATGATGTTACCTTGACAAGTTCAGGTAGGTAGCTGTCTAAACCGGAACCAGAACCTTCCAATTTGCTTTGTTCGTCATCTGAAATGGCAAAACAGATTATCTGAGTCATGAAGTATTTTCTTTAGAACAGGAGGAGGAAGGCCATTTCTCTTAGGTGCCCTTAAACAAAGTGGTTCTTAACTCTGGACATACACAGGAAACACCTGGAGGAGGGGTGCTCTGAAAGAATACTGATGCCAAGCCCAGAGGTGAGCATCGAAATAACAGCTGGCACAGCGTGGACACTATCTAAGAAGGACTGATACTAGCTATGAGTAACACCTCATGTGGACAGACCCTTCAAAAGTCAAAATCTTTGGTGGAAGCAAGGAAATGGTATTTTTAAAATGCTCCCAGGCACTTCTAGGGGGCAGCCAGGATTGGGAAACTACCTAAGGGCTTGAACTATAACATGAATTATCAAAAATACACTCAAGACTTTTCTCACCAATTTAATCTGAGGCTCTTGCTCATACTAACTTTGTCTTAAAAATTTCAAAGGATCTTATTAACAATAACAACCGTTACCAATATTTTATAACACAGTGTGAATTCTATGCCAGGTACATGAAATAATGTTTTCTTACTTTACTCTTTGCAACTGACCAGATAGTTTTGTTTTTATTCCCATTTCAGAAGTGAATGAATGGTGGCTCAGGAAAATGAGTTGTTTGCCCAAGCTGAAAAAATTGTATTTATGGCATTCAAACCCAGATCTTCCTCTCTGCATCCAAGCTGTGGCTTTTTCCATTACATGATTTCCACATAAAAAAACAACAGTGAAATAAATTCCGATGTGACAAAATCCCACTGACAGGCTATCTGTAAACAGCTCACATCTGCCCTGCCTCTCATGGACTCGTTCTAACCTGCCTGGCAATAACCAAGACACCACCACCACCAGAGTGTGTGTGTACTCAGAGCGGGCTAACCCTACCCACCTTCATGAGAGTCTCCATTTCGCTTTTCTTGCATTGCAGCTTCAAAGTTGAGCTGGAGAATCTTATTTAGAGTTGCAATCCACTCTTCCATTTCCACTTCACTATCTGCTGCCAGAAGATAACTACTTTTGTCCTGCATCTTCAGCTCAAAAGCAAAACGCCTGACTTTGTTGTTCTGAAATGGAAAATGGATAAAGAGAAACTTTTTTTTTTTTTTTTGAGATAAGAGTCTCACCTTTTCACCCTCGGTAGAGTGCTATAGCATCACAGCTCACAGCAACCTCTAGCTCTTGGGCTTAGGCGACTTTCTTGCCTCAGTCTCCCAGGTAGGTGCCCACCACAACGCCCGGCTATTTTTTTGTTGCAATTTGGCCGGGGCCAGGTTTGAACCTGCTACCCTTGATATATGGGGCCGGCGCCCTACCCACTGAGCCACAGGAGCCGCCAAGAGAAACATTTTTAAAAAGTTGGAACTGCCTTCAAATAGTTTCTCTTTTTTGCTGATGGAGGCTACCTTATTGGCGTTTTGGAACAAGCTATTTAAGCTGCAAGCCCCCTCCCTGTAGACCCATCACTAATCACTATCCACCCTCCCTGCTTTATTTGTTCCATAAATTTATTTTTCCATCTTACTCATTGCCTACTTTACATATTCATTTTATTCATTGCCTGTCCCATCCAATGCAATGGAAGCTCTCTAGTGCAGAGATTTTCCTTTCTTTTATTCAATGCTACATCCTTAGTTTCTAGAACAATGTATGGCACAAAGTGACAGAAAAGCCTTTGGTGATAATGGAATTTCACATATAATTTTCCTATTCCTTTAGCTGCTTTTTTCAAAGCAAAGTAGTATGTGGTATTGTATTTTTAAAAGTAAACTATTATCTATCGATATGCTTGACAGACTTACCTGAAACTCTCTCATCACTTATGAGTCTCCCTGCCTATGGCCTTGCCTCATGCCTCCAGCTTCCCTGCCTATGGCCTTGCCTCACTTTGGGTGAAGGGCTCAAAGTGCAAGCACAGTTGTCCACGTGCATTGAACAACAGAGGATGGACGTGCACTAGACCACAATCAAGATCAATCTTGGTCCCACTGACATTTGGGCAGCCAATTCTCTGTTGTGAGGGGCCGTCCTGGGCGTTGCAGGATGTTTAGTGACATTCCTGGCCTCAACCCACTAGATGCCAGTAGCATATCCTCGAATCACGACAATCAAAAATGTTTCCAGACACTGCCAATTGTCCTGGGAAGGGGCAAATCTCCCCAGGTTGCCCATACTAGATAGTGTTTCAGTTCTGAGGAACATGTCACAAAACTCCTTGTAAGCATAGGCTAGGAGATGTGAAATCGTGAACTTCCACCAACCTGAGGGAAACAGAACAGCCCCTACACCTAGTCTCTAAGAGTGCTTCTCAGTGGAGACGTCTGGGACAGGGCAACCCTCCCTAAAGTCTGTGTTTTCTGTGACACAGTTCTTAGAAATGCAAAGCCAAGTGCCACTTCTGACAAAGCCACTCAAACTCTGGTGCACAGACCAGACTGTCTGCTGTGGGCTCGGTAATTAAAACCTTGGATTTCACTTAAACTTCAAGGCAAGAATCAAAAAAGAGCCAAAGACTAGAAATGAAATGAATTCTCTCTCTTCCATTCCCCAGTGCCTCACAAACTACCTTGAAAATAACAAATTTGAGGTCGGGAGAAGACATTAGGCCCCAGTCTAAGTTATTCTTATTTCTGAGCCTTAGTTTCCTTACCTGCAAAATAAGTATAATTAATTTCTAGGGTCCTAATATACTTTTAAAGCTTTTAGGAAGGCATTTCTTTGAGTCTGCAGCACTAATCAACTAATTTTTTTACAACATCAAAAAATAATCATAATTTTTAATAAAAAATACTTAAATCACAGCTTTTGGAGCTCAGTTTACAAATGACATGGATAAAAACAAATGATTTTGATCTTTTTAGGACTCAGATACAATTTATTAAATGAAAACACCATGATCTTCATCTGCAAAAACCATCGGAGACAAAAAGTGATAGCTGTTATACTTACAAACATCTGAACACTACGCCAAAGACGTGTGAAAAAACTCTTGTAAGACAAAAATAATTACTTCCTACTTTTAAAAATGAGATTGTCAAGTATATTCAGTTTTGATTTAACCTTTTTAATAAAGTCAACACCAGAAAATTCAGCTAAAAAGTAACCTAAAAGCCTCCTCAATTTAAGAATACAAATGATCGGGAGGCTGAGGCAAGAGAATCACGTAAGCCCAAGAGTTAGAGGTTGCTGTGAGCCGTGTGACGCCACGGCACTCTACCTGAGGGCGGTACAGTGAGACTCTGTCTCTACAAAAAAAAAAGAATACAAATGAAACTCTTACTTAGGAATCCCACATAAGAAGTGAATTCACTGCCACTGATAAATCATCCTGGTACTCCTTACATCACACTGCCAATAACATACTCTGATTTAAATCACTTGTTCATAGTAGCAACTTGCAGCTGAGGCTGAACTGCTATCTGGGAGACATCCACACACCGATTAGCCGTTCACTGAAAATAACTCCCAGTGAACATTGTAAGCAATACATTAGTCTTGATCTAGAGCTCTGTGCATTTTCATGTATTCCATCTTTTAGCTATTTTTGGTACTGCACAGTGGTTTTTAAAATTAGTTACTAATAATTAAAGATACCAAGATTTAACTAAAATGCTTTAGTGTGGCTTTTTGAAAAACCAGATGATGTGGCAACACTGAGCTAGCAGTTCCACCTGGCAACACCAGCTGAGCTGAGCAGCAGCCACTGCTGTCACCAGGCACCAGGTTCCACTCTGCCACAGACCCCAGCATTCCCTACTGCTCTACCTCCAGGCCTCTTCTGCTACCTCGTCCACCTGCCTGGCTCCTGTAGACATCTCATCCCAAATCTTTAACTTCTGCGCTGGCTATGAAGTAAGAGGATCTAGACTTACACTCCCACCATCATTATAAAAAAAAATAGACAAAATAGATAAGGGACAACATACAAGGCAGGCTCGTGATACCTGACAAAAGGGAAATATACAAAGTGAGCCCCACAACTCAGCTTTCTGCCTGGAAGCAGTATCCGGATTGTGGCGCAGAAAGGGGAACCCATAGCTGGCGTTGTGGCAGGCACCTGTAGTCCCAGCTACTTGGGAGGCTGGGACAAGAGAATCGCCTAAGCCCAAGAGCTGGAGGTTGCTGTGAGCTGTGATGCCACAGCACTCTACCGAGGGTGACAAAGTGAGACTCAGTCTCAAAAAAAAAGAAAGGGGGAACCCGAACACAGTCCTGCCATCTTGCTAAAATAACAGACTGACCAGAGTTGGGGAAGACCAAGGGGACCAGAGTGCATAGGACGGAGTCTCCCGAATGAGATAAAGGTAAAAGAGAGCCAAACTCCACAGAAACTCCCTAAGTCACACATCCATTATGCGTGTATTTTCTCTTTATATGTCACGCCTTAACAATAAAAGTTTACCAACAAATCAAAATCAAGACATAACAACCTGAATTTCAGAACACTAGAGATAAAGAGATGATCACAAAGTAGGGACTAGGAACAACATCAGACTCCTCCACGTAACACTAGTGCCTAGAAGGCCATGGAATGCCTCCGGAATTCCAAGGCAAAATGATCTCACTCTGGATTTCCTAACTGGCCAAATGATGAGTCAAGAATGAATGCAAAAACAAAGACATTCACAGATACCCTGACTCTCAAAAATTTAATGTTGCACACATCATTTCTCAGGAAGTTACTGGAGGATGTGCTCTTAAAAATAAGAGAGCAGAAAAAGAAAGAGGAAGACAGTAGGGAATCCAACAAGGGGAGGTGGACGGAACCCCCAGGAAGGCAGCCGTGTGGGGCAGAGAAAGTCAGGAGTCCAGATCAGAACAGGAAGGAGGGTGCCAGGAGCTAAAATCCTAAGTATCAGCATAGGAAGCCATCCAGTATCCAAAACAGATGAATGAAGCAGCAGCTGTGAATACTCATGACCCAGAAATAGGAAGGCAAACTCCAGAAGGAATAGTGAAAAAAGCTGGACATAATTGTTTCGGGACACAAGGAGTGCCCATGTAGGGAAAATGCAGGGATGAGGTTTTTTTTTTTGCAGGACCCCTCTGCACCACTGGTCTATTCAATTAGAGGTAGGTGCTCCATAGTAAACATGTAAACACATTAACTAGTACACCTGTGGTCACTCCAGAAAGCTATGCCCCTGACTTTAGTCACACTGGCCCCATGAAACAGCCTCCTTACAGAGCCAAGCTTTGGGCTTATGTGATCGGCCACCATGCAGTCACACTGAGGGAAGAATTCCTTGATAATGAGACTGCGTCTTTGTGAGGAGTTGTTTAGGGAGACTGTTCATTAATCAGAGAGCCCTCTGTCTGAGGACCTCTGAGAGAAACACCTGAATGATCTTCGTTCTGAGGTTACCAGGGCAGCTTCCGACTAATTGGATTCTCTGTACTTTATGTGCACCGTGAACTACGTCCAGGTCTGTGGTCCACCCACAGCAGGCATCAGGTCTTCAAAACGTGTGCTTTTTTTTCTTAATTCTACTTTATCTAACCCTCATCTCAAACCCTTGCTCATCTTTCATTCTACTTTAAATTTACACTGTCCTATGTTTTATGCATCCCCATAAGCCTCAGCCTTAAATCTTCCTGGGAAATGGCCAGGGAGTGGGTGAAAGGCTGGACAGATGAAGAGACAGACGGAGAAATGGACAGATGACGGCTGGGGAAACTGGCAACTTACTTTTTGCTTTATCTGTACTGTTGGACTTCTTAAAATATGTTCATTTGTTATATATAATTAAAGATAAATTTTAACAGTAACTCTACAAGTGAAATTTTAAGAGTAACTCTGCAAGTAAAACAGTCCTCTGAAAACAAAATACCTCATACTGTCCCAACATTGCCCTTTGCTGGCACTATTCTAAGCTCTTTCCTGGTATTAATTAATTAATCTTCTCAGTAACCGTAGTTGGTACTATCATTATTCCTTTACCTAACAAATGAGGAAACTGAGGCACAAAGAGGCTAATAACATCTCCAAGGTTACAGAGCTGTAAGTGGTACAGCAGGGATTCAAACTCAACTTGCTTCAAAACCCACTTCTTTACCAATACTCTAGCTGCCACTGGTACTGTGATAGTGGTAACAGTCCCCACTGAGATGCCAGAACTGTTCTAAACACTTCCACGTGTTAACTCATCCAATCCACTCATTTATTCTATTAAAGAAATGATCATTATCCAAATTTTGCAGATGAAGAAACTTCAGGTAAGGAGCCTGTCCAAGGTCACACAGATAAAAAGTGACCAAGAGAGGTTTTAAACACAAGGACATGTGTGCCAGGGTCCCTGCCACAACATAACCTGCCTCTATGTCATCCCTGGTGTCTTCCAATATGACGAAAAACAAGCCTTTCCTTAAAGTTAGGTATTTTATTCCCACGATGAGTATTGCCATTTTTAGAAGTGTTTGCTTAAATCTGTTAATTCATAACTAGTACTTCTGTAGATAAGAAAACTTCATGATAGAAACTCGTTTCGTATTTACCTGAACCACACCCATACAGGAATCCAGAAATATTGATCCTTTTGGTTCTTTGGAGATCTTTTCATCTTTATAAAAATTCAAATTATAGGATCCATCACCAAGTTGAATCAGGTGGAAAAATCGTCTCTTAAACGACTGGGGAAAAAACATACACACAGCTATACTTTCAAAATGAAAAGAGTCACAATCTCTATCAATCACCCACTTACAACTAACCACATACATAAAAAACATTCCTGGTCTCTCCAGAACAAACCCTGCTCTAGCTGAGGGACCGGTTTCAGCTCCCCATCACATCTAACAGTCTCATTGCATTTCAGATTGAGGAAGTGGCTGCCCTAAAATCCACAGGTCATTTTTCTCACCCACTGACCTGGAGTTTAGATAACCACCCAAAACCAATGCAGGGACTTCCAATTTGGAATGCAGCACAGAAGGATGGAAACTTAGTCTAAACCCCCCGGGGTGTCTTGCTCACACAGAATAGGAACTATTTTCTGCCTCATGATGCTGAATGGTTTTCCATCCTTGGGATTATGACAGTCACATTTCCCCTGATTTAATTTTCATCTTCCTGTTCATCCTTCCTCCCTTCCATTGTTTCTTTTCCCTTTCCCTGGTCCTACCTCTCCCCTGAATAGCTTCTCAGACTAGTTTTGCTTTTCTCTTTGCAACTGTCTTCCAATTTAACAATTTTCCTTTTTAGTCCTCAGTTTTTGCTTTACTTGACTTTGCCGCAGCACACCTCCACAGAAGTGCTTAAGTTTAGCATGACAAATAGCCCCGTCGTGCTGTTCTGTGAGGTACCAAGGAGCATTTTTCGGTTCAGACAGAGAAGAAAGCCCGTGTCAGTGATGCGCCTACACACGAGCCCAGTGACAGCTTCTTCCTGCTGGTGGTCAGAGGCTGCAGAGGGGTTGGGGTGAACATGGCTGTACCAACGGGGGTGCCACCACCAGGGAAGTATCCTGGTAACCAGATAATGTCCCTTTTGTAGGGCACAACAGCACACCCATTCATGTTAAGGCATTGTTTTCGAGACCTATTGCAGAAAGGCTTTCAGAGGGAGGGACAGCAGGCCCAGGCCGGCTCACCCTCATGGTCACGCTGACGGCAGTGTTCACGTTGCCTTTATACAGCCACCCGTGCTTGGTGATCCCACCCTTCTGAGATCCGAGGGAGGCGGCATCCTGGCAGAAAAGGAAAATAAAACACCACAATAAATCTTCTCTTACCACCTCGGGGACTTGCCATGAGTCTGATCAGTGAGAAAATCACTCCCTTTCTACCAAACCGTCTGTTGCCCCTTTCCTAGAGAAACCACTGACACGAATGCCTTACAAGTCACACTGTGGTCCACTTTGCAGTAAAAGAGCAAGACCAGCCTGGATTCCTAAGAACCTTATTCCATTAAAGGCAAACAACACTCCAGTCCAAAGTTTTAAGTGTTTAATGAACCACAGAAAGTACATACCACTCTTGACCACTCAAGTTGGAAGGTCTTGCCTGCTTTCACAAAAAATGTTTTCAAATTACACTCCCCTATAGTTGGAGGACAAAAGAAAATTCCTGGAAAACTTCCCAGAGGCTCAGTTCAGGGAAAGGTGAATAAAGAAAGAGAGGAAATGTGAGGCAATACAGAAAGGAGAGATAAAATGATGGGGCAAAGGAACAGAAGAAAGAGAGGTAAGAATGTGAGCAGGAAGGGAGGGGAAGTGGGGAGTTAGAAAAATGAAAAGTTAGAGAAGCAAAGAAACAGAAGTTCAAACCCCACACGACGAGCTCTGGGTCTAAGGAAGTGGTCATGGAGCTGCTATCACTGCTAAAAATGTTAGGCATATATTTGTACGTACATACAATAAACAGATAAAACAGATGCACAAACAATGTTGCAAATTTTCTGTAATCAAATATACAACTGAAAAAAGACCCATCCTATGCTTTGTTTTGGACCACCTCAATATTAATTTTACTAGTTTTATTGTTGTTGTCATTAACAGTTACGGAAGTCATTTCCCTGTCTAGGAGTTTATAATGTATTATATACCATTCTGTGCATGTCAATTCATCCTCCTGTCACTGTTAATCCAAATTGGCACCAAGTTCTCAAGACACTGTTTATTTTGAATGACCACTTGCTTTTCTCAGAATTATTTTAAAAGTGGTTTCTAAAACAATTTGCTGTGTGAACATTGTTAAAGTTAGTAAGTGGCTGGTGTTATGGCCCAACTGACAATTTGGGAGAAAAAAATGGAAAAACTTAAACTCTCAATGGGGCATCCAATATCTAATGGGGAGAAAGAAAAATGCACAGATGGGAGTATGGCCTTTTTATTAGGTTTCCCTTGTTCAGCTGACAAACTCACCTTAATGCCCTACTCTCTTTATATGCTCCTCTAGCCATAACCTTTTCTCTAGGAGTAGAAAGAGGGGGCTTGATAAAACCAGATCTCGCTAAAAGCAATCGCCCAAGAAACAGCCATTTAAAATCTACCAGCTGGCAGTTTGTTTTAAGATATCCTGTTGAAAAACAACCTGAATTTGAGGTCTAAGTGACCTTGATATCTTTTAATAATGGAGCCAAATCTGATCCAAGTCTTTAAAAATAATCCCAGAACAAATAAACACATCCATAAGAACATGAAATGCTAAGCAGTCAAGTTGAAACAGAGACCTTATTTCAATCAAGTATTTGGCTAAATATCAGTAATTTTCTAACAATGTTTAGGTCTAAAGTGAGAAGAGATGCAATGCCCACCTCATCTTTGTCAGCCTCCTCGTCAACTTCATAGACGTGAACTGGAAGTTTATCCAACTTGGGCACTTTGCTTTAAAAACAAGAAAGAAAACTTGTTTTATAACTGCCTAGTCAGTGCAGAAGCTCTGCATTTCTTCCTCCATCAGAGCACCCAGACTTTAATAAAATCCAAAGCTGGCCCACTCAGATAAAGAATAAACTAATCTACGCCCTTGCTACCCAAAGTGGGTGAGCCAAGAAACTTGAATTAGAAAGCTCCGAAAAGCTATGTGGAAGAGACAGCATACCTTGGGAGTCAGTAGATACATTAAAAATAAGGAAGTGGATTAGCTATTAATAAATAAAGACTTGGTAGAAGTCTCTGTTTATGAGACAAAAAAAGCATTTGAAGTCACTGCATTAAAAGTGATTGGCAGGGCGGCGCCTGTGGCTCAAGGAGTAGGGCGCTGGTCCCATATGCCGGAGGTGGCGGGTTCAAACCCCAGCCCCAGCCAAAAAAAAAAAAAAAAAAAGAAGTTATTTAAAAAATAAATAAATAAATAAAAGTGATCGGCAATGATGGTATTAACCACAACAAAAACAAGGTACCAGTACCAACAGCAGCCAGCATTTATTAAATTCTTATAATGTGCCAGGCCCTGTGCTGTGTACTCTACCTGTGTTTTCTCATTTAATCCTTTAGATAGTGGAGACTGCTGTTAAGACCATTTATTCCAGGGGTCCCCAACCTTTTTGGCAGTAGGAACTGGTTTCATAAAAGACAATTTTTCATGGACAGGATTAGGAGTAGTGGGGGGGGGGGGGATTGATCTGAATTTGGAAGCAACAGATTTGTTATGGTTTCTGTGCAAACTGCTTTGCTAATAATAACCTGTATTTGCAGCCACTCCCTAGTGCCAGCATCACTACCTTGGCTCCACCACAGATCATCAGGCTATTAGATTCTCACAAGGAGTCTGCACTCTGAGTTTACCACAGGGTTTGCACTCCTATGGGAACCTAGCGCTGCTGCCAATGCTACCGAGGCAGGGGTAAGGCAATGACGTGAGCGATGGGGAGCAGCTGTAAATACGGATGAAGCTGTGCTCGCTCACCTCCTGCTGTGTGGCCTGGGGGGAGGGTGCTGGGGACCACAGACTTAACAGAGAAAGACACTGAGGCTTACAGAGGGCAGAGCTGACCTAGGCAGAACACAATCTATGTCCTTCACATCTGTTAACAATTCTCTCTCTCTTTCTCATCACACATTTGGAATTTCTTATAAATGCCACAAAGTGAAATCTATCCACGGTCTATTATCTACTAAGTACCCAATATCCCTCATGGTCTGTTAGCGTTCAACCATGAGAATATGAACAAGATGATCAATAAATATGGGTGCAGTCAATCAAACAGGAAGAATTTTAAAATCCCCAAATGAGAACTGAGTAAATATAGAACTAAAGAGCATACCCATCTGGAGAAGATAATTCTAGGAGGGAGTGTTCTCGGCTGAGGTTTAAAAAAGCAGCAATTGGGGAGTTGGCTGAACACTCCTAAGGAGTGGCAGAGCCACACAAAGAGGAAAAACAAATAAGCTAGGTCCCCTGAGAATAGTATAAAGGCGCAAACTCACAGATGCAACACCAAGAAAAATATATTAGTCAGGTCTCAAGCAATATTTTCATTGGTGATGGTTACTTTTAAAACACAATACAAATTTCATAACCAACTAGACTTCAATTTGCCAGCTATAATGGCTTGGATACAGTTTATTTATCCCAACGAAAACTCATTGAATTTGACCCTAATGTGGTGGTGCTGAGGCTAGGCGAGACGCCTGGGTCTCAGATTCCTCCGGAAGGCCTGGTGCTCTATTCACAGTAGTGAATGAGTTCTTGCTCTCATGACAGTACCTGTTCTCCCGGGAAGGGATTAGCTCCTAAGAGTGAGTTGTCATAAGGCAAGGTCCCTCCTCCTTCATGCCCATTTCTCTTTTGACCTTCTCCACTGTGTTTTGACTCAGCACCAAAGCCCTCCCCAGAAGTGGAGCAGATGCCAGCTAGATGCTTCTTTTACAGCCCCCTGAACTATGAGCTAACTAATCTTCTTTTCTTTATAAACTACTCAGTCTCAGGCACTCTGTAAAACCAACACAAAATGGACTAAGATACCACCTGCACCATTACAGGATGTACTATTTTATTACAGGCCCTACGAACCCGATTCACTCTAACTACCACAAATCAGCACATTTAGTTTGGGGATATACTACAGTGAGTTAGTACTTCAAAGGAGATAAAGAAATTTAACTAGGAAAATACTTATTTCTTGACTTACTATTTTTTTTAAAGTAAATGTACCCAATAGCATGTTTCAGTAGACTTAGATTTTCTTTGTTTCATACTTCTCAATGAAAAAAAAATTCATCTATTTATGTTTTATCAGTGGTAGCCTAAAAAGAATCACTGGCCATAATCAAACCATCCAAGTGTTTATCACCCCCCTGCCAATACCAAAATACTACATTTGAGTCTTACAGTAGAAGACCCTGTAAACAACAGCCACACCGTAGACACACAAACCGTCTAGAAATGTTTTCTTCACTTACTGACTGCGTATGAAGTTACATTCCTCCCCGAGCATTTCAAGTACAAAGACTCTTCCTTATGTGTCTAACTCCATCTTGTGTGGTCTGACAGTTCACTTACCTTGGAAGCTGTCGAAACTCTCCCGAGTAATCTTCATATTTATAGTTCACAAGATGCCAGTCGGAGTTGTAGGTTTTGATGCACTATGGGGCAAAGAAGAGGGATTTAAAAACTTGAAAAAAACAGAAGGATACGTGATGACTTTTTTTTTTTAATTTATTTTTATTAAACCATAGCTGTGTACATTAGTATGATCGTGGGGCACCATACACTTGGTTCATAGATCGTTTGACACATTTTTGAAAAACATCTGGGAAGGTCTGTGAAGGCCCACCCATTCCAACTTCAAACAAACAAACAAACCAAAAACACTTTCCCATCCAATGCCTGAAATTCCACTCCTACCCGCCCTTCTACTCCTGTTAAGCTTAAGACTTTGAAGCCCTGAAACATTATCCTTGGGAGCAGTATCGCTTTAAGTCATCATCACAGATCTTACATGGAGACAAACTTCACCCAACCTTGTTACATTTACATAACAATATATTGTTTCAACCTAAGCACTTGGTTCTTAAGCCAGGACTTGAAAGTGATTACAAAGTGTGAACCTAAAGACATTTTCAGATACTAAAATTGGAACTTCCTCTGTTAGTTAATATAATAAATTTGCCCTCAGTTTTTCTTTCTGTTCGGTAAGGAACAGAATAAGGAGAAAAGATTTAGAATCCGGTTCACAGAGGCACCATGACATTTTCATCCATGGGTGTGTACAGAATACATGTGCATCGTGTGTGCAGCACCACACTGTCAAAGACTCTATCAGAGACATTCACCTCCACAGACAGCATTTAAACTACTTCACTACCTGATAGGGTCCATGAGCCAGCGTGGTGTCTCTCATTTATCTAACCATGAGAGAGCTACCCATCTATCCACCGTGATTTCTTTTAGTTTTAAATATTTAAACATTATAATCATCTTCCTTCCCTATTTTGCCTAAGATACTAAAGTCTGGGCACTCAGATGTTCCATTCATAAATGCATTCATCATACACAAGTTTATGCTTATGGACCCGTGAAAATCCAGCCTGTAGTGTGTAGATCCTTAAGATTATAATGCCACATCTGCTGGGTCTTCAAATATGAATGAGTCAAAACCAACAGGTGAAGAGGTTTAGTTATCAGCATAGTTCAAGTGAGTCAATTCTTGACTGTGTATATGCAGATTTCAGTACGAAAAAGAAAAGAATAAATGAAAACATAGGTAGATAAATGTATACATTTATGCCTTATCTAGTTTATTTGATTCTGGCTGTAATTAATATCATGAGCAAAGTCTCTATTCTGCTTATTTCACTTCATAGTTTGTACCGTCACCCTTTAGTCTACGTCACAGCCTATGCCTGAAGGACTTCTGCAGCAAACTCCTCTCTGCCCCCAAACTTACGAAAACACTAACAGCAACAGCAGCGAGTGCTTATTTTGTGCCAGGCTCTGTGATAAGTATTCCTCACCAGCAAGGATGTGAAGGAAAGGCAGTCTAAGTTTTTTTGCCTGGCCATTCTCGCAAGTGGGATAAATAGCAGAGTTTAGAGCAGAGTCAGATGTGGGCGCTAACCAACCTTTCGATTTTTTTTACTATGCTGTTACAAATATTTTGAAATGCAATTCCATGCTTGAAAATACTTTAAATTTCTCAAAACATTTTTACATTTAGAACATCAGACACTCACATTTAAAACCGCATTCCAAAAACAATAGGATTTCAGAATTATCCACAGTTTCGGACTTTCCCACTTGTGCCCCTAGGTCACCAGCACAGCCAAGTCAGGCCTGAAATACACATGACACAGTCTAGTGGAAGCCCTCCTCGTCTCTTCATACAGGCACGGTGGGTTTCCACCACACTGCAATTAAACTTGTACCAAGTCTTTTGTGGAACATTAAGGCCACTCTGCTAAGACCTTTACATTCCACATTTACTAGGATTCACATATCCCCTTGTAAGATACACCGCTAAAAAAATGCCACGAAAGCTATGTTAACTAGTGTGATGAAAATGTGTCAAACGGTCTATGAACCAAGTGTATGATGCCCCATGATCATACTAATGTACACAGCTATGATTTAATAAAAAAATTAATTAATAAAAAAACATACTTTTTGAAAAAAATAAGTTATATCAGAAAAGAAAAAAAGGCCACTCTGAAGTATAAAATATACCTGCCCAATTAAAAACTAAATAAACAAGTGTAAACTTGTATGTATCATAAATGCATATTATCAATGGAACATGAGCACCTAGATTTTATGATAATCTTAGACAAATGGATAAGAGGATTGTAATGTTTAAATATTTAAAATGATAAGGAATCAAATCTCAAAAAACCACAATCAACCAAGTTAAGTATCTAGAGATTAATTTATTTAGCAAGCCCCTGCTGCCTGTCAACTTAGCAGGTGCGGCTACACTCCCAGGGAGAAGCACGGAGTAAATAAGGAAGGCAACCCTTGGAGGATGTAAGGCTGGGGGATAATGGGGTTCCACCAGAAATGCATATCCAGAGAACGGCACTTCCAACAAGACAGGAATATGACTGATCATGTGATTAACCTTTCGAGCTTATGAAATTCAGTAACATTTTGAAATTGCACTGGAAGTTTTTGAAGTTGTTTTTTTGAACCCATTAGGTCATTCTCCTGGATCAGAGGATGCAGAGGAAGCGATGTTCACTCCACCCATGTGGAAGGGTCCCAGAGCACTTAGTTATGTTGGCTCCAGCAGCAGGAGAAGAGTTATTGCTCAATCTGCAGTGGTTAAAAAACCTAATCAAGAGAAATCCATCAAAAGCCATATTTTTTTAATCAACTGGGGGATTCAAATTAGTAACTAATAATTTTGCCACATGCTTTAAACCAATGATCAACAAACTTTTTGTGCAAAAGGACAGATAGCAAATATTTTCTTTTCTTTCTTTTTTTTTACATATACATGTGTTTATTTGGTTTCCACTTTTTGCCTTCACAAAGTTTAAAAGGCTTAAAACTTAGTAACAATAACAATGTTTAAGATAAGGACTAGAGACAAAAACCTCGTAAAGAATGAACGAAGATAAATGCATTCGGAAAAGAAATCAGACGATTGCTGCAATGAAATATTGAGTACTAATAATAATGCAAAAAAGTAACATTCACATTGTCAGATAAAAGTATGTCTATCATAGAATGCTTTGACTCTAAGGTTCAGTATGGCGTCATCAGTTAACTTTTTTTTTCTCAAAAAATAGATAACTAATATTTATAAATAAAAATAGAAGATAATTTAAAAAAAACAACAGATCATGCCAAATATTATAGACAACAGAAAAAGAAGAAATACTTCAAAATCATTCTACTTTATCTGGATATAACTAATATTAAAATTGGAAAAAATATATTATCATTATTATAAAGGGAAATTACAAACATATTTCACTTATAAATGAGGATGCAATATCCTAAACAACATATTAACAAGTTGAATTAAAAATGATTGTTCAGGGCAGCACCTGTGGCTCGAGTAGGGCACCAGCCCCATATACCGAGGGTGGTGGGTTCAAACCTGGCCCTGGCCAAACTGCAACAAAAAAATAGCCAGGCATTGTGGGTGAGCGCCTGTAGTTCTAGCTACTCAGGAGGCTGAGGCAAAGAGAATCACCTAAGCCCAAGAGCTGTAGGTTGCTGTGAGCTGTGACGCCACAGCACTCTACTGAGGGTGACAAAGTGAGACTCTGTCTCTTAAAAAAAAAAAGATTGTTCAAATAATGAACTTTGGTCAAAATTAAATCCAATTTATGTGAGAATTAGTCGCTATTTTCTTTTCTTTTCCTTTTCCTTTCCCTCACCCCCTCCCTCCTTTTCTCTTGGTCTGCTCTCCCCTTCCCCACACTGTGTCATTAATTGCCATTAATTGTCCTCACATCAAAGTTGAATACATAGGATTCATGCTTCTCCATTCCTATGATGCTTCACTAAGAATAATGTGCTCCACCTCCATCCAGGTTAATACAAATGCTGCAAAATCTCAATATTTTTTTAATGGCTGAAGAGTATTCCATGGTATACATATACCACAGCTTGCCAATCCATTCCTGGGTTGAGGGGTTCTTTTTTTTTTTTTTTGGAGATAGACTCTCACTATGTCTCCCTCAGTAGAATGCCGTGGTGTCACAGCTCACAGCAACCTCAAACTCCTGGGCTTAAGTGATTCTCTTGCCTCAGCCTCACAACTAGCTGGGACTACAGGCACCTTGTATATAAACAAGTGGACATGGCTGCATTTCAATAAAACTTTATTTACAAAAATAGGCTGCAGGCCAGACTTCTGCCTACAGATCATACATAGTTTGCCACCTCTTGCTTTAAAACACTTATGACCACCACTTATACAAACATACCTGACTATAGTTTTTTTGGAATTAATTTTACTAATACAGTAGAACCTCCAAAGTTGACTTCCTCCCTACACTGACCACCTCCTTAAATTGACTTAATTTTCTTTTCTTTTTTTTATTGTTGGGGATTCATTAAGGGTATAAGAAACCAGGTTACACTGATTGCATTTGTTAGGTTAAGTCCCTCTTACGATTGTGCCTTGCCCCCAAAAGGTGTCACACACCGAGACCCCACCTCCTTCCCTCTTCCCGGCCCCACACCGTGTCATTAATTGAAACTGACCTAATTTTCATAGACAGGACATGTAGCTCATGTAGATATCAGTATAGTTGGCCTAGTTCCTTGTGCTGGCCACCTCTGTATGTTGACCAGTTTGTTACAGAGTTTCTACTGTATTTACTAGTATTTTACTAAAGGAGATAAGACAAGAGGTTACCTTTTCAGAAAGATGAGAAAACATATTTTAGAAATTTTAAATATATATTTAATTTTTCAAAAATTTCAACAAATTAAATATTGCTATTTAGTTGGCCTTCACAGCTTCCTTGTAGTGGGCAATTTTACTAATGGACATATTTTCTATCTAAATATCAAGTAGAAAAATGAGGATAAAAACTTGTTATTTTTAAATGAAGGAACACATCAAGAAACAGAATGAAAACACCAAATTAGCTCATCCTACCTAAAAATACCTGGAGGAAGAAACATCCAACAACAACAAAAAGCAAGTAACCTAAATTGCAAAATTTCTCTTTTCTCCCTAACAAGATGCTATTTGTGTGTTCAAACAAAAGTAATGATAATGAATGTATATTGATTAGGAAACTATACAATAGTATGTGTGTATATATATGTATTTTTTTCTATATTTCCATCAGGGATAGACTATTTATAATCACCTCGTAGTTCATAAGTATTAAAGTAGTCTTAAAAATAACTTGCAAATAGAAACAAATAAATGAAGTAAATGAATACATAAATGTGTGTGCTGAGTCACCCTTAAAAAACCGGTATCAATAACAAAGCCTCCCACAGAGATTTCCAGAGAATTTTCATTTACAAGTTATAGTTCATTTTAAGCCAAGGAGATACACTTTGTAGAATTCATTTTCTGTAGTCAGAAATGACTCCTGTAGACATTTCTGTCCAAGTTTCAGACACCAGAAACTTCATGTTATTCTTCTATTTTAACTTCCACCATTAAAAATTTAGTTACTTCTTTGACACTTTCTTGAAAATTTTGAAATTTAAGGAAAAGAGGGAGTTAAAGGAAAATGACTTTAAATTGCAAACTCATGCAGGAGAAAGCCTTACCTCTGTAACAAATAAGCTCTGTGCTGCCTCTTCTGCCTTCCTGGGAACTGTTGAGCATATGTACCGGCCCTGACGTCTCAGGATGGCGGTCTGGGAAGAAAAGCATGAGGAAGACTTTAGTAAATGAAGAAAGCAGTCACCTGTACACCCAGCAGCAGGGCCCCTAAGCCACACACAGCCCCTCCAATTCCTTCCAGCTGGTGACACACAACAGATTCCACCCTGAAGTCCCAAAGCCAAGTTGAGTAACTGCTCCCCCTTCTTTCTGGATCAGGGGCCCAGGGATCCCTCTGAGGCAAGGGGAGGCCCCTTTCACAGCAGGAATAACAAGATACACTAAAGGTCCTCACTCAGTAATTGTTAAATGAGCCTATGATCCTTGAATGCTACCTTCCTGGCTGCGAACAGGGCAGCTGTTTCATCAAGGTTAAATGGTTATTTTAAATAAAATGACTTAGGCTGTAGCACATCTACCTCAATAAATAGACTTCAGGTTTCCAGAAAAGAATGGCCTAGGTTTTTTTTCTCCCACGGACCATCATCCTTGGATGATGGATCACAATCAGAAAGTAGCACAGATGGAAACATTTTGCTAACTGTATCTGTTGCTCTTTGTGGCTAATTACCAAGTGGGAAATCTCACGACATGGGTTCCAGTAGTTCTTGCACTTTTGGTTGGAGGCAGCTTTGAGTCAAATCTGTGATTTCCCTTCCCTCCAGGCCAGGTGGACAACTACAGGGCATGTATTTTGTGCATAACTTGATTTTATTTCCTGGCTTCATTTTCTCTCTCTCGGGTCCGCTTCGCCTGTATTTGTTATTTTCTTCCATTATATCCATCTTTGAAAGTAATCTTTGGAGGGAGGGGTGTGGGGCCTTAGTGTGTGTCACACTTTATGGGGGCAAGACATGATTGCAAGAGGGACTTTACCTAACAATTGTAATCAGTGTAACTGGCTTATTGTACCCTCAATGAATCCCCAACAATAAAAAAAAAAAAAAAAAGAAAGTAATCTTAAAGCCTATTTTTAAAAAGAGGTCCCTTATTCTAAAGGTAGAGAAGGAAGGAATTCTCTTCTCCACCAGCGTTCTTGGAAGATGAATTACTCATTCACTCAGCCTCTGGGAGGGCTTTCAAGACCTTGGGCTAGATTTTTTCATGAGTAAAACAAATGGTGACCTTTAATACACACCTGTTTCTCATGAAATGCTAGGTGACCTCATCAAGGAAGAGAAGCACCATATATTCAAAAAGCTACAAAGCCAATAAACTATCAAAATTATTATGAATCAGGTATTTATCAAGAGATTTTTAATAGAATTTTTAATGAAATTCTATATACTTAAAAAAAAACATACATTCTATATGCCCATTTACTATGTCCTGATCTTGACTTATCTGGGTCTTTTCAAAATTAATTGCGATACTTTTAAAATATTCATGAAATAGCTTAATTATATGACACTTTTCCAAATATCCTTCTGAGGTAAGAAAAATAATAAAACATAGATCTTTTGATTCTCATGTATCAAAATATCTTTATGTTCTCATTTGAAAAAACAAGCAACTTTAAATCATTACAAAGAGATACCTGAGTTTTAACAGATAAGATACCATAACGTTTCTCATTTCAAAATTAACTTTACACATTAATCATTACTGATCAATTCCTAACTTTGATTTTGACAACGCAGTTTTCTGATCAAAGCCCATTTTATCCCTGACACTTCATCCAAATAAGCTAAATTGGGTATGTTTCTTTAGTACATATCCAGGTACATACACATGTGTTTCTTGAACTATATAATTTTAGATCTGTTTTGGATAATCTCCAAAGGTGGCTGCCTTTATATAAGTATACCATTCTTTACACCAAAAGGTAGAATCGATTTCTCCTCCCCTTGTATTTAGGGTGGCTTTGACCAAAATATGAGGTGGAAGGGGTGGTGCATTGATTCCAAACCTCGCCTTTAGGAAAACTGGCTGCTTCCAATTCCTCCTTCTTGGAAGCCACTGCCACATAAAAAGTTCTACTATCCTGAGACCACCGTGGTGAGAGGGAGCACAAGCTAGCCTTATGGAGAGGCCACACATATAGACAAAGAAGTTCTACCAGCCCCCCAAGTCATGACCTCCCAGTCTTCCCAGGTGAGATACACTGCAATACGAGTAAAACAAGCCATCTGGGTCATTCCGCCCCCACAGACAGCAAGGAAAACAGAAGACCCACCAGCTCAGCCTTGACCAGAGTTTAGAATTGTGAGAAATAATAAATTATTGTCTTAGGTTCCTAGGTTTGGGGATGATTTGTTACTCAACAACAGGTAACTGAAAAAACATTAAAAGAAACTAGGAATAGCTCCAAATCAGAGTCCTGAAGAACATCACCATCTTCATGAAAATGGATTTCAAATACTAGTTACGGTTCAGAGTCAGGACAGAAGCTGTGAGAACATAGAGAGCATGCTGCAGTCTGGTTTCTACAATCACCCTTCTACTCAGTCAAAGCCCTGAAAGAGGTCAAATAAAGTAAAATAAAGATAAAGTAAAATCTCTTGGATCTTGAGAGTAGTCGTCGGTGTCTTCATGAAAAACACTCTACTGATCTATCTCAGCAAACTATGACTTCATCCATCCATTCAAACCTTTACTGGGTCCTTACCTTCTACCAGACACTGAACTAACAACTGGAGACACAAAGTTAATAAAATGTAGTCTGATGAAAAAGCATGATGGAGAAATAAATTATTAGAGTGTGATTAATACTACAGAAGGTACAGAGAAAAGAACAAAGATGTGCGGGCTGATTTGAGAGAAAAAAGTAGTGGAATCTAAATCCTACAGGGCAGATAGGAGGACACCGGGAAAAGGTACACTGAGGGAAAGATGCTTAAAATAAATTGTGAAGGATGAGCATGAGTTAGATTTAGGATAAAATGAACAAAATAAATAAAAAATAAGATTAACTCTTCGCAAAAAAATCCATTAAGTCCTAGAACTAAAAACATGTCTAAGTCAAAGGAGAAATTACCTAGACCTCTGACCTTGAACTAACAACACTAAAACCCCACATCTGGCATAAGAATGGGTCAATAGAAAAAATAGGTGGGTGGATTGCCTGAGTTCACAGGTTTAAGACCAGCCTGAGCAAGAGCGAGACCCCGTCTCTAAAAACAGCCAGGTGTTGTGGTGGGCGTCTATAGTCCCAGCTACTCGGGAGGCTGAGACAAGAGAATTGCTTGAGCCCAAGAGTTTAAGATTGCTGTGAGCTGTGATGCCATGGCCAAAGGCAACAAAGTAAGACTCTGTCGAAAGAAAAAGGAATGAAGGGAGGGAGGGAGGGAGGAAGGACAAAGAGAGAGAGAGAAAACAGGGCTCTTACAGCTAAAGCCATTTTGTCTCTATTACTATTTAAAAAGAAAGGCTGAAATCTATCAGGCTGGAAGGGGGCGGGGGGAGGAAGGGACTACTGGATTTTGCAAGGTCTTCCCATTGACTGCCCCTGCTCTGAGTCGAGTCTCACCAAGCCACTGGTTTACGAAAGCTTCCCATTTAGATTTTCCTACTGGGAGAAAACGCACAGCCAATGAAAGTATTAACAATCTGCTTATTAATTCTAGTTCTCAATGTACGTTAATAAAATGGTGTTCTGGCTTGTTCTCTTGTAGAGTTGGCTGCTATCAGTTCTCCACATCCTGAAATTCTCTGGTCATAATGACCAAATCCAGTCTGTGGACTAGCAAAGCTCACACCTGATCCTGTACCATGCTGACCTTATAAACTGCCCCTTGAGACTTGTCTGAATAGCCAGGGATTGCTCTGACCCCATGATCCAAAATTCTCTTTCAGGCAAATGCCTTTCTTTTCCCTACCAGATCATCAATTTCTCTGAAGACAGAAGACATATCTATTTGCATTTCCGTGCTAAGTACACAATAAATATTTTAAGAAAGAATGAATAAAACAGCCAATGGAAATAGGAACTTACCAATAACCACCCATTACTTGCATATAAGTTTTTTCTCTTTTATTACAAAAAGTTCTCTGGTCCATTATAGAAACTGACAAAGGAAAACTATAGCATTAAGTGAAGGCTGTATTTTTTTTTTCTTTGTAGAGACAGAGTTTCACTTTATGGTCCTCGGTGGAGTGCCATGGCATCACACAGCTCACAGCAACCTCCAACTCCTGGGCTTAAGCGATTCTCTTGCCTCAGCCTCCCGAGTAGCTGGGACTACAGGCGCCCGCCACAACGCCCGGCTATTTTTTTGTTGCAGTTCGGCCGGGGCCGGGTTTGACTTACTGACTGAGCCACAGGCACCGCCCTGAAGGCTGTATTTTGATTTCACCATAGATTTTGTGTATTAAAAAATCACATTCAGATTATGATCTACTTTGTGCCAGAACAATTTCCAGTAAATTTCTGTACTTTTATCTACCTTATAACAGAGTCCAAGCCAATTACTGATAGATTTATGCTCAAAGAGCAGTACTAAAGCCCTTCTCAACAATGAGTTATATTTTGTTTTTCATGGCTGTAGAATTCTTTTCTACTTCTCTATCAGTTAAAATCATATTCTTGCTAAAAGATGGGTTTGGCTCTCTTATATATAAGTTACCATCAAAATAGGCATAGAAGGTATACTAGTGTTGGTATAGGACAGGTGGTGCCCCAGCCAGCTAGAGCACCTGCCGCCTCAACCCTGGCCGTGTTGGAAGGGCCAGACAACTGCTAGGGAGATACCAGCACCTTAGGTCTCCTTCCCCTTGCACCTGCCAGGGGCCAGGCAACAGGGATTCCTCCCTGTCCCTTCCCCAGCCCCCCATTTCCTAGGCCTGGTCAATTTCATGTACGTTTCCTAGGCCTGGGAATGAAAGGCATTGTAGCCATTCATTTGCTACCCAGTTCAGGCAAAATCTAACTACATAGGACCCCATGCGACTATACATACCCCTGGACAAAGAGCCCAGAGAGAGAGGGAGAGAGCTCGCATGCGTGCATGAGTGCTCCCTCCCACCCCAACCTGGGTTCTCTCTGCCAGGAGCTTTGGTGTTTTTGTATTCTTTTCTGTAAATAAATCCTGTCTTATCATTGATCTGTAGTCCATGGATTCATTCTTCGAATCACCGAGACCAAGAACCTACTGAAGAGGAAACTCCGATATCAGTGTCATTCCTATGTTTGGAAGTAAAATTTCCATTCTGCTAAGACAGCTGTACATTTGAAAAGGGGAGGGAAAAAAAACGTTCATACCACGAAATGTGATATGGATCTGAAAATCAAACCTAGACACTGCTCACATCTCAGACAACCACTGGGAGAGAAATCTCACAGCATAAAAAATAAAAACCTTCTCTTAGCTGTTAGGGTAGCATCTAATTTCTTTTCTGTGAGTACTGTTACTTAAGTTAAACACATGTGGTCTGGGACACCCAGGAATCCTTAGTTTCCTTGGCCAAGTATGAACAGGAGTCTTAAGAGAAGTTCCACAAAACCACAGGTATAAATGGAAAAGGGCAGAGAAGCATAAGGATGCACAGATATCTGAGGACTCCAGGTCAATCTTTACAAGACTTTTCTTTTTTTTTTTTTTTTTTTTTTGTTTTTTTATAAGAGTTGAAAAAGTACAGAGTTGCCTCCAGACTCAAAGACAAGGACTAAAATTTACAATTGTCTCCAAGACTACTTTGGAATGATAAATTTCTCATAAATCCTCTTTATTAAAACATTTCTTTTCCTCTCAGTTGAAATGATTCCCTCCAAACACTGGACTGCCTGCTGCAACTCCAGCTTACACTCAGAATCCCTCTCTTCTAACTAAATTCCTGGCCCCACCCTGGCGCAGGCTCAGTCTGGCCTCCACCGGTGGCAGCCAGCACCCGCCCTGACCCCACTGAAGCTGGGGACACTGAGAAGCTCATGTTCAAAACCACTAGAAATGTGCAGAAATCATTTCATTAAACTTCTGAGAAAGAATCTGAGCAGTGATACTGGAAAGAGTTTTGAGTTGAAAGCCAAGAAACCTGAGTCCTGGTCTGAGCTCTGCCTCTAATTAGCTGTGTAATCTTAGGGAAGTTTGAACTTGCTGTGTCCCTAAGATAAGAGTCTTCTAGGATCTTTCGGTTTCCTTTCTGGTTTAAAAATTCTACAATTCTGTGACCAAGGAATTCTCTAAGTATATTCCTCTCAAATGATTTATCAGAGCTGGGAATTGCTTTGTGAAAAAATAAAGCATAAAAAAAACGCAGGAAAAAAAAAGATGAGTACTCTATTTGCTTTGATTTATGGTTGTTTTACCCCATTTTTCTTTCTTTTTTTTTGCAATTTTTGGTCAAGGCGGGACTTGAACCCGCCATATGGGGCTGGCGCCCTACTCCTTTGAGCCACAGGCGCCGCCGCTCCCCCCATTATTTTTCTTAATGGAAGGAACTGTTTAATTAAAAGGAGGGAAAATTCACCATTTAGATTTAAGTTAAAGTGAATACTGACAAAGACAAGGACTTTTAAAACATTTTTTCTAACCCTCTCAACTCATTGGGCACTGGATTTTTTTACTCATCACTCTATGACGAGCATTAAACAAGAACAAAACAACCCTCTTAATTCCTGGTGGTAAGTATGCATATCCAGTGGGTATTTAAAATACCATATTTTATTTCATAAGGTTTTAATTAAAAGAGTGAAAACAATGGGCCCTCCCTTCCCGTGGGGCCAGAAAGAACAAGGAGCTAAAGACAATATCCAGAGAAGTGGGTGGGCTGTAACCTGAGCCAGGGGCTAGGCCCAATGACAAAGTATCTCCTGCTCTCTACAATTCAAACCATCCTCCCTAAGACAGAAAAACAAACACCATACAGCCGGAACTGAAGTGTAGGCTTTTAAGCAGGAAGAGGTAGGGAGTATATGGCAGTCCTTGAACAGAGTCCTTAGGAGACAACCCCAAGGACAGGCAGGGCCACACAGCTCAGAGGAGACCCTGAGTCAGAAGAGAGGGATGCTTTTCTTCACAAGGTAATGGTTAGTGAGCACAGGACTGCAGCGAGGCCAGCGTGAAGGGCAACTTTCAGGTACCTAGGGTCCTGAAGATTGGGGATGACCTGAAGGCAGAGTGAACAGGACCCCTGGTCCATGCTGATCACCTGCTGGACAGAGAAGCTCACCAGGTCTGGAGCCCAGTCAATTCCAACCTACCCTTAGGCTAAAATGTGGAGCAGTCAACACCTCCCCTCTCACATAAAGCACCCCAAACTTGTGTTTATTTTGTGTTTTGTTTTCCTCTAGTTAGCAGAACCATCTCTTCTGAGGACACTATGCATTTGTCAGGGCAGTAGTACTTTAATCTGCTGGGGGAAGAGCAGCTCTTGGGTAGGGTTACAAGTCAGGGGTGCAGGACTCAGTATAGGGAGGGACATGGATGCAGCCCAAAAGCAAAGCCCAGGAGGCCGCAGAGAGATAGAGCTCTTCAGGTTGACTTCCCTCAGTGAGTAAGCCATAGGGTGAATTTTTACTGTGCTCTCTGGGCCAAATGGACGGGGTCCACATCAACGTTCTAAAGTTATCTCTTGTTTCGAAGGACTCCCTGCTAGACAGATGGCTTCCAGCTGCTCCCTCCCTGGGACTCCATATCTGAGCCAAATGGCACAGTGTTGATGTCTCTGTAGAGCTGCGTCCCTCTGATGTCTGCTGGAAACCCCACTTGGGTGCCCTGGTCTGTATGTTTAATGTTTTGTGTCCAGCAAGGCATTAAACATTACTATTAGACAGCTCTGGGGACTCTACTGCAACTGAACTGAGCACAGCAGGGATGGAACCCTTCCAAGCGTCTGGTAGATGCATTTATTTCAGAGCATATCACTTGCTTTTAGGGAGGATTCAGCACCAAGCTAGGCTGGAAACCAGAATTCACACAGGGAGCTCCCTACATTTTACCCCACAGTTCATGTCCCGGAGGCTAACCCACAGCGTTCCACTAACATCACACGACTTCCATTTTCAGGGAGGCAATTGCCTGAGGATTCTCAATGTTTGATTTGCTAATAATTAAAGAAAGGAACCAAGTATAAGAAAAGACAAAGGTCTGGAGAAGGAATTCCACTGAGGCTTCTGGGAGGGATTTCATGAAAGACAACTCCCGAGGAATGAAGTCAAACATTACAAGGGCTGAACACGGATATGGGCAGAGAAGTGTACATTTCTCGTGGACTTACTGAGCCTGACCCTCTCCCCAACAAAGAGGCTGCAAACCCATCCTTTTGGAGGGTGTGTGGGTCTCTCTGCCCCTAACTCAGCGGTTCTCAATCTGTGGGTTGTGACCCCTTTGGGGGTCTCCTGAATAAATATTTACATTACAATTCATAACAGTAGCAAAATTACAGTTACGAAGTAGCAATGAAAATAATTTTATGGTTGGGGGTCACCACAACATGAAGAACTATATTAAAGGGTTGAGGCATTAGGAAGGTTGAAAACCACTGTCTAACTGCTCCTTTTCACAGGGTCCTGAGCATCCTTCCACCTTCACTGTCTTTCTCTGTTCAACAGAGCTGCCCTCCACTCTGGGTGATGTCGCTGACCTTACATAAACCACAGCGAGGCATCCACCATACCTCTTACCTATTCTCTGCACAGCTGACAGGCATCTAGCTAAAACTCCCGTCTGACAGCATCATGCCTCAGCTTAAATTCTTCAACTGACTCCTTGTTGTCACCAGAACAAAATCCAAACTTCTCAGCCTGACCTAATGCACCAGGCCCTCTCACCAGCTGCAGAGTGGCCCAGACTGACCCAGGCTTCCTACAGCTCATGGCCCTCATTAGCATAAGTGCCAGTCTGCTGATATACTCAAAAACACTTCTGCATCTCCTGGTAGACTTGAGAGTCTGACTGTGTTATTCATCTGTGCTTCTCCAATACCCAGGATGACCTGGCACAAGGTATGTGTTTGCTGGGGATTTTAAAACGGCGATTGCATAATTTAGTTGTGAGATCACAGGGGGTTCCAAAAGAGATAGTGTCTCAGCAACTAGTGAGACTTTAGGGAGCTTCTGCCTGCAAATAATGTCCTCTGTCCTGACAAGTCGTATTTCAGTAGACCTTTGAGAGTTACAAAAATTTCATTCTGCTACCTCCTCAAATCCCCCAAATCATATAGCTCATAATTATCTGTTCAAAGGCAGTGTCAAACCCTTAATGACTAGACTTTATCAATTAAGTACATTTTTAAAGAGGTTTTTTTTTTTTAATCTTTCTTTTGGTTTATGTTTGATTTCGTTTTATAAAAACGAAAAGTTTTAAATCACTTCCTAAGTACTATTGTGCAACTGAGGACAGGAGAGATACCCAGAAAATCAGGAATAAGGGGCTCAGCTTGCTCCACATTATATTACTCCCCTGCTACCTTCAAAAATAAAATGATGTTACCTGTGGGAGAGGGGAGAGAGTTTAACCTTCCTAGTAAGCCAGCTTCCTCTCTATTACTTGCAAGGCACCCTACAGGGTGTGCAAAGGGCTCTCCTGGACTGCGGTATCAGGATTCTCACACATCTGTGGGAATCCAAACTCACCATCTCCAAATTACAGATTAAGTTTTAGTAAGGTTTATCACTTACCAAAGGACCACAATAGTTAAGAGATGCACTAGAGGCTAAAACTCTTGTGGACAAATGACTAAATCTTGACTCCTGCAACTACCTCTAACGTCCAGAGCACCACTGTCCCTCTCATTTGCATTTTATTCAGTAACAGTTACCTTGAGGAGGTGAAGCAAGTGTAGTTTCTTTTGTTTTCCTGTTGTGCCTCTGGTTGTCTCTCTTCAGAATGCAATTTTAGTTGTTAAAAGAACCATACTTTAGTGCAAACACCTAACATAGTGAATACTTTTCAAGTTAAAACATGTCCATTATTGTCATGTGCCCCTTAATGACGGGGACACAGTCTGAGAAATGTGTCCTTGAGCCATTTCGTCCTTGTGAGAACTTCACAGGGTGCACTGACATAAACCTAGATGGAACAGCCCACTGTGTACGTACGCATACACCCTGGCTGCGCAGGAGGTTCTATTGCCTCTAAGCTACAAACCGGTTCTGCAGGTTACTGTACTGAATATGGGAAGCAACTGTTGACACAGAGACAAGTATTTGTGTATCTAGACCTACCTAAACATGGAAAAAGGATAGTAAGATACAGTATTATAATTTTATGAAACCACTATCTTATATGTAGTCTGTCGTTGACCTAAAGGTCATTATGTGGCACATGACTGTATATATGTATGTCCTTTAGGACTTGCCCTCACAGGCATGTTCCCTCCAGAGACAACCATCATGTGTGTATAAGGTTTCACTTGTTCACTAAGGATAATGTCACTCAGATCCCTCAGTGAGTTTATCAGCACCATGCTGGTCTTGTCAGAGCAGCATTTTAGCTCCTGGGCTGTCATCCAAAGTCTTATTTCCAACACTATGGAGCAGAGATTATGCACAGCAGATGAAATGCTAAGCAGATGGGGCAGGCAATCTGATTCAAGAACTTCTGACATCAGGAGAGGTCACTGAACTTCCTGAATTTTTCCCCTTTGGACCTCATGCACACTCTCAAGGGTATTGTTGACTCGAGGCTACTCAAATCCAGGCAGGACACAATAAGGCTGACTGTTTTCATCAAAATCTTAGGTAGAGGGAGCCCACTCTTGGTTGGTAATTCATCTGTTCATTTAATTCAAGAATATTTTTTTGAAAACCTGCCCCATGTTCTATGTGCTCAAAAGCTAAGATCCCTGCCTCCTGGAGTAGACATGAACAAACCAGAAAACATACAAATGTTAGCAGCTGATATGAGGAAGAGGGACAAGAATACATCAGAGCAAAGTGAAGAGGATTAGGAACGCCAAGGGGGACAAGAAGTGTAGCAGTCGGTAAGGCCTCACTGAGAAGGTATGAGGTGGAGAAAGGCTTGTAGGATGGAGGGAAAGCTGGGTAAAGAACCTGCAGGGGCAGAGGACCTGGAGCAGGCCAGCGTGGCTGGAGTGGAGAGAACGGGATATGGGCTTGGAGAAGGCCAGGGAGTTGAGGAGGAGACCCTTCGGCTCCTGTCAGGCCTTTACTCTTTTGAACAGTCACTCTGGCTACTCTATTAGGACAGACTGGAAGGGGCAAAGAGGGGTCTCTAACAATTAATCCAAGCCAGATAGACAGACACAGGTCACAGCAATGGGAGAACTAGCTGATGACACTTGCTGTCACGCCCTCCCCTCACATTCCCCACAGCCTGCCTTCCAGACCCTCCTCCCTCTTCCAAGCTGCACCTGTCCCCCAAACCAGCCTGACAAGAGCTCCCTCAGCCCAATCCACCTCTAAATTTCTTAATATACAACTTGTCCTTGCTGTTCAAAGATAGCAGCATCTCTCTGTCCTAAATTCCCCAGAGACCCTAATTCCATCCCCACAGACACTCCCTAAAGAGCCTTGCTTCGAAATGCAGCCCTGTATTACTATGCACCTCCATTCCTGGGCTCCCCTCCTTAGCTTGTGTTTTCCCGATCCTATAAAACCTCCGTCACAGACCTTGCCATTTTTCTGGGCATCCAGATTCCTTCTCTCTCCTGTTTTGCTCTAATCTCTGTCTTTCCACTCACTTCTTTAGCCTTGGCTAGTTACCAGCTCTACCACCCCATCTCTGGACAGCCCCAGCAGTGGTATGTGATTGCCCTCTCTGCCAGCCCTCTTCAAACTCTCCCTTGCTGCCTCAACCCTACTGTTAACCAGTTCTTATCCTAACTTTCTGTCTCTGCTCCCCAACACCCAGCAGGTGCTCCCCTGGACTTCAGGCCCCATGGAGCACTATAGGGCTCCTGGCCTATTTGGTTCTTATCTCACATTTCTGTGGGTGGGTCCAGATCTTTCTCTTCAACCCGACTTCTGTCTTAGGGTGGACTTGCACTGCGTTTCCAGCCACTGAAAGGGCTGCCAGCACCTGGATGTTGTCCCACTAAGCTCTCAAACCTAATATTCCTAAAACAGATTCCTGCTGTACTTGATTTATATAATGACACTGGTCACAGACTCCTGATTATTATTAACACATGGCTTTATCTCCCCTAAGTTTTAAGCGGTTTGAAAGCAGAGATCCTATCTTATATTTATACTCCCAAGCATTTTATGAAACTGAGCCCTTTTACAAGTAGTATAAATATAAGTTAAATAAATTATAAATATATAAATAAATAAATATTTAACTTATATTAATTTTTGATCAGTGCTGTCTGAAAATTAAGCTTTTCTTTTTAAGGAATATTTGATTAAAAAATATTGGTCACTGTTTTCTGTAAAAGGCATTACTTGAACTAGAATTAAAATTCTCATCTCTTGAAGGTCTGACCAATGTTAATTCAGAAATATTATTTATCCAGATTTTTTTAGGTAGGTCCAATCATGTACATGATTTACTATCCCAGAAACCACAATGTTCGTGGAAAGTTACACTGTTGGCCACCGAATTATGGCTGATAAAATTTTCGCACAATTTATAAAAAGAACACTTGTCAATAAAAAGCCAAAAACAAAGTATTGAGGGTTTTTTTTTTTTTCCAGGGGGAACGGGGAGGCAGGGGGAAGCATATAATAAAAAAGTAAGGACAAAATGCCAGGAAGAAAAAAATATTTTCTTTTCAAAAGGACAGATGGGAAGTGAGATCAGTGGCTTCCAGGCCTTTGTAAGTAGCAGGGCTTGGCTTCCTCCCCAGGTCAATGGTTTGTAGATGATTATCAGTCTCATGTAAGCAGAAGAGGAAAAGAACCAGAGGAAAAATCAACATCAGGATGTTATTGAAAGAGAAATGGAGCAACCACATTTTTCTACGCAGTGTTGAAAATGGTCTAGGATTCTCCCGCATTTTAACATTTCAAAAAGAAAAATTTCTAGGATTCTCAAATTTTAAATCATCTTTACTCTGTATTTCCATCCTTCCTTTCAAACTGTCTTGCTCAGACACTGATGTTGGTAACATACCACAAGTATCAGTAGGAAAAGCACCTGAAGAGTCATTCCTCACCCTGACTTTGCACTTGGTTCTACAAGTTTCACACCCATAAATACAGCACAGAAATCCTAAAATGACAAGCTCTTTTAATTGTGGCAAAATACATAAAACATAAAATTTGCCGGCAGCACCTGTGGCTCAAGGAGTAGGGCGCCGGTCCCATATGCCGGAGGTGGCGGGTTCAAACCTAGTCCCGGTCAAAAAACCACAAAAAAAAAAAAAAAAAAAGAAAAACATAAAATTTGCCATATTAACCATTTTTAAGTGTACAGTTCAATGGCATTAAGTGCATTCTCACTGCTCAGACTTCTCTACCATCCATCTCCAGAACTCTTCGTCTTCCCAAACTAAATCTCCGTATCCATTAAACACTCTCTCCCCATTGCCACCCCCCAGCCCCTGGCACCCACCATTCTATTTTCTGTCTCTCGGAATTTGATTACTTTAGGGGCCTCACATAAGTGGAATCACACAGTATCTGTCCTTTTCTGACCGGGTTATTTCATGACATTATTTCATAATGTCCTCAAGGTCCATCCATGTTTTAACATACTCCGTTGTATACAAAAACCACATTTTATCTTTTTGTCCCGCGATGGATATTTGGGTTGCTTCTACTGTGACTAGTGCCGCCATGAACATCAGTGTACAAGCAAGTATGTCTTTAATCCCTGCCTTCAAGTCTTTTGGGCATACACCCAAAGTCAATCCAATATGCTGTTTTTATCCTTCTACAGCCAGCAGTTCTCAACCTGTGGGTTGCGACCCCTTTGTGAAAATGAAAATACATCGCGGCATTATTAAGGTTGAGAACCACTGTTCTATACACACACTGTCCCTTGTTTATACTAGACACCAAAGTCTAATTTTTATTAAATATGAATAGTATCCGTAAGTTGCCTCCCAACATCCTTTTTTACTGTCTGCTGCTTTTTACATAGTCTGTCACTTTACATAATGGCACAAACATTAGTAAGTTGTGTCAGGACAGAAGCAGCTTAAAAGCCAGTTGAAGATTCAGTGGGTTCATCTCCACCGTTAAGAACGTCACCACCAACAGAATCATCTGTAAAGGACATCCACTTGAAGGAGATCGTGAGTGGAAATCAATAGTCAGCCCCAAATTTGTGTCTCTGAAAGGAAAGGGAGGAGTCCCGAAGATTACTTCCAGTTTTACAAAGATCTGTCATTTCTTAAGAAGCCAGTTGACTTAACGTTGCTTGATCTAAAACATTAATCTAATTGCCTGTTAACAGTTTACCTATAATTTTGCTCATGGAAAAGTAAGTTCTCAGACTTATGGCTAGTAAACTTGGTAGGGCCACAAAATTTTAAGAACAACAAAGGTTCATTAATCACTAGGAGGTATACTATACTTCCGACCATGTTTCACCTATATTTTTTAATTTCTGAAATGATCTAATTTCCACCAAACCAAATCATGGATCTGGCAGACACTTTTACAAATCTAGTCACTGAAACTTCCACATGTGACAAAGGGTGTTAATATTCACTTCATGAATCAAAGAAAAGTAACCTAAATTCATAATAATTTTACTAATCTGTAATGAAGGGACAGGTATTCTAGGACCCAGAGTGCCAGGGATTACATGCACATGGAGGTGGGTGGGCAGTCATGTAAACGCAGCGCTGAGCCCTCTTCAGGACCACGGCCTCGGATGACACTTGAACACAAAACGCACAAAAAGCAGTTGAGACAACATAAGGATGTGTTCAGTGTGGACAGAGAGCGTCCAGTGTAGAAGGGGAGTAAGAGAGGGATTAACAGAATGGGAAAACCAGTAGCAGAAGGATTAAGAGAATGGACTTAAATAGTTTCAGGGGTTGTGAGGTTTCAAGTGACCTCTAAAGAGTGAGATAGCTCGAGGAGAGGAGACACTGCTGGCACAGGAGCCATGACATAGATAGACCCCAAGGCACAAAGGTCTGAGTCTGAAAAAAGAAGAGCCATCAGCTAACGATGGCTGCATTTCCCGTGACATTCCTATCTCTGGCCATGGCAGATAATCCTTTACTTCGTAAATATTCTAAGAGTTGGGAACCATCATTTTGACTGTTTTAAACCTACATTTACTTTATCGCTCTCTCTTTTTTATTGTCAACACTCTTCTCCCATCCTTAGGCAAATATATCTAACCAATAAATCTTTTTTCCATACAACTCATTTTCAGAGAGCATCCAGCTGTCCTTGGATCTGATCAGTAAGGGCTCAGACCAGCAAGTGCCCGGCTGAGAAATGTATGAACTTATCATCTCCCTCTACACTTATATTTAAGCCCAGGAAATCTCCTCTCCCCTCAGCATGTACTGTGCTTACTATTTCCTAGCCCACTTGCTATCATTTTTCCATATGAAAAGAATATTCTCCCCTGAGATAATTTTTTCCCTGCCACTAATAATATAATGCTAATTCTGCTCTTATTCTAAGAAGGCAGAGACAGAAAGGAGGAGTCTGTGGCATTGCTAAGACATTTTACTCATTTAGCTGATAAGAGAGTTAATAACATCACCAAGAAAATTTAGCAAGAAAGCACAGTAATGGCCTTACTGATGAGAAAGTGGAATTTTATATATATATATGTATATGTATATGTATATCTCTAATAATGGAACCCAAACTCAACTGGAGCCCTCACAATTCCTATAATAGGGATCAAAGCTGAAATTCAAACTCCTTAATCTTTGGAAAACCTCCCAAACAGAATATAACTTTTGCTCATTCTTTCATGACCAGCAAAATGTCAGTGAATTCTTTGCCTTTCCTAAAATACATGTGTCTGGTATCACCAGGGAAGTAGTTACAGGAAAAAGGGACAAAGGGGTTTTTCTCAAAGTTTCGATTATCTGATTCTATAATTGCTTAAACATCCAGGTATCCTGTCCTTGGAGTAAAAGATGATACTAAATTAATGCATCTTGGTTATTTGGTTTGTTTCTTAAGCAATTCTGTCTCAGACCTGATTTGACTTTATATCATGGGTTACAAACTCAAAAGGAAAAAAAAAAAAAAAAAACAACTTTGTTGCTCTAACATCAAGAACATACATTTCATGATCAGAGAAACTTGAAATAACCTTTAGTTTCCTCAGAGAATATTACAGAAAAAACTTGTCAGCATGGAGGAAAATTTATAATCATTTGATGTTTCTCATTTGTTGCCAAACCACAGGCAAAAGGTATTATTCTGAGGTTCCCATTTATCTGTCCTTTCCTGTGTAGTCTGTTCGTGTAATGAAGTTTTCAAAGCATGGTATTTGGGGGGCATGATTAGAGTCCATTTGCCAGGTGCAACGTATCCTCACAGCAACATCACACTAACAGTCAATTTCATTCCCATGCTATTCCTTCTTTTTAGGAAAGAAGATGTAAAGAATAATCATTTTTCTGCCCATACATTTCTAACAAATCAGAAAGAGTGAACATCTGTGCTAATTCTCACCTCTGTTGTTAACTGGAGTCTCTTACATTTGATAGGGCAAAACTAACTTCAAGGATTATAATTATTGTAAACATGGAAGTTTCTAAAGACAATTCAATATACACAGAACCGTATGGAAAAGGTTATGTCTTAGGGAGTAGGATTAGAAAGGTGGTGAGAAGGAAATTATAACGTCAATTATTCCAATATTTGTCTGCCATTTATCTTTTTCTATAAGTATGCAGTACCTTTTAAACTGAACAATGAAGATCAATGAAGCTTAATAAATAAGGCAGATCAGTTCACAGAAGACAGGGCTTAGATGGAAACAGCATCAGGCAGAGAAATGTCCGCGTTCGAGCACTAAGGTGGAGAACAAGGAAGACAGCACTGGTCCCAGGGCACCAAGGGAAGTAACCAGAACCTCTAAATACACCGAGGTGATTCTAGGTTGCCAGGAATCCAACACCACTGGGTTTCCAGGAGAAAGAATGTTTCTCTCCCTACTCTCTAGTCTCAGTTTCTTGGTTACTCAGTCACAGGCCATAGCCTGAAAGACTTCAACTCTGTGGACAATGGCTCACATAAAGAGTTGTGCTGAGTCCTCCACATTCCTCAAGGAAAGCACCTACGTGACACCAGGGAGTGATGTCATGACATTCCTTGGCTAACCCCGAGCCCTACAATGGGAGCCCACATACACTTTAGGGCCTCTCAGTGGGGCCTCCCAAAGTACCATCCAGGAGAATGCACAACATAAACCCCCACTGCTTCCCAGCAAAGCCCAGCCTTAAGGCCCTATGGTGCACAACCAAACCGCCTAAACCAAAATTTAAATCTAAACGAATCTCCTACAACACAAGGGGCAACTGCACCCACCAAATCAGCTCAAAGTATAACAGTTTTATTCTAGATAAAACATACACACATTTTTGCAAGTATATAATTAACATGCAAAGTTAATACCATTAAAAATGAACAATTCATGAAGGAATGCTCGAAAAAATATAATGACATAACTTTTTCTCTTAAATAACATCTTGTTATTTTTACCTTTAAAAATCACAAACTAACCAAACAATACTTCAATAAACAGAAAAACACTGTTTGTAAAGACCAAGTACATGGTTCTGTTGAGAGAAATGTAAAGTTATTTACCTGAAAGTCATCATAAGGGAACAGCAGCATCTCCCTTAAACAGTCATTCAGGATCTGAGTCTTCTTCTGGACAATGACATTTTCATAATCTAATGGCTCAATTAGCTTTGGCTTTGCCTGCAAGGCAAAAAGTGAAACATTCTTATAAACAAATGCAATTTCCTAGGATTAAAGGGCTTAAGACATTCTACTGTTTTGTATTTTCTACCATTATACTATGGTAGTTTTGCTATTAGAAAGTAGACAAAAATAAAAATAAAAATTTTCAAAGGGACAAAAGATGCTTCATGGAATCCTGTCTATATTGATGCACTGAACTCTGGTGCAGTTTCCAGTCATTTCCCAGGTCACCCTAACTACACCTGTCCCCTTTCAAGGTGTAGGGTCTGCCAGACCTATTCTGACCTGGTCCAGCCATGACCTGGAAGTCAACATTAAATGCCCAGAATAGCTCCAGCCATGACACCATCCCCTCTTGGCCCAGGGCCTAAATGCATCATTATTTCATATAAGACTACACAGAACACTTCTCTGAGTCTCAAAATATCCCTGTCCATCACAAAGTATCTATACTTACATACGTAGCATCTAAACATAGAAAAAGAATGAGATGAACCAAAATCAGGCAAGCAGAGGAGAGGAGCTTACAGGTACACTCCAGAAGACGGGGTTGTCTGTCACTAACACACACCGAGTAGAAGGCAAGGGCAGGAAGTGGAGAACACGCCTTTTCTAGCAATTTCCAAAGTTAGTCTTTTTGGTTAAAATCTGTTGTCCATTATTGCCGCCTATTTATGGATCACTTTACACATGCAAGGCACCACTGGGCTACAGGTTGGGGATAAAGATACATATTCAGCTAACTTTAGAGCAGCATGCCAAATGCTAAAATTGGACATATACATAGGGTGTTATCAGAAGTAACCAAGTCCATTACATCAGTAGTTACTATAAGATTATTTCTGAAACTGTTAATTGAAAAATCATCTGATACAATCTCAAGAAATGCTATATATATTTAAAATGACAATTTATATATGGCAGCTACGACAGATGTCCAGAAAGTAACCAGCCGTGTAATATGAAGTACAGTTTTAACAATGGCTACTTTTCAACAGCCCTCTATATTAAAGACACCTGGTATGTGGCATCTAAGTAGATAACTGTGACCAAGGCTGCTATGTGTTCCCCAAACCTGACTCCTTTCCTTTACTTTTTTTTTTTTTGAGACAGATTCTCACTATGTCGCCCTTGGTATAGTACCATGGCAACACAGCTCACAGCAAGCTCAAACTTTTGGGCTTAAGCGATTCTCTTGCCTCAGCCTTCCAAGTAGCTGGGACTACAGGCACCCACCACAACGCCTGGCTATTTTTTTGCTATAATTGTTGTTTTGCAGGCCTGGGCCAGGTTTGAACCCGCCAGCCCCAGTATATGTGGCCTGCACTGAGCTACGGGCACCAAGCCCTGACTCCTTTTCTTCTTAGTACAAGGAGACACATTTCCCCCACCTCCCCATGGCCCTGTATACCCACATGAGGTCTCCTAACCAATGACATATGAGCAGAAAGGATGTAGCCACTGCCTCACCTGACCCTCCTGCTACTGTCCTATGCCAGCCATACACAAAGGATCCAGCAGGGGACTGGGAGGCCTGAGGAGAAGATGGAGCTCATAGACAAAGGGGTTCCGCATCCTGGATCACCCTGCAGAGGCTGCCTGCTTAAAATAAGCATGAAATATCCAGGGAGCAAGCATGAAACCTCTATGGTGCTCAGCCTCAGCCACTGAGACTGCAGAGCTGTCTGCTGTGGCAGTAGGCCTGCTCTGTCTAATATAGGTACAAATGCTCATATTTAACTGGAGTCCACAAAGATGTTTTGACATGCTAAAAAAAATACCTACAACAACAGTACAATTATTGTCATTAAGTAAAATATGTGCTATAGACAGGAACTAAAATATGCAAAATCAAAAAATAAAGCCACAGACTGAAAGTCTAAGAAATATTTAATAGTGAAAGTATAAGTCCTATAAAAGTCTGTAATGTTAAGCTGTTTTTACATTCACAAAAGGCAAGAAAAGATTTATACAAAGTAATTATTTTGTTTTTGTTTTGAGACAGAGTTTCACTTTGTCGCTCTGGGTAGAGTGCCCTGGTATTATAGCTGACAGCAACCTCAACTCCTGGGCTCAACCAATTCACTTGCCTCTGCCTCCCAAGTAGCTGGAACTACAAGTGCCTGCCACAACTCACAGCTATTTTTTAGAGACGGGGTCTCACTCTTGCTTAGGTTGGTCTTGAATTCGTGAGCTCTAGGAATCCACTGGTCTCGGCCTCCCAGAGTGCTAGGATTACAGGCGTGAGCCATCACACCCAGCCCAAAGTAATTATTTTGTAAATAAGAATTGCCACAAAAAATAAAAATATTTCCAAAATATTTTAATTCAATGTTTAAAAAATCATTTGTTTGCCACACTGCATGTGGTAACCAGTGAATAAATGCTTACTGGCAAAATGAATGGATGATTTATAACATTTTCCTTACAAACGATGCCCATATTCCTAATAAAGCCCAAATATGCACACAGCTTTCTAAAATCCCATTAACAAAGAGATCACATGGACAAATATTGCAGAATGGCTGGCTTACAAAGTGTCTGCCACATAAGCACGGGCAGGGACGCCCCACTCAGCAAGCTTCACCACCATCCCATTAAGCCACAGCCACAACCTCCAACCAGGCCTGAGAGCAACCAAATGGGCAGAGTGGCGTTACGATAAAACTTTAGTCACAAAAACAAGCAATAGCCAGACTTGGCCCGAGGACATCGTTTGCTGACTAGTGCTTTAAAGTTGTCCTTAGCCCTCAACAATTAATCCCTTCATCAATTTAATAATGCTTTATGTTCATTTTCCATGTTTATATGTGACCCTTAAATGTATCCAATGATTATTTCTCATCTATTTAACTAAACTTAGCTGCTTAAAAGACTTAATAATAAGAATATTTGTAAGTCAGTTCTGCCTATCTAGCACACCAAATAATGCTTTGTTAATTAGATGAATTATTGCTTAAAGGTATCTTGGAGGCATCTAATGTCAGAATGTAATCTTGTGGATATTGGTATTAACTTGCTTTTGTGTGCCAAAGTGTAACTTTCCAGGTGTCTTCACTCCACAACTTAATCCACCCAAGAACTGAGGCTAGAAACTGAGGCTTTCAAGATGAGCTAACTGCCCAAAGTACCCAGCCCTACTGGATTAGGACCCAGACTTCTGCCCAAAATAACTCTTCACCTATCCTGGCCTCCCTTCTGAGAGTCTGTACTCACCAACACTCAACCTCAGTATGTGTGTGAAAGAGACTTGATAAGACAGCATTTCTATTAAAGATGGATGATGCCAGCCTGGATGCGGAGAGAAGGGAACACTTTTGCACTGTTGGTGAGATCACAAACTAATACAACCTCTACGAAAAGAAGTATGGAGAATTCTCGAAGAACTAAAAGTGGATCTTTCATTTGACTCCACAATCCCATTACTAGGTATCTACCCAGAAGAAAAGAAATCATTTTACCACAAGGACATTTGCACCAGGTTTATTGTAGCTCAAATCACAATTGCTAAGACATGGAAGCAACTCAAGTGCCGATCAACCCATGAATGGAGTAACAAATTGTTGTATGATGTATACCACAGGGTAATATTCAGCCATAAGAAAAGATGGAGACTTTACATCTTTTGTGTTTACCTGGATGGAGTTGAAACCCAAGTACAGTCTAGTGAGGAGGGGGGGAGGGGAGGCAGAGGGGAGGGGGGGGGAGAAGGCAGGATCTTAGCTAACATGCTTGCAGTATGAGGGTGTCCAGCACGCCTCCTGGGCAAAGGGCTCAAGGACAACTTCAACTTTACCTTAGAAACGAAAACAATGTAACCTTAAAAAAAAAAAAAAAAGATGGATGCTGCCTGTGTTACCCGGGCAAGCCCTCCATGGGCCAGATCCTCACAGAAGATTGGCTTGTGAGAATGTGAAACTTATACAAACCCTAAGGAAGGTCACTTAATGAAGGAACGCCTGGAGACCTGACTGGGCTTGAGAGGTTTCAGCAGCTGTGGGGACATCCAGGGAAAAGAGGTCCCCAGGAGTGGTGCACCTGCTGCCTAAACTAAGAACAAGGCAGAAACCTGCTTCAAATACCAATACCTGGCACAGTGCCTCCCTTCTACACATGGCCTTTGAGGGGAGAAACTACCAGAGGAAAAAGGCTGGCAAAGGGAGATTGGTGAGAGACCCGAGGGAGAGGGGACCAGGAGACAGACCCCTGGGGTGGGGGCAACACAGGGAGGAAGAGAAAGAAGCTACGAGAATAAATGCCAGAAGAGAGGGGTCTGACAGAGCTGGAGGTGGGTCTGCGGGAAGGAGCACTGCTGTGTGCACCAAACCACGGGTTCAGAGTATAAACACATATTCTCCACTCCTCTTAAAACCGATGATTCGGAGGTTTCAGCTGTTCACTGTTGTTCAACTCCACTAAGCTCTTCCAGGTGCTGGGGGTGGGGATAGCCCTCTAGGGTAGAGAACGGATTGGCCTGCAGCACGACTGGTAGCAGGAACGTCACACAAACTGCAAAATGATGTAGGCTAAATACCAAACTGCCAGTCCCTACTCCTGGTACGGAGAAGGCTTGGCACAGACTTAGTGCATGGCCTTGGTTTTAAAGCCACTGCAGCACACTGAAGTTGAATCCTTCCCCAGGTGGGTAACAGAGCTACTAGGGTGAAGTTCTTAATTTTCTACCTTTAAAAGAAAGCCAGAATGACCCAAATGAAACATAGTGGGGAATAGAACTGCTCCAAGGCCATGAGCATCCCACGTACTGTGTTTTCCTAAGTGTGGCAGGAGCTGGCTCACTCCTCAGCGGTTCTAAGAGTGTATTCTCAGGAATAGGCAATTCAGCATCACCTGGGAACTGGTTACAATTGTAAATTCCAAGGTCCTAGCCCAGATCCCAGTCAGAAACCCCAGGAGCCGAAACCAGATACCTGTGTTTGAGTAAGTTCTCAGGAGGTTCTGAAAACCCCATGGTCAATAATGATGCCCAGGAACTGTGCTCGAATTTTTAAATTGAGACAGGAACAAGCACATCCAAGTGCTGAGCTTTCTCCCCTCCTCAAGGTGACAGACACCTTTAAGGACCTGGGTCTTCCCCCCCCCGGGCAATGTATATTCACATTGCTTTCTATAATTATATACATGGTTTGGCAAGGGTGGGGGGAGAGGTTATAATTCCCCAGGGAATGGCCTGTGCGAAAGTGAGTTTATGAAGCCCTGGGGTAGGGGGAGAGCCAGGCTTGCAAACAATTAATTCAGTGAGACTTCAAGCCTGTGAAGGAGGAGTGAGAATTCTTCAGGTGGCCCTGAAGTCCCCATATTGGGACAGATGCTCAAGCCAGCAGCAGCAGAATCCTTCCTCTAAAACAAACCTCACACACAAAGCAAATACGGTACAACAAAGTTAGGGCAGAGCTGCTCTAGCCCTGTGGCCCACAGTCCTTTGCCATGTAACTGAAGCGCCACCACCCTCAACCTACTAAGAGGGAGCCTTTCCTTCCCCTGCTGCTGTGTCCTGAGCAGTAGGCCTTGGGTTACAGTGACATGTGAACACTCATCTCCCCAACATTGATGCCTTGGGCAGGGATGGGTCTTGCTGTCATTGTGCCCCATCAGCATCCAGCCCTGGACTCTAGGACACAGTTACTATGAGACTCCTAGAACTTACAGCCCTTGCCTGCACAGCCCCTGTCTATGTGAGTCATGGACAGCTCAATTGTCACTGGGCATCTTAGCTTAGGAAGACTTCCAGGAACATGTCCACAGTGTCCAACCAATGTCCCCAATGTCATGACACAGACGTGCAGGACAAGAGGCCAAAAAGCAATACAGACACTTTTCAAGGCGAATGATCCCAGAATTATTTGGGGGCATATAAGATTAGTCATTGCACAAACTAAGAATGCCCTAAAATTATACAGAAGAAATTTAATAGAAGTTTTTCCAATCCTGAAAATTCCTGTGATGTTAGCAGATACTGTGAAACTAGAAGAAACTTTTCTGAACTCTCAGAAATCATGATCAGGTGATAAAGGAATATGATGCCAAAAAGTGCAGGGAAGAAAGTATTATAGAGCTGTGTCAAGAGGTTTGCTGACAAAAATGTGTTGTTTCCCCGGATTTCTGGTGTTTATGGTTTGGGTTTGCTTTTCAAAATTTGTAATTTGTTGTGATTTCTTTTCAAATTGTAAATAAATACTCACTTTCATGCCTGATTATGTTTTTCAAATTTTGAATTATTTTCCTTAAAGAAAGCCCCCCAAAATTCTATAAGCTTTCTCTCTCAAAGACCTGCCTACTAGGGCCGTGTACACCACACAAACGTGGGCCACGTGCACGGCAGGACAGGACAATGGTCAGGAAAGCTGAGTCAACATGCAAGTGAGCTCAACTGAGCTAACACATGTAAAAGAGCAAACTGTAAGCATATAATAAATGCAGACATTTTTAATATTGTTATGTACATTGCTTGCATAACAGGTTTTTTTAATTTTACCAGTCTGTTTACCAAAACTTTCAGTGACCCTCCAGGAACACAAGAAAAAAACAGACAACAAAGCATAGACAGGAGCAAAGAGAGAAAAATGAAGAACCAATGAGCATTGCTGTGGTGTGTCGGGGAGGACTGGGAAGGACCACATTCGGGTTCTTCCATCATACCAGGTGTCCAGAGGAGCCCTTCTGACCCAATCCACAGGGGCAGCCCCCTAACAGCAGCAGGATCTTGGATTAGGAAGAAGAGAGAAGGCAGACGCTGCTCACAGGAGGTTACGTGGCATTTACCCAGGCAAAAGAGGAAGGAAGGCTCAGCTAGGAAGTCTAGTAGGCTGAGACCCACAGCCAGTTTCATGACGGAATGGCCTAGGGTGAGGGCCCTATGATCAGAATGACTAGGGAGAAAGAGCTCCTTATTCCGAGGGTAACACAGGCACAGGTCAGCCACTAACAGGGATGCCCCTCACTTCCCACCCACTGAGCCTGGCGACCAGCAGAACAGAGAACCCACAGCTATCACACTCCCCACAGCAGTCCCAGCGCTAAGGAGTGCAATGGGATCGTCAGTGCCTACCCACTGACCTCTGTGTTAAGCTTCTGAGATCCCCTTACCCCCCACCCCAGCGTTTGCTGCTTTGGGTCTGCCAGCCCAACATCATGCAAATTGAAATTCCAGATCAAAAGGCAATCAGAAGCAGGGAATCTTCTCAGAGCCAGGAAAATAAGATTCCTCTGGAATCCAACAGACCTGGAGAGCGTTAGCCCACAAAATGAGTTCAGTTTGGGCCAAATATGCATAAAGCCTAGAAAACTGTGGGATGAGCTAACCTCAAAAGAGCAAAGAGAAATTTCCTTGCTCTTCTTCCAGACATCATGGTGAACTTTCTAGTCATTTCCTGCCCTTGTCTCTCTGGTGATTAAATGTTAAAACGAGCTGAAATCCTGAATGCCATTTCTTGAAATAGCAAACTGAGGAAATGGCAATTCTTGGAGCATTCTATTTTAAGAAATGAGAAATTCATCGTTTCTGCCTATAAAAAATTTAAAACTTCCTTGATTTATCTCCATGGCTAGGAAAGCTACTGGATAGACTGAGATAAAAACCCTGCAAAAAACCTAGTTCGTTTCCAAGGTGCTTCTCAGTGTTGCCTGAAGGACACTGTCACTGTCACTGGGGACGGGAGTGCAGCAGCGTGCAATTAAGGAGGAAGGGGCTCCTGAGGCCACGTGCTAACAAGAGTGGGTGACACAAGCCTTCCTGCACTGCTGTCTTGCATATGACCCTTGCTACATACTCCTGCCAGGAACTTTTTGAAATTGTCAAATGTGCAAGAAGGATCCCATTTTACTATAAGTAGAGTGGGCACAGGAAATTAACAGCTGCCTCCCTCCTTCGTGTACAATGTAGTATGTGTTCCTTCTCTCCAGAGATACTTACTGAACCAGTAAGTATCATACCATCTACTATGCCAGGTTTTGGGGACACCAAGATTAAAAAAGAGACAGTCTCTGGCCCAGAAAGCTCACAGTCACAGGGAAGACAGATGTATGAACAATCAGAGCAGAATGAATGGCAGCAGTGGGGCACCCAGGGGTGGCATCTGACCCACTACAATGAATCTAACCTCTGCCAAGCTAGATTCTAAGCTCCATGAGGGCAGAAATCCCAGTTCTGTGCACTGCTTTCTCTGGCACCTAGAACATCATCTGGCATCCTATGGGTCCCCCTGACTATGTGTTGGATGAATGAAGGAATCTGACAAATGTGGGGTGTTTATTAAAAGCTGGAGCTCAGTCTAAAAGACGAAGAAGTCAGCAGGAATCAGGGTGGATTGAGGATCCCCTACAGAGAAGAGTCACCAGGGACCATGCTCTTCAATGGAATGAGATATTATAGGGCCTGAAACTTGTGCAATCAAAAAATACAGGCTCATGCCTGTAATCCCAGAGCTATGGGAGGCCAAGGCAGGAGGATCAATTAAGGCCAAAAGCTTGAGACCAGCCAGGGCAACACTGTTGAGTTCCTGTCTCTACCAGGAAAAAAAAAAAAAAAAATCAGCCAGGTGTGGTGACATGTGCCTATAGTACCAGCTACTTGGGAGGCTAACCAGAAGGATTATTTGCTTTGAAGCTACAGTGAGCTATGATTGCCACTGCACTGCAGCCTGGGTAACAGAGTGAGACCCTGTCTCTAAACAAGAAAAAAAAAAAAAAAAGGATATAAAATTACTGGAATCCCTTCCAAGGCCTTGAAAGGTATCCTGAAACTTCATTAGTTTCATGATAAATCCTCCCCGAGGATGGTGAGTTCTAGAAGCAGCCAATAGTTCAGAACAGCTGGATCAGAGCTACATAAAGAGGCTGCGGGGCCAAGAACCCGGGGTGCTTCAGCACCACTGGAAATCCAAGGTGATGAGGAAAACTACGCTTATGAGAACGCCTTTCTGAAGGGAGATTCTATATGGCTGCCACCTAAGGTGGGCAGAGGTGAGCTGTAGGCCTCCCGAATGGACATGCTTGAATAGTGCTAGCTGATCAACCAAACAGCCCTTGTTCCTCTGAATGGCGGACAGCACTGGAGTCAGCATGTCCATTCGGAGGCCTACAGCTCACCTCTGCCCACCTTAGGTGGCAGCCATATAGAATCTCCTTTCAGAAAAAAGGCGTTCTCATAAGCGTAGTTTTCCTCATCACCTTGGATTTCCAGTGGTGCTGAAGCACCCCGGGTTCTTGGCCCCGCAGCCTCTTTATGTAGCTCTGATCCAGCTGTTCTGAACTATTGGCTGCTTCTAGAACTCACCATCCTCGGGGAGGATTTATCATGAAACTAATGAAATTTCAGGATCTTTCAGCTCTTCACAAGGGGTCCCTGCCCCACCACCATCCCTACAGCCCTCAGTCTCTCCTCTAAAATGTAGACAAGTACTGGAATAGTATTCATTTGAGGGAGTACCAATTATTAGCTCACCTGTAGTGCTCACATGTCCCAAAGCCACCCCAGGACTACAGCCTGTGGGAAAAACGAGGTAGGCCATGATAAGAAGGCCCTCAGGCAGCCAGCAAACAGGAGGAGGAGCACAGGACTGAGAGGTACACGGCGAGGCCTCCACACCACCCTCCAGCCAGAGGAAGGTGGCCTCCTGTCACTTTGTCACATACATGCTCTCTGTCCATGACTCAGAACATGAAAACTGCGAGACGACGATAAACAAGATACAATCCCATACTCATGCAGTAACACATGTCCTCTGCAGACTGCTCACTAGTGTAGAGACAATGACCTAGAAGCTGTTTGGAAGCATGTTTTCTAACACATTCACCGCCACACAGAAAAACATTCCCCCCCTCTCCACCGTCCGGGGCCATGGTGTTTCATTAGGTCAAGAGATGTGTGAGTTATATATGCTTCATGAGGCCCCAGGTTCAAAATTAGTGTAAGTTCAATACAACTTGCACAACAGTTAATGTGTTAAAAAGACAGGAAATTCAGTGATGCAGCTCACAAGAGCTTCTACTGGGCACTTGCTACAAGCTTGTGCAAACATCAGAAAATGAGATTATCTGCTCTAGTCCTCTCATTTCACAGACACAGGAGCCTAGGAGTGAAGGGGTGCTCTGGGGTGCCAGGAGGACTCCCCTGAGCACTGGCCCAGGCTCTTATCTCAGTCCTACTAATATGATGCCTGTTTTAATTTTGCACTTTCAGCAACAACATGCAAAAGTAATATAAACACTGACAGCAGAAGAGAGACTTATCCAAACTTAAATTCAGAAATAAGCTCTAACCTGAGCATTAAATCACAATTATGTAGATAAGACCGTTCAGAAGAATCCATAAAGAGTACCAGACTCTCAGACATCTAAATGTAACTCACGCTACAATGTGGTGTCAGCCTCAGAACAGACTAACGCGAACAATGTCACACTTGTGAATTCAGTTTTTTATATTATAAACACTAATAAAATATTGAATTCCCTTTTTATACAGTACTTTAAAAAGCACTCAAATTAGAGAACTTATCACTGAATAAAGATTTTATTTAATAAGGCTTATCTGTATAAATAAAACTTGGACACTCAAAAGCAATCAATGTGATGCAAGGGAGAAGAGTCTGGGTTTTGTATCTGTCGTTCATATAAACAACCATGGCTTTCCAAAATCATCATCCTGTTACTAAAATGAACAGAATTAAAGACTGTGAAAAACTATCAAATCACTAGCATCTAGAAAATGTGTAAGAGGAACAGAATGATGGAAATTTAGGTAGCAATATAGTAATAATAATGCCAATTAATAATAACTGAAACCCACAGAACTGCTCATGCATTTCATCAGCTGTGCTCAGTAGGGATGCTGCTGAGAATGTTAATGAGGAGAGGAAGACAAGACAGGAATTTAGGGGACTTACTCCACACCCTGCACCCGTACAGTCACATGAGCAGAGGGCCAAGTGGGATAGCAACAGCTCCCTTGCAAATACAGTGCTTAAAGTGTCTTCTTTCTACCCTGACAGAGGGCAGGGCCAAAGCAGGGCCAGGAGGAGTGTAAGAGAAACAGAGCCAGACAGGGATAGAGGGCGGGCCCAGCACACGTCTCTTACACACACTAGTCTTAGCTTCTAATTCTGCCTGCCATTTCTTCACCTGTGAGAAGAAATAATGAAATCAAAAAAGAAAAAGATGCACCACGGTAGGTGTGTAAAAAAATTCTATCTTAAATCTATACTAAAGACTCTTTTCCAGCCAATACTTTTTCCCCCTTTAGCATTGTGGCCTGAAATTCTTAATTCTCCCTAGGTCAATAAAAGCTATTTCTGGAACTCTAAAATGAAGAGGTTAAGTAATTAAGCTAAAAGACTCTAAAAGCCAGATTTAGTCAGATTTCAAAATAACTGACTTTAAGCTACTTATTTTAAGATATTGGGGATGGAATGTTTTTACAGACTTCATCTCCAGAAAGGCAGCACAGAGACCAGTTAAGGGCCCAGATGCTAGGGGTTGGAATTTAAATCCTGATCCCCAAAATGTTTACTATTGTTACAGGTGATGACAGGTACATGAGGGCTCGCTATACCAGTCCAGCAGTTCTCAAAGTTCAGTCCTAGGCCACCAGCAGCAGCGCCACCTGGCACTGGTTAAAAATGCAAATTCCACCCCAAACCCACTAAATCAGAAACTCTGAGGGTGGGCCCAGCCATCTGTGTTAACAAGACCTCCAGCTGACCATAATGCCCACTCTACTTCATCTACTTCTGTGTGCGGAGAGAATTTCATATTACAAAAGTATTTTCAAAAATTCCTGGCTCTACTACTTATTGGCTACATGGCCTTGGAACAAGTTGATTACTTAACCACTAAATCTCCACATCTATAAATGGGACAACTAATAATTTCTGTTATCATCATCACACGGTTACTGACGGGTTTCAAAATATAGTGCCTGGTACAGAGTAGGAACTCACCCAAAGGTGGTCATGGAGATCGTATGCAATTACAAGTAGTTCAGATGCAATAGAATTTTAGCCCCTCTCATACCTTTGCTGATACTCTGCACAGCTGCATCATCATGTCACAGACCAGGAAACTAAAGCTCAGGGGAGTCAGATGACTTAATGAAGGTCACACACCTGGTGATCCCCACGGCCAGGACCTTCTTCCACCACACATGATGGAAGGTAAGCATGATGGAATTTCAGATTTCCAGAACCAGAAGTGCCTCGCCAATGCCTCCATTCCTCCTTACATGGGAAATGCCTAACACTGCTCCACACTGGAGTGCCTCCGTTTCCATACTTCCAGAGAAGACAGACATCTGAGGCTTTCTGCTCTGAGATTTACCATGCACTGAGCTGCCCAGGTTTCACACGCTCACCATGGCAGAGATAAAAAGCAGTGTCCCTTCCTGAATGATACTGTTTTCTACCTCAAGAATATTAAAAATCTTACTCCATGCTGAGTAGCACTCTTGGAGGCCAGAGTGGGGGGATCCCTTGAGCTCAAGAGTTTGAGACCAACCTGATTTGAAAGAGTGAGACCCCATCTCTACTAAAAATAGAAAAATCAGCTAGGTATTGTAGCAGGCACCTGTACTCCCAGCTACTCAGGAGGCTGAGGCAGGAGGCTTAGGAATTTGAGGTTGCTGTGAGCTAGGCTGATGCCATGAGCTCTATCCAGGGAGGCTCTGTCCAAAAATAATAATAAATATAAATCATACTCTAAAATACTAAATCCTCCCAAAGAACCAGGTGTGAGTGCTTGGACACATATTAATGCCATTAGGTAGTATGTAATTTACATTACCATCAAATATTTCAGGGCATGATCTCTGTAAAGAAAACTCAAGCTTATAAGTAAACTTAAATTATGCATTTTTCCTCCCTGTAGAGTCACAAATGTACCTCATCCAATGACTCACCCCAAAATGACAGCTTTCTAGTTTGAGGCTTTTAGGCTATAGAAAGTGTAAGTTTATTCGCCTGTACTATTTATGGAGTAGCTACTAGCTATATGTGACTGTTAAGCACTTAAAATGTGACTGTCCTGAAATTGAGATGTGCTGTGAGCATAAAATAGACACCAAAATGTCAGTGACTTAGTATGAATTAAAAATATAAAATACTTAGATTTTTAAAATAAGGATTACATATTGAAATGGTAATATTTTTTAAATATTGGGTTAAAATTACATTAAAATTAATTACATCTGTTTCTTTTCACGTTAACTTGGCTACAGAATATTTAAAATTACATATAGCGCTCACATTATATCTCTGTCAGACGGCACCATCATACACAGTATAACGTTTTAAAATATAAAGGTAATTTTAAAACTTCATGGCAAAACAGAGGACATTCTGTTTCCTAAAATTTTTACATGGAGAGACAAAACTTTTGGAAAAACTGCCACGTGGGAGAGAAAGCAGGTCTAGTGTTGGTTGTGTAAAGCAGGTGACGCTTTCTCCAGTGTGTCCCACGGGCCCACCTTTCTCTACTTTCTCCCCTGTGAACAGCTGTCTTCTTTGACCTCTATCTTGTGGATCTCCACCACCTTCTCCAGATATAATCAATTTACTGGGAAGCTGCTGTGATAAGGTCACAAGATTTTTCCAAGTGCACTAGACCATCAAAGATGACATTAAGATTTCAGGTACAGCTGCCAGAAAAAAGAGGTCCTAATACCAGAAAGGGGTGCTGGCTGAGGGGAAATAGTGGGGGCTTTGTCTCTGGGAACCTGTGTTTGTACTTCTATCCTCAAGTGCTCTGATAAAATGTTAACAATTTAACCAAATCAAAATAACAGGAGAATTTGGGGCACAACACCCATACCATATAAGTTAACCAAGTTCCTCAAGTTCCATCTCTTTTTATTTTTTGGGAATTCAACACATTGGGATATTGGTGGCTAAACCACTGAATGTGGAAGGGAGGAGAATAATCCTCAGATCTAATATCTCCTGGAGGCCTTTTTCTGCATCCATTCTTTGACAATACCTTCCCCCAAAGAGTCACCAGGACCACACCAAGAAGCAAGAGAGAGAGAGAGATGAAAATAACGTTGACACTAACTCAGAGATACAGAGAAAGCAAATCATCCAGGTGGTTCCCTGCTGGGCCCCTTAGTGAGGGAGACTGCAGTAGCAACCTGAGCTACAATAGGTCCCTAATGACACCCTGGAATAACCATGCCATGCTGGGATACAGGAACACACAGTCCACTGGGAAATGTGGGGAGAGGGTCTTAAGCGGTTTCCTAAAGAAGCCTGCGGGGAAGGATAAATGGGACTTTCATCCTTTTCCCCTGTGCTGCACACTTGTGGCAACAGCAGAACCTGCTCAGAACACACTGTGAAAGCTGCAGGAGACACTTCCAGAAAGCAAGTTCAGGGCCAGCCTCTGCCAATCAAGAAGGCATGCTTTGCCTTCCCTGCAAAAGAAGAGTCAGGGGAGGGCTTTTAAGAAGAAAATTAACAACCTTCTGTTTTATGAAACGTGGCCTGTTAGTACGATGGAGCACAGCTAAGACTGGACATGGCGAGTTAATCAGGTAACCCAGAGAACTGACAGGGACGGGGTCGGAAGAGGAGCCACTGTGACAAACTCCATCTGACACAACCTGGTGTCGGCTTACACATGTCAGGTGGGTCTCCGGAAAGTGAGCGCTGGGCTCCCTGCACCACTCACTGCTACCTTTCCCACGGCAGTGAAAATTCAATGTGTTATGGAGATCTCAAAACAAAATTATAAGGCTGGCTTTTCTCCAGGAACCTGGCAGACCCACTGGTAAGTGGCAGGTATACTTGTCAGGAAAGGGAACACCGAAAATTTCCAAAACTTCAAAATGTCATTCTAAGAGAAACTTAGCACTAGCTATATCACATTACAGGGTATTTCAAACCTCTGGAAAAACTATAATTTCCAAGGCGTCTTGGTTCTAAAATTATCCTCACAGTCATGAGCTATCTGAAGGCTCAAGCTATGTCTTCCTGTAACTCCTTTCAGTGTGCCCGCCTGACTCCAAATTCTGCTGCCACTTTTATTCTTTTACAGGTGGCTGACTCAGTCCCATTTTGCAACTACAACAACCCAAAACCCAACCAGTTTTACACAAACTCCACAATCCTAAATCTGACTCCATCAAAGATTATTCTGAGATGAAAGAACTAAGGCTGATATACAGAGCAGGAGTCCCAGAAGGCTATTTACCGTGTGCTTCTCATTTTACAGATAAGAAGCCTGAGGCCCAGAGGATGAGGGGAAGGTGGTAGTAACAACTTCCAGAGATGGAGAAGCGGACGTGGGATCCAATTTAGGCTTCTAGTCTCCAAGTGGTCTTTTTTATTTTGTTTTGTTTTGCTTAAAAAGGGCAAGGTCTTGCTCTGCCACTGAGGCTGGAGTGCAGCGGCACAATCATAGCTCACTGTAACCTGGAACTCCTGGCCTCAAGAGATCCTCAGCCTCCCAAGCTCCTGGATTACAAGAGTGAGCCACTGTGTCTGCCCCCAAAAGTGTTCTCTATTGGACCATTCTATTGCCAAAAGATGCCTGTGACAGCAGAACACTGCTGACCTGTATTAGCCACTGCCTTTCAAACAACAGCACACACCTGGGCACATGGCAGCCTCTTCTAAACACTGCAAGGACCAGAGTGCCCACTTTATTGATTAGGGAATAAACCCAGAAGTCTACAGTCCTGGTGCTGCCACTTAATGTATAACTTTCAGCAAGTTACCTCACCTCTCTGTACTCAGTTTCCTCATCTGTAAAGGAGGAAGAATAATAACAATTCCTGCCACCAAGAATTGTGAGAATTCACTAAAATAATGATGTATTGAACAGGCATAAAACAGTTCGTGGCAAAAGAAAGGCACCATACAGATAAGTATTTTCTGTTCTTATTATTATACCAAGAAAAAAACACCTCGCATTATCTTCAATAAAAAAAACAGTGAACAGCGACCATTATGCCCCCACCCTGATGACAGAAGATGAGAAAAGAAACACACCAGAGCTGCGTGGATTTTCGTTATTTATACAAGTAACAACCCCAGAAGGCAAGAGTGGTGTGGCACTATAATGAGGTAGTGACACAAGTTGAGGAGGCTGCTTTCTAGGCCTGGTACAGTTATTAAATTTACTCCCATCCTATCTAAGAATATACCTTACAATATAAGTGTACAACACCAGGAGCCTCATTCATGAAAACTGTTCAGACGAACAGAGTCGGGGTTCTTCCGACTCTGTAAAGCAGGGCTATGCCCGCCCACCTTAGGTGCTAAAAATTCCAAGAGCACAGTTCCACTTGAAGCTTCTGATGACTTAAGTGTTGTATGTGTAAGTGTTTGGAACGAATGGGTGAGTCACACTCACTGAAAAATATCAGGTGAAAGCATTTCTGAGGAATGAGCTCTCTTCATTACCCAGGCCTTGCTGCCTGGGCAGAGGGGTGTTGGTCTCATTCACTTCAGTGCACTGTACTAAGTCTGTCGAATCTCAGTACTTGTAAATTTGAGTTGAATGAACTAATGAATAAACAAATGGGGGTGGGGGTGGGGCCAAAAATAGCACAGTAGTGAAGGCTTATGGTTCTGAATCAGTAAATTTCTTGGTTTTGTCACCTAGGAATATGTCAGTACATAAAGCTTACAGGAACATCTTTCCTTTACCATCAATATTTTAAAAACAAAGAAACTACTTATTAAATATCACCAATGTAATATTCATCATTAATTACTTTTAAAGTTGTCTACAAAGATGCAGAAAAACTTATAGGGCAGAAAATATAATTTAATTATACTGTCTAAGCACAATTTAATTAACCCAATGACAGGAATCTGAAGTCTTATAGAGCATTACAACGTGGTCATTACCCATATGCTTACACTTTAGAGTTTGTGTCTTAATTTACTCAGTCTGCAACGTGTAGAGCAAAGGGAACTTCAGATGGCAAAGCTTCTCTAGTCTCCCTTCCCTCTCTCATCAGGGAAGAGAAGAGCTCCCAGGTAACATAATGACTTGTCCAAAGAAAAGCTAAGTCCTTCTACTCCTTTCTGCATTGGGCACACACATTACCATCTCACAAAGTTATCTGGCTAGCGTAATCGTGTTTTTTCAAACATTAAAATAAGAACTCACATTCAGTTTGCATCACTTGAAGACCCTGGCAAAATATTAAAAACTCTAAAGGCGCCTTGAAAAAGATACTTTTAAAAAAAATACCTTCCCCCACCACCACCCCCCGGGGCGGCACCTGTGGCTCAGTGGGTGGGGCGCTGGCCCCATATGCCAAGGGTGGCGGGTTCAAACCTGGCCCTAGCCAAACTGCAACGAAAAAATAGCCGGGCGTTGTGGTGGGCGCCTGTAGTCCCAGCTACTCGGGAGGCTGAGGCAAGAGAATCGCTTAAGCCCAGGAGTTGGAGGTTGCTGTGAGCTGTGTGATGCCACGGCACTCTACCAAGGGCCATAAAGTGAGACTCTGTCTCTACAAAAAAAAAAAAAAATACCCCCTGAGTACACCTAATATGTGAACATTCAGCTCTTCTGTCTTCCTATCCTTTGACCTTCAAAATTCCCCAAATAAGACCTGTGCTGCAGTCCCGACCACCCTCAGGGAAGTAGCCCAATGAAAGGCACCTCCCCAGCAGCCTTTGAAGCCACACCTTTTTCCTCTCAACTTCTGAACAATTAAATTCTTTCCAGGAACTACTTTAGAGTAGAGGGGGAGGTAAAAAGCAGATACTCAAGTGCAAGGAGGCTAACTACGGAGACCTCAAGAACATCCTGAATGTTCCCCCCGGTAGGCAGTCCCAGCCCCCAACTCCCTTCTCAATGGCTTTGGCAGCAAGCCTGGATAGGAACAGGGAAGTTTCACCATATGCTTCCTCCCCTGCTTACTGTAACAATGCAGGGGAATGCAGGGGACAAGACCCACCCACCCCCACGGAGGTGCCTGAAGCTGCTGTAACTTTATAAAGTCCAAACACACGTTCCTCTTAGAAACGTTGACTCTCCCTAGAAGCCACCTCTAAAGGAAAGCCTCACTGTGGCCCCGAACCTAAGGGCGAGAGGGAACTTCTGATAGAAACTTTACAGAACACTGTACTTCTGCCTTGCCTAAGTGCTTCTAAATGTATTTACAGTACATTCACTGCAGCACTGTTACTAACTGCAAACAATTAGACAAACATTGAATGACCACCAAATAGTGGTACAGACATATACAGCCATTAAAAATTATGGCAAAAGTCACAGATGGTGACGAAGGAAGATGTTCCTGATATGTTCTGGGAGAAAAGTAACACGGAAATTGAACGTACTAGTACATTTTCCTAAAATACACACTCACACTAAGTTATGCTATTATAGGCACAGGAGAAAGTCTACAAATATATAAACCAAATTAATAGTAGTGGAGCACTTCCCCCTACCCACTTCTACACTATTCTCATTTCTTATCCTTTCTAAATCATGCGATAGTTCGTGTATATAACTAAAACCAGCAAAACTTCATTTGTAAATGCTACCTCCTAAATAAGGTGTATCACCTATATTTAAAAATCCTTCAGTATAACTCACTCAAATTATAGACAGACTTGGGAGTTCTCGCCAAGCCTGTGGGCCGCTGACATTGTAACAATGAACAGCAATCACTACCACAAACAGATCTCATAACTGTCTCTGCCTGCTTTTTAAAAACTCATCTTGATGGCTGGGCATGGTGGCTCATGCCTGTGATCCCAGCACTTTGGGAGGATCATCTGAGCCTAGGAATTCGACTTGGGCAACTTGGTGAGATCCTGTCTCTACCAAAAGTGGGGGGAAAAAATAGAAAAATTAGCCCGGCATGGTGGCGCATGCCTGTATTTGCAGCTACTTGGGATGTGGAGGCCGTAAGATAGCATGACCCCAGAGTTCCAGGCTACGGTGAGCTATGATTGAGCCCTGCACTCCAGCCGGGGTGACAGAGCAAAACCCGTCTCTAAAATAAAAAATCATTGTATTCCCAGCAGTTTGTTGAACTGTCCTTTGCCACATGCATCACAGTGAGATCTGCCCTGCTTGCACATCCTTGCTGCTCCTATTTGATAAGAGTTTTGTTTTGTTTTTTTTTTTTTGTAGAGACAGAGTTTCACTTTATTGCCCTCGGTAGAGTGCCGTGGCATCATACGGCTCACAGCAACCTTCAACTCCTGGGCTTAGGCGATTCTCCTGCCTCAGCCTCCCGAGTAGCTGGGACTACAGGCGCCCGCCACAACGCCCGGCTATTTTTTTGTTGCAGTTTGGCCGGAGCCGGGTTTGAACCCGCCACCCTCGGCATATGGGGCCGGCGCCCTACTCACTGAGCCACAGGCGCCGCCCGATAAGAGCTCTTTTTAATCATGCTGCTCTGCTGGTCTTCTGTATCACCACCGCCTTCACAGCTCCCTCACACCTCTCTAGGTGGACAGAGCCAGAGCTCTGGGCCCCGACAGGTGGGGGATGTAGCCAGCACAGCTTTATCCACTGCAATGAGAAAAGACCTCCCCATGGAACCACCTGGAGTGAGATTTACCTAAACAAATAACAGGGATATGAACAGCAAATTTCTTGAGTACTAGAAAGAGAAGTTTTTAAGAAGTCCCTGAAAAAAAAAAAATTACCCAGCAACTGTCTACAGTGTATTCAGTCCTCTAAGACAAATATTTCTACACATCTGGAGAATCACTGACAGAAGATTTTTCAGAATATTCACAAGGGAACCCAAACCACACAACTTCCTCCAAGAACTTGTGAGTTAAATCAGCTGGGAGCTTTAAGCAGTTACTATATGGCCTGTGAGAGACTCAAGCAACTCCACAGATAAACAAGCTATTATACTATCAGAAAGGAATCCAAGATAATGAATAACATTTCCAAACAATATAACAGAGGGGGCGGGGGGGTTGGGAAGAAAGAAACCTAAATCTCTAACATGAAAATCTTCAGTGAAAAAGACCATCATGTTTTACTGACTTTCTCAGCTTAGGGTTACCAATATATTATTGAAGCAACAAAATATATAAGGCAGTCTAACATATCACAGAGGAAAGCATTTCTGTTTAAATCAAATCTGTAATAGGACAGTTTAATAAGCACACATTCTTAGAGACATTAATGGAAATTAAGCACATGCATAACCACTTTATAGTAACAGCAACTGAACCTCTAGGTTAAAAGAATTCACCATATAAAATCACTATTAGTTTAACAATCCCTGTAAAAGATCATTTGAAAGGCTCAATTGTCCCCTCTACAGCAGCACATGGTGTTGGTTTTTTGCAGCTTGCCTTAAAAATTATGTGCCTTTATTGTACTAAGGAAATTCCAAGAGAGAAGCACAACCTACTCAGCACAACCATTTTCAAATTTCTCCGTACACGGTCCCTTCAAGCACTGGCTTTCTCCTAACAGCTGAGAGTTTAGCTAATGTTAGGAACAGAAACTTTAGATTCTATGAGTTGCTTCACAGTTCAGGTTCTTTTCTATTTTGTTCAAGGCAAACCTCCTGCCAAAATGAGTAAGAGAAAAATGTAATTTCAACTGTGATGTTCCTTAACCCCCTAACAGCACCTGCCTCATTTTCTTAATAACATAAATAGACAATGTAGGACAGGTTTGCAAAGTACATCGTTTTCAACCCTATAGCTGCAATTAAAATGAGCTTCCCTGGGTTTATATCTGGAAACACTGCAGCTAGGTGGGACACAATTTTGAATAATACATGATTGTTCTTTACAAAGAAGCCTCCTGGAAACCACGTTCACCCACAAAATGTCACCATTTCTTTCCTCACAAATAAGAATCACAGTGGAACCAAAATCAATCTACAGGGAAAGAGAGAGTAGGATTCACAAGAGATAAAACAGCAAGTTTTAAAACCAAACAGAGGCACACGGTGTCAATCCCGTACACACACACAGTAACAGCACTGTATGGGGAAGACACAGCCACACTCTGGACAAGACCCTCTTACCAGCACGGGGCACGGGCTCTCTGCTTCCACTTCGCCCTGAGATGCATCCTTGCATTGCAGGGGGGACTCGATCACCAGCTCCTTTTTAACACTTCTACTACTTGTCCTGTATTTATCAGCCTGCATTCTCGGCTAAAAACGCAAGTCAGCAAGTCTGCAACTGGGACAGCTGCAAGTCCCTGGCTGTGCAGGGTACACACATGCCAGTGGCCCGGGGAAGCAAAGGAAACTGGCTTCCCAGGCACAAGTGGTCAGCCCCCTGGCTGGGTCTGCAGAGCCTGCAGGTTGGGCAGGCTTGAAGCAAAGGCCAGCCTCCAGGGGTGTTACTTACTGCTTACTGCTCAGAGAATGGGAGGCTCCCGCTTGCTGGCCGAGGGAAAACAAACCAAACAATACACAGTGTACTACCTCTCAGATAAAGACCAGCCTCATTGTGCCTGTTCCACGCGGCGTGGGCCGAACGAATCGAAATCAAAACAGTGCAGTGTTTAAAAGAAAAACCAGACACAGTCAGACTCCTTCATCACGACCTGGAATCCAAATCTCACAGAGCTTAAGAGACAGTTTGGTCGTCTGGTTGTCCTAAAGTTCTTAAGGTTGCAGAATGCTTGCGCTTGGGTTTTGGCTGAACATCAAATGCTTGGCTGATGATCAAAGCAGCGAAAAGCAATAAGCAAGGGTGTTCCCGTAGCCTGCACCTCGTGGACACAGGTGTGCAGAGAGTTTTCCCTGCACAACAGTTTTCCCTGCAGCACAGACTTAATTCATGTACTATTTCATACCAGAAAAATGAGGTCATCTAATATTTTCATGGGATACCATATATCAGGGCAAAGGCTTTTATTAAACAGAGTATTATTTCAAATCCATCCACACCCCAGAAGGTCATATGCCCAGTATCAGAAACTGAAAGGATCACAGTTGTGGGGGGTCAGAGGTCCCAGTTCCCTGAACCTATTTGACCTGTTTGATTACTCGGCTGAGCTAGAAAGTTCAACTGAGGTATGGCAATAACCGAAAGCAAAAATGAATGGAAACTGAGAATAAAACTGGAACAACACAGGCAGTGTGACGGAAGGCAAAAGTAAGCCACACAAGTTTCAGTGTAACAAAGACATTTTACTGAAGAACAACAAAGAGAAAGTTTAGAGCGCTTCCAAAGAGAGCTGGAAGTGGGTCCTTCTCATGATGGAGAAAAGGTGAGAGAGACGGAGAAGACGACAGGAGGGCTCAAGGTATTCATAAACCCTCTCTCTTCGCTTTGAAATTGGTTATAATCCTTTCATTGGCCTCTCTGTGCCTCTGGGAATTACTGCCCTTTTCTAACGGTCACTGGTCCCTAGATTATCTTATACCTACTTTCCTGTGGGCCCTCCAGTATTCTTGCATAGCAGGCCAGGGTTTCCCCAATCTCCCCTGAAGCCCTTAGTAAAAAACACAAGGTACGCCTGTAGTCCCAGCTACTCGGGAGGCTGAGGCAAGAGAATCGCTTAAGCCCAGGAGTTGGAGGTTGCTGTGAGCTGTGTGAGGCCACGGCACTCTACGGAGGGCCATAAAGTGAGACTCTGTCTCTACAAAAAAATAAATAAATTAAAAAAAAAAAAAAACACAAGGCAGAGTGTCTCTCCCCTCAAGGAACTTTATACCTAGTTGGGAAGGCAAGATGAAAAGACACAAACGATAAATTAATAAAAATCAATCAAGACAGAGACACAAAAGTACATGAACGTAGCTCAGTCAGTACCTCAATGGTGACAGCACCCAAAATATCTTTTCCCAAAAGCCTGTTATTTTTATAACTTGCTCACATTAACAGTGGAATACCTGAATTTTGAAAAATCACCTCTTAGAAAAAAATTAAAACTGGTGTTAAGGGATTTATTAAAAAGTTCCATGAAAAATGAGCATTAAAGATTGGGATTAAATATTACATTACTGTGTCCTTCCCAGGATGCTGCAGGGCCTCTCCCAGTTAGTGACTTTGCTTATTTCCTCGACATCGGAAAACATTTACTAACAGTGAATGACAGAGGAAGCGGCAGGGTCGCAGTATCCGTCGGTCAACGATGAAAGTAGTTATCACGCAGCAACAACAGGTAACAGAGGTACAGTACCCAAGGAAATACAGAAACTATTACGCAAGCTGTAGGTACAAGTCTCCACTTTCCAGGTAAAGGAACTGAGGTGGGGGGGGGGGGCTGAGGAAGTGGAGGAGAAGCTGAGCTGTACCCCAGAACCCACAGGGCCTCCTACTCGGTCTGTCACTCCAACACCAGGAATCTTCTGAGGGTGGATATTCATTACATAATCCATCACAAGGGATCAATGAGCCCATAAAATAAATCAGTGGCTTCTATAATAACTTTTTTATGTACTGACCCCAATTTCTCAACCTTGGCTAATCTTTCTAATATAAGCTCTCCAACCAAATCTGTGTTCTAAAATAGTATCTATGAATTTTAAAATTCCTTCTTTGTAAAGTTACAGGAAGACAGGGAAAAAAACTAATAATAGGTAAGTCAAAACTTAGAAATGTCCTATAAATCAGCAAGGGAAGAAAGGATTAAAAAAAAAAAAAAACCAACTGAGCCTCAGTAAAGTACAGCATAACCAACAACTCCAAAACCTTTTTGAGGTGGCTCAGGAAGTTCTAAATAGATTTTAACGTGAGAAATGCTATCCTATTTGTTGGGCCAAAATACCTTGGTTTTCTGTAAGGAATAAAAAGACATGTAAGAGGTTATTTATTTGGCAAACACTGTAAGTACTCTCCTTGTCCCAAGACCTGTTGAGGCCCTGCCTAGATACTAATTCATTTAATATTCATAACAACTTATGCAATGTTGTCCCCATTTTACAGATGAGGTAACTAATACCCAGGAAGGTCAAATATGTGCAGAAGGTTGCACAGTGAACAGTGGTAATATGAATCCAATGTACACACTCACACCAGCATACTATGCTGAACCAACTGTTTGTTCCAACTACCGCTCAAACTGCTAAAAGGCACAACACTGATCATCAGTCAGCAATTAAAGATAAAAACAACATGTGAGTCTAATCGCATTAAGGGAGTTGAATGAACAGGTAAAAAGGTCTTTAAATGCCTTAAGTGCCTAATGCAAAGCAGGTGTTCATTTAACTATTGTTTTGTGTTTTTATTCCAACCTGAAGAAATTAACTTGAGCCTTAAATTTAGGACTTTGGCTGCCTGATCTAAAAGGGCACTTCCACCAATGTGTTGCTACAAAAATTACAAAATGTTTCAGCAATTTAAAAAACCAACCATTCTCCCCTCTTGGCTGCTTGGTTATGACAGCTACACATTGAACCCCAAATGTTCATACTAGGAATCAGGCCCTCTTGATGTTTTTCTCCCTTTTTCAAAATTTTTAGCAATTATTTTATATTTGTTGTCATCGTAGAAAAAAACAGTAATCAGTTCTGAGTTTCCATTATCAAAAAAGAGAAAATATACCAAGTTGTAAAGTAAGTAAAATGACTTTAGAGTTCTTCACAGAAGGATTTATGTAAATGGAGACTGATTAGGCACTAGACAAGGTTCTCTACATGTTTTTTTTTTGTTTGTTTTTTTGTGGTTTTTGGCCAGGGCTGGGTTTGAACCTGCCACCTCCGGCATATGGGACCAGTGCCGTACTCCTTGAGCCACAGGCGCCACCCAGTTCTCTACATGTTAACAGAAAAAAACAGTAAAAATCACAAAGCCGTTCCCTACCCCCATCTGAGAGCATTACCCTTAAATCCCAGATTGAATAAAGCAATTCTGACAGCAAGACAGTTGTCGAAGTCCACCACCTTCAAGTGGGTCCAACTTAGGAAAGAAGGGAATTCTGAAGCTTAGAAGATGGGGATGCCACTGTCAGCTCTCCCCCCCCACAACACTCCCCAGGCCCTTTAAGGTGCTTGTGTTCTCCATTGCGCATGTAAGACAGATGGACACTTCAGAAACCTGCCAGTCAAGAAGCATCACACGGTGCAGCATTCGGCGTTAGAGTCTAAACCCCTGATAGGATGTGGTTTCTCTCTAGAGCTCATGAGACTGAGGATGTGAGGATGACATCTGGTTGGGGAAGCCGCTAGAGGAAATGCCACTGGAGGAGGACAGGAAGTAGGTGGCCAAGTTAAAAACATTTCAGTGAACAAAGGTATATGTCAGACATCAGGATTCAGACTCCGCAAACGTTCCCTGGGCTCCTCCTATCTATCCTAATAACCTCAAGCTCCTTCACACGCCACTTACAATAACAAACACATCTATAACCTATATGCAGGGATAGACCTTTACAGTTAGAACAGAGTGAGCTTCTGGGACAGCAAAAACACTTCAGAAGCAAGATGGAGTGAATGTCTCTGTACGTGGGTTTTAGTTCTCAACTTTAATAAGTGTACAAATTCATCATACAGGCTGGATATTCAAAACCATGCAAACTTCACAGGAAATTTAAGGAGTTTTCTACGGACAATTTTTTACTCTAAGGCAAGCTAGCTTTAGACCCCAAGAGCCCCATCTTTCTCTTCCTACTGTCAGACTAAATTCCATCACCCCCTGCAGAAGAGGTTCCCACCTGGGGGACTCCAACTCATGCCCAAGACCCAGGGTAAACCTCTCCTTCCAGTGACTCCTCCCATGATCCTCCCAGACAGAATGAACTAGCTCCCTCCTCGGTTACCCATCTGGGCACTGCTTTTACCTCTATAATGGAGCTTTTCAGAATCTACCTTTTATTAAGTTTATTCCTGACAAATTCTCTGGTAAGATTATAAACTCATTGAGGGCGGGGGCAGTATCTTAACCACCTTTGAGTCTCCAGTGTCTTAGGGATGGGAAGCAGTGCCAAGGTATTTGCTGAACTGAATGCTGATGTCAGCTTTGCCCTGCTGGTCACCTTTACTCCTAAAGTGAAATGGAGTGGGCTTATAAAAATATGCATATTTTCATGTGTTAAGGGCTGAGAATTAAAGAAGTTTTCAACTGCTCATAAATTGAAATCCAACATATAATTTACTAAAAATTAAAATGTTCCTTTCTCCCAGCTTAAAAAAAAATGTTACTCTGCAGAACTTGTTAGACATTTCTTGAGACAAAGGTGTATTTACACAAAACTTGTTATTAGCAATAAATCTACATGGATTTTGAAACATTATTTGCTGTAACTAATAAGTATTTGACGAATAACTGTACAAGGAATAAATATCAATTATCTCAACCTCTGGAACTTTTTTACTCTATTAGGAGTTTTGACATATCAGAAAGATATTTAAAATATAACAAATTTAAAGGCAAAAGAAAAATACACATACACATTACACATGCATGTGTGTATTTACATCTCTCCTCCAAATGGTCATTCCTTTTCTCTTGTTCTGGGAAAACAGAAACAGTAAGTAGAAAATTTTTTAAAATTGCAAAAGGGAGCAAATAACTAAAGATTTTCCACCTGTATTGTTACTGGTTGGCTTGCTGGCCAAAGAAAAGAAAAGGTGTCATGACACGGATCTGCTAGAAGGGATGAGAAGCGGCCAAAGGAGAAAGCATTACAGGCACGTGGTTCAGGGAGCAGGGCAGGAGAGCATCACCACAGCAGAGGACAGGCAAAGGGACACAGAGACACCTATGGCAGCAGGAGGGGAGAGAGGGTTTCTGCTCCAGAACCTTCGAGGACTCCAGAAGAGTCAATATTAAAAACAACACATTCCACTATAAAGTCTGATGGCTACCTCGATTATTTTTATCATTAGAGATTTCATAAAATAGTCACAGAAATATAATCTGCATTATCACCTACACGCCTACTGTGTCTTAGCCTGTAATCCAAGGCTGAATCAGAGCAGCAGTTCTCAGCCTGTGGGTCGCGACCCACAGGAAATGTATTAAAGGGCCGTGGCATTGGGAAGGTTGAGAACCACTGATTTAGAGGGTAAGTGGTCCGCAACCCCCCTAAAATAGCATAAAAAGTTGTGTGCACCTATGACCTTTCTGAGATAAGGGCCAGAGAGTTCTCAGAGATGAGACCAAAGGAATTGCCTCCACTCGCAGAATTAAGGAAACTTCTAAGGTCAGGGGAGACAAGCAGGAGAACCCCCACAGGTTAGGGATATGGGTCTCTTCACATGGGCAGGTTCAGATTCCTTTAAAGTAGGGACAACATGAGCAATTTAAACACCAGGCTCAGCTAAACCATTAGACTCCCCTCCACAGTATCAACATGTGCGCCATCTACTAACTTGCTGACTGATGGCCAAGTTAGCAACTGGATCCTAGGAAGCCTAATGTTCCTTGGATAACTCAAGGCTGATATTTATTTCTCCCAGTCAGGGTAAACAAGCTAACCAATGAAAATTGTTTTCTACAAACTTTTTAAGGACACTTAAAAAATACGCACAGTATCAACACACACACACACACACACACACACACACACACACTCACACACAAAGGAAGGGAGCGCAAGACTGAAAAGAGAAATCACAGAACAAAAACAAACCCTGACTACTGATTACCTCTGGCATGTGGATTCTCATACCTCCTGTGTAAGTGATTCTTTTCTCTTTTAAATCTTCTACATTTTGCAAATTTTCTTCAAAAGCTTTTACTACTTCTTTAGTCAGAAATAAGTGACTGGGGCGGGCTTACGAGGTAATGACCTAGAGTAAGCCCAGACTAGGGTTCTAGCCTCTCCACTAACACTATTCAATGGCCTTGTGACACTAGAAAAGTCACTTCCCCTCTCTAGGCCCCACATTCCTCTATCCCTAGGTCCTAAAACACAGCAGGTGCTCAAAAAAACACATACTGAATGAATTTCCTAAAGGTCAGGATTCCCTCAGCCTCATAAACTCTGGATAGGAGTAGCTTTTCTGTAAATTATAAATTTATTTTGATCATGATAGTGACAATTTGGCCAGCAGTGTCAATAATTTATTTTAGAGATGGAAACTTACAAACAAAGCCAAGAGAAACATAATGTGCCTGAGATTTTTCTCAGGAAACTAAACTCAAAGTATGAGTTCCCAGAACACAACCTCAGCCTTGTTTGGGGTTATCTGCCAGTGTTTTATCTCCCCTTGTCAGCTTGGAGCCCTAAGAGAGGAGGGTGCAGGCCGTGTCCCCAGGGCCTACAACAGTACTATGTACGCAGCTGGCAGTCCATAAACGTTTGCGTCAAGAGCAAATGATGAAACTGCCTCACCTTGGTATGATCCATCATAGGAGTTCACAAGAGCTAGAATTTTCTAACTGTCCTGACTATATCACAAATGTTGAAGTTAAGGGTCAGAAATGGTATTCCGGGTGAGTAAAATGACCAAAAACCTTTTAAAGAGCACTCAAGTTTTTCATTCTAAATAAAATGGATCTTTCAAGTACAAGCAGAAGACAAATGTCCTTCCTTTCACTTCTCTCCACACCCACTTCCCAAACCACCACAATGAGAAGCACAATTACCACCATCCAAATGTGTTGGTTTTGTAGAACCTATGACCTATACATTAAATTTACTTAAAGCAAGTTACATCAATGATTACAAGGTGCAAAGCCAATGGACTATCTTGATTTATAGATGACGGAGACGGATGGAGCTGGCAAGGGTCATGTGGCTCTGCTTCCTCCCAGGTGTGTAACAGTGCAAGTGGCCATCAGTTATCTAACATGGGCAGGGGAGAGGATAGGTCTCCAGGCCAACTCTGGACACCTACTTCTACAAAAGGAAAACATTCCCAGGCTACAAGGGGAAAGTCCACCCTATGGAAACTTTGCAAAGGGCACTGTAGGGCTTCCCCTAGCACTTCTGGTTTGATTTAGCTTGATTTAGAAGACAATGATCATGTACTGTAATACCAGCTCCCTTGCAGTAACTGGGAAGTCCCCTCTTAAAAAACAGTAGGTTACATCCTTTCTATAAAATAATAGCAGCAGATACGTATCCCTCCTCATCCTGCTACCTAAAGGAGGGCCCTCTACTTCCTCCACGCTCATTGTAATTGATTTCCTATGTCAATTCAAGAGACTGCCAAAAACACATCCAGTTCAGAGGGCTCACAGGTTGTTGTTATTTCCTAGGCAACCCGAAATAAGAAGTCATAATTCCCCAAGTGCTTGTAAAATACTTAAGTAAGCTAAAGGAATTTCTTCACAGATGTGCTACAAATGAAGGCAACTAGAGTTGGAGACACCAACACAGTAGGTGGGGGGGGTGAATGTTGGGGAAGGCGGTCAAAGCTTCCCTCCTCATATCACATAATTTAAAAACTGCCAGGGATGGTGCCAGTTATGGTGACAGTGGTGATAGAGCTGCAGTGACCTTTAGTTCTTAGTTTACATTTCACAAATGTAAACATGTGTCAAAACAACACGTTATCCCATAAATATTATTATTTGTCAAAAATAAATTTTTCCTAAAAAAAATCATACATGCCACACAATGGGTTTCATCTTTCTCCTTGCAAACAAAGAAAGAAAAACTCTTCCAAGAAAAGTATGGCAAAAAAGAGACAGTGAGATGTTAAATCAAGCACTGAAAACCACCAGTGGATATGAATATTCTACTGGCCCTTCCACAGAGAAAAGCCAAGTCTTAAAGCCTTGCTGTGGTTTCAAAAATAGCAGGTTAAGTATAAAATAAATGACGCTCCCAGTGTTACATACAGCCTTCGGGAACTTCCATTTAAGCTCTGCCAAGACCTAAAGCTAGAAGTCAATACCTACCTTTTTTATTTGTAACTGTGGCAGAGATGAGCAAGGAAAACGTTTATGGAGCCCCAGGCACTTGACATACATTCTTATTTAATGTAGTCCAATTGAACCCTTACAAGGGGACACTATAATCAGGTATTACTGCTTACAGAAAATGGTGCTCTTACAAATTAAATAGCTTACCCAGTGTTCACACAGTTGCAATGCTTTGAAGTTATATTCCACAATGAACCTTAAGCCTGGTAATTACATAGACAGAAACATTTTTCTAAAGCCTGAGAATATTAGGGTACAAGATAAGATGTAAAAAACAAAAGGAAATTTCATGTTATACGGGTTCTGCCTAAACTATGGAACAAATGGCTTTTATTCTCCCTTCTTTCTACTTATCTTTATTTTTAAACTTTCCATAAAAATCACAAATTACTTTAAATACCTTTTTAAAAAATGTTAAAGCCATTTATTACCACTTAGAAATATTTTAAAATAATGTCCACAGAAGTAGCTAATACTTGCCATGCTTCCTGCAGAGCCAGGACTAAGGTCAGGTACTCACTTCCAGAACAAAATTTGTAAGAGTTAAAAAAACCTCTAACCAAGATAATAAATAGTATTTTAATAAAGTACTCAAATAAAAATCAATATTTCCAAAAGACATGATAAACAAATCAAAACTTGAAATAAAAGATCAGTATTACTGATTTTCTTCTTTTGCCTCAGGCTCCCATGTGGCTCACTCTGTGCCTGGTACTGGGGTAAGCACTGTATCTCTTTCTCCAACAATTCTGAGACAGGCATCTTGTTTAAAAAATGAGGAAACTGAGGCACAGAAGTTAAAGAACCAGCCCAAAGTCACAGAGCTGTCACAGGACACAACTACTTTAAACAAAGTATTAAGAGGTCATTTTTACTTTTCCTGACCATAAAGATAAAATCAATACCTATTTTTAAAGCTACAAGGGCTCATATCTTCAGATACACAGCTTGAAAGACATTCATGTACTCAGGCTTTCTAGAAAAACAGGCACTTGGCACCCTTGTGATGTCATACAGAGAAGTCACAGGGCAGTACCTGAGGGTATGTAGGTTGCACACTTCGGTACCAGATAACTTTTTTTTCTTTATAAGAAAGCCTGAGTACTCCACACTGCACAATAACTACTCCCAGGGTTTTAACTTTGTTTTATTTTCAAAACCAGGTCCAGTGAGCTTTCTGAACAGCTAGTGTAGCTACAGAGAAACCAGCTTCCTTCAGAGAAAGGCTGTTACTCAGACTGCATACTTTATTGATATAACTTTCATGAGCTTGTCTATTCCCTGATACAAGACTTGAAGACAGTAAAACTTAAAAAAAAAAAAATTAAACAAGTTTTGTCTGGCAGCATTCTTGAATTGCAACTATGTGAAACACTTTCCCCAACATCTCCTTTTGAAATAACTGCAGCGCATACTACAAGTGCTCATTAATTTGGTGCAAACCACAGGACTTCTAGATTTACTATAATAAAGTTAAAGCAACCAAAAGTGTTTCACTCCCCAGAGCTGGTTTGCTACCTCCAGTATCTCAGGAATACCCATCTGAAAAATGAGGGACACTAGACTATCACATAGTCAAATTCTTTTCAGCTCAAACTGTCTGCAATTCAGTGATACCTATTAGAGCCACAGTTTAATGGGCTCACCTCCTAGCAAGACGCTCATCGTGTCATACTCTGCAATCCAGCCCTTACCACAAGACAGAACACCTTCAAATTTCCACTTGTCAAAAGAACAAAAAGTACCGGCCTTTTTATATTACTCTTCAATTACTCATTCCTCTATTCATGAATGGGTTGATTCACTCATTAAATCCCTTGCCTGCTCACTCAGCAAGTGTTTCTTAACTACAGAGGACTGTCTTAAGAAATGAGACTAAGGAACACACAATCTGGCTTAGAAGTAAGGTGTCTAAAAGTGCTCCAAAAAGGGATGCAAACAAGTTATCTCAATACCAAGTGTGACAAGGAGTGGCCAGACCTGCACGGCCCAACATGGCAGCCACCAGGCACGTGGGCAACTCAACATTGGCTAGTTGCACCTAGATGTGCTAAACACACTGGGTGTGAAAGACTCTGCGCAACACAAAGAACATAAAATATTATTTTTTAATTGGTAACATGTTGAATAACGTTTGAATATGCTCCGTTAAAACACATTAAGATCAATTTTATGTTCCTATGTTTTAACACAGCTACTAGAAAATGTAAAATTACTTATGTAAATATATGTACAATTATACATAAAAATATAAAATTACATATATAAAAATATTGTATTTTTATTGGACAGTGCAGTGCTGGACTATATGGTCCCCAACCCTGTCTCTTCCTAGGCACACAGATTTTCCGACCTCCTTGGCAGTTAGGCTAAAACCATGTCATTAGGTTCCAGCCAAAGGAATGTAAAAAATAATGATAATAACAATAATAATAATAAGGTATCAGAGTCCAGGCGCAGTTATAGAATGTGCTGCTCAATGCCCATCCACCCTGTGGATTGCTCCATGCAGGGAAGCCAAAGCTCCTGAGGAGGGCCTGGCAACAGAAGAGCCACAGGATGTAAGGAGACCAGGATCCTGACTGTCACATGCAGACCACCTACTGTGCAGAGTGGGATCACGTCACACATGAGAAATATCCACAGTGTGAAGCTACTGCCACGTGGTTACAGCAGTGGGCCTACCTTGCCTAGTTACTACACTATGAACACAATGCCACAACAGGAGGGGTGACGGACTGCCTACCTATTCTAACATTGTCAGGGGAGGCTCCGGGAATGAGGTGCCACTGGAAAGGTGTCTAGTAATGGTGGTTTCCACGCTCCACTGTGTCAGGATCACTTCTTAAAACACAGACTGGCGGCCCCTCTTCTAATCCTTTCTAGGATAAGCTGACCAAAGAGGTTTGTGAGGGAGTGCTGGCCCCACTACGGGCACCCGGGTCTTCCTGGGTGCCTTCTCTGAGCCTCCATCAGCCTTCCCTCCCACTCCCGCCGTCCGGGATGTAGCTGAGGACCTGCAGCACTAACAAGCTCTCAGGTGTGCTGATGCTGCTGGCCCAGGCAGCACACATGAGGCACACAAGTCTTACAAGAGGATAAGCAAGAATTTGTCAAGAAGCGAATAAAAGGTACTTAAGGGGAAGGAACTACATATTCAGGAGGATTGGAAGGACTTTTCAACAAAGCAGTACCACAGGCGTGGGAAAGGAGCAGAGAGAAAAGGCCAGAAGATGGAAGGAATCAGAAGAGTTGTACTCTGCAGCCAGGAGTCTGGATTTTGCCTTTTTTTTTTTTTTATTATTAAATCATAGCTGTGTACATTGATATGATCATGGGGCATCATTCACTAGCTTCACAGAGCGTTTGACACACTTTCATCACACTGGTTAACACAGCCTTCCTGGCATTCTGTCAGTTACTGCGCCAAGACACTTCTGCCTCTTCAATGAGAACTTAAAGCAGAGCATCCTCTCCACAGGTTTTGTAGTAACAAAATAACTACTGTAAAGTAAAAATGAATAGTTATTAACACTTCAGTTACATGCAAAATTCCTGGGAAGATGACAGGGATACTGGTATGGTAACTTGATCATTATGGTCCCAGTAGGAGACTCCAAAACCATAATTCTCAGATCCAGTACTCATTTCCTGTTACCTCATTATGTGACCTCAGAAATAATTTAATTACTATGTTTGTGTTCCAAGCAGAGTAACACCTGCCTTCAAATCTATTTCAAAGAAGGAAGCCTTTGGGAAAGTAGATGCGGAAATTTTAAAAATTATTCCTAGTAAAAGGTATATAATGTGTATGTAAAGAGCATCTATTATTTTAACCAGGTACGAGTCAACCTGATATGACAGGAAAGGCTAATTGTCTTGGAGAGAACTACACGCCATGAAGAAAAGACTACAAATGGGCTTGTGACTGGTTGAGGAAGGCAGTGATTCTGAGGAACGGTGTATCCTCACTAGGAACACCTCCCAGGAGCTCAATTCTAAGTGCCCCCCTTCCCATTATTTAGGACAGACCGAAATTAAAACATAAACCAAAAAACACAACTCACCAAAGTAGATTAAAAGCCAGATGTTAGTGTCCTCTGAGTATCTATAAAATATGGCAGTGGGATAGATAACCTCTAAGATCACTGTCAACAATGCTATACAACACCACGTCTGCGGCCGTGTGCAGTGGCTCGTGCCTGTAATCCTAGCACTCTGGGAGGCTGAGGCAGGTAGATCGCCTGAGCTTAGGAGTTCGCCTTAGACCAGCCTAAGCAAAGTGAGACCCCCATCGCTACTAAAAATAGAAAAAGTAGCCAGGCACTGTGGCGGGCACCTGTAGTCCCAGCTACTTGGGAGGCTGAGACAGATGGGTCCCTTGAGGGTTGCTGTGAGCTGTGATGCCACAGCCCTCTACCCAGGCTGACAGAGTGAGATTCTGTCTCAAAAAAAGAGAAAAAAAAAAACACGTCTGCCACAAGTTTGAGTGCTTACCAGACAACTAAATGGTGAGGAGGGACAGCTAAGCAAGCACAAGGTGCCAACATTGGCCTGTTACTAGTTCTGTGTCCAAGTGAATGCTGGGGGAAAGATTTTAGTCAGTGTTTCTGTTTCTCTAAACATGCTAAGAGGAAGAATTCTATTTGAGCTAAATATAATCTTTACTCCACATAGATATTGAATAGTCCCTTTGTGAATCATTTACAGGCAAAAAAGTAATTAAAATAGTTAAGAAAGAGTTTATTAAATGTTTTTCTTCAGTGTAGTTAGAATTATATGTCCAAGACATGAAATTTGCTTACGTTGAACATTCAAGGGACTAAATGAGTTTTACTTTAAAGCAAAAAAAAAAAGACATTACGTTCAGCAATATACCTTAGCATCATCAAGCTGCAGTATAAGGTACCCGTTTATACCCTGCATTCACATACAACTTTTTCAAAGAAGTTTCATGTGTTTCATACATTTAATTTTATCAGGGCCTTGTCATGGTTTTAACATTTATTTTGCCAAGTAATAATACTAAAATACAAAACCCCATCAAACAAAGCCAAATAACATTAACTATTGCCACTGTTTAATAAAGAAAGGCTTTTAAGACACAAACACACACACTTAAAACTAGGAATAGCAATCTTAGAATTTTTTTCTAAAATTTTAAATGAAAATTTTAAGAACTCAACTAAATTTTTCTTATTTTTCTCATTTCCAGACAGGCCAAGAAAAGCTTTGCCATGGTCTGAGGACCAGCATTTGGGAACCCAGGAGAGAGGCAATCCACTGCTCTGCCAAAAGCAGAGCTCTCTGGGTTTGGACTGGCTCTTAAAGAATAAGTATGATTTGTATCGGTGCTTTAAAAAAAAAAAAATCTTTTTTAAATTCAGTGAACTAAGATTTCATTTACTTCCACTACATGAGTCCCACACAGAGGCTGGGGCACACACACATCTGAAGTAGATGCTGTGCCTTTGTTCTGCCTACCTTGGGAGACTTTGGAGCATTTTACCCTTTGTACTACACAACTACAGGCTTAATCTGAAGCATGAGATATTCTAATCTACTGATTTTACCTCCCTCCAAGGGGCCTTTGGCACTATCTGGGGATATTTTTGGTTGTTATGACTTGTAGAAGTGGCCCTGCTACTGGCCTATGGTGGTAGGGCCAGGGAGGCTGCTAAGCATCATACAATGCACAGGCCAGACCTCTATAAGAATTATCCAGCCCAGACGGCCAACAGTGCTAAGGCTCAGAAACCCTGCCCCAATCCTATCAGAGGAGTTACTTTTCAAATGAGAATCTTCTTCTGCACAACAGAATGTGTATCCGCAGAGTTCAGTGTATTCATCTTATAGGTATATTTATATAATCATGTTATTTATATATAATCATGAGTGTAGCATTACATATGCACATATACATCTATAATTATGTCCCTGATCAAGATCAATTAATTCACTGTCATAATTCCTTCCTTGTAACAGTACTCCTAATATAATGTTCTTTATTTGTATATAAAGTAGTAGTTCCTCTCCCCTTTCCATAATTCTTCTGTATGACTTCTAGAAAAAAATTAAGAAAAGGCTCAGCAAAAAATCTAGACCTCTATATATGGAAACTAATTCCCTGGGTCAAATTTATTAATATATAATTATTACATTTTAAAATAGTGCATTCAAGAAGCCCCCAAATGGTAAACACTTAAGTTTTATGTTTATGCCTACCTTAAGTTGCTAACAATTGAAAAACTCTATGTTAATGAGGAAGGGTTATTACCATTTTACAAAGAGGAGACTGTATAAATGAACCGGTGAGCTACAGAAATGTACACATAGCTTAAAATCACTACTGTATGAATTGTGCTGCTGGCAGTAGAAGGTACACATAGTGTATGAGTCAGCTACTGATAAATTAGTATTGTGCTAACATCAATACTAATATTACACAGCTATTTAACTCTTCATATACTTATATTTCATACTGTGCTTGCATTATCTAGACATTCCAATAACTGATTTTAAAATCAAAGAATTTCTGACCTGGAGGGACAGAATTACTAAATTACTAAAAAAAAAAAATGATAAAACGAAGGTAATTTTACCTTCTAACTTTACCTACTAATTTTTTTTAGTAATTAAGTTGCTCTGCCAATAGTAAAGCAAATGGCATAGTATTCCACCCAAAGTGTGAGTCTTCTGAAATGCAAGGAAACTCCTGTGCGTTAAGCCTAATCTGTACTCATTTCCCAGGTGGCACATCAGAAAGAAAACAGAAGACATGCGTCCCCCTCCCACGACCTCTGAAAGGGAAGAGGCCTCCTTGAACGTGTGGTCAGTGTGTGCAGCAGACACACACAGCACACTTATTCCTCAACACACCACTTTGTGGGGGCACCTGCCACTGCTGCCCGTGGGTCCACACATCTCAGGAACTTCAGGCAACAGTGAGATCGCTGAGCTGAGGCCCTCTGTAGATACTCTCTCTTCCACTCGTTAATTCAGGCATGGTCCTCCACCCATGCCCGAATGTAAAAAATATGAATTCTTGGGGTAAAGAAGAATCAAAGCCACTGATTTGGCTCAAATTTCTAAATACAGCCTTTTATTTGGCCTTTCCAGTCCTGCTTAACCCCTCAGTTCAGAGTGGCTTTGCCTAGAAACCCATAAAGAAGACCTCTGCAAAGGGCTCTGATAATAGGTCTCCTCGTTGACCACCAGGCTTCTATTTGACACATCGGAAATAAAAGCAGACTGTAGTAGCATGAAAAGAAACTTATTTTTTGGCTTGGCACCCGTAGCTCAGTGGTTAGGGTGCCAGCCACACACACTGAGCTGCTAAACAACAATTACAACTACAACAAGAAAATAGCCAGGCATTGTGGCAGGTGCCTGTAGTCCCAACTACTTGGGAGGCTGAGGCAAGAAAATTGCTTAAGCCAAAGAGTTTGAGGTTGCTGTGAGCTATAACACCACAGCACTCTAAGGGCAACATAGTGAGACTCTGTCTCAAAAAAAAAAAAAAGAAATTTATTTTTAAAACTGCCCACTCTTCTGACATCTTTCATTGGTCTCACAATACTGCCCTCCTCAGTCCAGCCACATCAGACTATTTCCTGGGATTTGCACAGGAAATAGTGCAAATTTATATAGCAAAAATTTCCTATTTCCTGGGAAATGCACAGCCTTCACTGCTGCCTCATGGGAATTCTTTTCCTTTCTGGGCACTGTGAAGCTCATCAGGACAAGACATTTAGGGACACTCCAGTCACACTCTGATTTTGTACATCTTTGTTATATAACAGAAAACTCTTCCATGTGGGGGGCATGGAGGAACAGTTAGAAGCATGTGGCTTTCCAATGTTGTAGTTAGAGAGGGGTTTGCTCTCCTCCCTCTGTGTGGCACTGGAGGGTGCCCCACCCTTTACCAACACAGCAAATCCCTGCTAAGTCTCCACAATCCTCTTTGTAAAAGCCCTAGGATTTTCCCAGACTGAGGCAGAGGCCATTCTGCTTTTCTAAGATGGGCTGCCAAGCCCAGAAACATCTCTAGGATGATGGTAAAAGTAACACTCCAGGGCGTGTGCCACCTGACAATCTCCTCAGCTTTCCCTCTGCACCTCATGGGCCTCTGTGAGAGAGTCACAATGAGCACAGCTGATGTGGGGCCTGGGATGAGTGAAAGCAGCTGGTGGGCATGTGCCATCAGAGTAGCCAGAAAGGGTGTAACAAGGTCTGGGTACCCACACACCCCTACACGTGTCTCATCTCACTAGATGACTTGGATGCCCCCTGAAGGTGGGAACCACCCTCCCCTAGGGGTATAAATTGTGCTCACCCTCTAGGTATCGACTAGGGCAGATCATGTGTCTGGGCAGACAAACAATGGAAAACGTCTGGCGCCAATTATGCAATGTGGATTTGACGGCCTTGACGCGCTTATAACACTCCTGGCCTCAGTTTCCATCTGAATCATGCAGGCAGAACCCCAAGCCAAGCCGCCAAACTTTTTAAAGAGTTTCTGACCCAAGAGACTTGGTAAAATCTAGAAAGGAGGATGTCTTGTGGTAACAAGAAGCATGGCTCTGGCCCTGGTCAGCATCTCCCTTCCCTACCCCAACATGGAAGAAAAACACTCCCAAAAGGGACGCCAGGTGGCTGCTAAACGTAGGCACACAAACTTCTCAGTTTACCCTCCATTATGTCCAAGATGGGAATGAGAGAGGCAGTGGTACAGACTGCTCATCCAGGTGGACAATTTAAAGGACCTAGATCCCATGTGGATTTTTGGCAACCAGATTCATCTTCCTAATGATGTTCACTTTTGGCCGTTACCAAACTTAGTTTGTAATCCCAAGCACACCACAGCAAGTAGGTGGTGCCGGAAGATGGCCATAACGTCCCTGGGGTGAGAGAAAAGGGAAGCAAGAATCACAGTTTTGCTATATAAATCATCTTACCACAGATAACAGGGTGGACGGGAAGTCAAAGGAATGTATCAATTCCCCCTTTGACTTCTGTGATAAAAAGACCTACCCTAAACTTCAAAGAGTCACTGGCCCATGAAGCTGAGAGGTTACAGATTTTGGAAATAAAAACACAGTGTGACAATTCTCTGAGTTCCTTGAACAGTCTTTCCAACTATTTAATCTTCTTGTTCACACACTCAGAGGGTAGGTGTGTGGCCCCTACCCTCTGAGAGTGTGAACAAGAAAATTAATGGGTCATAGAAGCAGCTAAAAAACATCAACATAACACATACACATACATATACACACACACACTGGAAGCTGACAACTTTTTAACAAGAAAAGCAAAAATACTTCTAAGTTGGCATTCCAGAACTCATTTCCTAATGGGAATTCTGAAATGATGAATTCTCGCGTTTGTTTCCGTATCATCTGGACTCCTCCTGAATTCTCTAATAGCCTGCTTCTAGCCAAACCCCACGTGTCTGGGGCTGAAGGACAGACAACAAAAACAGTCCCAAAAATGTATCCTCAATGTTTCTTTTAAAAAAAAAATTTTTTTTTTTTTTTTACAGAAAGAGGATAATTAGAAACTATAAATGGAAAAGGTTTTAAATTTTTATGCAGAGAGAGGTTGTTTTAAAAATTAAGACCATTACTGCATACTTTGCCTTTGGACAGTGTCCAGTATTTTTCAGATAAACACACATCTGCACAAACTATCAGCTTTTCCACTTGTTTTACCACACTGGTCCCAAGAGGCTATGATCTGGACAGGAGCCTGCATCCTCTGCAACACAGCAGCCCAGTCTGAAAGGTAACTGAATACTGAGGGTAAAAAAGAAAATGGAAATTCAGTATCAAATCTCTCCCACCAAAGTTCCCAGGCACCATGGCTGCACCCTTGCTTGTTTTTTGGCAAAGAAGTACAGGTGAAATCTCACTGAGTTAGGGGAAAAGAGAAACCAAATATAAAACAATGATGTCTCCTTCTGGAGAGCAAATGGTCAGGGCTCTGACCTGCTATCAACATTCCACCCCACCAGACCTCCCAGATCTGGTCTGATTAAGGGCTCTGGGAGGAAACATATGCAAAAGGTGTTCCTACCCACCAACTTTAGCTGTAAACATGCAGTGATCCTTTCCACAGCCTTTCTCTGGGTTTCCTCCTGTCCTGTTACATCCTTCTAAAGAGGCGGCAGCAGTTCTGAGCACGACACCAGCACACCAGCAAGTTGTGGCTTTTAATGAGAAAGCAACATCATGGTGTCCTCTCTTTACAAGGTGCTGGGATTTAGGCCCAGCAATTCAACCTGCTGAGAGTTTCATTTCACAAGAAGAGCAGCCAACTTTTCCCGAGCAAGGTACCAGATCCCCAAACCCTTCTACCTGGGAGCTTGGTAGAGGAGCTTAGTAAGGGAGTGGCCTTCAGGTGGCAGGACACAGCAGGGAAGGCCACACACCAAAAATCTCACGTCCTCCCCAACTAAACATGTGAAATTTGCTCCAGGAAACCAGACATGGTTTTACAAGGAAAACTCTCATTTCCTTGTAAAAGAAAGAAGAAAAATGAGGTAAAAGCATTCTCCTCCTGTACTCAAAACAGAACCCAAACTCGCATCCAAAGACTCACTGGCATACAAACTCCATTCATTGTGCAGCGTGGAAATGAATGATAAAATGCTCCCAAACCTTCTATAATCACCTCCAGAGCCACCCTCAATAACAAACTCCCCTCTAAAATGCAAATACGCTTTGGCAGGTAGCAGTAAATTAGCTATATATACCATAGTGTGATTTTTAAAAATCAGATAACCTCACATCTGAGATCATTCACACACAGGAAACTGTGAACTTCTGACAGTGAAGGGGGGTGGGGAAGGAGCTCAGGAACAGCTAGGGTGGGTGGGTAGCTGGCTGAGGAGGAGGATGAGGCACCAGAGGGGGCCAAGGTGCAGCAGGAGAGAAAACAGAGGTAGAAGGGGCATTTCCCCCAACACAACCAGCAATTACCTGGGCTGAGTTATCAAAGCCTCAGACTCACCAACATTCTAGCATTCTCCTCCCTGTTCCTACCTTACTGCTACAGAACTCACTTTGAAAGGGTGACTGGGATAATTATTCTTTTATTTATTATTATTATTTATTATTTAAACGTGCTGCCTTACATTTACTCGCTAGTTAATCTCTATTTGGAAACCACTTAAATTTGGTTTAAAAGGTTTTGTTCAAAGTGAGAGGCTTCAGGTGAAATCACTTCCCCAGAACTCTTTCATAACAGGAAAAGCCAGAAGTATGACATTCAAGCAGTAATTATTTGATGGCTATAGGGTTATGAGTGATTTCTGTTTCCCTCTTGGTTCTTCTCTATAGTCTCTAAATTTTCTACAATAATTTATGCATTCTGAATATGAAAGACAACAAATTTACTTCTAAAAAGTCATTGCTTCTCACTAAAGCTATGGGAGAAACATATATAAATCCACCACTTGGACGATCTAAAAAGTAAGAGTTGAGCACAGTAGCATCAGCTTAACTCATCTGCTTCTACTCAGTATTTCTGTTGCTCCCTCCTTTTGAATGTGCATGAAATAGCTTTACCAACTCTACAAGGGTGAAGACCTCCCAGAACAGTACATTCCCGTCCCCACAATGCAACATTTCAGAATCCTCCTGGGATGTTTAGGAATGCTAGTAGTCACCCTCCGGGAGGAGAGTCAAAATTAGTGCTAATTTCATCCTCACTTAGTCTGTTACTTGCCTAGGTATACGGGCAGTCTAAATCACTGTATTCCATTTATTACACCTTACTAAATAGCCATACTGAAAACAAACTGCTTGCAGTGACAGGGAAAGAACGCAACTGCCTTGTCTTGAGTTTTTAAAAATCTCAAAATAGTCTTTCTGGAGGGCAATCTGGCACCATATACTAAAATTTTATAAAGTAAATATATATTGACCTAGCTATTCCAAGTATAGAAATCTGCTAAGAAAATCTGACAAGTGTTTAAAGTATATGAGTATAGCCAAAGATGTTTATTATACCATAATCAAAAAGAAAAGTGGGCTAGTGGGTATAGATTCAATAAAGTATGTTACATCTATAAAATGAAATGCCTTCAAGAATGAGACATAAATACATACTTATTGACATGGAAAGATGTCTGTGATATAATGTAGAATCTATTTAAAGAAACATATCAGACTATATGTGTATAACATAATAACATTCTTGTTATTCTGTACTTGTGCATTAGTCAGCTCTGGCTGCTATAACAAAATACCACAAACTAGGTGGCTTAAACAACAGAAATGCATTTAATCACAGTTCTGAGTCCGGAAGTCTGAGATGAGATCAGGATGCCAGCAAGGTCATCCTCTCTTGGCTTCTCTGGGGAAGGCAGGCAGATCTCGTCCTCATTTTATAAGGCCACAGTCCCATCAGATTAGGGCCCCATCCTTATGATGTCATTAACCTTAACCACCTCTTATTTAAGGTCCTATCTCCTCAAAATCTAAAAAGTTTTGCCTCCAAATGTTTAAAATAGTGGTTGCCTCTGTGTATAAGACATAAACATGTTTAGTTTCTACAATCAATGTTTTTTACTTGTCTATGTTTTACTGAAGTAAAGGAATCCACTGATAAACAACGTGCTAAATTTTAATACGAATTGGGGAAAGATGTCGTCCTCTCCTGTGCCCACTCACATTGGCTGCATTCAGGACTGGCAGCCTCTACAGAGCAGGGCAATCTCAGTTATAATGCAGGAAATGGATCTAGGCGCCAGAGCAGACTGTTCCTTAAAAATACCAGCCCAATTTACTGTTAGGATCAAAACAGACAACACAATTCATTGGGAATCATTAAGAAGAACACTGGAAATAAAATAGAAAAACAATCTACCTAAAATCATGGTCCTATGCTAGGACCTGGAACCCAAGAGCACTGCCTAGTACCAGAGGCAGCCAAGCCAGGCTCCTGCCTCCCTTACAGCAAGAAAAAGGCATGAGAGAAGACCTAAAATAATCAAGATCCAGTCTTTATTTTCCCCAACTGCCACAAGCTGAAAGGTTATCACACCATCTTTCACTCATCACTTGTCATTGATTATAGCATTTACCCCTGCCCTGCCATCCCACCTATCCTCACCCCAAACTCATACTCACAGACACACACTATCAGGTCTGGGGGCTCTTATGGGCCAGGGAGCACAGCCTTCAACTCTGTTTTCTTTGTACAGTGCAAGAAATGACTTTCAAAGGATTTTCACAGCCAAGAGGTTTTTTAAATTAGGAAGTACTATTTAGACTCAGCACCTGTAGCTCCATAGTTAAGGCGCCAGCCACATATACCAGGGCTGGCGGGTTTGAACCTGGCCCAGGCCTGCTAAACAACAATGACAACTACAACAAAAAAATAGCCAGGTGTTGTGGTGGGCGCCTGTAGTCCCAGCTACTTGGGAGGCTGAGCAAGACAATCGTTTAAGCCCTAGAGTTTGAGGTTGCTGTGAGCTGTGATGCCAGGACACTCTACGGGATGACAAAGTGAGACTCTGTCTCAAAAAAAAAAAAAGAAGGAAGGACTATTTAATTTGGGGAGACTAAAGTGGTCTGATAAAAAACTATCATAATAAAAGCTGAAGACATGTTAAAAACAACAAATCTTGTAACAACAGATCCATGAAGAACATCAAACTGTAAAGCAGTGAGACAATGAAAAAAAAAAGATTAAATATTAAATTATAAGTGCATTATCTCAACATGTCCATGTCACAAGCAAAATTAAAGAGAAGTGTGTTTCCTCCCCCTTGTGACTTCAAGCAGTTTGCCTTCGTTATTGCTCTTTCTTCAGCAGCTGACAGGATCCTAGCTGCTGTCGAAGTCAAAGCTGAGCAACTTCTTCCACTTCAGTTATAAAGGGCAAAAACAGAACCTGTTACAGAATCATCCAAGGCTCCCCAACTCTTTCACAGTCACTTTAAGGGGGTAGTACACGATATTATTAGCTGTGAGTAAAACAGGTCACGTCCTCACCAATAAGACTTGGCCATCAAACTTTTCCAGACAAGGAAAAGTGGAACTTTCAGTGTGTTTTGCTTCTGCTCAAGCTTACCCTACCCATGGAAGGGCCTGGTCTGAGCGGTTCCTTCCTGTCCTCAGACGGTACCTGTGAATCCTGTATGTCAGCGTCCCCAGCAAAAATAAGCACTCAAGATTGTTTCTTGAACAATTCAGTTAATCAGAAAAGGGAAAATCCTTTAGGAAAGAATCCTTGGTCAGTAATAAAATATATCTCAGTTCTGCCTTGCGCCTCACTTGTGGGCAACTATTTCAACTGGAAATGAAGGTGTTGCAGTATAGGTGAAATTGGGTCAGCCCACGTATCTTAGATCAGTCCACTTCCCGGTGGACGCCTACCATGGATGCTGATTCCCTCTGTTTAAATATAAAAAGAACCTTCTAGTAGGAATCTGCCCAGCCCATCCTTGCAAAGCTACAGTCCGCATTTAAGACACCTCTTTTTCACTTCACGGCCATCTTTACTGACAGTAAAAGGCTTTTTTCTTCACTACCTAGTTCTCTGTTAGCGTATTCATTTATATCCTGCCTTGCTTGCTAAGTCACTAAAAGGATATAAACTATTCACATACACAAAAATATTGAAAGTTATTTTAATAAGCAGATGAGAAAAAAGCCATCTGTGATAAAAATGGTAAGTGACAGAAGAAGTGATAGAACAAGATTAAGAGAAATATAAAAAAATTTTTTTGAAAAGTGCTATCTATCAGAGGGACTTTACCTAACAATTGCAATCAGTGTAACCTGGCTTATAGTACCCTCAATGAATCCCCAACAATAAAAAAAAAAAAAAGAAAAGAAAAGTGCTATCTGTCTGTTAGAATGACTGGAACTAAGCTTTCCTTAAACAGTTAACTGAGAATTAACTGAGATCATTTACATGAACTGTAATGTACATAAAATAAAGACAAAGTAGTTCCTTATGAAAAGCAAAACCATTCAGAGTAGAAAGAAAAAACTTCTTCCAGGGCTCCTCAGGAAGGGAACGCTAAAAAATAGAAAGCGTGGCAGTGATCACAACAGCTAACAATTAGCACTTGCTTATGTGGAAGACACTGTCCAAGAGCTTTAGGCATACTCACTTAATAACCCTATGCAGTAATACAACTAGCAGATAAGGAAACTGAGGAACAGAGTGGTCAAGGAGATTGCCCAAAGTCACACAGCTCTTAAGCTATGAATTAAGGCTTCAACCCCCAAAGGCTGGCTCCAGTCAGCACTCTTAACCACTACACTATGGTGCCAGTTGCTGTTCCAAGACCAAGTGAAGGGTGCCTTCAATAACATCCTTCTAGTAGATACTACTTTCGTAACAATGTTTCTCATGAAGTACTTCTGTAAAGGTCAAGAGAAAAATCCAAAGCTCAGAAGCAGTAATTACACTGAGGCCAAACAAGGGAATCAGGTCTCAGACTGACTAACAGGGTATTTGGGATATTTAAAGTCTCCAGAAGAACTGGTGGCATCAAGCCCTTCAGGCTGCCCCTCTGAATACATCCCCTCCACACAGGTGTGGGGCATCCTGAGTGGCTGAGGTGAGGTCATGCTATCTGAGAGCAGGTGAAAGGCACCTCTTAGCTGCTGACGGTTAAGGTTGAGCCACAGGCTAACGTCACCACCTGACAGGGAGGTAGCACAGACGCTGTCCCAACCAAGGCTGAGGACCCTGATATGAACCCACATCTATCCAGACATAAGGTCAGACTATCTTTGTGGGGAGATGACCCAAGGGCCTGTTGATGGGCAGGGCTCCCTTAAGAGAGGGTTCGTATGGTTCAAAATAAGGTCCTCACATACCTGTACCACAGAAAAAGTGTCAACAGAGCTAGTCTGAATAATGTTCAAAGACAGTATAATGAATTGTCATAATGACTAGAGCAAACCCAGGGAATATTCGTCCAGGAACCATGCAATTTCTTGACATAGCACCATGACCAAAGGGTTGGGAAGTACAACCATAGGGAGCTGAATGGTCAAAATGAGCCTGTTTGGGGGAAAACTACAAAAGAGCACTGTTTGGGGGAAAACTACAAAAAAAAAAAAAAGAAGAAGAAGAAAGAAAGAAAGAAAAGAAATTTACACTTTGGCTTTAGAATAAGCAATATAACCTATGTAGTCTCAGCAGCTTCTCCAAGTTTAAGTTCAGGACCATAAAACCACATTCATCCATTAACTGAGCATTTACTATGCAACCAAGCACTGCTCTAGCTATTAGAGACAGAAGAGTGACTAAAACAGACAAAAATCCCCTTCATCATGAATCTGAGTCCTGTTGTACTATAAGCAGACTTCTAGCAACACTACTAGTCACTATTACTAACATATGCTGTTGTTCTGGACCAAGAGCACATCAGGCAAAAATAAATATCATGAAGAAACTGCACAGGGCCTGAAGGAAGGGTGAGCTGGGCGTCCTGCACAGTTAAACCAGGGAGTCACGGAGGCCTCGCTGGGAAGGGGGATCAGAGCCAAGAGCTGGAGGAGGCCGGACGATGAACCCTGCACTGCCTGGTGGAGATGTCCCAGGAGGTGGAAATGGCAAGGCAGGCTGGGTGGCCAGAGCACAGAGACGAATGATGAGAAGGACAGAAAAAGCAGCAAGCACGTGAAGAGGTCGGCAGCGCCAGAGATGGAGCCGGAGGCTGCTATAAGGACTCTGCATTTGGCCCTGAGCGATGGAGGGGTTTTGAGCAGAGGAGAGACACAGCCTGACTTTCTTTTCAAAGGCCCACTCTTTCTGCAGCACAGCGAGGAGGCCTCAGGAGGCAAGGACACACGGCGACCAGGGCGCGTGTTGCCATCCAGCAGCACCACCCGTGCCACGTGCATGGCTCAACCTGTTGGTGCAGATAAGATGGTGGGCAGAGAGCTGCCAACAGAACAGCATTTCAGAAACACGGGCCCTGAGCTCTGACAACGCCCTTGGCGGTTGATTATTCTCTCATGTAATAAAAGAAAAAAACAAGCAGTCTCTTAAAGTCAAGTTAACCAAAGACAAGTCAGTCTGGCCTGAGGGAGCAGAGGCTTGCAACAGGAGAAGGGCTCTGCCAGTAGGGCCTAAAAAGTCCTGGGCTGTCAGGTCAGGACCCACCAGTGGGAGCGAGCCATAACAAGTTGGTCCTTCTAATCTCTGAGACTGGTTGTTCTCAAAAGCATATCCCAAAGTCCATCAGAGCTTACAACATTTACCAGTTAAATTAGCACCACTTAAATTCCATGCCACACACAACACTGACTTCTAAAATGCAGCCAACGCCTCGCATGATGCTCTTTCATCCTCCTATTTTGAGTGCTAACATCACACACGCCTCTGCACAAAATGCACTCCGTCTCTGGGCTCCTGTAAGGCTGGGCGACCTGATCTGTTCATGAGGTACATGTGGCGTGCCAACGCCCCCTTCTCAGTCTCAGATGGCAGCCCCCCCAGCAGGGAAAGGTCTCAGTGTTGCTGCACGCCTTGCTATACCTAGCAGCTGCTGGCAAGACCCACAGCAAATCTCACATGTATTTGTCCCCAATCGTTTTGACAAAAACTGTGGTAAGAACAGAAAGAAAAATGGCATGGAAGCCTGAGGGAGGAGAGACCAGCATGTAGCTTCCTCACATGCCTGGCGCTGGTGACGAGGCCATGAAGAGGCACACCCATCTGTGACTCCATGCCCAGTAAAGGGACAGGACACAGAAGTGCTATTTCAAACTAAGGTTCCTTTTACTCTCAAGACCCTCATTCAAAAACAGGATAAGGAACTGCATTTAAAAAAACAAAAAAAAAAACTATAAAGATCTGTCTCATATCCATTACAGTTTTCTTTCATGTTCCCTTTAAATTTCTCCCTGAATCAAGGACCACAAGTCATTAGTAAGAAAAACCCAACCAAAGAGAAAACTAAGATGCAAAGGGACTGAATAATTCACTATCCCTGGGAGGGGACTCACATATATAATATCCCAAATACACACTTTGCCAGGTTTTATTTCTGAGACTATACCAAGAACACGGAAGCTCATAAAGCTACCTTGAAAACTATTCATCAATAAAGTGTCTTATTATCACTCTTCTTTCTGTATGTATTTAGCTTTAATACATGGCATTCTCACACATACAAATAGGTACCTCATAATTTAAATCTAAGGCCATTTATACACAGAGACTACAAACATACACACATGTATAAGCATATTGAAATAAATAAATACATTTGCTTTAAGGTAAAGACCAGTTTATCTAGTACATTAAACGACGTGTTAATTAAGCGAGGCAGCATTTACCAGACAGGAGGAGATCCATAGTTCTGAATCTTCTTTCGTCCAGTGGTATGCTGTGTATTCAAGGGCATTATTCTCTCCTTGCTGTTTGCACATGTAAGCACAGTTTCTTTCAAAGACGGTGCGGATGCCTTTAAACAGAATCACACTAGTAGTGCAACCCATCCCCAAAGTGTGGACGTTCAGAATTCTAACAATCTCTACTCCATTTCCACATCTTTTCCTTTGGCTCTTCAGAAACAGGCTCCCACTGTACCATCTTCACGACACGCAGTCCCCAGCACTGGAACAGAAGGGAAGCTCTGAGCTGTCATACAAGAATCCGCTCCTGCCCAACTGCCTGACAAAAAAAAAGCCAGGCTCCGTGTGTAAAATAGGAGGGGTGGTGCAAACGCAAGATGACACACCTTGGATGCACCAAAACCTTTAAAGTATCGTTTCTCCAGTGGATTGCTTCACTGTTAATACCAAATAAGCTGAAGATTTACATGTGGTTACTAGAAAACTGCTGGCTCCTCTGATTTGCTTGGGAATGTTCTCAATTTCAGAACCTGCCCAAAATGAAAAAGACAGCGCCAGACAGCCACACTGCTGCAGATGCTGCTGGGAGGCACAAAGAATGTTCATCTGCTGCAAGAAATCACTCTCCCAGAATGCTCAGCCTAGCATCTATATTAGCTAACATCTCTTTCCTTGACCTAAATATGCCGTTTGTTTAATCCTGCATCAGCAAAGAATAGAGAAGCAAAAGAAAAAAAGTCCAAAAAGCGAGTGAAATCACTAAGATGACTGCTGCTATGGAAACACGTGCAAGCCACTTCAAACAACCTTTTGCGTGTGTGGGTAACAGCGTGCTGACAGCAAAACACAAGGGAACACAACATTGCCCTGTTGATCTTGACTTCAACCCACCCCTACTCTTTGCCAGAGAGCTTGGACTGCTTAACAGGACTCTCTCCCATCTCCGGTATGCAAAGATGCAAATGGGAATATGGATAAAAGGTTACCAATCTGGCTAGATATATACACCTTCTGAAGGAGCATTCCTGAATCCATTGGTAAAATACAGCCAAAGTCTTGCAGCCAACATGGTCATTATTTTGGTACCTAAGTAATTCAAGTCCTTTCACTGCAGACTGAACTCAGTGACCCTATACCTTTGGGAACAGCTAAAAAGGAAGCTTGCCATTGACATAATACCAAGTTGACTCTTGCTGTTTCCTTCCTAAAATATGAAAGGCTAACTATAATAGGAAAACCCCTCCTGCCCATAACAATGCATATAGGAAAAAAGTTCTCATTCTTTTAAGATCTACTATGACATTATTCCTTATTTCACAAGACAACAGTTTTCATTTATTATCTACATATTTCAAAGTCAGAGTGAATTGTAATGATTGAGTAGGGGGATCACCCCTGGGACAGAAACACACCTAGACAGAATACCATCTAGTCACATGATCCCAAAAGTCTGTTTTCTACGGCCTGTGTAACTACAGAGCCTCGTAGAAAAGCAAAAATCCAGGCTTACTCTCTCCTGCATTTTTATGCAAAGTGTGTCTAATTGCCACACAAGATCAAAGAGGTGGAGATACCAGCACACACACAAAACAGAGTAACCCTCCAGGATCCAGAGCATTCTATTTCCAAATGGTGATTCTGATTTCTATTCTGAAATAGAACTAACTATAAGATTTAAGATTAATACCCACGTTCTAATGTCATGAGATCTAAGTGCTGGCAGATAAACATGGAAACTCACCTATACAGAACTGAAGTAATGTCACGAGATCTAAGTGCTGGCAGATGTACATGGAAACATCTATATAGAACTGAAAACTAAGACACTAAACATATGTGTTAAATTGTCTGTTTTGAGAAGTCAGAAAAGTCCACCAATTAACTCTTGTCCTGCAAAGGAAACATCTTAAAAAGCAATAGTTCATTCAATATTGAACAAAGGTAGTATCTAGAAATTTGAAATTAATTTATAATTGTTATTACCTATTTTGGACATCCTGAGTACAAAAGCCAGGGAATATTATTTGAGATACAAAAGATTATGTTTGAACTTTACAAAGGATTATAAATGATAACCAAGCAAAGGGGAAGCTGCTGGTTTTAAAACAAGGGTCCAGGCCAGGCACCATGGCTGACGCCTGTAATGATAGCACTCTGGAAGGCCGAGGCAGGTGGATTGCCTGACCTCACAGGTTCGAGACCAGCCTGAGCCAGAGCGAGACCTCGTCTCTAAAAATACTCAGGAGTTGTGGCCAGCACCTGTAGTGCCAGCTACGTGGGAGGCTAAGGCAACAGAATTGCCTGAGCCCAGCAGTTTGAGGTTGCTGTGAGCTCTGATCCTACCGCACTCTACCAAGGGTGACAAAGTGAGACTGTCTCAATAAATAAATAAATAAACAAACAAACATCTAAAATGTTCTCACAACAACAACAAAAAACAGTATCTAGGTGAGGTGTTAGATGTGTTAGGTAACTTGAATGTAGCAATCATTTTACAGTATATGTGTATATTGTATATCGAATCATCACATTATATACCTTACATTTACATAATTTTATTTGTCAATCATACATCAACAAATTTAAAATAAAAAATAAAACAATGAGAGACAACAGAACAATTTCCCAACAATCATTCAGTGGGAAAAGCAATGTTTTCTAGAGACACATTAACAAGATGCTATGTTTTGTGTCCCCCAAAGTTCATGTGTTGGAAACTTAACCCCCAGTGAACAGTGTGGAGAGATGGCACCTTTAGAGGGGATTAGGACAGAGACTCGGGGATTAATGGCTTTCTCTCAAGAGTGCAAAACAATGAGCCCAGCCCCCTTTTCTCGCTCTCATTGTCATCTCATACTCTTCCTCTTCTCTCTTCTGCCAGAGGCTGACGCAGCACAAAGGCCCTCACCAGATGTCAGCACCACACACTTGGATTTCCAGCCTCCAGAACTGTAAGCCAAACATAGTTCTGTTCATTATAAAGTTCCCAGTCTGTAACACACACATATTATGTCACAGCAACAAAAAACAGACTAGGACATAAGCATTTCAGCAACTTGCACCAATTTTAAATATTAATCATTTTCCAACCAACAAAATTAGTGGGCAAAAGAAAAGCAATAAGGAAATATATACAGTGACATATTCAAAAAAAAAAAATGGGCATCATGTTAACAGAAGCATAACTAAATGAAAACATAATGCGGAATGCACATTTGGTTTCACTGATTTTTCTGCATCTTGGATTGGTCTAAAATGTTAATTACCATGAATTTCATCAGAGACATGAATAAATGGATGGTATCTATTGGCAACCAGAGCAGATACCTAAAGAGTGTATATTTCAATTTGGAGATCACATTTACACTCACACATCTTTAAATGTCACTTCTATTTTACACAATTCTCAAGACTAGATGTCTGCTTTTCCCTCCCTTTTGAGACACAGGCCCATGTCGTCCTCTCTTGCTAATACTGACACCAACTGATGCTCCCATCACCACTTCACCCTCAAATGTTCCAAATTAATCATCTTTTAAAATGACGTACGCATGGCATAGCCACACAATGGAATGCCATTCGATCATAAATAGAACAAAGAACCTACGCACACTACAACATAAATAGACGTAAAAAATGCTATGCTAAGTAAAAGAAGCCAGCTACAAAAGACCCCCCCCATAGTATATGATTCCTTTTTATTTTATTTTATTTTTTGAGATGGATCTCACTGTATCACCCAGGCTAAAGTAGAGTGGCATGATCCCAGCTCACTGCTGTGCTCGCTCCTGGGCTTAAAGGATCCTCCTGCCTTAACCTCCCAAGTAGCTGGGACTACAGATGCATGTCGCCTTGCCTGGCTCATTTTTTTTTTATTTTTTGGTAGAGATGAGGTCTTGTTATGTTGCCCAGGCTGGTCTTGAACTCCTGGGCTGGAGTGATCCTCCCAATTCAACTTCCCAAAGTGCTGAGATCACAGAAGTGAGCCACTGTACCCAGCCTATAGGACTCCACTTCAGAAATGTATAGAACAGGAAAATCCATAGAGGTAGACAGTAAATTAGTGGTTACCTAGGGCTGGGGAGGAGAGATTAATAAAAGATATGAAGTTTCTTTTAGGAGTAATGAAAATGTTCCGAAATTAGACAAGATATAGATATCTATATGTAGAGATCTAAAAACAATGTACAGTCTGAGACTATACTAAAAACCAAAGAATTAAACATGTCTACAGCAGGCAAATGTAATAATACACCTGAGTCCATTTTTGATTGTTCTTAAGCCTTACCCCTCCTTTATCCCCTTCTTCGTAACATCTAGGCAAGCTGATAGGAAAGTCTAGGTGATTCCCCTTATGGCACCAGCAGGAAATTCAAGCCACCTGTGAGAACCCTCACCCCACACCATCTTCCCCCAATCACCACAAAAACTCTAAGCCAGTCTCTTGGTTCTCTGCTCTCTCAAGCCATTTTAAGATTTGCTTGGGAGCTTCCCTGCTTTAGAAAGCCCCATTAGCTGAGTAATAAACTTCAGTCTCAACAACTAAAGCAAATTTTGGCTGGGGATGGGGGGACATCCATCCTGTTTCTGTGCAGTGGCCCCAATGGTGAATCAAATCGCAAGAAAGCTGTTATTAACAATGGGGGAATTCTTCTTAGTAAAGTATCTCAAGAATGGAAGAAAATGTATCCAATGTACTCAGCCCTACTATGAAACTAATTTATGGCTTTCTCATGAAAGCTATAACCCAGTTACAACCTAAGAATAGGGGGAAGGAGGAAAGGGAGGGGAGGGAGGGGGGAGGTGAATAGGGGGATTGGTGGGATTACACCTGCAGTGCATCTTACAAGGGTATATGTGAAACTTGGTAAATGTGGAATGTAAGTGTCTTGGCACAGTAACTGACAGAATGCCAGGAAGGCTATGTGAACCAGTGTGATGAAAGTGTGTCAAACGGTCTGTGAAGCTAGTGAATGATGCCCCATGATCGTATTAATGTACACAGCTGTGATTTAATAAAATAAGAAGAAGAAGAAAAGAAAACAATGGGGGAAGGGAAGGAATGACACTTAATCTGCCCATCACAAAGGTTGTTAAGTTCAAATAAGATAACAGGAGAGAATTTGACCATGAAATTGCAAAGAACCTATAAGTATCTATTGTTTTACACTTCACAAAGGACTTACTGTGTAACGTAAAAACAGTTACCTTCCTTGAAGAACTCAACAATTTCTGAATGTCACTTTGGTCTCACTTCTTGGGAAAATACTAACATGGGAGAGGTGGCCTGGGCTGCCCTCGGGATGTATAGTTTAGACCTGGGAAAGGGGCTCAGCTTCTCACTGTACAAACCACCAGAAAGCCCGCACAAGTGAGTTTAGGTTCAGACTGGCTGGCCCACTTGGTGGTCATGACAAACCTCAGCCACACAGCCAGACGCCATAGCAAACAAGCCCCCAACTCTGAGCTTCCTCAAGGCTCATCCATCTGGAGCTGCTGCTCCCATCTGCAGGGCTCTCCTTGCCAACTTCCTGTTTTAAATGTAATCTAAAAGTCAAATTCGTTTTATTGTTAGATTTACTTACTACTCTCCCAGGAAAAAAAAGTGAATAAAGAGGAATCTAAAGTGATACCTAAAAAATCTAGGACTACAAACTGACATTAATATTACATTTCAAACAGATATAAGTTAGACCTTGGATTTTAGGAGGCCAGGAAGGGAAAAGAATTCCCTTCATTCTGCAGTGGTTACAATGAAGATCTCACATCATGATAACAGATCATACATGGTACAGTCACACTTCACCAAACCTAAATAAACAAGAGTATGGGCAGAATTCAATCTAACAAGTCATTCATTCTATCTAAATGCCATTATGATAGCCAGTGCATTTGAAGAGCTTATTTCTATCCCTGGCAGTCTGTATTTCATATATCAATGCAGTGAATTCTGCTGAGCAAAGAAACCTTAGGGAAGCTGGCCTCTCAATGCCCTATCCTTTTATAGGCAATCAATATAATCGAATGTAATTAGAGTATCTGGCAAAAGGCCCAGATATACACCACATGCTCAACAAATGTTGGTTGGTCTCTCTTCCCCTTTTGTCCCTCTTCCCTGATATTAAGATTAAAAGTAGGATAATTGCTCTAAAAATATAAACATCTCTTATGCAAAATTCAAAGATGTAAGAATTTCAGATCTGTTAAACAAACTATTTCTGTTGATAAAAAATGATTTAATGAGGCAATGGGGATATTGGAACATGAAAAAAGAGTGTAGAAGGTTGTGAAAAAAGGAGTGAAGGCTTCAACAATGATCATTAGAATTAGAATAAGAATGATAAGAAACTTATCATTAGAATAAGTTTTTTAAAAAATAAGGGAAAATCAAGAAAGCGTTAATTAAATAAGGACCTTTAAAAAAAATAAAGGGTAAACTCCTATTTCCATTTTGGGTTTTGGAAATATAAACCTCAAAATGTAGGCTTAGGACCCCTCTACATTTATCCATTACCTAGTGCCCTCACCTCAAAACACAACAGAGTTAGAACACTTTGAAATACCAGCAGTACCCAGTACCTTTAGGTGAAGAGATGACAGGCAGGCCCAGGGAGCATGGAGCAGATGGAGGCTGCAGACCCCTGAGGAAGCTCAGGTCTACACCTGTCTGTCTGTACCACTGTGAAGCAAAATAGTTTTGCTAAAATATATATTCCTACCATTAGGACCACACAAAATACTGGAGTCAGGTCTACTGCCAGCAGTGGTATTTAAATGTCCTCACAAGCGTAAAACACAACGTAGCACAGGTTTCTCCACGTTGGTGCTAGCATGGGATGGTAGCACAGTCACTGTGGGCTGCTCTGGCACCAGCATGCCGCCAAGTGACCAAGTGAAAGCAAGTGAGGGTGCTAATCCCAGCTCCAGGGAACAAAGGATGGTGGTCTTCAGAAATGACCACAGTCTCTCAAAAGAAATGAGGGAATCTTCCCCCCTTTTTGGCAGAAGACTAAATTAAATAGCTTTTAAAATAAAATAGGTCTCGAAAAGGAAGAAAAACAACTTATTTGCTGGTAGAAATATAAAATGGTGCATCCATTGTGGAAAACAGTGCAGTGATTCCTCAAAAAATTAAACATAACTATCATATATCCATCAATTTCACTTCTGGGAATATGCACAAAAGATATGAGAGCAAGGACTTGAAAAGATTCGGGTACACCCATGTTCACAGCATCATTACTTGCAACACCCAAAAGGTGGAAGCAACCTTCAACAGACAAATGGATAAACAAAATGTGGTATATATACAGCAGAATATTATGCAAACTTAACATGAGTAAAATTTTCACATAAGCTAAGATATAGATGAAACTTGAGGACACTGTGCTAAGGAAAAGAAACCAGACACAAAAGCACAAATACCGCCTGATTCCACTTACATGAAGTACTTAGAATAGTCAAACTCACAGATACAGAAAGCAGGATGGTGGCTGCCAGGGGCAGGGAGAAGAGGGAAATGGCAGTTGTTGTTTCATGACAGTATTTCAGTTTGGAAAGACAAAAAATTCTGGAGATGGATGGTACGATGGTTGCAAAACAATGTGAATGCACTTAATGCCAGTGAATTATACCCTTAAAAATGGTTAAGATGGGGCGGCACCTGTGGCTCAAAGGAGTAGGGCGCCGGCTTCATATGCCGGAGGTGGTGGGTTCAAACCCAGCCCCAGCCATAAACTAAAAAAAAAAAAAAAAATGGTTAAGATGATAAATGTTATGTTATATATACCTTACCAACTTACTGGGAACTGCTTTCCTATCCCTTCTGGAAACAGGTAAGGTGTAAGAATAGAAAACCAGGGAAGATAACTTGTCTTTTCTCCTGCTCTCTCCCACAGTCCCTCACAAAGGGCAGATAAGCTGGAGGAACAGGCTTTACAGAGTTTCTTTTCTAAACCTCATTCCAACTGGTGCAGTCACATGCTATATAATGACCTTTTTTTATTTTTTTTTTTTAGACAGAGCCTCAAGCTGTCCCCCTCGGTAGAGTGCCATGGCATCACAGCTCACAGCAATCTCCAACTTCTGGGCTTAAGCGATTCTCCTGCCTCCACCTCCCAAGTAGCTGGGACTACAGGCGCCTGCCACAACGCCTGGCTAGTTTTTGGTTGTAGCCGTCATTGTTGTTTGGTGGGCCCGGGCTGGATTTGAACCTGCCAGCCCAGGTGTATGTGGCTGGCACCTTAGCCACTTGAGCCACAGGTGCCAAGCCAATGACATTTTGATCAACAGCAAACCATACATAGGCCAGTGGTCCCATAAGATTAAAAATCTGTATTTTATACCCATATTTTTACTATACCTTTCCTATATTGAGATATGTTAGACACAAGAACACTTAGCGCTGTGTTAAAGTTGCCTGCAGTATTCAGTACAGTCACATGCTACACATGTTTGTAGCCCAGGAGCCATAGGCCATACCAACCAGCCTAGATGTGCTGTAGGCTACACCATGTAGGTTTGTGAGAAGATACTCTGTGATGTTCACACAATGATGAAACTGCCAAACAACACGTTTCTCAGAATATATCCCTGTCAATAAGTGACCATGACTATACTGAACTTCTAAGTAAAACCCTTTGAACTATGTACCACCGCAGAAGAAAACATAGCTGAGATTTAAATTTCTGATTTACAGACAACTTCTCCCACTTTCTTTCTTTCCTTTTTTCTGAGACAAGAGTCTCAAGCTGTCGCCCTGGGTAGAATGCCATGGTGACACAGCTCACAGCAACCTCAAACTCTTGGGCTTAAGTGATTCTCTTGCCTCAGCCTCCCAATTAGCTGGGACTACAGGTGCCCACCACAATGCCTGGCTATTTTTTGGTTGCAGTTGTCACTGTTGTTTGGCAGGCCCAGGATGGATTAGAACCCGCCAACTCCAGTGTATGTGGCTGGCATGCTAGCCGGTTGAGCTACAGGCACCGAGCCTTTTTTTTGTTTGTTTGAGATACAGTCTCACTCAATTACCCTGGGTAGAGTGTCATGGCATTATCATAGCTCACAACAACATCAAACTCTTGGGCTTGAGCAAGCCTCCTGCCTCAGCTTCCTGAGTAGCTGGGACTACAGGTGCTCACCACAACACCCAGCTAATTTTTCTATAAATAGGGTCGCACTCTTGCTCAGACTGGTCTCAAACTCCTGAGCTCACCTCCCAGAGTGCTAGGATTACAGTCATGAGCTGCTGCTCCTGGCCCCAACTTCCCCTACTTTCATTAAGAAATACAGAGTTAATGAACCAACAGAATTTACAAAGTTCCTAATGACCCCTCAACTCAGGAAACTGCTGGCAGTGGCAACTTCAATTACTGTTACAGGAGGTCAGGAAGCAAAATCATGGTTTCTTTGAAGAAACCAATACATTCATAAATGCTGATCCTATAAATATGAGAATGCCAAAAGAACTAAGCTATTGGCACACTTTGAGCTTCCGTGAACACATCTGGATGAGAGGTGCTAGGTGAGGATAGCTGATGGCACAAAGGATCATATGAGCATAGGAAACCACCAGGCTTCCACTGCAAATGACACTCAAAATGAAGAACAAGGGAGCAGAGGGTTCCATCCTGGGGCCAAACACCTCTCTGGGATCCTGGGCATGGCTCCTCTTTACTGTGGGGACCCTCTCTACCGGGCTTTCACTTTTTGTTGCAAGATCAAGTTGTGCAGTTTCAGCAGGTACAAGATCTGTCCCGATACTATGCCAGGGCCTACAGCAAGGTTTTCCAATTTTTGAATGCAAAACATGAGTCAGCGTTCCTTTCCAAGAGGGATCCTTGGCAGATAAACTAAACTGTACTCTATAGACGAAAGCACAAAAAGAGACAGTTGGAGGAAATTTGAAAGAAAAGAAGCTGCCGTGCAGTCATATTCTAGGGTTATCATTGGTGCATCTCTTCAACGGTCAAGCAAAATCAGAAACCCAAAGATTGAAAGGCTTGACAAGAACAAGCTGTCAGGGCTGCAAAGAAGCACAAAAGGCTAAGAAAGCATCTCGAAAGACTGCAGTGGCTGCTGCTAAGGCTCCCACAAAGGCAGCACCCACGCAAAAGATTGTGAGGCCTAGGAAGGGTTCTGCTCCCGAGTTGGTGGAAAATGCTAAGTTGGCAGATCCGATTTTTAAAAAAAGATCCAATTCTTAAAAAAAAAAAAAAAGAAGAAGAAAGGAAGCAGAGCAAACTCACAACAGCATAAAAATCAGAACTCGAAGTGACCTACTCTTTGACTCCACCAACCTCTTTCAAGGAAATTCTATTGGAGACAGACATCTGAAAAAATCACTTTAAGGCAATGTATACTGACTTAACAGAAGAGATATGTGGTTTAATTCACAAATAAATGCACCCTTGAAACCGTTCGTGCTCCACAAATACAGGGTTATGGCAGTCGAAAAGTGTTTCTGACAAGTGAAAGGAGAGACTAAATTTCAGAAGCTACACACTTCAATTACTTGTGTCTCACATTTTAGCAGATGACTATTTTAAGTCTTTTATTTCCATTGTGGCAATATAGAAATGCTATCTCAACGCGAATAAATATTCTTCAAGGGCAAAAAGGAAAACATAAAACATACATAAGGTTTGAGTTTGACATTTTTAAGCTATTGTAATTTGGTCACATTTTCAAGTAGATTAATCAAAAGGTAGGTGATAACAAATAATGATACTAAAGTGGTTACACCTCTCTAAATATGGGGGGGGTGCAATTTTTCAAAATTGTCCTATGTTTTTGAAAAAGTGGAGTAAAAAGACACAAAATAAAGTATGTACCCTCTTGTCAAAGCTGCTACTCAGGTTAAAAGAAACTAGAAGTATCATATATCCCTGCTTATAGAAGCTCATAAAATTTCTTTACGTGACTCCTTATAAGGTTTTAATCTCTTTTTATAAAGACACAAAATTCCGAACCTTCTTAAGATTTTCTTTTATCTACAGCCAGTGGGTTATGGCTTCACTCTGACTGTGTCTTACTTAAAAGAGCATTACTTCGGGAGGCGCCTGTGGCTCAGTCGGTAAGGCGCCAGCCCCATATACCGAGGGTGGCAAGTTCAAACCCGGCCCTGGCCAAACTGCAACCAAAAAATAGCTGGGCATTGTGGTGGGCGCCTGTAGTCCCAGCTACTCGGGAGGCTGAGGCAAGAGAATCGCTTAAGCCCAGGAGTTGGAGGTTGCTGTGAGCTGTGTGATGCCACGGCACTCTACCAAGGGCCATAAAGTGAGACTCTGTCCCTACAAAAAAAAAGCATTACTTCAATCAAACATTCCCTGGAGCTTACGTGCATTTAACTAGGTCAGAGAAGTGGGATAATTTTAAGGGAAATCATCCTCCACATAAGAATTAGACAGATTACTGCCATCACTCCTTGCCAATCAAAAGCAGATAAGACCAAAGGATGCCCAAGAAGTGAAAAGTCACTGGGGAAATGGGAATCAAAACTACAATGAGATATCACAACACCCATTCACTAAATGGCTGAGATAACAACAAGTGTTGGTGAGGATGTGAGAAACTAGAACCCTCCCTTACTGCTGGTGGGAATGCAAAGTGGGGCAGCTGCTTTGGAAAACCACCTGGCAGTTCTTTATACAGTTAAACACAGAGTTACCATATGATCCACAATTCCGCTCCTAACCAGATATCCAAGACAGTTGAAATCATGTTCACACAAAAACTTGGACATGAATAAGAGGTACAAATCAGAAACAACACAAATATCCATCAACTTGTGAATGGAGAAACAAAATGTAGTATACAATGGAATATTTCTCAGCAATTAAAAAAATGAAGTGCTTCACAAGCCACAGCATGGTGACCTTGAAAACATGCTAAGTGAAAGAATTCTGTCGTAAAGAACTATATACTGTATGAATCCATTGCTATGAAATGTCCAGATTAATGGTTACTTCAGTAGGGCTAGAGGTTAGGTGGAGCGAAGTTTGGGGGTGACAGCTAAGGGGTGCCAAGAGTTTCTTTGGGAAGTGATAAAAACATTGTAAAATTGACTATAGTGATGAATGCACAACTCTGAATATACTGAAACCCACTGACTTGTACAGTGAATTATATGACATGTGAATCCCATCCTGATAGAAGTGTTTAAAAATAAAACAGACAAGACATGTCAGAGGGCTCATTTATACAAAGTTGAATTTATCTTGAAAGTAACTCTATCTTCAATACAGTTATCTTTCCAAAACATATCACTACCTCTAACACAAAGAATTCCCCAAAGCATTCTAGGCACTAAATGCAGCAGAGAGTACAGAACAAAGTGGTATGATTTCTTCATCCAGGGCCAGTTAAAGCTATTGTGCTTTAAATTTACAAAGCACTTAAGGAAAATCTTTTGTCTGGTCAATAACTGTGGTTCATTCATTATGTTAGGCAACGTCTAGACAAGAGGGCTGAGCCATCTATTCAAATTCATTCAAAGAAATTTCTTTTGCAGATATTTTCCCACAAAATGTTCATCTCTGCTTTAATCACAAGGCTCACAAGATCCAGGGAAAAGAAAACAACAGCATTAGGAAAAAAAGTCAGAGGAGGGATGAAAAGAAATTAACAGAGGATATGAAATTTTATTCAAATAAAAATATGGCTTTATTTAGGCCAGTCTAGTCATCTCAGACTGTATGAATTTAAACTTTAAATGTAAATTTTAATGTAAAATTTAAAGGTAAATACTATATAAGAACACAGTGCAGGATACTCCTTTATTTAAGTCTGCTACACGAGAACTACACTAATGCATACCACATACTATACTTGAAATTTAGTCACATGGTCTCCTTTAATCTTCTAGATAACCCATGATCCCACTCATGATAGCTATCCATTGACACGGTGCCAAGAAAACAAGACTTCCACAGAAACCCACCCTCGTGATCAGGCCCACTGCAGTTCTGCAGCCAACACCCATACCACAAGGACTGGGACTGCGAGATCCACCCTGGTGAAACCACCAGGTGTTAGGCATGGGCAACCCTCCAAAGGTCAGGAAGAACTCCGGTTTCCTTCTTGGGGTGGGTATCTCTGAGTACTTCCATCTCCATAGGAAAAGGTAATGGAAAACCACACAATCAAAAAAAAAAAGGCAGAACCACTGAGTGTAGAGGACGCCAAGAGCCAGATGACCTCTGAGCAAGATGATTTGCAGCTGGGGGGGCAGACACTCGGGCAATTTGTCCGCAGGTGCTCCTTGTGGGGAAAGAGGCCCAGCCCAAGGTGATCCTTAGGCACAGAGTCATTATCTAATACTCCCCCCACCTGTCTTGCACTGTCTCAATAAAAGGCTACCGCAGAGGTTACGTGGGGCTACCCTGCAATCAAGGTTAGCCGCCTCCTGCAAGCTTGTACTTCTAATCCGCGTCACGCCTGGTTCCTTCCTGCAGCAATCAGGGCCATAGGGGCTGCGACAACTGAGAAGTCACACCTTCCAGGTTTCTTCAAGGAAAGAAACCAGGTGAAGTCCTGGGTAGGGGCAAAGGAAACATGGAACGAGCAATGCAAGAAGAAAAGCTGTAAACACCACCGACTGCCTTTCTCCTTCTCGCTTGCAGAGTGCATGTGCGTGTCTGCATGTGTGTACCAATTTCTTCTCTCCTCCATCCTATTTTATACAAGCATTATTGAAACTTAACTCTACAATTTAGACTTTCGGTCACACAATATTCAAGCAGAACTGATACTAAATTTAAGCACAAATTAACAAAGCCCAGGCAATGGCTAGTGTGATTCTCTCAGAAGTGAATAGAATGACTCATAAGACTTTGCAACACCACGTTTTCACATTTTAGGGAGCTGGTGAGAACATCTTCATTTGTGCAAGGATGTTTATACTCTGTTAGGCTTACAAAGCATAGTTTTTGTTGTGTGGCAGTTCAGATATATTTAGGAGGGTGTGTGTAGATGCTGAGTATTCAAAGGGATAGGTGGAGGCAGTTATTAACTCTCAGCTCCAACCCTGCCCTTCCAAACTCAGCCCTCTGACTCTGAAAACCCCTCTTTTGTTTCACCATTTGGTTTCCTGTTAGGCTTTGCCAACAGAGGACACTAAAGGGAGACTGCAAGCCTTGCTCCTTCCCCTCTGCTTCCTGTTGGCTTTCCAGCAACACTTCTTCACCCAGGCAGCAGCAGCTCCCTCCTTCCTTCCTGGGCAGCAGCTGAATTACGCCTGCAATGTTTCAGCACTTACAGAACCACCCTCATTACATTCCATTACCCCCAGTACATCCCCCTCAGAAACACTTTCACCAGCTGCCCTGCACCTCCACCTCCGAGGTCTGGGTCTTGGCTCTGGGCCTCTCCTCCAGGCTTCTAAGATCTAATAGTATTATCTCAGCCCTATGTCCCCCAGCCCCAGTCCTACAGTTCATGGCTGGGGCTAGTCACTACCTCTATGATATCTTAGTGTTGCTTTTTATCTTGTTAATAACTTTCTACCCAATAACAATTCTTTATATTTAATTCTACTAAAATTACTGAAGACACTTTTGTTTCCTGGCTGGACCCTACCTGTTACCCTACACTAGATTAACAATTGTTTTTGTTTTTGTTTTGAGACAGAATCTCATTCTGTTGCTCCAGGCTAAAGTGCCGTAGTGTCAGCCTAGCTCACAGCTACCCGAAAATCCTGGGTTCAAGTAATCCTCTTGCCTTGGCCTCCTGAGCAGCTGGGACTACAGGCACCCTTCACAGTACCTGTGTAATTTTATTTTCAATTACTTTTAGTGGAGATGGGGTCTTGCTAATGCTCAGCCTGGTCTCAAACACCTGAGCCCAAGTGACCTTCCCTGCCTTGGTCTTCCAAAGTGCTAGGATTACAGGTGTGTGCTACTGCACTCAGCCTATAAACAGTTTTCTTTTTTTATTTTATTTATTTTTTTTTTTTGTAGAGACACAGTCTTACTTTATGGCCCTCGGTAGAGTGCCGTGGCCTCACACAGCTCACAGCAACCTCCAACTCCTGGGTTCAAGCGATTCTCTTGCCTCAGCCTCTCGAGTAGCTGGGACTATAGGCACCCGCCACAACGCCCGGCTATTTTTTTTTGGTTGCAGTTTGGCCGGGGCCGGGCTTGAACCCACTACCCTCGGTATATGGGGCCGGCGCCTTACCGACTGAGCCACAGGCGCCACCCCTATGAACAGTTTTCAAAACTAGGTTCACCAAAGAAGATATGAGCCTGGTCAATAAGCATTTAAAAATATGCTCAACATCATCAGTCATTAGGGAAATGCAAACTAAAACTACAATGTCATTCCATCACACGTGGTATTAGGAAAATGTTTTTCAACCTTTTTTATCTCACGGCACATTTGAATCTATTGTTAAAATTTTGTGGCACACTTAAATTATATTGATCAAAAAGGAGAGTTAATCTGGTTTACTGTACCCTCAATGAATCCCCAACAATAAAAAAGAGAGAAAGAGAAAGCGCTAAAAAAAAAGAATATACTTTGCTTTGAACATCTTTTTAAAATAATTTAATTAATGACCTTTAAAAATCAAGGCATCTCTGGCTCAGCGCCTGTGGCTCAAGCAGCTAAGGCGCCAACCACATATACCTGAGCTGGCGAGTTCAAATCCAGCCCGGGCCCACCAAACAACAAGTACGGCTACAACCAAAAAATAGATGGGCGCTGTGGCGGGCGCCTGTAGTCCCAGCTACTTAGGACGCAGAGGCAGGAGAATCGCTTGAGCCCAGGAGTTGGAGGTTGAGAGAGCCCACGGCACTCTACCCAGGGCAACAGCTTGAGGCTCTGTCTCAAAAAAAATCAAGGCATACCTAAGATCCTCTCATGGCATACCAGTTGAAAATCACTTTATTAGTATAATTAAATTTTTAAAAGATTGGCATATTGAGCATGCTGGCAACTCCACTTTGCAAACAGTGCCTCCAAATGTAAAACATGGAAGTTACTGTATGACCTAGTAATTCTACTCCTAAGTATCTATCCAGGAAAAATGAAAACCCATGTCCACACAAAGACACGTAATCAAACCATGGCAGATTTATTCATGATAGCCAAAGAAATGCAAACAACACAAATGTCCATCAACTGGTGAATGTAAACAAAATGTGGCTTACCTAGATGACATGATAGAATATACTATTTGTCGATAAAAAGGAATGAAATAATCATACACACTACAGCATGTAAATCTCGGAAATACTAAGGTAAGTGAGTCAGACACAAAGGACGCATATTGAAAGATTCTATTTCTTTTTTTTTTGTAGAGACAGAGTCTCACTTTATGGCCCTCGGTAGAGTGCCGTGGCCTCACACAGCCCACAGCAACCTCCAACTCCTGGGCTTAAGCAATTCTCTTGCCTCAGCCTCCCGAGTAGCTGGGACTACAGGCGCCCGCCACAACGCCCGGCTATTTTTTGGTTGCAGTTTGGCCGGGGCCGGGTTTGAACCCGCCACCCTCGGTATATGGGGCCGGCGCCTTACCGACTGAGCCATAGGCGCCGCCCGAAAGATTCTATTTCTATGAAATGTTCAGAAAAGGCAAACGTAAGGGGACAGACTGTAGATTACCATTTGCCTGACACTGGGGGTAGAAACTAAGAGTAACAGCCTATGGGCATCCTTTTACCCTAAAAAGAAATATTCTAAAATTAGATTACGGTGATGACTGCATACATCTGCAAGTCTACTAAAACTTAGTGAATTGTACATTTAAAATTCAGGCTAAATTTTATGGTATAAAAATTATACCTCAGCAAGTTGTAAAATAAACGACTAGGAAAAATATTTCAAGAAAATCTAGTGTCACAGGCACATGACATTAACAGGATAGAAAACCACAATGCACTAATATGCGGAATGGAACATTCTGTGTCTCTGCATACGATGCGATGTATACGGCATGCCTAAGAACCAAACCGTTTCAGCAAATGTTTAAAGAATAGGTTTCAAATGCTTAAGAATAAGATTTGGTGTGAAGCCTTAAAGAAATGTCCAGCTTGAGTGAAAGATGGTTTGATTGCTTCAAAACAGAACAGATGGGATAGTACCAGCTCAGATCTAGCTAACGTCATTAAAAAAGAAAAATAACATTTTGAAGCTGAGAAAATAAAGGAACATGCTTTTACTTCTTTCTATAGGAATGACTCTTAACTGTGACATTGCTAAGGAACAAAATAATGATAATTCATCATAAAATAGCAAAAGCTGGTTCGCCACTGGCATCAAATTCAACTAAATACATCAAGTATGTCATTAAAATTATGTTTGACCTTGAAAACAAACTTGAACTTTTACTCAGGTATCAATACAATGTAAAAGTAAGGGAACTCTGAAGATGGGAACCACTCCTTCCACAAAACTAACCACTCAAAGACAGGCAGATACTTTTTTTTTAATGACTCATATTTTGAACTTGTTAGTTGATTCCTGGATAATGAAAAATGTCCATGCTTGCTACAGAGAATTTAAAAGAAAAAGACCTAAGCTTTAGCCCAAATTTCGGTGCATTCATATTTCAAATCCCCAAATCCATGTAAATTATCTCAAAAGGAACATTAATAACAGATTTTTATAATAATGTCTTGTTTTCCATAACGGATGTTTTGAAAACCAAGCATTATTATCAATCTTTTAAACTAAAATCTGGGTTACATAAAACCATTTTCTGCAATTCAATCTCAGTTTGAACACTGGAGCTAAAGGAAATGTTTGTGAATTTAACAGATACCACTTCAAATGTTATCCAGGAACTAATTACATGGGTCACTTACATACTCTCTCCTGCTCATGTATGTGAGCAAGGCTCAGAGAAGTAAACTAACCTGACCAAAGTCACCCGGCTAGTATCTGGGATAGGTACCAGGGCTCTCTGGCTCCAAAGTCCTTGCTCTGTCCAGTATGTCCCATTAAATCCTATTAACAATAATAATGATAATATAAGGAAGAATTAAAAATTATAAAGTATTTATATGTGTAAGATTCTGAAGAAGAATATGAACTTATAGCTCTCTATTAAATTATATCAGTTCCTGGCCAGGTGCAGTGATTCATGCCTTTAATCCTAGCACTCTGGGAGGCCGAGGCAGGTGGATCACCTGAGCTCAGGAGTTCAAGACCAGCCTGCTGCACAAGAGTGAGAGCCTGTTTCTACTGAGAAAAAAAAAAAAAATAGAAAAACTAGCTGGGCATTGTGGAGGGTGCCGTAGTTCCAGTTACTCAGGAGGCTAAGGCAAAAAGAGCCCCTGGAGCCCAAGTTTGAAGTTGTTGTGAGCTATAATGATGCCATAGGACTCTACCTGAGTGAGTGATAACAATAGTAAGACAAAAACTTGCCCCCCCCCCCAAAAAAAAAAGTTATATAGCTTCCTGAAAAAATAGTTCTGGTCCACTTTCATCAATTGAAAAGAACAGACAGCCAAAACCACAGAGCCAAAGAACATCCATGAAAATGTTCAGCAAGTGATGGGGTATCATTTTCATTATCCTAGGACCCCTATAAAAACTTCTTAAGTAGCAAAAAGATGGTTCGTGCAAACAAATGTAAAGCTTTTGTTTTAACACCTGCTTCATGTTCTACTTAGACCATATGTTCCTCACTTCCATGGCAGGCGAGGAATTATTCCTACTATTCCTGAGGAGAACTACAGTAAATTCCAAAGCTGATGTCATAGCTACCTGCTTGGGACACTCTAAAACACATCTCTGAGGATAGGGAAAGAGTAGATTCCTCCAATTTCCACACATGAATAAACTCAAGGCTGTTTCTGGGAAGACATGCTTCTTAATTTTATACTAAGCAAGAACTTGATTAAATCTATTATGTAACCAAAGAAACATCTTGATGATTCAATATTTCCTGGGGAAAACTAATGATGCATTTCCTTCTTTTAACCCATCAGAGCCACCAATGTGGGTCACAACCTGGCAATCAAGTCAATCCTTATACTAAGTGGCTTTAGTCCAAGGAATGCCAATGAGATTATATACTATTAAAAGTGATTCCAAAACCAAATCAAATATATCACCAGCACCCCCAAAACCCCTATATGTGAAAAAAATAAGAATGAAGCTAGGTGCTTTTCTTCAACTGAAAGAGAAAATGCCAAAAATCTATTAATTTACATGCTGAAACTTAAAGTGAGGGGAGAGTTTTGTTGCTTTTCCATTGAAGATACCAAAACTATACAACTTAAAAAGAAATTCTGAAGAATCTGTTTCCAGATTTTGTACTTGGCAACCAATAAGAGTGTCAACCATGTAAAAGGCTTTAATTCAGCAGATGTCTTAATTAAAAATTAGCAGAAACTGGGAATAATGAACTTTCACATTTCCATAGACAGTTCAAAACTACCTAAAAATAAAGTTTTAATTTCACCTTGTTAAAGTATTTAGTAGCCAATTCCAAGAGCCTTAGATTTAATCACAGTTGTCAACAACTATCAGAGAATAGTTCCTTGCTATGAAAGCTAAAAATTTTAGGACATACAATTTTTTTGACATATCTGAACACAGGTAACAAGTTTAAGTATACATGACCACCTTCCTATCCATCAAGTGAGAACTAAACACTGAAAAACACTTTCATATTTTCTATTGCTCATAGATCATTTCATTCAGCCAGGCCCAGTAGTAGAGAAGGAAAAAACAAAAGTCCATCTTAGTTCTAAAACAGAAAATCTGAACATGGAAGACAGGTTCGATTACAAGATCAGGGCTGCCTTGGAAGGGACAGTCAATACCAAAATGTAAAAATTCCCTAATAATCAGTATTGTCCTAAAGCTGGCTATTTGGGAGGGAACAAAACTCCTGCCCTAGGCAATTCTTCTGCATAAGCGGGAATGCCAGTGGGTGACAAAAACTTCACAATGATAAGTGAACTAATGTCATCTAAGGTCCCTCCGGTCTGCAGTGTGATGGATTCTCTGCTTTAAGGCACTAGCTGTAACAGCCATTTCAAACAGGCAAAATGGGAGCTAGTGCATCTTTGGTCACACCTGAAGGGATAGTACAGAGGCTTAGGGATGTTCAGCTGTGGCCCATGGGCCACATGGAGATTATATCTGTGTTGTAAGTAATCTCAAAAAAGTATGCACAGACATTTTTTTCTGTTCATCAGCATTTGTTAGTATTTGTGTATTTAATGTTTGGCCCAAGACAACTCTTATTATTCCAATGTGTGACAGAAAAGAAGAAAGGTTGAATATCCCTATACCTAATGTGTATGGGGGGACATCTCTGATATCACCTAGTATAACAATATTACAAGAAGGGACGATGAAGCTCACAGATGGCCGCTAATAACATAACCAAAGTCAGAGTTCTGAGTATCTGAACAAGGACGGCTAGGGCATATCCCTAGACTTCAGTTTAGAACTCTCTCTGCTCTCCTTGAAGCTTCTCTGTCAGGCCCCTCAAGAACCTCAAATGTTCCTTACACACAGATGTGCTAACTAAGTAAAAGTAGTTTTATATTTATGGAGGGAAAAAATCAGATGAAAACGGCCGGCCAACTTCAGGGGGTCTGCAATATGGCTCTGATGTTAAGTCTATGTTAAGTTCTTCCAGCTTTCAATCATGAAATGTATTCAAAACCAGGTGCTCCATCTAGTGGATTCTTGGAAGATCCTCAGAATGAGGGAAATGCACATGTTTAATACTGTTCAGTTCACACCTCATAGCCAAAACAGTGACACTAAAAGAGAGATAGTAAAGACGACAGACTCTATACCCATTCCCCCATGTCCCATACCAAATATAGAAGCTAAAAAAAAAAAAAGTTTATAAAAATTACAAGCTTTTGGGAGTCAAGGACAAATTTGTTCCAACTGGTTAAAACTATATTCCAAATTTGCTGCTTCTCCCATTTCCCCAGTTTCTCTCAATATAAGTAAAGAGTAGGCAAGGCAGGTCACTTCAATAATCAAAGTAAAAGCTCTCCAGCGGCACCCACTCAACTGGTGTAATTCAAACCCGACTTTGAAGCTCACTGCCATTCTATAGTCCCTTGACACACTGCAGTTGGTAATCTTTATCTTTTTTCTTTTGCACAGAGTCTCACTGTGTTTCTCAGGCTGAGGTACAGAGGTACGATCACAGCTCACTGCAGACTCAAACTCCTGGGCTCAAGTGATCCTCCTGCCTCAGCCTCCTGAATAGCTAGGACTACAAGCACCTGCACCACCACACCCCGCTAATTTTTTCTATCTTTTTAGACACAGGGATTCAGGGTGTTGCCCAGGCTGATCTTGAACTCCCAGTCTCAGACAAACCTGCCTCAGACTCCCAAAGTGCTAGGATTACAGGCCACTGCGCCCTGCTACAACCTTCATCTTACCCCAAGAGCAGACCTTCCTCTCAAAAAGAAAAACAACATGTGGTAGGAAAAACCCAGGCTCAGTAGTCAGTCAGAATTCCTGGTTCTTGCCACTTCCAACTTCCGTAACCTTAAGTCAGTCAAACTTCTGCCTCAGTTTTTCATTTGTAAAACAAAGGTAATGATACATTCCTCTGAAGACGGATGACAGATGGAATCACACAGGAGCATTCAAAGAGTGCCGGAGACTCACTCCTCCACTTTATGATCTCTTTCTCTCCTTTTCTTCGCCTCCAATTTGTTTCTTAAAAGTAATACAAATGGTGAGCTGCATTGCCAGAAGATAGACATGTATATTATTAATAATAAGGAAAACTCAAGGAACTGTTTATCATTCAATGTGGCCAGAACAGAGAATATAAGGTAAATGCCAGGAATTGAGGTGAAGCAACTCACCTCATTACTATGGTCCTTGTAAACCACATTAATGCATGTGGAAATCATCCAACAATCAATGTGGAGCCACCAGATATCTTTCTGTTGTCCCAATCTGTCACATTCTCACACTGCTCTAAAACTTTCAGTCAACTCATTTCCTGAAGAATGAAGTAGAATAGTTTTAACAAGGTGGGTTTCTCAATCTTTGTTCCTATTCTCTGCCTCAGCTTCCCATCTGGTATGTAAATTCTCATGTACACGTTCACCCCAGATGTGTTTCAGGTGCTGAAATTCAAGCTGAATAACATCAGTTATGAACCTTGTGTTGTGTTATGAATCTCAAGCGCTCAAATTTGAGTGAGCAGATTTAATACTAGTACTGTAAACATCCTTAAATGCCTACCAAACTATTAACTGTAATGTAACCCAAAATACAAATGAACATTGTCAGAGACCACTGACTGCCTCTCTCACCCCAATACCTGTCCTCCCCTTTTGATACAGTAAGAGAAGTGTTAGTGGTCTTATGGCTAGTGAGCCAAAGACTACACTTTGCAGCCTCTCTTGCACTGAGTGTGTATACACAACTAGGTCCGGGCTAATGGGCTACAGACAGAAGTGAAGTGTGCAACTTCAAAGTCATGCACTTCAATGGGAAGGAGTACACCATCCCTTTACCATCTCCCTTTTCTACTAACCAGAATACAGACAAATCAGCAGAGCTGGAGTAGCCAACTCAACTTACAAGGAAGTACTATGTGGAGGATGACAAAACAAGAAGATAGAAGGAGCCTGGGGCCCTAAGACAGTAGAGCCCTGCTATTATGTAAGAGTGGAAGTAGCTTTCATAAATCATTGTTTCCTGGTCTTTATTAAAGTATGTCCTAACTGTGATGCTTAAGTTTTATGTGTCATCTTGGCTAGGCCACACTACCTAGATACGTTGCCAAACACATCTGGATGTTGCTGTGAAGTTAATGTTTAGATAAGATTAACATTGAAATCAGCAGACTTTGAGTAGATGACCCTCCATAACATGGGAGGACCTCAGCCAATCAACTGAAGACCTTAAAAAAAAGACTGACCTCTAAAAAAGGAATTCTGAGAGTGGACTGTCTTTGGCCTCCCACCTGCAACAGTGGCTCTTCCCTGGGTCTCTTCCCTCCCTGCCCAGCTATTTTGGACCAAACCACCACAGTCATGTAAGCCAATTCCTTAACATATTATCAGTTTGTCTGCGGGGGTGGGGGGTGGGGGGTGGTGAAGAGAAGGATACACATGCACTCCTTATTCGGTCTCTTTTACTGGAGAACCCTGGGTAATATACTGACTATTATGGAACTTGTGTCTCTCTAAATTCATATGTTGAAACCCTAATCCCAATGTGATAGTATTGAGAGGTAGAACCTTCAGGAAATAACTAGATCGTGAAGGTGACACCATCATGTATGGGTTTAATGTCCTTACAAAGAAGAGGTGAGAGAGTTAACTAGCTCTCTTTTTGTGAGAGCTGGCTAACTCTCTTTCTGCCATGTGAGAATATAAAAGAAGTCATCTGCCTGCCTGCAGCCTGGGAAATGGCCCTCACCAGAACCTCACCATGTTGACCCCATGAGCTCAGACTTCCAGCCTCCAGAACTATGAGCAATAAATCTCTGTTGTTAAAAAGCCACCCAGTTTATGTTATTTTGTTATAGCAGCTAGAGCTAAGACACTAATTAATACTGAAACAACTATAAAACCTGAAAACACACACTTTGTCCATTCAACATATATTTACTGGGGACCTACCATTCGCCAAGCATAGGATAGGCTCTCCAAACACAACTGAGAATAAGATAAAGTTCATGCTCTCACACAGCTCACACTGTGATGGACTTGTCAGAACTCTGGAATACAATATTTTTTAAAAAGAAGACAATGGTATAAATGTATTTAATTTGCTAAACTATACACTTAAAAATGGTTTACATGGTAAATCTAATTGTATATATATTTTACTATAATAGAAAATTGCCCAAGAAAGCAGAAGGAAGAAAATAATGTAAAAACAACTATAATTCAAACTATATAATAAAATATAATTCAAATCACATGACTGATTAAGGATTTGTATCTGAATACATAAAGAATTTTTGACACTTAATAAGAAAATAGATAAAAGATTTAAACAAATATGTCACAAAAAAACCAGAAAGCAGTAAGTGCACAAAAAGATGCTCGAAATTATCAATTATCTAGGAGATTTCATTTAAAGCCCAATGAGATACATGTGCACACTTATTAAACAGCCAAAATTAAAGACTGACCATACAAAGTATTGGCAAGAAAGTGAAGCAAAGGAACTCTCCTATTCTGTTGGTAGAAATATAAAATGGCACAACTACCTTGGAAAACAATCTCACAGTTTCTTAAAAAGTAAACATTTGCCAGCCGTAAGACATAAGCATTCTACAGCCAGATATTTACCCAAGAGAAATTAAAATATGTATCCATTAAAAAAAAACACTGTACACAAATATTCATGGCAACTTTATTAGTGATAACCAAAACCTGGAATCTACTCAAACATCCATCAGTAAATGAACTGATGGATAAATTACAGTGAATCCCCAAATACGGCATTCACGTAAAGTGATGAGTATCATTTTGTATCACTGAGAGGGGTCCCAAAAGAAGAAGAAAAAAAAGTAGAGTTCATACGATATGATTCCATTTTTATAAAAACTAATGTAGAATAACAGAAAGCAGACTGTGATTAACCTAGGGGCACAGACAGAGCAGCAGGGAAGAGTGACAGAAGGGTACAGGAGAGTGACGGGGCTCCTCAGGGATACGTTCATTAACTTGATTTTGGGAGTGATGGTTTTATAGACATATGTATGAATCTAAACTTGTCAAGATGTATACTTTAAATATGTTCAGTTCAACATAAGTCAATTATCATCAATAAAGCTATTTAATGGGGGGGAAATACTCTTTTGGTGGCATTTCCACTCAGCAGCCCCTCAGATGTACACTCAGTTGTTTTAGCTTGCATCTGTTCAAAATATCCATGTCTTCATAATTAACTTGAAATAGTTATTAAGCTGAAAACCTAGCTGTATGGCGCTTTTAAAATAAAACCAGCTTCTGAAAAAAAGGAAGAAAAACTTGCTTTTCACACTCTGTCCCTTGAAAAGCAAGAGGATTTCAGTTTTCCCACATGCCATTTTTGGCATTTCCCATGGGAAATCACATTTATACTCAGCCTCTGCACATGTATATTCTTTCAAGGAGGATTAAGAAAGAGAAGAATAAGTAGTACCTAGAAGTTACTGAATATTAGCAGATAAACCAAAGTCCTCCTAATTACACTATGCGAATCTCTCTAAGCACAATGAGAAACTTATACTGGATGTCTTTGAATCTGCGTACATTTGTTGCATGACATTATTAGTCTACATCATCCTATGATTATAAAACATAAAATGAATTATTTAACTTTTTAATCCACTTGATTTATATCCACTTGCTTTCCTAGAGAATTTCTAAACAAAAATCTGTGCTATTGCATTTACTATATACAGCACAGAATACAAAAGCTTTCAGAAAACATCTTTTATAGATTAATTTTTACTCTAAAAACATCTGTTTGGGTAAAAGATCCAGTAAATAAAATACTTCACTTTTTGAAGTTAGAACATTTATTGTTTTGTACACATAATTATGTAAACTCTCCAATACATAAGGCAGGAATCTTAAAAGTCATAACACTCCAGCTCACCAAAGAAACCCTATAATTTTCGAGTGTTAATGTGGCTCTACAATCTAACTTTGACATTATTGCCAATCGTGACTCATGGGAAAAAGATGTTTTTCATTTCTTAACACTTCAAAGTCGTTTTATTTTTAATTATTAAAATAAAAAGAATACTCTCAAATAAAATCGTGGGAAAAATATTACAAAGAAGAAAACATGTTACAAAGTCAAATATGTAATACTTTCGAGTATCAATGATAATGATAAAGAATAGTGGCTATTCCCTGCAAAATAATACCATCATTACCATTCTTTCAACAAGCACTATGCTAGGCGGCCTAAGTACAGTGGAGAAGTAATTCATTCTCAAAAGGATCTCTGTCTAGAAGGGAAGTTCTCTCCATCAGAGGGGAAGACAAGCCCCTTCCGGGTAACACTGCGTCTGTTTCCTTTGCTCAACCATCAACACAACATCACAGGGTCTAAGCACCCTTACACCTTGATTATGAAATCCTGTCTGGACTACCCTATGAGAGTTATACATTTCTCATAGAAAGGAGGTGTTCAAAATCTGCAGGAACTTTGGAGTCAGACAGCCCTGGTTTGAGGAGTTCTAGCTCCACTTCCTACTGGCATACTGTAACCTGGAACAAGTTACCTAACCTCTCTAAGGCTCAGTTTTCTCCTCTGTTAAATGGGAACAATAATAGTACCTACCTCCTGCATGTTAACTACTTCATAAATGTGAGCTATTATTATAAAGTTCTGCTATAGACTGAATGCTTGAGTCCCACCTAAGCCACAATGTGATGGTATTTAAAGACGAGGCCTTTGGGAGGTGATTAGGTCCTGGGATTAATAAGAGATAATTAAGAGAGAAGACAGCCCTTGCTTCATCTCTCCCCTCCCTTGTGAGGGTACAATAAGAAGGTGCCATCTGCAAACCAGCAAGAGGGCTCTCACCAGACACATTTATTTCTATGAGAAATAAATGTTTGTTGTTTAAGCCACCTGGCCTATGGTATTTCGTTACAGAAGCCCAAACTGACGCAAGTTCTTTTCATACCACCGTCAACAGGAGCAACAACCTACAAGTATTGCTGAGATCTGGTGGAAACGGAAAAAGAACTAACACTGACTTTCTGAGAAACCAAAGATACCATAGTCAGAAATACGTAAGTTACAAGAAAACGTGCACTGGGCACACAGTGATTAAGTAAATAAAGTGTTCTCCTTCAAAATTCAATCCAAATATTGTACCAGAGATTTGGTGGCAGCATAAATCTATCACAGATCCCCTAGAATTCCAGAAGTCATTCACCAGACACAGAGAGCTTCTACCCTAACAGAGGCGAGACCTTCTCTGCCTAAAGAGCCCATGACAACAGCGGGTGGTGAGATTAGGGAGGAAGGACAAGAACAACACAGAATGTATCAGGCCAGCCCCAACTCGGGCTCTACCCAGGACCCCTCAAAACACCACTGAATGAGACGATTCCCTACATCGGCATGTAGTAAAAGGCTAATTCCTCTAATGCAAACAAAATGAAATCTGGTTAGGCAAGGCCACACAGATGTTCGGAGAGCTGGTTTTCTAACACCCAAGGTAAGCCCTGTGGAACCCTTTGTCCAGAGGGGTTTAAGGGTCGTTGGCCAACAATATGGGGCTCCTGGGGATGGGGCACTGAACCTATGTGGCCAGAGCACCTATGAAAGGAATACACGGAGGCCTGCAGAGGTTCAAAGAGGACAGCCGGTAGAAATAAGCCACTTCCTCTCCTACCCTGCTAGCCAGCACATGAACTGGTGAGTAGATCTCTCCCTGATTTCCTGATAGTCGTCTGTACTTTTTAAATGTTCTACCACCAAGCTAAGGAGTAACCACACTGTCTAAACGTATTACTCCCCAGAGGTGAGCCCCTGTGCCACATCTTCTGCTTACAGAATACAGATGGAAACTGGAGCAGGTTGGATGGTGTCCCCCAAAAGATACAAAGTTGGACAATTAAGTTTGCAAACTCATCCTAGAAAAATGCTACATACCTCATTGTGAATATCAGAATATCACCACAGTCACCTTCGAGGTCCTCCCCTTGGGAAGCCACACACCGATGCCAGTGTTCAGTCCACCCTTCAAAGCACTTCTGGAACTCTTTTTCTGAAATGACCATCAGAGCTGTCGTCGTACAAGTCTGACAATTAAGTTCAGGAATTCCTCCTAGAAAAAGTGCTGCCTACCTAGCTGCTGAATATCACTATGGTCATCTGCATAGCATTTCCCCTGGCCATCTGGCAATCATAATTGACATTCAGCAATGAGGTATGTAGCACTTTCTCTAGGATGTGTTTGCGAACTTAATTGTCTGCCCTTGTATGCCCACATCCTGACCACCAGAAGCTGCAAATAGGATCTATTTGAAAAAAGGGTTTTTGCAGATATAATGAAGGAACTTGAGATAACAGTGTCCTGGTATTATTCAGGTAATCCCTAACTCCAATGACAAGAAGAGGTTCTGTGAAGACAGAGGCAGAAACTGGAGTAAATCAGCCAAGGATCACCACCAAAAGCTGCAGGAGGCCAGGAAGGAGTCTCTCCTCAAGTCCTCAGAGGGAGCATGGCCCTGCAAAATTTCTGACTTCTCTGGTTTCCAGAACTGTGGGAGAGTAAATTTCTGTTGTTTTAAGTCACTGCGTTTATAATAATCTGTTATGGCAGTCCTACGAAACGAATATGGAGACCAATAGGATTAACACAGGAAACCTTGTTGGTAAGACTTTTCTGGTGGCCTTTTACTGACAGCCTATGATAAGACAGGCACCTTTACTTCTGTGATATAATAATTCTAATGAACTGTATGGTAGGTATTATTTCCAGTCTACAAATAATCACTGATGCACCAAAAGTTAACTGTGCCCGAGATCAGGCAGCAGATGTGGTAAAGTGACACCTTGTGGGACAGCTCCCAGTGCGGCCTCGTGCCTACCCCTCCAGGCCTGAGCACACAGTCCAGCCTCTCTCCCCTCTCCTCAGTTGCCTCTCCTCAGTCCTGCTGGACAGAGTGCCTCTCCCAAGACTTCCAAATGGAGGACGTGAGGCTTGGGTCTATCAACTGAGACAGGACATGTTTAGAGGACAATGACTGAGTTTAGTTTAGGACGTGCATTAGAGGTATGTAAGGGACATTGAGGGTAGAGGCCAGTGATCTCCTGTCAAAAAGGGAAGGAATCTGAAAATATTTTTAAACTTTGACTGAAATGCATTGACATTAATGAGTGACTATTCCCCAAGCACTTACATTTTTAGACATTTTAGTTTCAACTATGGAACAGAAAAATTTGTCACTGTTACATAAACGGGCCAAAGATTATCCCTAGGTAGTTTATTTCTTCACTGAAGGCCGAGACCAGTCGGTACAAAAGCCCACCAGCAACAAATTGAAATTTTAACACATCCAATTATTCTTAAATAGCCCAAAGGAATTTTTTTGTTGCTGTTGTTGCCATTTAGCCTGCTTTATATACCCCATGAAACCTTGCCTGAGAACTGCAACCCACTGATAAGACAGGCTTGAGAAGGCCTCAAAGGCCTCAGGTGGCTAAGGCCTTCTGAGCGCTCTGACTCGGAGACCCTGCATGCTGCTGAGCAATATGACATAGGTGCATGACACTACTCCCATGCCACCCCTTTTGACTGGTGGCCTTGGATGGTCTCAGGTTGTGAGAAAGTGACATCTCCTCTCATGCCACTTTGTCCCAATGCCACCTGATGAAGCCTCTGTGTCACTGCCTGTCATGGTCACATCTTCTTCCCTGGTCAGCCCCAAATCCCTGGAAGGCCCTACAGTACCTCAAAAGAACTTTTAGGCAAAAGGAACAAAGTGGGAAAAATATCCTTGGTCTTGTCCTTGCCTCAAAATCAGATCTCCCTTTGAGATGGCCTTGAAGATAACTGATCCTCATTAAGACTCTGCAGACTGCCAGGGGCACAGGCCCTGTTGGGGCATCTATCTATCTATCCCTCTGCCTCAGTTCTCAGAGGAGCCTGTGGGTACCTCTGTCCCAGTCCAGCAGTCCTAGAAAGCCACTTGTCTCCCTGCCTACACAAAGACCAGCTGTCCTGTTGCTCTATGGTCTCTGGGAAGTCAGACCCTCCAGCTTTCCATCACTTACAATGTGCAACCCCAGTCCAGGGAACTGAAGGACCTTCAACTACATGGAGGAGAGAGAGGCTGCCAGACAGGTGCACAAATAAGACCAAGAAGAAAGATGAGACAGGTGAAAGTATAACTGCCAAGGCTGCCAGCGTGCCCATCCTCCAAGGGTCAACAAGAGGAGCTGAGGACAACCAGAAGGAAGATGCAGTTTAAAGAAATCCATGGTAATGATAAATAACCTCATGCACACATATCCTTTCCACACTCAGCTCCTCCCCTGCTGGAAGCCCTTCATGACCAGATGGGGGCAACTTGGGTGTGTGCATATGCCTGGCCCACTGTAAATGCCACTAGTGTAGCTGGGAGGATACTGGTATGACCATCACCCCACATGGGCCTCCGGAGAGCACCTCATACACTGTCTGGTGTCAGAGGTCTCTAATAAGTGTTTGCTGAATGAATGAATGCGAGCCACTCAGTTACCATCTGCACTTAATTACCATGTAATCCAATTGAGATTCTTATTTATATGACAGATTAACTGCTGTAAAGTTCATTGCTAACAATAGCCCAGGGAGGCTGACAGTCATGGTTTGCTGGTCATAAGCATGCTCAACTGCTCATACAACATTGCTGAACTTTCATAACAGGAAGGCCAGGGCCAACCCTGATGGTTCACTGCCTTGAGTTTTAAGCAAACTAATCTCAAACACAGGCATTGAAAAAATGAATGGCCAGGGCTTGATGTCCACAGCACAGTGGTTACGGCACCAGCTACATACACCTAGCAACTTCCAACTCTTGGGTGTAAGCGATTCTCTTGCCTCAGCCTCCCAAGTAGCTGGGACTACTGGCTATTTTTTGTTGCAGGGTTTGAACCCGGCCCAGGCTAGCTAAACAATAATGACAACTGCAACAAAAAATAGCCAGTAGTCTCAGCTACTTGGGAGGCTGAGGCAAGAGAATCGCTTAAGCCCAAGAGTTGGAGGTTGCTGTGAGCTGTGATGCCACAGCACTTTACTGAGAGTGACATAGTAAGACTGTCTCAAGGAAGGAAAAAAAAACTAGTGGCCAGACCTGCAATTGATTCTGTTGGAATCACTGAATCAACTTGGCAGGGAACTTGGCAGCAGACCTCGGGTCTTATTTATGTTTGTTCCTTCAGCAGCTAGCAGGAAGCTTTGTATACAGTAGGACATCAATAAATGCTTATTGTGGAGTTTCCTGCAGCACCAGATGCTTCCTATAGTGGCAGTATTTCAGTCTCGGGAGACCACAAATGTCCCCCACCTGGCTGAGAGCGCCAACAAGACCCACACTATTCAGGACTACCATACAGCGGCAACCAGAAAAGAACAATAGACTATTATTTATGAAAACCAGGATTGCTTCCTAGCTCTTATTTTAAGCTGAGTCAGACTACTCACTAACACTTTATAAGTGTGCACATTTGGCCACCATAACAAATAAATTTGGAAATGCAAAAGCTTAAAACAAAAAACAACTAGGTTAACTTAAAAGACACATATTTAGACTCCTTTAGAAATCATTTCCATATTGACAATGAATGAGTTGAAGACAAGAGCAATCACTCTCCTCAACTACAACACAGTATAGTATTAAAACCATGAGTAGAAAGGACATCAGTTACAAATGCTCCTGCGTTCTTTCCTGTGTTTCTTTGAAATAGAACAGGATCTTACCATACTGAGAACCAAGGGGGAGAAATAAGCATCATAAGTCCAGCCCATTAAAATACCCACCCATCAAGAGGGTCCTTATCTCACAAAGGTAATCAATGTAACCTGGTTCTCTGTACCCTCAATGAATCCCCAACAATAAATATATATATATATATATATATATACCCACCCACAAATCATTTAGTAGCACCCTGGCAGACAGACCCTCTGTGAGAGATGCCTCACTAAGAGAACATAGCAGAAAGGGAACCACTGCACATCGACTGAAGTAAATGTAAATCAGGGCAGCCACAGAGAAAAGAGCTTTGAGGTTCCCCAACAAATTAAAAATAGAACTACGGGCTCGGCGCCTATAGCTCAAGTGGCTAAAGTGCCAGCCACATACACCAAAGCTGGTGGGTTCGAATCCAGCCTGGGCCTGCCAAACAACAATGACAACTATAACCAAAAAATAGCCGGGCATTGTGGTGGGCGCCTGTAGTCTCAGCTACTTGGGAGGCTGAGGCAAGAGAATCGCTTAAGCCCAGGAGTTGGAGGTTGCTATGAGCTGTGATGCCATAGCACTCTACCTAGGGTGACAGCTCTGTCTCAAAAAAAAAAAAAAAAAAAAGAACTACGATAAGATTCAGCAATCCCAATATGGGGTATATACCCAAAGGAAATGAAATCAGTATGTTGAAGAGATACCTGCAGTCCCATGTTGACTACAGCACTATTCACACCAAGACATGGAATCAACCCTAGTGTTCATCAATGACTGAATGGATAAAGAAATTATGGTATGTATCCACACTGCAGTACCATTCAGTCACAAAAAACAAGGAAATTCTGTCATTTATGACAACGTGGATGAACTTGGAGGACGTTATGTAAATGAAATAAGCAAGGCACAGAAAGACAAATACCACATGACTGCACTTCTATGTGGAATCTAAAAAGAACCCAAAGAAATCAGGAGTAGAATGGGGGTCCAAGGCAGGCACTAGGTTTAGGGAGAAGTTGATCAAAAGATGGAAAATTTCAGTTAGAGAAGAGGAGTAAGTTCAAGAGATCTATTGTACAACGTGGTGACTATACTTGATAACAATGTATTTTATTTTGAAAATAGCTAAGAGAAAAGATTTTAAGTGTTCTCACCACAAAAAAAATGTTATGTGAGGGAATATATCTTTTCTTGCAATCCTGAAACACAGACTCAGGTTGCCCTGACTATAGTAATGCACACAGTAGGTTAATTACCTCAGTTGAGCCATTCCCCCATGTATACATCTTCCAAAATAGCATGCTGTACAGTTTTTATTTGTCTGCTTAAATATATACACATGTACACAGATAATCATCCTTTCTTTAAAACAGCATCAATGTGATTATCTAACAAAACAACCAGGAAATATCTAAAACAGACAGAAAAGTCAGAAAAGGAATGCAAGTGCCAAGGGTGGGTGGCCCAGAGTCAGCACTGGGCAGAAACCAGCTGAGCAACTTCTCCTGCCTGGCATTTCTTCACTCAGGAGTTGGGACACACACCAACAGGTTTTGCTGGAAGGAGGCCCACCTCTGAGTAGGAGGCTCCTGACCTCTGGGGCCATAACACATCACATAATTAAAGGCTTAGCCTTGGCCTTGTCACTCATCCATCAGAGATTAAGAGAGGAAGTACTTTGTTTTGAGGTTTCAAAAGGAGGAAAGACTTTACACTTAGTATGCTAACCCCCTTAGCTGCACTCCAGAAAACAGCAATTAAGGATTGCCCAATTTGGAGGACTTGTCTTAGCAGTAAAAATCTCACGTACCTAGTCTAGTTATTAGGAAGCATATACAACAACTCAACAAGAAAATGGGGGCTTACAGATGGGGTGATGCCACAAGCCACTGTAAATCACTGCTGTGTTATCAAAGTGTGTGTGTGTGTATGAGAGAGAAATAAACACACACACACACACACACACCCTCAAAACCTGATTTATTCAGAGTATAAACTCAGAGACCAGTAACTCTCCCTGCCTAAATTGAACATTTACTTTATTTTCATTACTATATCCAAATCCTGATAACCCCCAGCTCTCCTGAAAAGATCACCAGAAATAGTTCATGCTCAACTTCATGCATGCATTAAAGCTACAAAATGTAACTTTGGGTGGGTTTCTTAAGGGCTCTTCTTTAGGTTGAGCTCTAGGTGAAAACTCGTCTTGAAGTTTCCTCTCCCATGAGATGACTATGAAGAGAGAAAAAGTTGGGTGAGTCATAATCTAGTCTCTTATATCCCTAATAATTAAAAGACAAAATATTTATTTAAAACACTGCCAAAGAGAAACTGAAATCGGTGCCCTCTTTTGGGGCTGTGGTGGACATACCTACAGGGGCCAAATAAATTTTAAAAAGCCAAGTCTATACCAGACTTATTGGCTCACACCTATAATCCGAGCATTTTGGGAGGCCAAGGCAGGTGGATCCTTTGAACTCAGGAGTTCAAGACCAGCCTGAGCAATAATGTGACCTCCCCCCTCTCTAAATATAGAAAAACTAGCCAGGTACTGTGGCAGAGACTTCTAGTCCTGCTACTCAGAAGGCTGGAGGACCTCAGAGACAAGAGGACCACTTCAGCCCTAAAGTTTGAGGTTGCTATGAGCTATGAAGTGGTGGCACTCCAGCCTGGGTGACAGAGTGAGACTCTACATCAAAAAATATATATAGTCAGGTCTATTAATAAACTTTTCTAGATGGCAAAATTTCCCAAAATGATATTCTAATTAAGATATATTCCAGTTGACCCTAGAAGTAAAGTAGGGCCTATTTATTTTAAAAAATATATTATTTATTTATTCATGTGTTTGTTGCTTTTAATTCTGCAGAAAACAAAGTCTTTCCTCAGTACAGACTCAGGCTCTCTCTCGATGGGACAGAGAACCCCAGACTGAGAAACAGGAGCTGCCATAATTATGCACACAGGCTTCAAATGAGCATTTTTTCTTACCGTCAGGATTCCCAAATTAGACAACAGAAACTAGAATTGAGAAATTAAATTTTTCTACATATAAGCCTTTTTAGGTCTAAGAACATATTCCCTCACTATTTTTCACTCCTGAGGTGTTGTCTGAAAATAATCAAACAAAAAATTAAACATGAACTCTACAGACTCTTAGCTCAAGCCTTAAGCAACCATCTTTCCCAAAAAGCGTCCCTGGACACAAGCTCAGCATTTCACTCTTCCTTTTGCTCACTTTTTGCAACCCAGCTCTGCCTCCGCAGCAGAGTTCCTACTAGTCCACGCATTGGCTCTGACACAAATTTGCAGCCTGGCAAGGCCTCCAGTCAGTAGGGGACCCACAATGGCAGCAACATGACAGTTCTTACTGGTGACAGGTTCCACTGTGCTCCAAGGTTTTAGAGAATCTTTCTATGTTGCTAAAAAATATTTGTATTCTGTTTCTTGTTTTAAAGTTTTGTTTTCTGCTGGCTCAGAGCTCTGGCAAGATTTTCACCAAATTTCAAATCTTGGAGAAAGAAGCCAACCTGGAGATAGCCTGTGGGAGGCCCAAATACTAAGCTTCCCCAGTTCCTTTCCTCACTGCCACTGCTCAGCTTTCCACCACTTTGCCATTATCTGTCTTTCTCTAGTCTAGCAAAGAAAACTAGTTATCGCTTCTCAGCCTTTTGGCTAAGATCAAGTGAATAATATATGTGTTGTGTTTATCAAAGTAACATACGCACCTAACTAAGTGCAAACATAACAAAAGGGCTTACGATGGAAAGCCTACGTGGCCAGGTCACCCCACTCCATTTCTAGCCCTGCTCCTCAGGGTAAACCTTCCTTCCGATGGTTTTTGGTGCTACTTCTAGTACTACGTAGATCCCTCTCCCAACATTTCTAACATACAGATTTCCTAATTTTATCCTTCTTGAATATTTGCAACTGACTTTCTGCTGTGACAGATGAGGACAGCTCGCACACAACATTCCCATCCTCACAACGCCACTATTTTTTGTTCTCCTGGTAACTTTAAGAAGTTATACACTTGCACCTTTATTAATCCATCACGGACAGTTTCGCCTGACTTTCCACTTTGTAAGGTAAAAGTACTGGCACTAATCACAGATTCTCATCCCTGAAATGCAGCTTTGCTGTGGATAACAGCAGAGTAAGTTTGACTGTGGAATTCATGTCTAATTTTTTTGTCTGATTATTTTCAGTATGGCTGAGAAGAGAATGAAAACATCAGAGAAACCAGACATCAGTCACAAACAGTATGAGTTTCAAACTTTCACTTATTCTCCCATTCATTCAATACACGAGTGATAGCACCCAATAAGTTCTAGACCTATTTCAAGTCCCATAAGCTCATCCCATCAATCCCTAGAGCAGATGCAGCCTGGCCTGCTCCAAGGTGCCCTCTGCACTAAGAGGAGCTTCCACTTCATATACGTGATCTCTCCAAATGATGGTGACCCTCCGATCTTTTTTTTTTTTGTAGAGACAGAGTTTCGCTTTATGGCCCTCAGTAGAGTGCCGTGGCATCACACAGCTCACAGCAACCTCCAACTCCTGGGCCCAAGCGATTCTCTTGCCTCAGCCTCCCGAGCAGCTGGGACTACAGGCGCCCGCCACAATGCCCAGCTATTTTTTGGTTGCAGTTCAGCCGGGGCCGGGTTTGAACCCGCCACCCTCGGTATATGGGGCCGGCGCCTTACCGACTGAGCCACAGGCGCTGCCCATACCCTCTGATCTTAAACAAAGAGCAAAACTTTTCAAGGCTGGGTGCAGTGGCTCATGCCTGTAATCCTAGCACTCAGCGGGGTGAGAGGGGAGGTAATTTGAGTTTAGGAGTTTGAGACCAGTCTGATCAACAGCAAGACCCCAGCTCTACTAAACAGTAGCCAGGTCTTGTGGCATGTGCCTATAGTCCCAGCTACTCCAGAGGCTGAGGCAAGAGGATCGCTTCAGCCCAAGAGTTTGAGGTTGCAGTAAGCTATGATGCCACAGCACTCTACCCAGGGCAACACAGTGAGACTCTGTCTCAAAAAAAAAGAACTTTTCAGAGACAGCTCCCAGTTCATAAGGCCAAGTATAATCAGCTTATCTCTCAGAAGTAGACATAGAAAGACAGAGAACCAAGTGGGAGACTCTCCATCCTCTGCCTCACACCCAGCTCCCCTGCACATTTCTGTGAAGGACCTCTCCATCCAACCGAAAGGGCTGTGCAAGCCACATCCAGCTCCTCTACCATTACCTGAAGCAGCAGGGGGGACAATGACCTTGAAAGGCTTACAGGAAATCTCCTTTGCCTATTAGCCAGCTCAACCTTTCCTCTGCTAGCAGAAGGCTGGCAACTGCAACTATGTGCTCTCTTGGCTCCCTTTCCCCTAACCCCACAAGTACAAAGCTCAGTACTTGCTCTTTAGTTCGTTGATTTCTACAATTGCTCACAATACACGCACAACATACCTGCAACATCCTCAAAGTCCCTGCAGCCAAACCTTAAGACATACATCTCCCATCACTAGGGGTTGGGGGCCAAGTTCTAAGGACTTGTGCTTCTCCTTTCCTTTCGCCCCCTTTCCTTTTAACAGGAATGTGAGGTCTACAGTTTTTATACCAAAGAAAACATCACCCAAATAAAAAAATATTATATCTTTTCAACACCCGGAATTTAAAGCTATCACAATGCTCTTCAGGTCACTTGCTGGTAGATACACACACGTCTCAAACTAATCAAGAAAGCAGAAATGTGACCGGTGAACACAACCTACAGCGGACGGGACTCTGCAGAACTGAGTCCTTAACCACCAGCGCACTCGTCCTTGTCACCTGCCAAGACCTCAGCACTGGAACAAAAGAGTCCCAGTTGCTCAGGGTGCCCCACGGAGGGCAAACACCCTCTCAAACATCAACAAATGAAATTGATATTTCTAGTGCAGAGATAACATGTTTCACTCCACTACTGGCTAAAAAAATCAGAACTCACAATCTGCTGAATTTCCTCATTATAAACTTACCCACAAAAACACCAGAACCACAGGAAACACCTCATAGGAAAGAGAAACGAGCTGGCCTTTTGAAAATAGAGAAGAAATTCAAGGAGCAACAGAAGCCAAACTGATAGTCAGCCAAGTACCATTCCTGTTTAAAGAGTTGAAACATCCTTAATAACCATAAGTCTTTGGCTCTCAGTTCAGCCACTTTCCTCCATGGAGAGAGACATGATTACGAGCAGAACAGGCCTTCTCACGGCTTGACGAGACAAACCCACAGCTCCACAGACCCTGTGGAAACACCCAGGGACTCCGAGGGGGTCGGGGTATGCAGCAGAGGTAGGAGGGTACCCTGCCCAGCAGCAGGATCCTCCTCCCACTCCTCCCACCCACTACTGCCTGCCGCTGGAGCAGGATGTTAAGAGTCTCCCGGCAAATAGATGCCAATATACAGCTCTCTTCTCCCTGACCTCAGCTCCCCAGGAGTGACAATCAACACGCAGAATACTCTGCTATCCTAAATGATTTCAAAGTACAGTCAGCCCTCCACATCTGAGGTGTGAGGTGACACTCCTTCTGGTTTTATTAATAATTTATATTTTCCTGATAAGTGATGTTCAGCATTTTTTCACATACCTGTTAGCTATCTGTATGTCTTCTTTTCAGAAATGTCTAGTCAGGTCCTTTGCCCATTTTTTAACTACGTTATATGTTTTCTTACGTATTGAGTTGTTTGAATTCTTTATATACAGTAGAACCTCCATAGTTGACTCCATTCCTACATGGACCACCTCAAGTTGATCTAATTTTCACAGACCGGACATGCACCCCATGTACATATCAGTACAGTAGGCCCAGGTCCTTAATGTTGACCACCTCTAGATATGCACCAGTTTGTTACAGTCCCTTTGGTAGTCAACTTACAGAGGTTCTGCTGTATTTGGGGTATTAACCCCTTAGCAGATGTATGGTTTGCAGATATAACCTCCCATTTCATAGGATGTCTCTAGACTCTGTTAATACAAATGAATTTCTCATGGGAAGTTTTTCAGGCCTTGGTAAGGATTCTACTATGGGGTGAAGTCTTTCCCTTGGGTCAATCACTTCCACCCCCTACTTCTTGGTTGTCTTCAGGAGCCCAGTTCCTAAGCAGCCTGAAAATGCCACCTCTGAGCAATGTCCTCTACAGTGCTCTCCCAAAATAGATCCTACTGACATCCCTCCTGCTTCATCCCCAGCGGCACTGTGCCCACATTCCTACTGTGCTTTTCCACTAAAGTCAGGTAAGAATTATGTGAATAACTTAAACCATAAAGATTTCAAGAACTCTGTTAAACGGAAAAGTAAAATTTCACAAACCTATAAAAATTTGCGGAAGGTAAGTTAAGTAGATAAATTTTGTTACTCAAGTATTGTTTAAAACTGTAGAGCGAGGTATTACAATTTTCCACATAAGTCACATTAGCCAAAAAGGTGTGGGGGGGGGGAGGGCTGCAACCCTGATACATATTTTCAAAATATCACATTATATGCTCTTAAGAAAAAGCTCAGAATATAAATTCAATTTTTCAAATTCAATATAATTTCATTAAATATAACTGCATTAAGTTATTTAAATTGTTTTCAGTGATATTTTCTGTAAGGTGCTTGAACCAAGCAAGAAACCTGGTTTTATTTAAGGCCAATAATAAGAACTTTATGAGACAGGGAGAAACTACTGTAAATCAAAGGAATAAAGAAATTACAATAAAACAGGGTCCCAGGTTTCAGTAACTGCTGGATGATTCTGTTTCCTGCCCTGGTGTGGGGTGAGGATCAGTTACTGCATGGAAGAAACCTCAGACTGTCACCTGTCGCCAGTGACGGTGTGACATACACCTGGGCCCATCACACAGCATGAACTCGGAGGCTATGACGGGGGTGCCTCTTACACTTCACCTCCACTCATCTACCTCCTGTTCCCAAGAAAACACCAGGTAGTGTGGGAAACAGTTAATCCTGCCCTGGGGGAAACACACACACACACACACACACAGACAAAACAGATGAGTTGAGATAGTCTGAACTTGGCATCTCAAAGATTATCTGCCTGAAACAGCAAGCAAGAGGGAATCCTGCAGAAGTCAAAGCCAAAATCGGGGGTGAAGTTCAACATAAATCACTTTTCTTCCTTTTCTACCACAAAGACACTATGATGCTCAGCTGTATCTCACAGGTTTGACTCTTCTGGTAGCTCACTCTAAAATCTCACTCATGAGATTACCCAGCACTATGTACGAACCTCAATGGCTACAAAACTACAAATATTAGTGCTCCTACCTAGAAAAAAACCTAGGTCTATCTGAGACCTTTAAAGGGGGTTAATGTGTGGCCTAGTTGAAAAGTTGAGAGGTGGGCCCAGCTGGCTCACTATATCCTAGAGCTGTAGGCCACCAGTGTCACCCAGAATCTTAGTACATCCTAAAACCAGACACAGACACTGATCTCACAATGGCAAAAATAATATGAATGATAATAAAGCAAGTTTTACAGAACAGCTGTGAAACCACATAGGTCCACATAAAAGTTTTAAGTTCCTGACTGTGATAAACCTAGACTTATTTAGGCCAAGCGTGGTGGCTCATGCCTATAATCCTAACAACTCTGGGAGTCCAAGGTGGGTGGATCACCTAAGCCAGGAGTTTGAGACCAGCCTGAATAAAAGCAAGACCCCTATCCCTACTAAAAATAGAAAAACTAGTTGAGTGTTGAGGTGGGCACCTGAGTAGCAGTCCCACCTACTCAGGAGGCTGAGGTAGGATGATCACTTGAGCCCAAGAGTTTGAGGTTGCTGCAAGCTATGATGCCATGGCATTCTACCAGGGCAGCAGAGTGAGACTCTGTCTCAAAAAACAAACAACAACAAAAAAATAACTAGACATGTTTACTGTTTGGTTTGATGAGAAAGGAGACAGAAGGCACAGGCCCAGAACAACAGTCTCTAGTGCTACCGTTTTGCCCCAGGCATGAAGCAGAGCAGTTTGATGAAACCTGCTCCTCTCTCTTACCTTTGCTACTGAAGTTCTCTTTCCTCTGCTGGGAGAGTCTTCACTACACTAGTATTTCCAGCAAAACAAGCACTATCAAAGGCGCCGTCCCCCTGAAGTTAAGGGAGAAGGCTGAGAAAGAGAGGAGGAAAAGAACAAACCCTTCACCTGAGCTTGTCTTTACTAGGAATGATTTTTAAAACCAATATCCCATAGAGAAGGCCATAAAAGATGGCAGCTCAGCATCACACAGGGCCTCTCCACTTACTTCCCTAACTCCAGAGACAGGTGGTCATCCATCCATTTCACAAATCAGTAAACTAAGTCACATTCATGACTTGCTGTTAGCAGATAAGGAGTAGGAAAAGAAACATTCTTATACAAAGGTTCTGCTATGAACATCTCTTGAATGAATGAATGGCCCATCACTCCACTATTACCAATTGGTGACCAACAATAATTCCCTAATGTAAACAACTGGGGAATCTAGTTAAACGGTAAAACAGGGACTTCCTTATACTATTTTTGCCTTTTGTGTGTTAGTTTGAAATGAAATAAAAGCTCCAAAATACAGAATAGGGGAGAAAAAATTTGTCCTCTGAGTGGGGTAGGGTTCCACTGGAAATCAACACTAAAAGAACTTTCTAGGAACTTTCACAAATAAAATCTGTGTGCCCATGCAGAAGCAGGAAAAGTGGACTCCCTGTGAGCAATGAGAAAGGAAAAAGGAAGAGTCTGTGTGAGCAGGAAACAGTAATGTGTTGGCTAGGGCATGCTGTAGCAAGTGGGAAAAGGCATTGGATCTGAGAGGGTAGGCCGGCCACACCAGCTGTGCACAGAGGGACAGAGAGATCCAAAGAGCAGGGCGTGGAGGCATGCGGTCAGTCAGAGACAGGGCAATACAGGAAAGGATGCACAGGGGATGTGAATTGGGGTTTTAATGGAAAACTACATGTAGTAACATGTGACTTGAACTTTATGTCATTAATTATATTAATGACTACTCTGCACACAGTCCTCACCTTTCCTCTAGGCTTCTAACAGCAGGGCCTAATAAGCCCGCACAGCCTCCCACCAGTCTTAAATGAAGACAGATAGACACAGGCAAAGACAGCATGTAACACACACTACAAGACAGCAGTGCCTAGACCCAGGAGCTGAGGCCTACTGTAAATTCCTAGCCTGAGGCATCTGGGGTTTTTCCTGAAATAAGCCAAGCTTTCCAAAAGCAACCTAAGAACCAAGTAGCCACTGCACTAGCACCACAGGAACATGGAATTTTAATAACAAAAGTGCCTTTGTAGCTGAATAAAACAGAACCCGGTCTGGTTTCAGTATTCCATACCAAATGCTTTGAAGACAAATTTAAAATTCTACAAGGTCTTCTTCCAGTTTCGTGGACATAAAGTGTTTCCCTGAAAAAAATTTTGTTTCCTATAAAGACAGCACCAAATATATTCAGGTCATTTTTAAAATATATGTGTAAAAAATACTTCTGAAAATGAAGAGATGTTTTGCCACACAAACTAATAATAACAGGCAATTCAGTTTCTCAGGGCATACAATTATTTTCTTATTTGATATTATTTTAGCACATTAAATAGTGCTGACAAAGTTATTTTAGAGCTTGTCTTTTAAAACAACAAATCTTAATGGAAAACATTATCAAAGTAAGTTTAAAACACTATACAGAGGTATTTTAATATCTTTATAAAAAATAACTGGTATTATTTTAAGTATTATTCACTCTGATGGGGGGTGGGGTGGACAGGGACAAAATGTCTGCAATGAATGACTCAACTAGGTGTGGCCCAGGCTTTGCTGTGAATAAAACCAACTTCAAATCATCCAGGACAAAGAAATGAATAAACTAAAAGTCATTTTTAAATGGGTTCACGTTTTGGTGCAGCAACCCCCTCCCAATACTATTTTTCCATTTTCCAAGCTAAAAATAAATTTGATAGAGTAAGCACTGCTGGGGTGGCTGCCTAGCACCTCCCCTTCCCTGAACCTCATCTTTTTTCTGAGTCATCCTTTTATCTGAGATGTCCACAATGTGCAGTCATTCACACCACAACAGGCAAAAAGGCCCTCCAGGGCCCAGGAGCAGCTTCAGAGGAAAGGCTGAGGCCGTGCAGAGACTCAAGTATAGTAGTGGGGCTCCCAGAATCCACATTCCTACAAATGACCCCGCATGACTCCCTAGCCAGGGTCATCAGACCCAATGTAGATCCCTTCCCTGGGGGATTAGCTGGACCTAAGGGAAGGACCAGTTTCTTGCCAGATAGCTGGTCTCTCACAGAGCCAATTCCCATCATGCAAATTGGAAGTAAAGAAAAAATGCTGGAGAGCAGCAGAGATGAGGGAGAATCCTGAAGGCTGGGAACCCGGAATATACCCAGCTGAACCCCTGCTCTTGAGTTTTGAGAGACAGATATTCTATGTCTTTATAACACATATCCATTTTTACTTTAGTTACTTGGGATGAGTTTCTGTCACTTGCAACCAAGAGTCCAAATTAACAAATCTAACTCCTAGCATACATACCAGAAAAAATGAGAAAAGGTATCAAAATATTAAAGTTAATATATTGGGTCTAAAACCTTACAGTACAATATAGATAACCATGGGATTGGGGGGGAAATGTTATTTTTTTAATACTAATTTTTAAACAATTACCTTCCCACTAAAGTAGAGAAAGTTCTGGGTGAGATGATTAACTAGATTTTCATTACCAAGCCACGGACCAAGGGGCAATTTTGCATGTGGGGGATTTCCACATCTGTTGCACAATATTCCCCAAATAGAAGAGTATTTATTTTAACACCAAAATGCTTCCATAACACTAATGTGCTGCCTTAAATCAAGAAAAAAAGTAACTGCAATGTATAAAATAAAGGTTAAAAGAACAAATTATAAATATGTAAGTGGAACAGCTTCAAAGCTCTTTGAAACAATAATTATCCACTCCCTTAAACAACAGCAACTTCAAAAACACAGATAAGCAGCCCTAGAGAGCCACTGGCTTATACAACACAGTAACACAGGAGTGTCCAACTTTTTTTCTTTTCTGCCATACACTGGAAGAATAAGAGTTGTCTTGGGCCACACAGTAAATACACAAACACTAACAGAAGCTGATTAGCAAAAAACAGGTCCCTGCATACTTTTCCTGATGTCCAACATCACAGATAAGCAAAAAAAAGTCCCCTCAAAATCAGCATGCAGTCCACAGACCAGAGACTGGACACACCTCTCCACAGACTAACAGGTCAATAAACTGACACACATTTAATTGAGTTTGAAGGTAATGCCTTTCAGGCTGACTTTTCTTATACAGATAAGACGCTGTAGTGTTGTTATGTTGAAAACTGATGAGACCTAGATTTAAAACAACCCTAGAAGCATTAATACAACTTTTATTAGACATTATTTCAAAAGGCTAAAGACTGTGCCAAAATGGAGGAAGGATGAGTATTTCCAAGTATTTATACACTATCTCTCTCGAAGCTGTACATGACTAACAAACCAAGAAAAATAATACAAATATCTAGAGTACTCAAATGAGGCCAGGCCATTGAAAGTCAGCAGAGCCAAGGGAAAGTAGCCTTGGGTGTTGTTGTAGCCATCCAAATGCCCAGGACTCCATCCTCTGAAGGACCCATGACCACATGTAGGAGCCAAATGCCAGCCCTGCTCCCAAGACCCCTCTGCACCGTCCACGGCCCTTACCAAACTCATCTCCTTGTTGGTAAATCCAATGCACACTTTGCAACCCTTACCTTGCCTCACCTCTCAGAAGCATATGACCCCCTCAGGATGCGTCCTTGCTTTGGAAACACTTCACCCTTGGTTTCCCTGATGCCCCACTCTCCTGGAAGCCTCTGTCTCTCCAGCATTAGCCCAGACTTCTATGAGGTCCTCTCTTCCACTCCTGGGCCTGTTAATGGCAGTGGAACCACTTTTCACCTCTTCCACCCACTCTCCATTGGAGAGTGGCAGTCCACAGCAGGTCTCAAATTTTAGGTAGATCCATCATGGTCATAGAGTCTGACACAATTCATCTGGAGTGGAGCACAGGAATTTGCATTTGTAAGAAGCTCCTGACATTTTGGGTGCCTCAGGTCTATATCACCTCCACTCAACACCTCTAAGTGGCTGATCTAGGGAGCTCCAGATACAATGAAGGCACTTCTCTCCCCTAACCCTAAGCCGCCCTCCCAGGCTTAAAGTGGGGACACAGTCATCCCCTTTGATCCTCCTCCTCCCACATCTAATCAGCAAACACAGTTGAGTTTTGTTTGTTTTGTTTTTTAACCTGCCATTCCCTGGCCATTTTCCTAGTTTAAAGCGCCAGCATCTCTCACCTGCACTATTCTAACAGCCTCCCAGTGGGACCCCTGCCTCATGTCTCACCCCTTCCAAGCCAACTCCTCATTGTGGCCAGAACGACCTTCCTAAAACACAAATCCAACCATGTCAGAAGCTCTGGACCAACCTAGGACAAACTCTTTTTTAGAACAGTTTCACTGAGATATAATTCACATACCAACAAAATTCACCCTGTAAAGTACACAACTCAGTGATTCTCGTGTATCAACAGGGTTGTGCAACCATCACAACAATCTAATATTCATCACTCCAGAAAGAAAACTCATACCCATCAGCACTCACTTTCCATGCCCCCTCCCTCCAGCCCCTGGCAATCACGAATCTTCTTTCTTGTTTCTATGCTATTCTGGATATTTCATATGAATAGAATCAAACATTATGTGGTCTTTTATGTCCATCCTCTTTCACTTCCCATGTTTTTAAGATTCATCCATGTTGTGGCATACATCTGTCCAACTTCACCCCCTTTTATGGTTGAATAATATTCTATTACACAGACATATTATATTTTGTTAATTCATTTACCAATTATGGACATTGGGTTTCCTCTACTTTTTGGCTAAGATATATAATGCTACTATGAACATTCTTCTAAGTTTTTGTATGAACACATTTTCAATTCTCTAGGATATATATTTAGGAGTGGAACTGCTGGGTCAAAGAATAGCTCTATATTTAATTTTTTGAACAAGTACCAAACTGTTTTCCAAAGTTGCTGCACCATCTTACACTCCCACCAGCAGCATATAAGGGTTCAAATCTCTCTAAATCCTTACCAACATGACAGTAACAGACAAGGGTTACTTCCTGTCTCTACATTTTAGCCAACCTGATAGGTGTGAAATATCTCATTATAGTTTTGATTGGCCATTTGTATACCTTCTTTAGGAACAATATTTCTTTAGATTCTTTGCCCATTTTTTAAATTTGGTTATTTGTCTTTTCATTTAAAAGTTGTAAGAGTTCTTTATACATTCTAGATGCAAGTCCTTTATCAGATGTAAAATTTGCAAATATCTTCTTCCAGTCTATGAGTTGTCTTTTCACCCTTTTTTTTTTGAAACAGAGTCTCACTATGTCACCCTTGGTAGAGTGCCATGGTGTCACAGCTCACAGCAACCTCAAACTCTTGGGCTTAAGCGATTCTCTTACCTCAGCCTCCCGATTTGCTGGGACTACAGGCACCCACCACAATGCCTGGCTATTTTTTTGTTGTAGTTGTGGTTGTTGTTTAGCTGGCCCAGGTGGGCTCGACCCCAACAGCCTCAGTGTATGCGGCCAGGCGCCCTACTCACTGAGCTACAGGCACTGAGCCTGTCTTTTAACCCTTAAAAATCTTTTTTCTTTTAATTCATTTTTGTCTTTAACTCTCTGGCCTCTAACCAATCTTTCCACTTTCTTGGTAGCATCCTTTGAAGCCTAAAAGTTTTCCATTTTTGCTAATATCTAATTTATTATTTCTTCTATTGCTTGTGGGTTTGGTGTCATTCTAAGAAATCATTACCTAAACAAAAGTCATGAAGATTTTCAAAGAGTTTTATAGCCTTATGTCTCACATTTAGGTCTATAATCAATTTTGAATTACTTTTTACATATAGTGTGATAAAGTATCCAATTTCATTCTTTTACATATAGTTACATAGTTGTCCCAGCACCATTTGTTGAAAAGACTATATTTTATTTTCATTGAACAGTGTTGGCAGTCTTGTCAAAAACCAGTTGACCATGAATGTCTAGATTCGAGACACTCAATTCTATTCCATTGATCTACACATCTATCCTTACACCAGTACATTATTTTGATTACTACAGCAGTGCAGTAAGTTTTGAAATCAGGAAGTATAAGTCTTCCAATTTTGTTCTTTTTAAGATTGACTTCCTTATTCAGGATTCCTTGCATTTCCATATGAATTTCAAGATTGGCTTGTTAATATTTGCCAAAAGGGGAGAGGGGCAGCTAGGATCTCGACAAAAATCGTATTAAACTTATGGATAGATTTAAGAAGTAGTGTCATCTTAACAATATTAAGTCTTCCAATCCACGAACACACAATGTCGTTCCATTTATTTCATATTCTTTCATTTCCCTTAACAATTTTCAATATACAAATCTTGTACATCTTTTGTTAAATTTCTTCCTAAGTATCGCATTCCTTTTGATGCTATAAATGTTACTGTTTTTTTAATTTCCATCTGGTTTATTGATTGCTAGTGTATGGAAATACTAATTTCTTTATATTGATCTTATTTCCTGCATCTCTGCTGAAATACTAAATTCACACTTCTTAACATGCCCTAGAAAGCCCTTGTGTTGAGTCCTCACCTACCTCTTTAGAACCTTCGATCATTACTCCCACATAGGGCTGAGGGCTTTGGCTAAACTGATACCGCTTTTAGTTCCTGGATGGTTCTTTGCTTTTTCTTGTCTCCAGGCCTTTGTACAAATGCTGTTCCCTAAGGATAGAATAAAATACCTTCTTCATCTAGCTAACTTCCCCTTACCCTTCAGGTCTCAGCCTAGATGTCACTCCCTCTGGTCCAAAGCAGGTGTCTCCCTAATATCACCTGGAGTATACTGCTGTAAGGTCTCTGGATCCTTGATTCCACTATATGGGAACTATCGACTGCTACTTATATCCTGACCAGACTGTAAGGTCTACAGGGTCAGGGACTATGTTTGTCCCATTTACAGTTCTATCCCCAGCATCTGGCCCAGTGGTGGGTATATGACAATACTCAGTCAATACCTGTTAAATAAACAAGTAACCAAAATCAACAGATTATGCAAGCTGAACCTTCACTTCCATTTACACATTCAGCCTACGTTACCTTTAATAAAATAACTAGTGGATTTGATGGCAAATATGTTTTCGCAGATAAAAAAGCCAAGGCAGTTTAATCCCATGCCTTATAAGGACCTCTCTAAGCTAAAGCTGACTGAAAGTATACTCTGCTGACAGCTGCTCTATAAACGTTCATTGAGATAAAACACTGAGCTGCGGGTCTTCCGTCCAGAGCACACCTAAGCATCTGTCAACATGGCAAGACACCAAGGGGACGGGAGTGTCAAGAAGACAGTGAGGCAGAGGCTGCTGGACGTTTTCTCCTCTCCCAAAAGTATTTTGTTTTTCTCTTCTGCATCTTCTCTTTTATAATCTCTTCATCTCCCTTACAGCCAAGGTTCTCAAAGATGAGTGAGGGGAATTCCCTCATTCCCTCGCTCCCTGTTACAAACCTGGCTCTCCTCAGACTCAGAGACTCTCCTTGCCTAGTGCTCCTTCCCTTTGACTGACAAGACGTGGGAGGCAGTGAGTTAACTGGTCTTTCAACTTGTCATTGCACAGTTTTTTAGCACCAAGCAAATTTGAAATGGTCAAGTCTAGACCAGTGGCAAGCTAAGGAAGACAGCCTCAAAGGGATATAAAACGACAACACAAGGTGTAGCACTGTGCTGACCCTCGAGGGAGCTCCCTCCGAGGTCTGGGCTTCCAGGGAGGTTCCTGGTTCCCCACGACCACTGCTCCCTCTCAGCACACCACTCTAATTTTCTACTTCTATATCTTTCTAGCCTACTCCTGTGCTGTTTAGTTGCCTATATATGTTTTCTCATTTTCTTATAACAAACATGTATTGCTCTTATAATAGGAGAGGAAAGTTACTTATTTTTTAAATGTACTGAAGAAGGGTCCCCTAAGAACATCTGATAAGCCATCTTCTTATAAATCTAATTCAGCAGGAATTTTGCCATCTTCAAGTGATTTTAAACTTAAAAATAAATAAAACTTGTAAACAGTTTACATTTACTTTTACAGTTTAGTGCCCCCTCCCAGGCAAACTTAGAATGACCTCATGGGAAACAACAATAACAACAAAAAAAAAAAACTGTTTTATTTTTCTAATTTGTCATGTACGCTAGATCTCTGGTGTGACAAGTTATGAATCACAAAGCTTACACTTATGACCTACTTATTAAGCACCATAAACAAAAGGTAAAGCATGTGGATGTGGCTTTGGAGGGACTGATCCCTTCCCATCGTTTTCCTTAAAGACACGGAAGGCCTGGGGTGCCTCTGTCTGCGGAGCCCTCTCCAACAGGATACCACCATCCGCTGCCTGCTTTCTGCTTTGTGTTCACTGCTCGTAACAGGAAAACTCGCTTTCCTGCTTTCTCAATACCAAATGGGCAAGTCCTGCAAGGAAAAACATCCCCTTAGAGTCCACCCAAAGCTACACAGAAGGCAAGAGCAACAAAAGCTGGTCCAGTCCCTCCTCAAATATCCCGCTGGCAGACAGCCGAGAACTGCGCCAGTCCAGTGGTTTAATATCCTGTCTCTTGGGCAGAAAAGAGAGAAGGAATTAGGAAGCTGTCAGCCCAGGGTCCCAGAGTCTGCTCTGCTAGTGTTACTCTTTGTTGGGTATACATCATGACACCATCTTTTACAGAAAAAGAACGCTGTCAGATAAGGGACAGAATTAGGAAAGGGCCTATGTAAAGGTACATGGCTCAAAATACCAGAGCTATCCACATCAGAATATTACAGAAGAGCTTGGGAAACAAAAGAGAAAAACCAACCCTACGGCTTCTGCAGTAAGTCTAGGCAGAGTCAAGGTAGTAAATCCTAGCATTCTGGGAGGTTCCAAGGCAGGAGGATTGCTTTAGCAAGACCAACCTGAGCAAGAGAGCCCATCTCTGTACTAAAAACAGAAAAAATTAGCCAGGCTTTGAGGCAGGTGCCTGTTGACCCAGCTATTCAGGAGGCTGAGACAAGAGGATCACTTTGATGCAGTAGTTTGAGATTGCTGTGAGCTAGGCTGACACACACTTTTATAGCCTGGGGAAACAGAGTGAGACTTTGTTTTAAAAAATTAAAAAAAAAAAACAAATAAAAGATAAACATGTCATACTCTATTCACATCTAGCAAGCCAAATAACACTGCTGGTGATAGCCCAATGGCCACTACTCAAACCATAGGGGTCCTCTTCCCAGACTAGAAGGCCCACCTAGTAGGGAATAAATACACTCCTACCAAATGCTGGGAATAGGCCCCACCTAAGTGTGGGTGCTCAGAGGTCCGAACACTTTCCTCTGCACTGCACCTCCTTCAAGTCAGGAGACTGCATGGTGTTAGGGCTCTCTCCGGCTCAGATGCTAAGATGAGCACCCACCGGCCTCCCAACCTGTGTACCCCTGGGTTCCTGCTGCCCAAACCCCACTTAAATGCAGCATTTTCCAACCACTCCTTTCACAAACCTACAACAGGCCTTCTCAAACTGCCTACAATAAAGGTCTATTTTTTCCTCCAATCCACTGGGGATTAAAACTTTTATAATGTGTGGACGATAATCATTACTAATTAATAAAATAAAACACATTTAATATGTAAGCCCTAATTTTTTATTAGATTCAACAGATTTAAAGTTACCCTGTCAGTTTGTTAAAAGCTTCTAAACACTTATTCTCATTTTCTGTACTTATCTCATGGCTAAGTCAGTAACGAGTAGTTCAACCAACCCCCATCCAGAGGTCTCATGAGGAGGAGCGCACGCCCTCACCTCCTATGACGCTTCTCTATTCCGAAGCCTTTTACTAAGACCTGCGGATCATCTTCCATTTGAAACAAACTTTCCTTTATCTTCCTTCCTTTTCTCTCATCATTTCCTTTTATCAACTAGCTTTCTCCTGCCCCTCACAAATGTCTTGGTCAAGGATAGAAGTAAAAACTTGGGAATGAGTCACTGAGGCCGTAACTGTCTGGAAGGTGAAGGGACAGCAAGTAGCCACTCCCCTAGGAAGCAGAAAGGGAAAGAGAGAGAGAGAAAGGTGCAAATAAATAACAGTAATCACGATAACCACTGTCACATATTGATAATAACCAGGCAGTAACAACAGTACTTGGATATCAAAGGAAGATAGAGTTTCCAAGAGGGGAGAACTACAATCATCTGAAGCAAAGAAATCCAAGAGGAGGAAAACTGAGAACACTTTTCCATCTATAATTTATCAATCCACACAGTGACTTAGCTGGTGTTTGGAAATGTTAAGAAGTTCACATCCAAAAATGAACTGGGTCCTGTTGCACATTTATTCTCTCTTAGTTAGAACAAGTAATCTATAGAAACATGCACAAAAAGGGTAACAAAATAAATCTCCTAGCTACATATCTTGTCTCTAAATAACTGTTTCTGAGCCTACCATTTTTAAAGGCTTCCTTCATTCTTGCCTTTAAAGGGGAGAGTGGAAAGGACATTCCAGAAAACCAGTATGAAGTGAACAGGTCAGCCTGGAAGACACAGTGGTGAGAAGCCAGCTGGTCAGAGCCCCATGGTTAAGCGCAAACTGATTACAACACAGAGTATTTTAAAGAGGACTAAAGATGAATGGTTTTTAAAGCTGTCTGCTCTACCCTAAACACCCTCTAAAAAATGAAGGCCCCTAATAGCTCACTGTTAATCCCTTTCTCTACTGGTGTTTTATAAGAGGGGATGAGATTATCATCTGTCTGCAACAGTTTATCTGAAAGAATCTGGAAGCACAAGACCAGATAAATTCTACACTCTCCTCATGGCCTGTGTAACAGAAGTGGGTGTTCTCAGATGTCTGCATCCCCACCCTCCCAGTCTCCATCACCCATGGCTGAAACCTAAGGCTCCATCTAATGCCTCCTGCTTCCCAGCCTCACCTAGCCAGGGAGCTTCAAGCTCACTGTGCTGGGGGGAGTGGGAGGAGGAGGGGTTTAATAAATATTCATTAAATACATATACACCCTAATCAGGTTAGAGCCCTAACACCATGCAGGTTCAAATACCCATCCACTTGATCCCAAAATACTTCTTTTTTTTTTTTTTCTTTTTTTTTGTAGAGACAGAGTCTCACTTTATGGCCCTCGGTAGAGTGCCGTGGCCACACACAGCTCACAGCAACCTCCAACTCCTGGGCTTAAGCGATTCTCTTGCCTCAGCCTCCCGAGTAGCTGGGACTACAGGCGCCCGCCCCAACACCTGGCTATTTTTTGGTTGCAGTTTGGCCGGAGCCGGGTTTGAACCCGCCACCCTCGGTATATGGGGCCGGCGCCTTACCGACTGAGCCACAGGCGCCGCCCTCCCAAAATACTTCTTACACATGACTTACACATTATTTCATGCCCTCCTCATTGGCTCTTACCTAAATTATGGCAAAAGTTGCCTAAGCAATGCATAAACCCCCAGTTTTCTGCCCCCATCTGTGTCCCAACCACTAAGCTCTAAGCTCACAGTCACAGTATTCACACGGCAAGCTCTGATATGGGGCCCTCCGTCAACACGCCACAACCTGGCTTCTGTCCACCCTTCCACTCGTTGCGTGACCTGACTCTGCCTACATCTCACCAGACTTAACAACTCACTATTCCCCAAATTCACTCCATGATCTCATTCCTCAAGGCCTTTACTCCTACAGGACAGGTCCCTCTAACTAGGGAGATATGAGAAATTTTCATCTCTCACATCCATTTTCAGCTCTAAATGCCATGTCCATCATTAAGCTTTTTCAGGCCTCTTTCAGGCTTTGCTTCTAACTCTCCAGTGATATAATCCTCTACGTCAGCAGATCTCAACCTGTGGGTTGCAACCCACAGGAACTGTATTACAGGGCCGCGACATTAGGAAGGTTGAGAACCACTGCTCTACATAGATGGGCATAGAGCTTTTCTTGCAATCTTCTCTCCCTACTAGTCAATCAGCAAGGTAGGACAAGATCTTACTTGCTCTGATTCCCCGAGGCACCTGGCACAGGACTTGTTGTACATTGTAGGGACTCAACAAATGTGTTCACTTAATTAATGCCGTGTGAAATTAAAAATGTATCTCTTCAGACACATGTAGGAAATAGTTTTGAAGCATCTGTAAAATCCATGTGCATGCTTATTTATTTGCCAATCAAATACTTGATCATTTCTTTACCCAGGATATTATTAACATGATACATGCATATACTGAATGACAAAAAAATTAAAAATAAAAAAGATAGGCTTGGCACCTGTAGCACAGTGGTTACAGCGCCAGCCACATACACCGAGCGTGGCAGATTTGAACCTGACCCGGGCCAACTAAACAACTGAAACAAAAAAACAGCCATCCTTGTGGCGGGCGCCTGTAGTCCCAGCTACTTGGGAGGCTGAAGGAAGAGAATCGCTTAGGCCCAAGAGTTGGAGGTTACTGTGAGCTGTGACGCACAGCACTCTACCATGGGTAACATAGTGAGACTCTGTCTCAAAAATAATAAAATAAAAAAGAACTAAACAAAAATCAAGCAAAAAACAAGTACATGCATCTTTACTTAAGAACCTATTTTATGAATAAGGAGGTTTCTTGGGCCGGGCATGGTGGCTCACATCCGTAATCCTTGCACTCTAGGGAGACTTAGGAAGGTAGAATGCTTGAGCTCAGGAGTTCGAGACCAGCCTAAACAAGAGCAAGATCCCATCTCTACTAAAAACAGAAAAATTAGTGGGTGCCTGTAGTCGCAGCTACTTGGGAAGCTGAAGCAAGAGGATGGCTTGAGCCCAGGAGTTTGCAGTTGAGCTAGGCTGAGACCATAGCACTCTAGGCCAGGCAACAGAGTAAGATTCTGTCAAAAAAAAAAAGAATTTTTCTTAGCACTCAAAAGGTGGTACTTTTCTAGAAATATTGGTCAGTATTCTTACCAGTAACTATCATTAGCCCCACTGCAATAGACAGGACGTCACCTTGCTTCCAAAAGCCCCCCAGCTAAGTGTTCAGTATCTTTTACCATCACTAAAACCCAAACAACACCATATGCAAATCCATACTCTATAGAGCTTAAAGTCACTGAAGTCTTTTTTCATGCCTAGTTCTCAGAATCAATTCAGATTATTATTTTTTTTTTTTTTTGTAGAGACAGAGTCTCGAGGTACCGCCCTCGGGTAGAGTGCCGTGGCATCACACGGCTCACAGCAACCTCTAACTCTTGGGCTTACGCGATTCTCTTGCCTCAGCCTCCCGAGCAGCTGGGACTACAGATGCCTGCCACAACACCCAGCTATTTTTCTGTTGCAGTTTGGCCGGGGGTGGGTCCGAACCCGCCACCCTCAGCATATGGGGCCGGCGCCCTACTCACTGAGCCACAGGTGCCGCCCCAATTCAGATTATTTTTAATCTGGAGCTCCCCATAAACTGGTTTCATTTTCAGGTCTAAAGAAAACAGGCAGAGTTTTATAGTTTTTGTACCCTCAACTATGATACAACAAACTATAATAATATACTGTATTACTTAACATAAACACAATATGTTAATATAATACTATATTATTTAACAGCTTGAACACAGGGGTTAATCAAGGACATGATCAAGATCCAAATTCCTGTATATGTGGCAGGGATCTCTGCACCTAAGGAACATTTTCTAGAGGCCAAGAAAAATAAATCTCTTGGTTCAGCACCCGTAGCACAGTGTTTACGGCGCCAGTCACATACACCAAAGGTGGTAGGTTCAAGCCTGGCCTGGGCCAGCTAAGCAACAATGACACCAAGGCAACAAAAAATAGCAGGGCGTTGTGGCGGGCACCTGTAGTCCTAGCAACTTGGGAGGCTGAGGCAAGAGAATCACTTGAGCCCAAGAGTTTGAGGCTGCTGTGAGCTGTGACGCCATAGCACTCTACCAAGGGTGGCACCGTGAGACTCTGTCTCCAAAAATAAATAAATAAATAAACAAACAAATAAATAAATCTCTTAAATGCCCTGTTTTCCCTAGTGAGCATAAAAGGAAACTACCTGGGTATAGCATAGAAAATATTAATTTTGGGACTCCTCAGGATATTAATAGCTGTATTACCATAAAAACCCTCTCCTCCTATCTCTCTAGCTGTTCCTAGGAGCCCTGACCCACAATTCTCACTGCACATGTGTCCCTGATGGTAGTTTGCTCTGCCGCTACTCAGTAACTTTACAAGAGAAATAGTCTATTACTAACTACTCCCACAAGTAAGACTCACACCAAGCTTCAGGTTTCTGGATCTCCTGTCAACAGAGCATTGATATGAAGGTCGTGATATGTTCCTACTTCCCAGAAAGCTGACTTCAATCTCAGCACCTTCCTATAAGCTCCATCTGCACTGGGCACAACCTCCCTTCCTCTTTCAGGCTGCAAAATAGCCAAGAGGCGGAGAATTCTCAAAGAGGATACCAACGCCAAAGCTCTTTCAGTGCCATCTGTGTTCCTTTACGGCCCTCTAAACCCCAGGGCTGCTAGAGGACAGGGCCAGTGTCTTAACCAAACTGTTAATCCTTCTTTAGTGTTTCTTGAGTAAATCAAGGATGAAGGACAAGCTGTGACCTACTGCATACTAAAACAATGAGAGGTTTAAAAACCTGTTAGCACAGCATTTTTCTCTGCTAACATCACCATTAATAACTCAAAAATTACTCAAGATGTGCTAAGAACATGACTAAAAGAAGACATTGAATCCGTATAAGGCTCCAGGGTATGATGCTCCTTGATCTGATGTGGAATAAGATCACAAAGGAAGCCTGGAGCAGAGAAGCCTGGGCTCCTTCTGGCCTCTGCCCCCTTCCCTCACAAAGGTCATGACGGATGGAAAGAACTCCAGGCCTGTACCAGGCCAGACTCCAAATGATCTTGTCAGAAAGGAATCAAGACTGTAGCTTAAATCAACTCTGGCCTAGTCTGTGTCTTCTCCACTGTGCAGGCCTCACACACAGGCACCAGGCCAAAAGAGCATAAAGGAGAAAGTTCTATAGGCAAAACCCCATTTTTCTGACACAAACACTAATGAAAGCTGATGAACCGAAAGAAAAGGTCCATGCACAATTTTTATGATATCCAACACCACAGATAGGCAAAAAAGTCCTCACATAATCCACACACAGCCTATCGGCCACAGTCTGGACACCCATGCATGGAATTATCAAAAGTGACTGTCCTGGTTCATTAACTATTGGTGACCCCTCCCCCCTCATGTCACTTCTTACACATTATGGAAATCTCAACACCAATGTGTTTGTCCAAGTTGACAAAAATATTAACTCTTTCAAAGGAAACCAACACTGTCAGAAGTCTCTGACCCTCTGACTTTTCAGTGCTGAACTAATAAAGTCCCTCTAAAAACTAACACTTTAATTGGTTTTTCAGAAAAAGCACCTATAAGAAGTTAGTAAATTACAAATATGCTTCAATTTTTTTAAGAAAAAGTCACATAATAGCAATGAGTTTTGATCTTCTCAGAAAATAACATCACACATAACAAAAGGTTCTTAAAAGAATATATAAATGGCAAAGGGAACAAACACAGTAAAAGCCTGAGAAGGAAAGAGTTAACCTTAGAGATTAAATATCCTGCAAATTTTAGCTAGTACAATAGTTTATAAATGAATCTAATACACTATAAATATTATGGCACCTCTGCTATCACCATAGGAACTCTGCTTTCTACTTAAGAAAACAGCAATATGTTAAAATGACAGATTCAATAAATCCTGAAAACAATCTGAGAAATGCAACTCTTTCTGTAATAATACAATTTGAACCAAACTGCCACTTACAGTACAGCTGAATACTTATTTTAGCCAAGGCAAATCAGCCTGAAAGAGAAAATGACCTAGATTAACAAAGTTTATTTTACACTAACAAATTTTAGGTTAATAGGGCCTGGAAGGTTCTTTCTCAAGCCATATGCTTTGTTTTAACCAAAGTACATGTAAAAACTATAATCTTCCACCCCTTACATAACATTATTTGACTACTTTATTAATTCTTCTAAATAAGTTACTACTGAGGTATTTTTTTTTTTTTTTTGTAGCGACAGAGTCTCACTGTACCGCCCTCGGGTAAAGTGCCGTGGCGTCACACGGCTCACAGCAACCTCCAGCTCTTGGGCTTACGCGATTCTCTTGCCTCAGCCTCCCGAGCAGCTGGGACTACAGGCGCCCGCCACAACACCCGGCTACTTTTTGTTGTGGTTTGGCCAGGGCTGGGTTTGAACCTGCCACCCTCGGCATATGGGGCCGGCGCCCTACTCACTGAGCCACAGGCGCCGCCCAATACTGAGGTATTTTATAGGTTAATTTTCTATTCTTGCTTTTCATTTCTTTCTCCCCTTCACACTACTACATTTTAAACAAAAATGCAGTACTCCTTTTCTTGGCCTATGGAAACATGAATATCAACTTCACTACAAACTGCTCTGGGACTAATGAAATATACAAACAGGGAGGCAATCCACAGCCTTTCCTATTTTGCTGTTATCTGATTATAAAGGTCTATAAAGACACTTGATGAAATGTAAGTGTAAACAAAGTAAATACAATTATTTCCTAAGGTCAGTGGGAAATCCATTGGACCAGGAATCAGTAAACTAGATTTTATTCTTATCTCTAATACTAATCGGAATATAACAAACAACTCACTTACTCATGGTGGACCTCATCTTCCTCATCTGTAAAATTAGGAAACCAGGTCAGATGACCTATAGATGTAAATTTCACCTCCAAAACAGTATGATTTCATTTTCACATCACACATTTCTATCAACCAGAGAATTCAAAGTACTTTCCAAAAATGTGTTAAATAATTCAAGTTAACCATTTAAAAGTTTTTAAAAAACTCCAACTTTAAAATTTTATCTTAGAACATTTTGGTGCTTTTAGACAATTCCTGCTATTGTCAAGAAAAATGTTACCTTTTGTCAGGTGATCTTAAGCAAGTCCCTTGATTTCTCTGGTCTTTGGTCCCACAATGAAAAATAGAAATAAAAAAACTATTCCCGTCTATAAGACCAGATTTTCCCGAGGCTCAGGCAAGAAGGCTTTTTGAAAGAAATTTATAAAACTGACAAATGCAAAGCTTCATTGTCTCACATGGGCCTCCAGCCTCTATGAACATTTAATGCATGGCTCTTAACCGGTCGACAGTATCTTTGCTTTCATAAATGCATGTGTGTACCCTCACTGTTTTCAAACGTATGTGTGTACCCTCACTGCAGTATTTTACAACTTGATGTACATTTGTACAAGCACTAAGACATTCAAGTGTAATAAGAAGAATAGCAATTTGAATATCTTATATGCAGCACCAAACTTTCTTTCCTATATTCATTGTATTTGCTTTTTCTTAATAGAGTACCTATCTGTTCACTTAAGAAAGTAAAAATGGAAAATACCAGAATATATAAAGAACAAATCATCTTATCTTTTCATATATCTCCTTCCAGTATTTTTTACACGAGTTATTTTTGCACAAGTATGACCATACTTATTTCTGTATACCGCTTTTTACTCAACAATGTAATTTTCCCAGGTTATAAGTTCTCTATAAGAAGCACTTTTAAGGCTATATGATATCCCTTCAGTGTGCCCTCACAAGTAACAACAGCTTGCACTTAGAGGGTATTTACTGTGCCAGGCAGGCCTTATTGTAAGTGCTTTATATGCAACTGCTTGCTTAATTACACAGGCCTATGGGATAGTGCTATTAAGACATCCACTCTATGGATGAAGAAACTGAGAAAGCAGAATTAAGAAATGAAGAGCTAGGACAGGAGCCGCCTGAGCCCAAGTTCTTATACACTGTATCCTTCAGCCATCCAAGCAAGAGCAATCCCCCAGTAACAGACTAGAATTGAGGGAATAAATATCTTATATTTAACTTATTCCTGAAACAAAGGAGAATGGTTTACATTAGCATAAGACCAGAAAACTTGCTCATGAACAAAACATTGTTTATCCCTTTTTTAAAAAGTCATTCTGTATATACCGTTAACCCTTAAACAACATGGGAGTTAAGGGGACAAGGGAGGGGGAGAAAGGGGGAGGAAGGGTGGCGGGAGGGTGATTGGTGGGTCCACACCAAGGGTGCAGCTTGGAGGGAGCAGGTGAAGTTTACTAAGTGTAGAGTATAAGGGTTTGAACACAATAATTAAGAAAATGCTATAAAGGCTATGTTAACCAGTTCGGTGAAAATATTTCAGACTGTATATGGAACCAGCACATTGTACCTCATGATTGCATTATTGTACACAGCTATGATTTAATAAAAATAAAAAATAAAAAATAAAAGCATGGGAGTTATGGGCACCAATATGGTACAGTCAAAAATAACTCTTGGCTCCTAAAAACTTAACTACTAATAGGTAAATGCCTACTGTTAACAGAAAGCCTTACTGATCAATGCATATTTTGTATGTTATATATATTCTTAGAATAAAATTAAGCTACAGAGAAAAAGTGGTATTAAGAAAATAATAAGGAAGAGGCCAGGCGCAGTGGCACACCTCTAATCCTAGCACTTTGGGAGGCTGAGTGGGGGAGGATCACTTAAGGCCAGGAGTTCAAGAGCAGCCTGAGCAAGAGCGAGACCCGCCTCTACCAAAAACAGAAAAATGAGCCAGGCATGGTGACACAAGTCTGTCGTCCCAACCACTCAGGAGTTTGAGGTTGTAGTGAGCTGTGATGACACCACTACACTCTAGCTCCAGGCAACAGAGGGAGACCCTGTCTCCAAAAAATTAAAAAAGAAAACAAAAGAAAAGGAAAAAAAGAATAAAGAAAAAATAATATTTACTATTAGGGATGTGGGTCATCATAAAGGCCTCCATCCTCATGTTCACAGCGAGTAGGCTGAGGAGGAAAGGGACAAGGATAGGTTGGTCTTGCTGTCTAAGGGGTGACAAAGCAGAAGAGGTGGAAGAGAAAACAGGGTAGAAGGGAACTTCAGGAGAGGGAACTCTGTGGAAATACATTGTCATTTCTGTCTATTTTGCTTTTTCATTTTTCTAAAAACGTTTTTATACAACACCAATCTTCTTCCACCATTTGGTTTAGTTTCAGTGCCCAGATCATAGAGGGGTCCATGTCATTAAATGTAGAAGACCACATAATTCAAGGGAAGGAGAAGCCAGAGTTAAGCTCGGAACACTCTGCAAATATAAGGAACACCTGTGATATAGCAGCTCGGTAACATGACACCTCCGTCATTAAGGTATGGGGAAGGGATTTGGCTCTCATTAACATGAGAGCAGGCAAGATGAGAACATCTGGGCCTGGCAGTCTCCACACCTGTGGTACAAATAGCCACAGGATCACGTCTATAAGTAGCTGCAGGAGCGGTTAGTCTGGGGTCATTCATTCTTTCACGGACTCGCTCACTCTGACTCTTTTGCTCCTCCTGCTCTAAGAAGACTGCTAAAATTCGTTCTCCTGCTAGGACTGTTTCTCTCCCTCAAAGACTGTTTCTCTCTCTCTCCATTCTGCTAAGATGAATAGCCCTCAGGCACCTAAGGGGAGTTGATCCCAAGCAAGGTAGCACAGCGGTCCATGTCTAGACAGTTTCATAAGCCAGGGTCAGAGACCTGGCCAGTCCTGGACCCCCAACAATTAAAAATGTCAAATTCAGTCTCCAACAGCTGGAATCCTTCCGCTGACTGTCTAACATCAATCTGTTTGCTGGTGCTGCTTCTTCTAGATCAGTGGGTCACAACCTGTGGGTCACAACCCCATGGGGGGGGTTGAACAACCCTTTCACAGGGGTTACCTAAATACATCCTGCATATCAAATATTTACATTACAATTCATAACAGTAGCAAAATTACAGTTATGAAGTAGCAACGAAAATAATTTTAGGGTTGGGGGGGGTCACCACAACATGAGGAACTGTATTAAAGGGTCGCGGCGTTAGGAAGGTTGAGAACCACCATTCTAGATCTCCCTCATGGTCTGACGCTGGTTCAGAAGCACTCATCTCCATCAAGTCATCTTCTGTTAATTCCTCTGGAGTGGTATCTGTTAGATCTTAAATTTCCCCAAGATCCGTATCTTGAAACCCATCACCCTCCACCTCCTTTGTACTATTCACAATCACTTTCACGATTTCCTCGACTGGCTGTCATAATCCTGTGAAGTCATGCACAATATCTGGACACAGTTTTCTCTAACAGGAATTTCTTGTTTCAGGCTTGATAACTTTCACAGCTTTTTCTGTAGCAATGATAGCATCTTCAATGATGTTCTCCTTCCAGACTTTTCATGATGTTCTATTTGGGCTCCCTTCCATACACTGACAATCCTTTTTGCAGAGGATCACATTCAAGGAGCCTTAAAGGTCCTCATGGCCCTCTGATCTAGAGACTTCAGTAGGACACTGCGTTTTGCGGCAAACAGACCACATCAGAGCCTTTAGTGTTGAACTTGTGTTCTGTCTGGTAAGGGAGCACCGTCCAATGTCAAGAGAACTTTAAAAGGCAGTCCCTTACTGGCAAACCAATCCAGAAAAAGGGTTCTCATCGTCCAAGACTTCACAGCTTGTGGGTTAGCAGCTTTATAGATAAGGCCAGTCCCGGCCATAAATCCAAGTGCATTTGCACAAACAGCAGAGTTCACCTATCCCTTCCTGCCTTAAATCCTGGCGCTCACTTCTCATTCTTACTAGTAAACGTCCTTTGTGCCATTTTTTACCAGAACGGAGAACTACTTTCATCTGTATTAAAAACAGATATTCTTTTGCCTTAATGATTTTCTTCTAAAAGCAGATATTCTTTGCCTCAATGATTTTCTTAATGGCATCTGGGAATTCTTGGTCAGCAGAATCTGTTTCTCCTGTTATCTTGAAATTTTTATAAAACTGACATATTGGCAATTTTATAAAATTATCAAACCATCCTTTGCTGGCTTTATATTCTCCAGCTTTAGATCCTTCACTTTTCTTAAATCACATGAAAATCTATAGGAATACTTTTCTTATAGCATTCCTGCACCTACATAAAGGCTGCATTTTTCCTTTTTTTGTTTTGTTTTGTTTTGTTTTTGAGACAGAGTCTTACTTTATCCCCCTCAGTAGAATGCCGTGAAATCATAGCTCACAGCAACCTCTGACTCTTGGGCTCAAGCAATTCTCTTGCCTCAGCCTCCCGGATAACTGGGATTATAGAAGCCCACCACAACACTCCGCTATTTTTAGAGGCAAGGTCTCACTCTGGCTCAGGCTGGTCTTGAACTTGTGAGCTCAGGCAATCCACCCACCACGGCCTCCCAGAGTGCTAGGATTACAGGCGAGAGCTACTGCCCCAGCCAAGGCTGCATTTCTAATACAAGAGTAAAAGTATTTTGCAAAAAGTTGCTAGGTTTTCACACCAGCACTTAACATAGCTGAAGGGAAAGCATCATGAATTTCCTTTTCTTTTTTTACAATGGTCCTTAAGCTGGATTTATTTACCTAGAAATGACAAGTGAGGGACTACAGTTATGTGCTTCCTCCAAACTCATGCAGGGGAGGAAAATTGTTTAAAGTCATTTTCTTCCTGACTGGTTTCCTCACTCATTATCTTCATATTCATGGAATTTGTGATACCGAGACCAAGGAATAGCCAATCAATAGTTCATGTTATTTTGACATAATTCTTGGTAAACAACTCAGGATCTGCCTCTGCTTTTCCTTAAAAATCCATCAGTGTATATTCAGAGCAACCTGAATCTCTCCTCTCTCCTCAAGCTTGGCCCAAATAAACAATCTACTTAACAATTCATTTTGCCTCAGCTTCTTCCTTTTAGCAGTTCATTGGAAAAATGAACTGCTCAGGAGGAAAAAGGTTAGCATCATGTGACATTTACATGGATTCTTACAACACTTGAGTCACCACAATAGCAACAGAAGGTGGCTACAAAATGACTACCATAGTATGTGCAACTGTTAATTTTAAGCAGTTTTGATTAACACTGCATCTTTACATTATGTGTCTCTTGACTGTGAATGGTCCCCTGTAGAGTCTGTGTTTGTGCATGTAAGTTTTGATAAATTTTAACTGTTTATAATAGATTTGAGTATATTTTATAATAGTAAATGATAAAAAATAGACTAGAATCTACACATATTTTATGCATTCATATGCCTTTTTCTTAATTTTTTTGATATTACTAAGCTATTGAGTTCATTTGTGAGTTTTCTCAAATAGTCACAAATCTCAAAAACAGTTTCCAATACATCTGTGTATAAGCAGACCCATAACAGTTTAAACTCATGTTGTTCACAGATTAACAGTACTATTTATAATCCTTTTTTTTTAACTTAGCATGGTAAACATGTTCCCTCAGATATTTCTCTAATACTTTTTTTCTTTAAGCCCATAGGAGTTTTAGAATAAACTTTACTGGCTCAGTGGAGACCCTGGGTAGTTCATGACCACCTGCTTTCAGATTCACTTTCAGGTTAATACTCAGTAAATGAGGAAAGTTATTACAGGCCCTAACCCAGCCTACCTTCCAATGTGGCTGCACCCAAACATTCAAACAAAGTTCCAGTCACACAGGAAGCCTCCTTGCTACCAATTCACCAATAAGGAATCAAAACAGAAACAGAAAATAAAGGTGTAAAAGAAACAGAAATATCTTCACAATCCATGTGCTTCTTAATGGTTTGCAAAACTCGTTCAATGAATGAAGAGCACTTTCAGTGATTTTTATTAGTTGTATTTTTGTTTCATTTTGTTTTCAAATAAATGAGTTATTGAATACCTAGTAAAGAGTTAGATCGGTGTGTTCTTTATTACACCACGGAGTTGGAGAAAACAAATGGTCCTAAAAAAAGAAAATTAATCTCACTTTGTACCAAAATATGTGGCTGCATTAAAATAATATACAAAGATCAGAAGGATTTACTAACTGACAATCTGACCACCTTTTTCTAAACTAAAACAAACACAGGACCAGCCTCAAAGTGATACATTCTTCTATGCAGGAATATCAATGGATTTATCATAGAAGACAATGAGAAATTAATGATACACAGAGAAGGGGACCTGTGCATTAGGAAAATTAATATGGCAGTAGATAAACTGAAATTAATAGAAATGGGTGCGAAAGAGAAGTTAGAGGAAACATGGAATCTAAAAAGGAAGAAAAAATGAGACCTGTCAGGTGTACAGCCTTCTGGATTTGTTCATATGCCCAAAATATATTCACTGAGCCCATGATATGTGCCTAGCACCAGGGAAACCACAATGAACCAACAATCCAGTACGGAAAACAGACATTAAACAAATGTACACAAAAATAAACATAAATTGTGATAAGTAGAAAAAGAAAAAGAGGTGAGGCACATTTTAGTTTGGGTGGATCAGCCAGGATGTGTGATGGCAATTCCAAAGATGTAGGGGAGTGGCCTGGCAGCTGAAAGGGTTGTGTGAGTGTGGGTCATTATTGTCCTAGACAGAGGTAATAGTTTCTGTCTAGATCCTGAGGATGAGAAAGGCTGCATACACAAAGATCTAAAAGCCCAGCCAGTGAGTAACAGAGGATGTCATTGTAACTTTTGGAGTTAGGTGTGACTATATGATTTGCTTTAGCCGCAAGGACCTGCCACCTTCAGAACAGTGACCATCCCAACAACACAGGTCCCAGGACAACGTGGAACCCACACTCCCACCCCACATTCAATGAAGAGGCAACGTGCAATTATTTCAAACAGAGATAACCCTTTCTGTTTGAAGCCACAGAGATCTGGGAGCCCTTCGGCCATAATGGCTGAATCAGGACATAACAAGTGCCAGGGATGTAGTGGTGCTTGAATGAGGAAGGCAAAGGGACAGGAAGAGTCGGAGATTTCAAAGCTGGAGATGATGAAATGATGTTCCTCACTAAAGAAAACAAGAGTGCAAAAAAGGGCAGTCTACTTTGAAATGAAAAGTGACAATTTATGTTTTATAGATGCAGAACTTAAGGAACAAACTCCTAGCCCTCCTCTCTCCACCACTTGCTTTAGTACTCAAATACACTAAAGGAATAAAAGTAACAATAGTAACTGCCCTTGCTCGGAGGACTCCATGAAATGCTGTATGTGGTAGAATCAGTGCATCACAGCACATTCTCTAAATCGTTTCTCCTGTCAACCTTTTTCAAAATAACAAAAATAATACATGTCAACTGGTGAATTCTGGAAAGGACAGAAAATTGAAAAAAATGAACTTCCCATAATGACATATCCAGAGATAAGAACTGTTATCATTCTGCATTCTGGTTTACATCAAAGGCCAGTCAACTGATGTGCATGACAGATTTACGGTAAAGAAAAATGATTTTATGACAAGTACACTCTCAAAACTATATTCTTTATCAAATCTGCATTCCAACTGTACATTATGGCTTATGTCCAAAGTCACACTTTTTTTTTTCAGTCTTTGAGCGTCTTTGGAATGAATATACCTAATGAGACCTTGTGGCTAAACAGTCTTTTTATTTATATCCTTCTTTCCCAGTCTTTGTTTCTACACATATACTTTCCAAAAACATAAAAACATAATTTGGTTCATACTGCATTTTTAATTTTGAAGGCTGGTTTTTGTACCCATAATAGTAATTTTAACCAGTGCTCACCAATGTCAGACAGTGCTCCAGGAGCTTCGTAAGAATTCACTCGTTTAATCCTCACACAATCCTATCAATAGGTATTATTAGCACCCCCATTTTCAGTCAGGAAAAACTGAGCCCTAAAAGTGTTTGCCTAAGAACATACACTGGTTAGTAGCAAAGGGGTTAAAAAAAACAAGCAGCAGAGTCTAAAGCCCCTGAACCTAACCACAAGCCCCTACCACCTTCTAACTCTGTGATATAAGAATTGTCTCAAGTGACTATTTTTCAAATATGAAATACAAAAAGTTAAAAGCTTCTTAAATAGTCCACATGCCACAATTTATTTAGGCAACTGTTAAGACTCTCACACAGTCTGCAGTTGGTCAGTATTTCCTATTTTCTGGCTTGAACAACCAGCACAGTAACTTTAGGCTCTATGCTTTATGCACATTTTGAGTCAGAAATGCCTATCATTTCAAGTAATGGAACATGGTATGGGAGCATGTTAAGGTTCTTGATATAACCTTACATCAAGAAGTTTACACCATCTACCATGTTATAAAACTTCAGGTGATACAGTTCTCATAAAATGCCATGTGAAAGGGACCCCTGAAGCTGTGGAATGGGGTGGTCCTCCAAACCAAAATACCAGGTTCACCCTGTTCCTGCAAAGACCTTTTCTTTTTTTTAAGAGTCTTATTATGTTGCCCTCAGTAGAATGTCATGGTGTCACAGCTCACAGCAACCTCAAACTCTTGGGCTTAAGTGATTCTCTTGCCTCAGCCTCCCAAGTAGCTGGGACTACAGGTGCCCGCCACAACACCCGGCTACTTTTTGTTACAGTTGTCATTGTTCTTTAGGAGGCCCAGCGCTGGGTTCGAATATGTGGCTGGCGCTGTAATACTGTGCTACAAGCGCCGAGCCCAAAGACCTTTTCTAACTTTACAAATCTGCCAATTTGTCAGGCAAAATGCACCATGTTTTAGTTACTGTTTTTTTAATTAGTAGCAAGGCAGAATTTTTTTTCTGCTCTTTTTTGGATAACTATATCTCTTTCTTTGAGGAACTACCTAGTAATGTCCTTTCCTAGTGTTCTACTGGAGTGTTTTTCTCTTTTAAATCAATCTGTAAGAATTCTTAAGTTTTTTTTTTTTTTTAACTTAACACTAAGATATATCAACAGATAAATAATTGGAGGGCAAATATTGTTTCTAAGCTTACTGTCTGACTTTTTAACTGTACTGTATGGTATTTGTTACACACACAGAGGTTTGGTATCACCACAGGAAAGCTACAGGCAGAATAACTAGAAGCTCGGGGTGTGAAGTCACAGTCCCCAGGGTCACCAGCCCCTCCACATAAAGCCGTGACCTTAAGAGGACTTAGTCTCAGTGTGTGAAGCCCTCAAACACATTCTAGGACATCACAGATGCTCAATAAATGCTGGCTCCAATTCCATGTAGTCAAGACAATCAATCTTTTCCTTCGTTAACATAATGAGAGCTTGTATTGTTAAGCACTCACAATATTAAGTACTTCACATGCACTATCTTATTTAATCTTTATTTTTTAAAACTCTAAGATAATAAGGCCTAATAATCCCACTTCTCAGATAAGCAAACTGAGGTACAGGTAATGCAAATTGCTCAAAGTCCTCAGCTCATCAGCGGCAAAGCCGAGACTCACCTCCAGAACCCCAGGCCAAACTGGTTTCTTCCTGTCCTTTCATGCTTTAAAAATCCCTCTCCACCCTTATGTGATTATTCACTCATGTTTTACACAGTTTCTTTATTTTACACATAACTCTTACATTTAGGTGTAACCTACTTCAGTATGTGCTATAAGGTGGGGCTCTAATATTATAACACCATTTACAAATGCCACACCCACCATGTCTGACTGCTATTCACCCAAAAACCTAAATGCTTATACACACACAGGCCTATTTCTGGATTTTCTCTTCTATGTCACAGACCTTTCTTCCCATTATTTGGCCTACATGACACAAAACTGTCCCATTATTTACTCTCAGGATTACATGCAGGGAAGGTCTCTTTAAGATGCATACATGCATTGGCTGGTTTGCCCTGCTTTCCTGAAAGAGGTTTCAAAAAGACAAGGGGAAAAAAAAATCCTGATTCTCAGACAGTCATTGAAACTATTCCCAAACCTGGCAACTGTATTTCTCAAAACTTCTCTCTCTTCCTCCAAAAGCTTGTTTTTCTTTGCCCAAAATGCTCTGCTCCTTCTTGGCCTGCCTGGGCATTCTAAGTATTTGCTCACTTTCTTATTCTTTTCCAGGAAAAAGAAAAAAATTCTGCTTTATTATGTCTGTATCTTCCAGATCCAGTTCAATTCTTCATACACCCTCCCCCAAGTACACCAGTCCTCTGTGACTTCATTTCCCTCTGTTCCTCTCTTCTCTGAACCACACATTTAACTATTTCCCTAGTGACCCTTTGCACTGTTATCCACCTTTCTGTAGATAACTGACGTGTCCACCTGCTTAGATCATAAACACTCAATGGGCAAGGGTATGCTCTGACACAGACATCACATTCTCAACCCCCCACAAAGAGTCCTAACCCAGGACAGGCCCTCAGTAAATTCAGACAAAGATTTCACAATTCCTTCCCTCCCTATTCAAATCTAAGGCACTGCTCATCTTCTTCTGACTCCTAGTAGTCAAACAGACTGGAAACCAAAGAAATCAAACCTGTTGTTGATTACAGCTGGAGCTGGGTCCCTGCCCTGCTTCATGTATTCTGGGACATTTCAGCTTCTTGGGGCTTCCCCAGAGGGTGGAGAAAGACAGCAAGGTGAGGTTCAGGCCAGTTCAGCTGCCGGCTTACTAACATATCTGATTTAAAATTACAGCCAGAATGAGGTTTTATCTTACCTGAGGATTTCAAAGAACACCACCACTGGGGTCTCACGTTACCTCAGATAACACAGGAATCTTGAGTTGACCAAATGAAGTGGGTAAGGGAGGCCCCAAGCAGACATCAGGATACTGCCATCCCATACCAGCTGTCTGCCCTCCTCCAGTAACACACAGAAAAACGTGGCGATGACCTGACTTGGTTTCATTTCATTTGCACTGCTGGAGCTCAAAGGGGTGTGGAATGGCATCACTGGCAAGGGCCTGACATGGAAGAAGAGTTTGAAGCTGAACATACTGAGATAAGATCAGAAAGGAAGCTGGGCAGCCAGATGACTTGTACGTTAATATCTAAGTATGAGACAGCCACCAAACCCATGCAAAGGGATGGGTTGCAACACACAAATCTTTCAGAGAAAGGATAAAAGCCTTAGGTAGTATATCCTCTTAGATCTAGGCCATTATGAGGCCATCTTTAAGAAAACTCCTCTAGGAGTTCCATAAGCAATCACAACTCAACTCTGCTCAGGGAATTCCAGCTTTTCTTCTGAGTCTGAAGAAAACATTTGGAGTATGCTGCCCTCCTGACTATTCTAAATCACAGAAAGCTAATTCTGAAATTGTGAGGATTCTTTCATCACTAAAAATCATAAATTATTTTTTCTACACTTAGAAATATTACTAGTAGTAATATTTCTTCTTCCTTATAAAAGCAACTTAGAATCAAAAAATACCTAATGAACCCCTTACTTCACAGGGGAGGAACCCTGAGGTTGAGAGACATGATGTGACAGTCCAAGGGGACTTAGGCAGCTAGTGGAATATATGCCAGGCACTAACAGCTTTACCAACATTGCTTATTTAATTCTCCTACCAGCTCTATGAAGTCAGTATGATTATTATCCCTACTCGACAGAGATATACTGACACAGGAAACTGACACCCAGAAAGGTTAAGTCATATACCTAAGGCTACTTAGCTGGTAATGGGGAAAGCTGGGATTACTAGGTTTATGCTCTAAACTACTAAAGCTCTAGGATTAAAACCCAGAACTCCTGAGCCCACGGAGGGGTCTCCCTATCATTAATAATTCTAAGGCTCATCAAAGAGCTAATAACCACATTTATAAAGGCCTACAAAACTGTTTTGGACCCTGATTAGAACAAACTAACAAAGATAATTTGTAAATAATCTCAGAAAATTGAATAGCATATCAACAAATTAACATCAATTTTATGATGACAATATAGTTATGTAAGAAAAATCTGTATTTTTTAATAATATATACTAGGTATAGAATAAAATGATATAAAGTTATAAAGAGTAGGAGTCAAAATCACAGGAAAAATAGAAAAAAGGGACATATGAAGCAAGCTTGACAAAATCTCGACAACTGTTCTACCTGGATGGTAGAATATGAAGGTTCAATATACTAGTCTACTTTTTTTTTTGCATGTTTATTTTCAACCTTTTCAAACAAATTAACAAAGTCATTCCAAAAAGCCCATGAAAAATGAAGCTATGAAACAATAAAAAATGTATAAGCACATGCTCTTTTTGCCTTTTCAAGTTTGCTTTTTAATAGTTGCCTTAAGTCCCACCAAACTATTTGATTTTGTTGTTTTTGATCTCATGACCATCTGCTCATCAATACTTGAAGCATGAGAAGAGCTCGTTAAACCCATACTTAGTCAATTTTTTTTTTAGTCTATCTGGAGAAGTATTGTATTAGTCAGCTAGTTTAAGAATATTTATTGAGCATTTAGCACATCATAGACATTGTATTAGTGCTGACCCAAATTATCAAAGACAGAGCAGAGTAATATTTCCATCCAACAACAGATCCATAGATCAGGAGTTTCTGAACCCTGGCATGGTGGCTAAGGTCCAGGGTTCCCTTCTCAGACATGCATACAACAAAGCCAGGACAAAACTTAAGTGGCAGGTGCACCTTCTGTGTCTCCCTGGCAGACCCTGGAGCAGTAAGAGGAAGCAGGCAGTGGCAGAATACTGAACAGAAGGTGAGGAGGGTGAGGCTTACGCCACAGAGGTTGCCCGCTTTATCCTTAACATATCCACATTGGCAAGTCAAGAAGTTTTACTGTCTGCAAGCTTTCCCAGATTCTTCCTTCTCCAAAGCAGAGACTGTTGCAATGTATCTCCCATTAAACTGAGGGCGGTCACATGCCCAAGTAGGCCCACCTGCTTTCCTGCATTTTATGTCTCTTTCATCACAGATTTCATCAGACAAGTGGCCACAGACAGACAAGACTAAGAGTTGAGATGCCAGTTAGGCATCTGGCTATTCATGTTTACAGGTATCCAGGAAAAACAGATGTACCCCTGAAATGTCATGAGGTAACACAGTAGAAGCATGTCACACACACACTACTGGGTCCCCATCAGTAAAGCCTCCTCCTGTGGCATGGGCAGATATTCAAGGACTGCCACAAGTCAGTGATTAGCGGTGTTGTGTATGTGCTGGCACTTCTGGGTTCCATCTATGTGGCTGATTAAACCAGCACCTCTTCTCTGTCAGTGTCTGCAGCACTATCAGAATCACAGCACAGGATCGCACTTTATTTTTTCTTCTTTTACCTCAAATCTCCTCAAAAGAATCAACTTCCCTGTGAGAACTTAAAAGACGCTACAGAGGTTGCCCGCTTTATCCTTCACATACCCACATTGGTAAATCAAGAAGGTGCAGGAAGTTGTACTTATACCAAAGCAACAGAAGCCAGTTGAGGTTACGGAATAGATGGTGGGGTTCTTCTCAAATCCATGCCATCAACAGATCTCAGTAAAATACAAAAACCAGATCCCTGTTTACTACATAAATCTGAGTTTGAGAAATCCTGTGTAAGTTGGCAGAGCTGGCAATCCACTGAAAATTCAAACTGAGCAAACTGGATATGGAAATCAGGGAAGCTTCAATTCCAGTCTCCAAAACATCATTCATGCAATTCTGTGTCTGCCCAGGAAGGCCATCAACCTGCCACCAAAATGATGCATGTGCCCCAGTGTTAATGGATCCCATACTCCTTTCCAACAATCCCCCACACATCGTGCCACAAACCCAGACAATCACTTCCAAGGCCCATCTTCCTGCATTGTTCAACAAACACCACAAGTCACCCACCCACAAACAAACCCCTTTCAAGAAAACAAATGTCGAAGACAATGCACAGAGCTGCTGTTTCCAGCTGCCCTGCATAACTGGCTCTCTCGCTCATACGTGCCCTCTATTCCCGCACCACCCACATGACCCCAGCATCCCGTATTTCCAAATATAACAGGACCAGCCCTGGCTGTGAAAAAAGTTGATTTAAAACTTCATCTTCCTCATACCCAGATGACCAGTCATGTTGGGCTGCTTGCTTTGCACCAATGCTGAAATTACCAAGGGTTCCTATCAGGCCCCCTAAACCCTCACAAAGGGCAGCCAAACCTCAGGATGCTGGCTTGGGGGAAGGGGTGGAGGAAAGGAGGCCAAACGCGTTCCCTCTGGGAGTTCAGCCCACCAGAGGGTCCGCAGAGCCACTCCCACCCCGGGCCGCGGACAGGATGAGGAAGCCCCCACCTCCACTACCCTGCGTTCCTCCAAGCCACAGGTGCCAAGCCCCTCCAGAACACCGGAGAAGAGGCAGGCTGGGGGAGGGATAGAAAGAGAATTTCCCAGTTGGCAGAAAGCAGGTAAAGTCGTAGTAAGTGGGGTGGAGAAAGGTGAGGGAGAGGGCGATCTCACTCGGAGCAAATTTCTCAGGAGCAAAGGGTTAGCAACAGGGAGAAGATCCTCGGACATCGGGAGGGAGCTGGGAGTTCATGCCCCATCAGGACCTTCCCTCTTCCCTGTACACCCCTGTCCTCCCCATCACCTTTGGATCCCGCGCACCCAGCAAGCTCGGCCGCTCGGCCTCAGCCCGGCCGACTCAGAGGAGCCCGGCCCGGGCCTGGGCCGCCTGCACCCTCCTCCGTCCCCAGGGCCCCTTTCGTCCCGCACTCACCAGGAGCACCGAGCCGCGCACCACCTCCGACACGCTCTGCCGCAGCTCGGCCGCCGTGCCCGGCTTGCTCAGCGCCCGGGTGAACTTCCGAGTCTCCGCCGTGGCGGGGAGCAGCGGCGGCTGCGACATCCTCCCGTCGCCGCCTCCCACTGTTCCCGCGGTCCGGCCCCGCCGCTCCGCCGCCAGGTGCGCCCCGGGCGCCCGGCCCGCTCCGCCCGCGGCTCTCGGCGCCGCTGCCCGTCCGTTCCCCAGCCGCTCGCCGTGCGTCCCGCCACCGCAGCCCGGGCCGCGCCCTCCGCGCCGTGTCACGCCCCAAGGCGCCCCCCTCAGCGTCCGCGGCCCCACGCGCTCGCAGCGGCGCCCGGGTTCGCTCCGGGCGACCGTGCGTGTGGCAGCAGCGGCTGCGGCTCCCCCATTCCACAAGCCTCCTTCAGCGGCCGCTCGTCGGGCCACCTCCTCGGGGCGGGGTGTCCGGCGCGGCGCGGGGCGGGGCGGGGCGCCCGGCGGGCGGAGGAGGGGCCGGCGCGGCGGGACAGCGACGACGGCCGTCCGGGTCTGGACTCCACCGCAGACAGAGAAGCCAGCTGGGGAGACCCCGGCTGAGGAGGGGAGCTTGGGGGGCACCTCCGCTCCGGGCCGTTTCTTCTCCAGCCGCGCTTCCGAAGATCCGAGGCGAGGGTTACGCGGGACTGGAGAAGGGCGTGGTCTCGGGACCCAATCTGGGACACCAGATTTCTTGCCCGGGCGGCGGGGGTTGAGGGGACCCCGAAGTCACTGGCCGGATTGGGGCTCAGTGGCACCATGCCCTCCTGTGTGCCGGGGCCCTTGCGGGGTTGGAAGTCTCAGGAAAGTGGCATTTATTTATGCAACACGGAGAGGGCACAGGGGCCTTGGGAAGCCCCGGCCAGGCGGAACTGGACGGAGCGTCCCGGCCCAGGACCTAGCGTGGGGCACCGCACGCACCCGCCGCGGCGCCTCTCGGCCTCAGGCCACCACCACTGGGCCGCCGGAGACATCTGGCTAGCGGTGAGGCCAGGACGGGCGTGGCAGACTCGCAGACCCAGTCCCCGCCGGGACGGCCTCCTGCGTCCCCTTGGAGGTGGGCAAAACTTCTGAGCCTCCGTTATCGCGTCTGTAAGCTCAAATCAGTGGCCTGGAAGGTGTCTAAGTGACACCGCAGCCCTGAACAGGAGCGAATATGGCCCGCCTGCCGCCCCAGTGCGGCGGAACCTCCAGCCGCGGTGTCCGGGAACCGCGGGATGCACCGGCCTGCGAGCCCACCGTGACTCAGGGCGGCTGCTACTGACAGCTACCTTTGTGAGGAACTTCTCGCGCAGCCCCTCCTGCTTTCCCATTCCTAAGGGGTCTCCACGGCCCTCGCTCCTTTTTCCCCTCTCTTCTGAGGAAATCCCGCTCAGCCTAACCCTACCCGGCCGCGGAAAAGGCGCGCGGGGCGCAGGATTTGTGCTGGGCCCGCGGCGCATGCTCAGTAGTTTGGTATTGGGCGGGTGTCCAGGGCGGGGAGCCTCGCTTAAGGGCGGCTCCGCTGATTGGTCGAGCTTCTCAGGTCACTCCCACCGCCTGCTGATGGACAGCGTCTTACCTGCTGGGTTGACCTCGGAAACGCGCAGGGGACCCGGAGACCTACTCTTACCCGCTGCCCTTAGCACCCAAATTCTCTGAAGCTTCACAGTCGTTACCGCGCTGGGAAACGCTGTCCATTGCGTACCACCATCCCCTTGAAAGCCGAACGTTGGCCTAAAGGGTAATCTTAGAGTAGTAGAGCAAAAATACCAATCTAACACAGAAAGTAAAACCCTTTTCCGTTCTGGACATCATGGTCAGGTCTTGCTCGTGGAGAGGAGGCATACAGTCGAAACTCAGTAAATGCTTGATGGAGTTGGTTGTTTTCCTAATGGTTGCGCCTGCAGGATGTATCATTGAGTAAGCCTGACCAGTTGGAAGATAAACAAAATAAGTAATGTGTGATAATAAAAACAATTACACACTAACCGATTTCCTCCTAAAAATGGAGTTAGGTGACCCCAGTAGAGTAGAGCAGGTGGCAGGCCCGGGAACTAGCGCTGTTTGCTATGAGCGTGCTCAGCTCGCGTTTACTCCTCTGAGCTGGTGTTCTGAGAACCATAAATTAAAGTTTCCCTGTGTGCTTCTGACCCCCTAACTACCAGAGAACAGAAACTTTTCCCTAGCTGCGTTACCTTGGCTCTCTAACCTGTACCTGCTTCCATGGAAGACAAAGATATTTTATTTTTTTTAATTAAAAACAACAAAAGCGGGCGGCGCCTGTGGCTCAAGGAGTAGGGCGCCGGTCCCATATGCTGGAGGTGGAGGGTTCAAACCTAGCCCCGGCCAAAAAAAAAAAACAACAAAAGCACCCAAGGTTGTGGGGTTTTATTTTCTTTTTTTTTTTTTTAATTTGTTAGTGCACCATACAGTATTGTAAATATTTTTTCTTCTTTTTTTTTTTGAAGGGCTATTTGATTTTTTTAAAAGTGTGTAGTCAAACAACAAAATGTTACTTTTTTTAAAAAATTGATTTTATTAGCAATTCATAAACTAGGGAGCATCCTCTGTACAAATGGAGCCAAGAGCTCAGTAAACAGGACTTTTGTAAGATAATTTAAGCAGAAACAAGGGAACAACATTGGCAAAAAGCAGATTGGTTAACATCAGATTGTTTTAGGTTAAAGCCGAGGGACTGCCCTGTGTTGACTAGGCCCCTTTTGATTGGTTGCTGTGAATCTCCTCCTTTTTGGAAAACTGACCTTTTTAGATATTCTCCTCTTTTATTAAAGTTTCCATTTAATTACTTGGCACTTAACACAAATAACTTCATTTGTTTAGTCCAGGCGTCCTCAAACTGCGGCCCGCGGGCCACATGAAGCGGTGTGAATTGTATTTGTTTCCATTTTGTTTTTTACTTCAAAATAAGATATGTGCAGTGTGCATAGGAATTTGTTCATTGTTGTTTTTTTTTTAAAACTATAGTCCAGCCCTCCAATGGTCTGAGGGACAGTAAATTGGCCCCCTGTTTAAAAAGTTTGAGGACGCCATGTTTAGTCTGTTTGGGCCTAGTGCAGAAGCCCAATTCAAAGCAATGGCCTAGGTCAGGGCAGTGGCTCTTACCTGTAATCTTAGCACTCTGAGAGGCTGAAGCAGGAGGATCGTTTGAGGCCAGGAGTTCAAGATCTGCCTAAGCAAGAAAAAGACCCCATCTCTACAAAAAATAGAAAAATTAGCCAGGTGTTGTGGCTTGTGCCCGTAGTCCCAGCTACTTGGGAGGCTGAAGCAGGAGAATTACTTGAGCCCAGGAGTTTGGAGGTTACCGTTAGCTATAATGTACTCTAGCCCCAGGTGACAGAGCAGCAAGACCCTGTTGTAAAAAAAATCCACACACAATCGCCTCCTATAAATTTTATTTATATATTTGTATATCTGTGTTTTTCAACCTTTTTTTATCTCGAACCTATAGGTAAACTTCCACAGCACACTTAAATTATGTTGATAAAAAAGAAAAGTGGGCTTGGCACCTGTGGCTTACATGGCTAAGGCACCAACCACATACACTTGAGCTGGCGGGTTCAATCCAGCCCACCTGCCAAACAACAATGAAGGCTGCAACCAAAAAATAGCCAGGTGTTGTGGTGGGAACCTGTAGTCCCAGCTACTTGGGAGGCCAAGGCAAGAGACTTGCTTAAGCCAGGAGTTGAAGGTTGCTGTGAGCTGTGACACCACAGCACTCTACCCAGGACTACAACTTGAGGCTCTGTCTCAAAAAAAAAAAAGAATACTGTGCTTTGAATTTCTTTCAAAAATAATTCAATTAATGATCTTTAAAATTTTTGCAGCACACCTAAGATGGCACACTGGTTGAAAATCACTTACGTATATAGAAAGTAAAGATTCTCCCAAACCTGATAAATTCTATACTTGCTTGCTGATTTGTTATATTCTATAATTGGCAGATTTTCATTTAGGAAGGAGGGACTGTGCCAATAGTAATCATTTACAATGCCCAAGTGCAAGTTCTGACAGAGAAGGAGGCAGAGAAATGTGAACTAAGCCCAGGTACGTGGATACACCTAGCAACCCAGAGTTGAGCCTCTTCCTCCTAGTGAAGTGAAGTTGATAACAAATGGGACATTTTTCATATTTAAGTTTGAAAGGAAACTCAGTCCTTACCGTTACAGGTTGAATTGTGCCCCCTAAAAAGTTATAATATTGTTGGCTCAGCGGCAGTAACACAGTGGTTATAAAGCCAGCCACATACACCAAGGGTAGCAGGTTTGAATCCAGCCCAGGCCAACTAAATAACTGCAACAAAAAAATAGCCAGGTGGGGCGGCACCTGTGGCTCAGTGAGTAGGGTGCCAGCCCCATATACCAAGGGTGGCAGGTTCAAACCTGGCCCCAGCCAAACTGCAACCAAAAAAAATAGCTGGGCATTGTGGCTGGTGCCTGTAGTCCCACCTACTCAGTAGGCTGAGGCAAGAGACTTGGCTAAGCCCAAGGTTGCTGTGAGCTGTAACGCCACAGCACTCTACCGAGGATGACAAAGTGAAACTCTGTCTCTAAAAAAAAAAAAAGAAAACAAAACAAAAAATAGCCGGGCGTTGTGATGGGCCCCTGCAGTCCTAGCTACTTAGGAGGCTGAGGCAAGAGAATCATTTAAGCCCAAGAGTTGGAGATTGCTATGAGCTGTGACGGCACAGAACTCTAAAGAGGGCGACATAGTGAGACTCCTTCTCAAAAAAAAACAGGGTGGTCCCTATGGCTCAAGGAGTGGGGCGCCAGCCCTATATACCGGAGGTGGTGGGTTCAAACCCAGCCCCAGCCAAAAGCTGCAAAAAAAATAATAAGATATAATAAAGTCTTAACCCCAGTACCTGTGAATGTGGCCTTGGTTGGAAATAGGTCCTTGCAGATGTAACCAAGTTAAAATGAGATCATACTACATTAGGTGGGTGGACCCTGATCCAGTATGAATTGTGTCTTTATAAGAAAAGACAGACACAAAGGGAGACCATTATGAGACAACAAAGGAAGAGTTTGGAATGATGTACATTGATAAGCCACAGAACAAGGATTGCCAGCAACTACCAGGAGCTGGTAGAGGCTCGAAAGGATTCTACCCTAGAGTCATTTAAGGCAGCGGTTCTCAACCTGTGGGGTGCGACCCACAAGAACTGAATTAAAGGGCCGCGTCATTAGGAAGGTTGAGAACCACTGATTTAAGGTGTGGTAGCTTGAGAGCACAACCCGGTCTTTGTTTTTCTAAAAGTATAGAAAGAAAGCTTTCCTTTCTGTTGAAGATGATACTAGTAGGTAGTGGAGATAAAATATAATTGCAGCTGTTGTGCCCAGATCTCGAAATCCCCCACAAAGACCACCAGGGAGCCGAGTCCACTGCAAAAGCAAAAGGGCCTTTTATTGCAAGCTCAACCTTGGGCTCCCTGGGACTCCACTGCAATGAATCCGAGCCAGGAGCCTCGAGCTCTGGAGCAGGGGGTTCTTATGGTCCGGCAGAGCGGGTGGGCATGCAAAGCTTGAAACAAAGGGGGCACTTCTGGATTGGTTAGGTGGGGGGTCCCTGATTGGTGGGTGGTTGTCTCATGATTTGGGGGAATTGCCTGGGCTTGCCTGGGCTTGTCTGGAAAGTGAAATTTACTGAGTGAAATGGCAGGAAAAGCGAAACTTAACTCCTAAGATGGCGCCGGTCTGGTTCTTTCAGCAGCCAGTTCTGAAATTTGCATGTAAATGACTATACTGTGCCCAGAATTATACTTCAAGGATTGCCAATATTTAATGATAACCTCTTACTACATCATTTCCTTGTTAAGTTTGCTTTAGAATTTGTACATGTCTTTATGACATATAATTAGTTTTAAATCTTTTCCAGATATATCTTGAAAGAGCATGTCTGTTTTTAGCAAAAATAAAAGGTAACCCATAAAGAGTATACACTCATATGCTTTGTAGCAATCAGGGACGTGTGAAAAGGTACTCTCACTCATTATCTTTGTGTTGATTGAGGTTTTTAATAAGCATCTATTATTTGTATGCTTCTTTCCTAAATATTTCTTCCACTGCTTGTTTTTTTGTTGTTGTTGTTTTGTTTTTTGTTTTGTTTTGTTGTAGTTTGGCCAGGGCCGGGTTCAAACCTGCCACCCTTGGTATATGGGGCCAGCGCCCTACCCACTAAGCCACAGGCACCGCCCAACACTGCTTGTTTGTTAAAATTATTCAACCAATGCTAAGATATAGGTGCTTATTAATTTTACTAAGTACCATATGTAGAAGACACAAGACTTCAAGGAAGAGCATCTAGGAAAGTTATACAATTAATCTAACACTAAGTTTGCAACTACCAGTTAGGTTTAATGTTACTGGAAGAATACAATCCCCCTCCACTCAGGAGACATTTGTACAATAGATGAAACATGAAGTCTTTAAGGGATAGTTGAGACCAGGGCCGTGAGGCTTCTCAGGTTTACTACCTGTATAAATCACCTGGGAATCTTGTTAAAATGCAGGTTCTGATTCACAAGGTCAGGTGTGGCGCCCCAGATCCTGCAGGTCCAACAAACTCCCAGGTGACATCAAGCTCCTCAATCATGTAGATGCTGCTCACCCACAGACCACACAGGAGGGGCACTCGTCCATCTCCAGCAGGATGGCACTGCAGGCCCTGAAAAATCCTCCAGCAGGAAGACCAAACACCCAATAGGACAATGGGCAAAACTCATGACCAAACAATTCACAGAAAAGATACAAAATGAAGGCTCGGCACCTGTGGCTCAAGCAGCTAAGGCGTCAGCCACATACACCGGAGCTGGCAGGTTCGAATCCAGCCTGGGCCCACCAAACAACAATGATGGCTGCAACCAAAAAATAGCTGGGCATTGTGGCAGGCACCTGTAGTCCCAGCTAGTTGGGAGGCGGAAGCAGGAGACTCGCTTGAGCCCAGGAGTTGGATGTTGCTGTGAGCTGTGATGCCATAGCACTCTACCAAGGGCGGCAGCTTGAGGCTCTGTCTCAAAAAAAAATAAAGGATACAAAATGACCAGTAACGTATGAAAAGATATTTGACCTCATTTATGATAAAAGAAATGCAAATTAAAACTATACTGATATGCAATTTCTCACCAATCAGATTGGCAAAAAAATCATGAAGTATCATACTTTAAGTGAATTGGGAAACAGGTGCTCTCACCTGTTTGGTGGAAAGGCAAGACATTATAACCACTATGCAATGGAATATGGCAATGAATAACAAAACGATATTTGCATTTGTCTTTTCTGCCAGCAGTCCCACTTCTAGAAATTTTCTCTGAAAATATGCCTTAAGCAATAAGAAAATATTGTGGACAAAGCATTCTCTGTAATGGTAAAATATTGGAAAATACCTAAATACCAGTATCGAAGATTGAATAAATGTGGTATATACATACAATAAAATATTTTGAACTATAAAAATGAATGAGAATTTTATCAGGTAAAGTGAAATGTAGTGTTTAAAAAAGTGGAAAAGTATCTGAAGTATGCTGCTTTGTGTAAAAAATAATGGAAAATAAGAAAATATACCAGCATCTGCTTATTTATGCAAAAAGAAACAAAGAAGGGGTAATCCAGAGATTAATAAATTTATTCATCTTCAGGGATTATGTGGGAACAAAGTATTATAGAAAAATTAGAAAAAATGAGGGAAGTTTGGAATGAGTGACACTTAATACACTTTTTTATACAACTCTAACATTTTGATGTTAATGTTTCACATATTCTAACCAAAAAAAAAGAGAAAGGCAGAAAAGCAATAAAATAACAAGAATGGATAGGTACAATGACTAATGCCTGTGATCCTAGAACTTTGAGAGGCTGAGGCAAGAAGATCACTTCAGGCCAGGAGTTCAAGACCCACCTGGGCAACATAGCAAGACCATGTCTCTACAAAAAAATAGAAAAATTAGCTGGGCATGGCGGCTCCTGCCTGTAGTCCTCGCTACCGGGGAGGCTGAGGTAGAAGGAGCACTTGAGCTCAGGAGTTCAGGGTCATAGTGAGCTATGATTATGCCACTGTGCTCCAGCCTGAGTGATGGAATGAGACTGTCTCCAAAGTATAAATAAATACCTTTTTTAAATTAACAAGAATGGAGAAAAGGCCTAAAATTGAATATATACGGAAACAAAAATGTAGGAGAGATCTGTATTTCAAATAAATAATATAACCACACCGAAAGGGAAAATTTTTAAAAAGAATGAACCCTGGTAACTTTGAACATGGTATTTGAACTATATGCCATTAGTTCATGGCATACTAAAGACAAAAAGAATTCTAAAATTATATTGAACTCTAGTAAGTAAGCTTTATTTTTCGGAGATCTACAGCAATTCTGAAATGACTTTCTGTATATTTTAAGATCAAACAAATAAGTAATATATTCTTGATAATGGGAAGTAGGTTTATCATCGCCAGAGAAGGATGTTAGGAATATGGAAAGTGGGAAGGCTAGAATAAACTCTGTGGTGCTTGATTGGATTTGAGACTATCAATATAAATTCGTGAGTTTTATTTTATTTTATTTTATTTTGAGACAGAGTTTCACTATGTCGCCCTTGGTAGAGTGCCCTGGCATCACAGCTCACAGCAACCTCCAACTCTTGGGCTTAAGTGATTCTCTTGCCTCAGCCTCCCAAGTAGCTGGGACTACAGGTGCCCGCCACAACGCCTGGCTATGTTTTTTGTTGCAGTTGTCATTGCTGTTTAGCTGGCCCACGCCAGCCCGGGTTTATGTGGCCAGCGCCCTATCCACTGAGCTACAGGCACCTCCAAACTCATGAATTTTAATACAGACCGATGAGAGAGAGAGTTGAATAGATCCGTACATCTATGTCAGTGGTATGCTACTGGCTCACACCAGCTCAGGATAAGCAATTGTTAAATTTTCAAGAATTTTACCAGCAGGTTGGTGTTAAATTGGTGCCTTTAAATTGTCTAAGGTGGGAGTATTATCACCAAGGAATTCAGTTGATGCTACAAATCAAGGATTTTTCCCCTAGAAAGCCAGTTGTTGACCATTCATTAGCACACTACTCTGGGTGTGTATGTGTATACATACATGTGTCCTAGCTCCACCCACTAAAAAGTCTTACAACCACACACCCTAGTAGCAATGAACACACACCTAGCTCCTAGAACTTACTTTTTAAGTAGCATTCTCCACTAAAAGGAACCAGGGCTTCTTGATGAAATAACTGATTCCAGGACTAGGGGCAGGGAATGTTTAAGAGAGACCTGCAAAGTCTTAGCCAGACATGATGGAATATAGGCTGGGCAGGACCTAACTGTTGTAAGCCCCATGCTTTCCAGAACTCACTCTAGGCCCTGCCCCGTGACTACCCAGAGGGCTTTTGTACACTTTCAGTGAGGCTGAAGCCCATCCTGCCCCTCAGACCCTGCTTAGTTTATTCTCTCCTCGGACCCTTCATCTAAGAGCAGCAAGATTGCCCTTCCAAGGTGGGGTTATACTTGCTACTCAGTTTTTACGATAATTGCCATTAAGATACATTTATATGTAAATTGTTCTTGATAAAATAAAATATTTCATTGAGAAAATTCAATGAAACAGCGTCCTGGGGCAACTAAAGAAAGAACTAGCAAAATAAAAATAGAAATAAAAGATAAATCAGAAGAAATTGCCCCTTGGGTAGGGGTAGAGGTACACCTCCCAGGTCCCCTTTTAAGGAAAAATTAGTTGCCCAGAAAGTCCAGTGAGCAGACAGCTGACAGCCTCAGCTGCCAACTCCATCAGGGCTGCCTCAGAAGGCTCTGCTGCAGAAAGCACTTCCCAGGGATCACACACTTGCCAGGGAAGCTCACATTGGGTGAATGAATAAAGTAGGAGCTGACAGGCTCGGCCATTTCAGGCTGATGTGGGAAAATTCTGATGGGCCATTCTGATTCCAGAGCTCTCTGCTGGGCTGGCAAATGCTTTGACCAGCCTTCATCACTGTTCAGCTTCCCTCCCTGCCTGTGCCTGAATCAACCCTTTTCCATGAAAGGTGTTGATCCTTAGTGGACATCACCCTGAACTTCAACTCAGTATCTGCTTATGGAGAGCCCAGTCTGCAACAATACAGAATGAAGCAGAGGTAGTCAGGTGGAAGATAGGAGGAAAAGTTAGAAAGAAATGGAGGAGAAGTGAAAAAAATCTAACATGAAATTATGAGAGAATAGAAAGAAATAAAAGGAAATCCAGACCTAGACATATCAGAATGAAACTGCAGAACCAGACAAAGAGAAGATCATGATGGCTGTCAGGATGAAAAGACTACTCACAAAGATAAATGGCAATTCAACAACAACACAAGCTAGAAAACGGTAGAAAATGACACCAGTATGCTGACAGGAAATACCTGCCAACTGAGAATTTTATGCTGAGTAAAACTGCTTTTCAAAAATGAAGGCAAAATAAAGACATTAAAAAAAAAAAACCAAAAAACTAAAGATGCAAACTACCAACATGGTATCTATGAGAATTAGAAAAATCTACATTGGCCTATAAAAAATAGTGATTGAATCAGTGTAGTAAAACTTCCTACAAAGCCTTATCTGGTCTTACATGTAAAAAAGCCTTAGGAATCTATAAAAAAACTATTAGAACTAATAAACAAGTTCGACAATGTTGTAAGCTACACAATATGCAAAAGTCAATTGTATTTTTATACACTAGAAGGAATAAGCTACAAAAAGAATTTAGGAAAACAGTTCTATTGATAATAGCATAAAAAACACTTAGAATTAAATTTAACAAATTCAAGATTTACACACTGAAAACTACAAAAGATAGTTGAAATTAATTGAATAAAATTTAAATAAATGAAAAGATATATCATAAAATTGGATTGCAAGGCTTAATATTGGTGTGACTTCACTCTCCAAATTGCTATAAAGATTCAACACAATCCCTCTGAAAATCTGAACGGGCTTTTTTGCATCTGACAAGCTGATCCTGAAGTTCATATAGAAATGCGAGGAAGTCAGAATATCCAACACAATCCTAAAAATAAAAACAAAGTTGGAGGACTCACAGGTCCCTACTTCAAAACTTACTTCAAGCCTACAACAAACTAGAATGTGGGGCGGCGCCTGTGGCTCAGTGAGTAGGGCGCCAGCCCCATATGCCGAGGGTGGCGGGTTCAAACCCAGCCCCGGCCAAACTGCAACAAAAAAATAGCCGGGCGTTGTGGCGGGCGCCTGTAGTCCCAGCTGCTCGGGAGGCTGAGGCAAGAGAATCGCGTAAGCCCAAGAGTTAAGAGGTTGCTGTGAGCTGTGTGACGCCATGGCACTCTACCCGAGGGCGGTACAGTGAGACTCTGTCTCTACAAAAAAAAAAAAAACAAACTAGAATGTGTAGTATTAGCATCAGGATAAAAATATGGATCAGATACACTGTAGACCAGCAACCCCAGCAGCTCAGAGGCGGTGAATAATAGCTCTTCAAATCTGCAATAAAAAATGGCCTCCAATAAAACTACATTGCAAAAAATGGTAAAGAAACAGAATGGAAAAAGTAAAAAGGTTGAAGAGGCAGAGCCTGAAGAATTTATGGTAGAAAAAGTTCTGGATTGATGAGTAGTAAATAGAAAGGTGGAGTATTTCCTGAAATGGAAGGGATTTATGGATGCTGTCAATACTTGGAAACCTGAGGAAAATTTAGATTGTCCAGAGTTAATTGAAGCATTCCTTCATTCTCAAAAAGCTGGTAAAGTAAAAGATGGTACAAAAAGAAAATCTTTATCTGACAGTGAATCTGATGACAGCACAGCAAAGAAAAGAGAAACTGCTGAGAAACCAAGAGGTTCTGCCTGAGGTCTTGATCCTGAAAGGATACCTGTGCCCCAGACAGCAGTGGAGAGTTCATGTTTCTTATGAAATGGAAAGATTCAGATGAGGCAGATTTGATGCTGGCAAAAGAGGCAAATATGAAGTAGCCTCAAATTGTTATTGCTTTTTATGAAGAGAGATGAACGTGGCATTCTTGTCCGGAAGATGAAGCTCAATAATTATTTGCATTGCTTTTTATATATTGTATGTATCTGGGTCTTGGTTTTTGACTGACGAATGTGAAGAAATAACTACATTCTAATAAATCAAGTTTGATGCGTTCAAAAAAAAGGAGAAAGAAACATAGATCAATGTAATGTAATCCAAAAATAAACCAATACATTATGGGCAAGATTGTGCTAACGCTTTTTGATGGGGAAAGTATAGTCTTCAACAAATGATACTGGAACAACTTTATATCCACATGCAAAAGAATGGATACCATAAACAAAAATTAACTCAAGGTGGATCAAAGACCTCAATGAAAGAACTAGAAGTTAGAAGAAAACAGAGGCAGACATCTTTGTGACCCAAATTAGGTGATATTTTCTTAGCTATGACACCAAAAGCATGAGAAACCAAACAAAATAGATAAATTGGACTTCATCAAAATTAAAAACTTTTGTGCTTCAAAGGATACTATCAAGAAGGTGAAAAGAAAGTGAAAAGGTCACTCAGAATAGGAGAAAATATTTGCAGATCATATTTTTGATGAGGGTCTAGTATCTATATAAAGACCTCTTACACTTTAATAATAAAAAGACTAATCACTCAATTATAAATGGACAAATCTGAACAGACATTTCTTCAAAAAAAAACAAATAGCCAATAAGTATATGAAAAGATGCTCAAAATTGTTAGTCACTAGGGAAAAAAGGAAACTAAAGCCATGAGATATTACTTCACATGTTCTAGTAATAAAGCCAAACAAGCGGGGGGTGCCCATAGCTTAGTGGGTAGGGCGCCAGCCACATACACCAAAGCTGGCAGGTTCGAACGTGGTCCGGGTCTGCTAAACAACAAAGACAAATGCAACAAAAAAATAGCCAGGCATGTGGCAGGTGCCTGTAGTCCCAGCTACTTGGGAGGCTGACACAAGATAATTGCTTAAGCCCAGGAGTCTGAGGTTGCTGTGAGTTGTAACGCCACTGCGCTCTACCCAGGGCAACAGCTTGAGACTGTCAGAAAAACAAACAAACAAAAAAAAAAACAATAACAAGTAGGTGAGGATGTGGAGAAATTGGAACTCACACATTTCAGGTGGCATTGTAAAATGGAACAGCCACTTTGTAAAGCAGTTTGTCTATTCCTTAAAAAGTTAAACAGAATTACCACATGACCCAGCAATTCCACTCATAGGCATTTAACCCAGAGAACTGAAAACATGTCTACACAAAACCTTGTACACAAATGTTTACAGCAGCATTATCCATGATAGACAAAAGTGGAAACAATCCAAATGTCCATCAGTTTGTAAATGGATAACAGAATGTGGTATATTCATACAATGGAGTATTATTCAGCTATAAAAAGGGATGTGTACCAACTTTTGCCATACTATGTATTAAAGTTAAAAATATTATATTCAGTGAAAGCAGCCAGACACAAAAGACCACTTCGTGTATGATTATATTTATATGAAATGTCCAGAATAAGCAAATCCATAAAGATAAAAGGAGAATTTTCCATGTCCCCCCCTAGGAGGGAAGGACATGGGAAATACCTAATAGACATGGGATTTCTTTTTTTGTTGTTTTTTTGTGGGTTTTGGCCAGGGCTGGGTTTGAACCCACCACCTCCGGCATATGGGACCGGCGCCCTACTCACTGAGCCACAGGCACCGCCCAACATGGGATTTCTTACTGGGGTGAAGAAAATGTTCTGGAATTAAACAGTAGTGATGGTTGCACATCTTTGCGCACTAACGAGTGATTGTGTACTTTAAAGGGTGAATATTATGGTATGTGAAATATGTCTCATTATAAGAAAAAGGGAATGTATTTTAGGCAAGAAGAAAGTAACTCCAGAGGAATGATCTGAGATGCAAGAAGGAATAGTGAACAAATAAAGAAATAAATATGTGAGCAGATTTAAATAAACATTGAACAAAGTATTCATTGACCAAAAATAGTAATGCCTGATTTGTGGGACTTAAATCAACCCCAAATACAAAACAACAATGTATAAAACAGGATGGTATTTGAAGATTCCTGTATGGTTTGTGAGGAAAATATTGATTAGCTTTAGAAATTGTTAAATGTGTAAATACCAAGATGTCATAATATATGTGTAAGTTGTGTAACTTTAGAACTATTTATTTATTTAGACAGAGTCTCACTTTGTCACCCTCAGTAGAGAGCTGTGATGTCATAGCTCAGAGCAACCTCAAATTCTTGGGCTCAAGTGATCCCGAGTAACTGGGACTACAGGTGCCCACCACAATACTCGGCTGTTTTTTTAGAGACAGGGGTCTCACTCTTGCTGAGGCTGGTCCTGAGCTCAGGTGATCCACCCGCCTCAGCCTCCCAGAGTGCTAGGATTATAGCACGGTGTGAGCCACCGTGCCCGGTGTTGTATTTAAATATTTTAAAGCAAATTAATGTGATACATTAACAGAATGAATGACAAAATCATCTGGTCATCTCAATAGGTACAGAAAAATCACTTGACAAAATTCAGCATCCTTTCATGATAAACACCCCTAACAAATTAGAAGCAAAAGAAATGTACCTCAACACAATGAAGGCCATCTGTGACCAGCCCACAGCTCTCATGCACTCAGTGGTGAAAAGCTGAAAGCTTTTTCTCTAAGGTCAGAGACAAAGCAATGATGCCCACTCTTGCCGCTACTATTCAACATAGTACTGGAAGTCTGACCCAGAGCAATTAGGCAAGAGAAAGGAAAACATTCCAATCAGAGGAAAAAGTAAAATTTGCTCTATTTGTAGATGACATGATCTTATACGCATACATAGAAAATCCTAAAGCATTTATTATTATCCAGATTCATTGTATATGATGTTCTTTTTTTTTTTTTTTTTGGCAGGGGCTAAGTTTGAACCCGCCACCTCCAGCATATGGGACCGGTGCCCTACTCCTTGAGCCACAGGCACCACCCTATATGATGTTCTTTAAAAGGCAACAGTTTGCCATTATTTTTCTAGGAAAAGGAATACAAACTTCCTTCCTTCCTTTATTTATTTATTTAGTGACAGAGTCTTACTCTGTCATCCTGAGTAGGTGCTGTGGTGTCATTCTCACAGTAACCTCAAACTCTTGGGCCTGAGCAATCCTCTTGCCTCACCCTCCCAAGTAGCTAGAACTACAGGCATGTGTCACTACACCCAGCCAGTTTTTCTCTTTTTAGCAGAGATGGGGGTCTTGCTCTTGATCAGGGTCTTGAACTCCTGAGCTCAGGTGATTCTCCTGCCTCAGCCTCTCAGAGTGCGAAGGATTACAGGTGTGAGTCACTGTGCCCAGCCCACAAACTGCATTTTTAAAAAATTTGGGGAGGTCCTTTCAAAAGATGGGTATTGTATTCCATTTAAATCCCTAAAATACTCTCCAATCCTCCTTAAAGAATAGTATATCAAAACACAGATTTCCCACAAGTTTAACCATTTATTATCTTGAAGTGGTGATAAAAGTTGCAAATCCTACCCCCCCTCCTCCAGAATGAACAACCAGTCAGACGAAGTTCAGGGCTCTTTTAGCCCAGTCTAAATATCAGGAGGGCACAGAGTAATCCTGACACTTCCAGACAGAATTGGAAGCCTTGATCTTAAGTCCTTAGAGCTTCCTTTCCTCTCCAGAAATGAGATGGGTCTAGCCCTGGGTAGGCAAATCAACTTAGAAGAAAAGGAGAGTTGCGATTTTTTATTAACTCTCCCAAATTTAATGTAACTCCTGTTACTGATAGTGGTGAATAGTAAAGAATTCCACCAGAATGAACCTCTCTCATTTCTGAACTTCTGAGACTGGTCTGGATGATGGGAAAATCTCATTGAGGCCAGAATGTGTTCCCTCGCCTGCGCCCCTAATTCCATTTGGGAGCCCTCTGTAGAACAAACACCCAAATACCAAATACCAAAGCTATAGGCTGCCCCTCCATTCACAACTTCTTGGATATCTACCATTTGGTGACACACGGAACTGGCTAGCTTTTTGAAGATAATTAGGGGTATGAGTTTGGGTCAGTTCTGTCCAATAACACAAAGGACAAAACATGGGAAAACACTACTGAAGATGGAAGAGAGAAAAAAAGGAATAGTCATTTAATAAAATGGAAAAATACAAATACTTTACATAAGAGGTAGGGAAAAGAACCTTGCACCGACCAGCCTAATGACTAGAGTCATATTTGTCAAACTGCCCAGACAGTGTCCATTTGCAACCAAATATTTAGAGACAGTTACATTGAATGACCTCGGTTACTATGGTAAGCACAGTGGGTGTTACTCTGAAAGAAAATGTGACCAAATATTTTTGTCTTACTGCTTGTAGTTTTTAATGTTTTAAGTCACATTTATTATACAAAGTCGTTTACCCCACAGTAAACTTAGTGACAACTCTGGCCCCTGCTGTAGTTTCTTTCTAAAATCCTAAGTCCATAGATTCTGCCCTTATGATGCTGCATCCTGAGGGTACAGGAGAAGTGACACAGTTACCGAGCCATCTGTGTCAAAGCTGGACTTCCTGTCCTAACCTGTTCTCTCTCTGCCAACCTGCCAGCAGATGGAAGCTGTTAACCAGCACCTTTTCCTCACTTCATTTGGCACCTCAATCTCAATATTCCTGCCATCCAACAAGCAGAGAAAAAAGCCAACAAGAATAAATACAAACGTATCATGAATAATAAATCTAAGAATAAATACAAACATATGAAGCCAGAGGAATAGGTAAGCTTTGTTTAATACAAACAAAATGTGAAGAACTCTTTCTAAAATTATTCTATTTAACTTGTAAAAACTTTTTTAAAAATAAATAATTTAGGGTTAGAGAAAATAGTGACCATGTGGGATTTCCTAGTTCAAATCTTTTTCTTTTCATTATTCAGGGTAGGCCGAGGGTTGCCATACATAGGAAAAGTGGGAAATTGTACTTAAATGTACCTTTGTTATTTAAAAAATATTCATTACAAAGTTTTACAAAGAGGTGGCCAACACATAGAAAATATTTACAGGGCGGCGTCTGTGGCTCAAAGGAGTAGGGTGCCGGCCCATATGCCGGAGGTAGCAGGTTCAAACCCAGCCCTGGCCAAAAACTGAAAAAAAAAAAAAAAAAAAGAGAGAGAATATTTACAAATATTTTAGAAGGGCTCAAGGTGAAAGGAACTAATGAATAAATACCCAAAGGCAGTGATGGAGCGAGCGCTGTGGGAGTCCAGGCGACAACAATCCAGGCAAGGACAAAAGTGCAAAGGCATCAAGCCTCAGCAGCCTGCTCTATCCAGGGGTGGCTGTGGCCCGTGTGGCTGGAGTAGCGGTAGCCAGGAAGTGGTGGGCAGAGGAAGTGAAGGGAGAGTTGCAAGGTGTAAGGTGAGCAGATTCGGTGGTCTCTTTGAGTTTGACTTTGAGATAGTGGGGGAGGCCACTGTAGGGTTCTCAGAGAGGAGTGATGTCACTACATGGGCACCAGGCCTGTCTCCTCTTCCCAGGCACACAGGTATCCTCCTTTCCTTGCAGCTAGCTGGGGTTGTGTGACTGGGTCACGTGGGATCAGAGCGCTGTATATACCACTTCCAATCCTAATCATGAAACTCCCCAGGTGATCCTTCATACCTGTCTTCCCTCAGCCACAGGGACCATGGAAACCATGGGTTTAGTAGAGCCACTCAAGATGGAAACACCCTGGATCCCTACGTCATCATTTAGAGGAAAGCTCCTGGGAATTACATCCTGACCAGGAACATCTGTCTATGTAGGGCTTCGTGTGATCAAGAGAGAAACTGTGTTAAACTGTTGGGGGGGTTATTAGTTACAGCTGCATTCAGAATAGACTGGGGTTTGAGGAAGAGAATTCTAACAGGAAAATGCGATAGGTGATCACAATCCAATCAAGAGATAATGATGACTATTTCTATTTACTAATTTATTCATAAAAACAAATGTTCTGTGCTTCTGAAAGGCTAGACACAGGCCAGTGCAGAAGGCAGATACAAACATGAGTGTGACACAGTGGGTAGGAAGATTGGACTACACAGGAGGGGTGGGCTTTCACCGGAGGCTGCCCTGACTGCGTTGTCCAGAACAGGTGCGGGCACACGACCTAGGGTGTGACAGGTTCGTATGACGATCTTTACAAGTCATCAGCACAGGGTCTGTCTCACAGTAAATAGGGATAATTGTTAGCTCTTAAATAATTATAAAGTATTTCAAGAAATTGTCATCAGAGTTGTTTACTAAACACAGAGTCCAGGCTGTGACGAAACCCTACATAGATTGGGTGACACCAAGGCAGCAAACATTGTTGCTTGTTTCACTTTTCAATATGTAACATACAGTCCAAAACACCTAACGCTCTGTAGTAGTTTGTATTACAAAGCCTAAGCCCACTATATTATCATTTAATAAAAGAGCTGGTGACTGATGTTGAGTGAAAATTATCTTAAATATCAATAAATATCAACAACATGTTGTTATCGCTATTACTACCATATCCAATCACAGCGAACATACGTAATAACAGTGAATGCATAATCATAATCATCATAATTTAGTTTATCAAGTACTGTTTGCAAGCTATTTTTACCTTATCTAATGAGTTCTCTCTATATCCCTGTAAGTTAAAGTGTATGTCACAGATGATGTATGGAAAGACAAATAGATGTGCCTAAGTGACTTAATATCTCTCATAACAGGCTAAAAGGGGCTTTATTGTATTAGTCAGGGTTCTCCAGAAATCAGAAATATATGTAAATATAAATATAAATATATAGAGAGAATGGAGTACATTGTAAGGCACTGATACATATGATTATGGAGGCTGGAAAGTCCCACAATCTGTCGTCTGCAAGTTGGACACCCAGAAAAACTGGTGGTATAAGCCAAAGGCCAGAGAGAGGGGAGAGCAAAGGTATAGATTCCAGCCTAGCTTGATGGACTAGGAGCACTGACCACAGAGGACAAATTTCCCAGCCCAGACAGGGAGAGAGGCTCCACCCTTCCTGGGCTGTTTGTTCTAGTCACATCCTTAATAAAATGGACAGTGCCCACCCACACTGGGGAAGGCCATCTCAGCCCCCCAGTTCAAATGTTGATGTCTGCCAGAAACATCCTCATAGACACACCCAGAAATCATTTTAACCAGATATCTTGGCATCCGGTGGCCCAGTCAAGTTGACACATAAAATTAACCATCACAGATAAAAAGGCCATATCTGAGGAAGTAACTAAAGCTTTTTCCTCAGTTATTTCCTTTGTAGGTGGGGCTTTTCAATGAGTCAATTCAGCACAAATTAGTCAGCAGGCCGCAGGCAATGTCTCCTAGCCTGTAATCCTAGCACACTGGGAGGCCAACGCAGGAGGATTACTTGAGCCTTGCAGCTCAAGACCAGCCTGGGCAACATAGTGAGACCCTGTCTCTATAAAAACAATTTTTTTTTAATTGGACGGGTGAGGTGGTGCATGCTTGTAGTTCCAGCTAATCAGGAGGCTGAGGTAGAAGTATTGTTTGCTGCAATGAGCTAGGATTATGCCACTGCACCCCAGCCCACACCACACAGAAAGATGCTGTCTCTAAAATGAATGAATGAATTCATTAATATATAAATAAATTAAAGTGAAGTAAATGTCTACCTGAATTAACTGAATGAAACAGGACTCAAAGCTAGTTTCCTTTGGAAAAGACTTATTTTTAAAAAGTTGTACAATTTTTCTAGAATATACTGTATTAAGAATAAAAATATAGAATTTAAACATATGAGGGGATATCTTCAATAACAAAAGAAATGAGAATCAGAAAAATAAAGTCGAACTTAGAAAAAAGTATGCCTCTTAAAAATATATCACTTCTCATAGCAGAAAAATGTTGATCTCTAAATGCCTTTTTCCAGGCTTGGGCTCTGGAAGAATGCTGGCTGGGATAAGTGGCAGAGAAGGCCAGAATCTGTAGTGAGCACAGACAGGCCTGGTGTGGCACCCCTGCCATCATTCCCTGGCAGCAACCCTAAGGCAGAATTGCTTTTCTGCTTAGGAAAAGCTCCCATGCCTAAAGGGCAATGATTCTCTTCAGAAGTGGCTACATAATTTGACATAATATACATAATCTGTTCAGCACTGACTATATAATTTGCAAGCCTATTGCAAAATGAAAACGTGAGGACTCTTATTCAAAAAGGATGAAGAATTTCATAGAGCACAGACCTGGAAACCTCTTCTCCGTCAGACATTAACCCTTCCTTTTTTGCCCAGGCTAAAGTGCTCTGGTGTCAGTTTAGCTCTCAGCAACTTCAAACTCCTGGGCTCAAGAGATCCTGGATCTTCCTGTCCTCCAGCTTTGGCTTCCCAGAGTGCCAGGATGACAGGCAGGGTGAGCCCCCAAGCCCAGCCAGCCATTAACCCTTTCAATCCTGAATCATAGAAGGTCCTGGAGGAGTGATTCCCAGCTGGTAGGGAAGATCCTCAGGGTCTCAAGGCAGTAGCTTACTATTTGCCAGTAAGGACATAGTGTAGTGTTTTAACAATGGATCCTACACTACCAGCTTCAACATCAGTCAGACATAGAAAGAGCATCACCATTGAGTATATATGGTGACGACCCTTCAAGTTTCAGACAAGTGGTAGAGTAAACAAGTATGCAAAACAGCCCCACTTGACTAATGAACTAGAAATGTGTGTATGCACAGTAAACTCTAAAACAGAAATAAACAACAAACCACAAAGCCTAGATGTGGAATATCACCTCAAAGCAAATATGGATAAGCTGACACCCAGGACTTTGACAGAGAAAAGGAGAAACCAACACTAAATAGAATTCACTAAGTAGCAGTACCCAAAGTCTTTGTCAAACTGTGTGTTTGTTTGATTGGTTGGTTTGTGATGTTTTTAGATTTAAAAAAAAAAAAAATTGTAGAGACAAGTTCTCACTACGTTGCCAGGCTGGTCTTGAACTTTTGGGCTCCAGTGATCCTCCTGCCTTGGCCTCCCAAAGTGCTGGGATTACAGCCATCAGCCACTATGCCAGGCCCAAGCTGTGTTCCAACCATGACCACGGAGGTGGCCATAAGAGAATCCATATAGCAGAGAAGTCAGGGATGCTTTGTAAATGCTTGCCCAGCAAAATCAAATCTGACCCATGACTTACAAATATATTAAGGACATTACACCCATTAGGATGCTGCTATAAAAGAAACAAAATAGAAAATAATAAATGATGATGGAGATGTGGTGAAATTAGAACCCTGTGCACTGCTGGAAGAAATGGAAAATGACACAGCTGCTATGGAAAACAGTATGGTAGCTCCTCGAAAAATTAAAAACAAAACAAGAATTTGCTCCAGAAATTCTACATTAGTTATATATCCAAAGGATTGAAAGCAGAGGCTCAGAGATATCTTTACACTTCTGTTTATAGCAGTATTAGTCACACTAGCCAAACAGTGGAAGTAATCCAAGTGTTGTCAATAGATGCATGGATAAATAGTATGTGATGTATTCATACGATGGATATTACTTAGCCATAAAAAGAAAGGAAATTTTGACATATGCTACAACATAGATGCACCTGGAGGACATCATACTAAAGAAAAAATAAGCCAGTCATAAAAAGACAAATTCCAAAGATTCGTAGTCAAATCATAGAGACAGACAGTAGAATGGTGGTTTCCAGGGGTGAGGGGGAGAGGAGGTTGGGGAGTTGTTTCATGGGACTAGAGCTTCAGTTTGGCAAGATGAAATGGTTTCTGTGGATGGATGGTGGCACTGGTTGCACAATACCTTGAATGCACTTAGTGTCACTGATACATTCATACAGTGGTCCCCAGCCTTTTTGGCACCACATATCAGTTTCATGGAAGACAATTTTTTCACAGACCACATGAGGAGGTATGCAGGGAGGGGCATTAGATTCTCATAAGGCCTGCTCCAGAGAGTCCAACGCTGCCACTGATGTGATAGGAGACTGAGCGATGGGGAACAGCTGTAAATACAGATGAAGCTTGGCTTGCTTGCTCACTCCCTCACCTGCCACTCACCCACTACTGTTTGACCGGGTTCCTAAGAGGCCAAGGACTGTTACCAGTCTATTTCCCAGGGCTTAGAGACCACAGGATTAATAGTCACTTAAAAATAGTTAAGATTATACATTGTATGGGTATTTTAGCACTATTAAATATATATACATAAATATCTACAAGAAAGGAACATTAGTCTAACAGAAAAGTTGGGAGTGTGAGAGCCAGTGAGTGTGGACAGGAGCTGTTCTTAAGGCAGGACATCTAGAAATGTATCAGAGGAGGCAAATCCCTAGGGTGTGTGGCCTAAAACATACAGGGTGTCCATAAAGTTGGTGTGCAATTAGACAACTATTTTAAATCACACACAAACTTTATAGATACCTGGTATAAAGCTTCTAGGGGGTCTTCTTCTAGAAAATGAAAAAATTTTCAATACCAAATTGAGTTTAAAAAGAAAAAGTGTGTTTAGTTTAAGGAATATCACACAAATTATAATTTTTAAGCATTATTAAAGACCATAAACATCACAAAATCCAGAAAAATGACTGTATTTTATTAATCTCCTCACACATCTCCAAATGCATTTTTCCTTACAAATTTTGTCTTCTAGCACTCTGATAGCCTCTTCAAAAGGCAATGATTTCATAGTATTTTCTTTGGCAAGAATAGAAAGAAAATTGTATTTCCTTAAGCATCATTAATTGACTTTTGGTTATTAATAGTTTAGAAATGTTTCTTTCCCAGCCTGAGCCAGAGCAAGACCCCACCTCTAAAAACAGCCAGGGCATTGTGGCGGGTCCCTATAGTCCCAGCTACAGGGAGGATTGCTGTGAGCTGTGACGTCACAGCACTCTACCCACGATATTCTATCAAGGGCAACAAAGTGAGACTCTGTCTCAAAAAATAAAATGCTTATTTCAAAGAAACTAGTTATTAGTGATGTCTTATAACTTTCTTGGATTTTGTCAAATATGGGGAAAGCTCTAACAAGTTTCTTTCATGTAAGATTTCAGGACACTTTCGGTTTGTATCAATGCCCTGGAGTTGACAATATTCATTGGTCAGTTTACCATCAAAATCTTCCTTCTTGATGTTGGTATTTCCTTTTTAATCCATACGGATTTCAAATCCTTTTTTTTTTTTTTTGAAAACAGTCTCACTTTGTCACCCAGAGTAGAGTGCCATGGTGTCTTAACTCACAGCAACCTCAAACTCTTGGGCTCAAGCAATCCTCTTGCCTCAGCCTCTGGAGTAGATGGGACTACAGGCACCCACCACAACTCGGGGCTATCTTTAGAGACAGGGTCTGGCTCTTGCTCAGACTGGTCACCAACTCCTGAGCTCAGGTAATCCACCTGCCTCGGCCTCCCAGAGTGTGCCCTTCCTTAGGATTTCAGATCATTTTCAATGAGTTCTCATAATTCACAAGTCATTTTAATCAGATGTTCAAACACTGTAAATGTGGAACCATCCATTTCTCCCAACAGAGTGCCCCACCCTGGGAAAGAAGGACTGATTTTGGTGTAATTGGCTATGCTTTCCTTCTCAGTGTCAGAATAACTTCTACTGACTTAACCACTCATCTCAACTGTTTTGTTTAACTTTCTTCCAATTCTTACCTGAGTTTTCTCTCAATTCTTTGGTAAATAAATATAAAAAGAACATAAAATAATCTATTCTTTTTGGATGTCTCAATAGGAGTTTATGGTTTCTCATGTTTTTTTTTTTTCCTTTTTTCTTTTTTTTAAGAGACAGAGTCTCACTCTGTCACCCTTGGTAGAGTGCTGTGGTATCACAGCTCACAGCAACCTCCAGCTCTTGGGCTTAGGTGATTCTCTTGCCTCAGCCACCTGAGTAGCTGGGACTACAGGTCTCATGGGTTTTTATTGAAATGTTCCAAAACATCTTTCTAAAGTGCAGGTAATACAGTGTATTTCTCACTCAACTCCCCCAGAGCAAACCCCAAAACTCCCCATAAGGGAAACTGAAATGGAAAGACACATTAGGCTTAACCTACTGCAGTTAAAATATCTTACTTCCACAAATTTTGTAAAAACTTAAGACCATCTCAACACATTGCCAGGGGCCCTCCCAGAGCCTGGGAAGGTGCTGTATAAAGATGGCTCTGAAGCTAAGGAAACCACTCTGCCACTGCCCAGCAGAGGTGGTTCCCTAGGAGCAATGCCCAGAGAACACAGTTGTCTGCCAGTTGTTGGACCTTACTTTAATTGCTTTCTTTCGTTTTGTGACCACCTCATACCAACCCCTTTTGCCCCTGCTATCATTGGGTATAATTAAGAATTCTTGGCTCAGTGCCTGTAGCTCAGCGGCTGGTGGGTTCAAACCCTGCCAGGGCCTGCTAACAACAATGCCGACTACAACAAAAAAACAGCCGAACATTGTGACGGGCACCTGTACTCCCAGCTACTGGGGAAGCTGAGGCAAGAGAATTGCTTAGAGGTTGCTGTGAGCTGTGACACCAGTGCCCTCTACCAAGGGCAACATAGTGAGACTCTGTCTCAAAAAAAAAAAAAAAAGAATTCTTTGTTTTTCCCTACTCCCCTCCCACCATCCTTTCTCCTTGGCTGGGTTTCCAGTCCTCTTGCATTCTGGGAGAACACGCTCCAGATCCCCTGCCATTGCTGACAGGTTTCATTAGCCTGATGGAAACGTTTCTCCTTCTCAGCCCCTCTGACAGCTGCTGAATTTCTCTCCTCCTCTCAGCCTGCTGAGCCTCAGCTCAGGTCTGCACTGACAACCCAAGCTGCTACAGCTGAGGTCGTCTGTGTGACATGGATTAGTGAGTGGAGGTCAGTGGAGAGCCAATCATGGGCCTCCCTCTAATTCATATGAAGAAAGAATAGACTTTAACCAATGAAAATTAAAATAAAACTTTAATGCCCCACATTTGATCTCTGTTCTTTGACCACTGTTTGCCTTTTCATGTGTCTTTCAGGGAACTGAAGATGCAGTGGCCTGCAGGCTTTAAAATAAGGTGACACATGTAGCCATACGCAGGTGCAGTGTTAACACCTCATAATCACAGTTTTTGAAATATGCAAAAAAAAAAATTCCATTCATAATGCCAGGAAGGAATGATTTCAAGACTATCTGCTCTAGAAAGGCTCTGATTTTCTTCTTAGACTTCAAATTAAGTGTCATGAGAACAGTCTCTGAACAGAGATGATAAACTGCCAATGGGAACTAATCCTAGAAAGCAATAAAATAGTATCCATTGGTGTATGAGTGTACATCTTATATAACTGCCTAAAGACAGGGAAAGTAGTCAAAAGACTGTAAGTCCAAAGTGAGACACTATGTAATTTGGAGGAAGATTTCCTGAGTCACATTTTCCCACCCATAAAAATAAGAGAATTGTTAAGATTCCTCTACCTTCGGTATTTGAATTCTATACCACCCTATTAATGCCTACAGTTTTCATCTCTCACCCTTCTATCTTCTATCTTTTCACTGCGTGTAGCCATTCTCTTTCGGCATTTATTTACGTACTACAGTAGGAAAATATTTTATTTTTTCTTGTTTCAAACTAAAAATATTGGGGTTTTCCCCCCTACATTTTTATTTTGAAAAATTTCAAATTTACAGGAAAGTTGAGAAGAAAACAATAATACTGGCAACACCCATTACCCTTCAGGTTCAATAATTGTTAATATTTATCTACGTCTGCTTTATTTCCGTCTCTCTTCATGCACATATAAAAAGAGAAAGATAGAGACACACATAAAACATATTACAGTATATATTTTTTCCTAAACCAATTAAGAGTTAGTTGTAGATGGGATGACACTTCACTCTTTAATACTAAGAAATATGGACATTCTCCTACATAACCACAAATAATTACTGAACTCAAGATCCTTAACATCGATGCAGTATTATTATCTTTTTTTTTTATTAAATCATAACTGTATACATTGATATGATCATGGGGCATCATACACTCGCTTCATAGACCATTTGACACATTTTTATCACAATGGTTAACATAGCCTTTTTTAAAGACCAAGTTGCATCAGGTTTAAACTAGCCTAACAAAAACTCTGGGAATAGGAATGAGAAATTCCAGCCCAAGGTCACAGTCCTATGCTTGATTTTGCTTGAACCTTTAGGCAATAATTGTTCAATCTTTGCTATAGCCTAGAGCAGTGATTTTCAATGGGTGTGCCAAGGTGTGACGCGCAAACTTTTAAAGATCATTAATTAAATTATTTTTGAAAGAAGTTCGAAGCACAGTAGGTATATTCTTTTTTTTACTCTTTTTCTTGATCAACGTAATTTAAGTGTGCAATGGAAGTTCAACTATAGGTTCAAGTGTGCTGTGAGATTAAAAAAAGAAAAAGGCTGAAAAATACTGGTCTAGAGCAAGAGTCAGCAAGCTTTTTCTATAAAGGACCAAGTTGTAAATATTGTAGGCTTTGTTGGCCAGTCTCTGTCACAACTGCTCCATTCGGTCATTGCTAAAGCAGACATAGGCAATGTATAAATTGATGAGTATGGCTGTTTATACATGTAGAAATTTGAACTTTATGTAATTTCCCCTCATTTGAAATATTATTATTCTTTTGATTTTTTTTTTGACAATTTCAAAAAGTAAAAACTATCCTGTAGTTAACGGGCCATCCAAGAACAGGAGGCAGTGTAGATTGAAAAAAACGCCTATCAAAATTCCAGCTGCCCCGCACGATGGCAGGAACCCATAGTGCAAGCTGCTAAGGAGGCTGAGGCAGGAGAATCGCCTGAAGCCAGGATTGGAGCCTGAGTTCAGCTAGAACAATATAGTAAGCCTTTGTTCCCACCCCCACCCCCCAAAAATCTAGCTACCTTTTTTGTGGGAATTGACAAGTTGATCCTAAAATTTAAGGGCCTCAAAATAGCCAAAATCTTGAAAATAGCAAACTCGGAGAACTCACATTTCCTGATTTCAAAACTAACTACAAAGGTAGCTCAGACCTGTAGACCTAGTAGTTGGGGAGGCTGAGGCAGGAGGATCACTTGAGTCCTGGAATTTGAGATTGTAGTGAGCTATGATGATGCCATTGCACTCTAGCCTTGGCAGGAAAGCAAGACCCTGGTTATTCTAGCCAGTGCAATAATTAAAAAAAGAAATAAAAGAAATTCTGATAAAGGAGTAAAATTATTCTTATTGCATATTTTATGATTATCCACATAGAATATCTCCAGGCACCCTCAAAAGTATACTGAGCATTAGTGAATTCAACAAGGTTGTAGGATACAAGATGAATATATAAAATCATTTGTATTTCTGTGTACTTGCAATGAACACATGGACATCAAAATTAAAAATGCAAAACCATTTACAATTAATCAAAAAATATAATACTTAGGTATAAGGCTAATAAAACACATGCAAGACTTGTATGCCGAAAACTACATACTGCTGATTAAAAAAAGAAAGATCTGAATAAATGAAGAGACATACTGTGCTCACAGATTAGAATAAAACTAGTAAAAATATTAATTCCCCCCAGGTTGATACACAAAGTCAATAAAATTCCTATCAAAAACCCAGCAGGATTTTTTGTAAAAATAGAAGAGATAATTTAGATGAGATCTAAAAATATGGATGAGATGTATTTTCTTTTGAAAGAAAATAATAAAATGGGAGGAATCAGTCTACCCAATTTTAAGTATTCACTGCTATAGCAATCAAGACTGTAGCACTGGAGGAAAGCTAGAAAGTCAGATCAGTGAAACAGAGATGGCCCAGAATAGACTCAAGAAATATGCTCTACTGATTTTCAACACAGGTGCAACAGCAACTCAATGAAGGAAAGACAGCCTGTTCAACAAATACTGCTGGAGCAATTGGACATCCATAGGCCAAAAAAATGAACTTCAACCTCACTCCCCGCTGTACAAAATTAACTCATATTAGGTCACAGACATAAATGTAAAACCTGAAGCTATTAAAAGTTTAGGAAAAATCAGGAGAAAATCTCTGGGACCTGGGCAGAATTCTTCTTACTTTACATCAAGAGCATGATCCATAGAAGAAAAATGTGATAAGGTGGATTTCACTCATCCATTGCTGACACTTTCTTGATATTATCAGAAAGTGTCAATGGAATATTTTCTCACAACACCAGGACTCACACTCTCCCCACAGATGGACCTTAAGTGACTTACTGATTAAATATCAGGGATTTCAGTTGTCCAGTTATTCAAGTTTGAATAACAACCAACTTCATGTGTTCATAGGCAATTCCATCATTGTGACCACCTTGTGAGCAGTGACTACAAGACTGTTCATTTTAAGACTGATTTGGATTTCAGTGGTATAAAAATGTGAGGCAGGGATGCAATACAATAGCTTCCATTGATATTAGAACCTAGTGAACCCTTTTAAAACACGATGAATGCTATGAAGTGCATTTGAAGGCACTTTAGGGTTCCCCTAGAGTAGAACGTTGCCCCTGACTCCCATTCAGCCAAACATGGAGGGTTCCCATCTCATAAATGAAGTATATAGTTTTTGCAAAAACATTTACACATTGCCTAATAGAAGTGCTGTTTAAGTCTCAAGTATCATATAATTATAAAATAATTGTATGGAACAAATATAATTATAAATAAACATGTATTTCATGTATACATTATCATTTATTTTCAGGGCTGTGCTTTCTTCATTGGTGTTGCTACTGTAGCGAACTTGTTAAAAAGGAGAAAATCTGAGTTTTATAGCTTCAAAAATAAATGATTAAAATCAACTTTGGGGCCTAATATGTTCAACTCTCAATTATCTGCAATTTATCAATGATTAGTTGACCTTTGAAGATGGTGTATAATAGACTCTAGCAGTTTCTGGAAGTGAGGAAAAGATGTCACTAAGTCATCTGGTAGGGCCAGCCCTGTGGGAGGTGGGGAATGGAAATGGGATTTGTAGGAAGGTGGACACTTTCTTCCCCAACTCCTTTCCCACTCAGAACTATAGCACTTATTGGCCTGAAATTCTACTCTTTTAGGTGATGGCATTTGCCAGGAGGATATCCTGGTTTCCTCTTGGTTTTTACAAACTCCATTTATTGAAAGTGAACTGTGGCCAGGCCCGTAATCCTAGCACTCTGGGGGGCTGAGGCAAGTGGATAGCCTGAGCTCAGGAGTTCAAGACCAGCTTGAGCAACAGCAAGACCTCCCTCTTTACTAAAAATAGAAGAAACTAGCTGGGCATTGTGGCAGGTGCTTGTGGTCCCAGCTACTCAAAAGGCAAAAGGATCGCTTGAGCCCAAGAGTTTGAGGTTGCTGTGAGCTATGACCCTAGGACACTCTACCAAGGACAACCAGTGAGGCTCTGTCTCAAAAGACAAAAAAAAAAGAAAAAGTGCACTGCATGCCAGGTCCTGGACTTGGTGTTTTACACATACAAAACACAAGTTCCTTAACTCTCCCAAAAGCTTGTAATGACTTAAAGAAATAATTTTCCAACTTAACTAGGCGAGACCTGGCTGCACCAAGGTAACTCTTCCCAAGGGGAGCTGTTCCAGATCTCCAGAGCATTTTAGGTAACTGTGGGAGGTAGGATGGTATTTTGAAGTCAGGAGCCAAGGATGTTAGATTTAGGCCTGGTCCCATGTAATTGTTAATTTGGTATTGCATCCCTCAAGGGTGTGAGTGGGGCTAAAATCCAACCCACACTGCTCTTACCAAGAAGAGAGCTGCACCTTTTCTGGCGAAAAGCTCCATGTTGAAAACTTTCCACGAAGAGGGGACAACTTTTATAATTTGTCTGCCCAGAGAGGGTACACTTCTGCAATTGAGACCTAGCTGCAGCACAGGCTGCACATGCTCCCACGAGACAGCCAGTCAAGCACAACGAACACAGCAAGCCCATAGTTCCATCCAACTTTTAAACTTCTCACTGGTCATTTCTGCAGGTGAAAAAAAAAAAAAAAACTAACTCATGATTTCATAAAGCTAGACTCTGACTCTGTTTTACATTTAAACCCAACATATATTTTTTCAATCTTATTATCATTATTATTATTATTATTTTGCAGATTTTGGCCGAGGCCGGGTCTGAACCCACCACCTCCGGTATATGGGCTGGCGCCCTACTCCTTTGAGCTACAGGCGCAGCCCCAATCTTATTTTTTTAATTAACAATAAAATGACTTGGGGGTGCACAGTTTTAACACATGTATAGATTCTTGTAAACCATCCCACAAAATATTCCCTCTGTTTATCTATTTGCAGACATCCTTCTCCAACCCCAAACCCTTAGCAATTACTAATCGATTATCCCTCCCGACTGCTTTTACTCAGCAGCATAAGGCCTTTGAGATTCACCCAAGGTTTCTTTGAGATGAATCAGTGCTTTCCCCCTATTATGCTGAGTAACATTCCATTGTATGGATGTACCACAGTGTGATCATCTATTCCTCCGTGAAAGGACATGTGAAATATTTGCACATTTTAGCAATTATGACTACAACTACTATAAAATGTTGTGTTTTGTGAATGAAAGTTTTTATTTTACTAGAGCTGTACATAGGAGTGGGCTTGTTGGGCCCTGTGGTAGTGTGCTATCTCTCTCTACAACACATTTCTCAAGTGCTACCCATGTCCAGGACCAAGAGTGAGAGAAAAAAGCAATGGGAGATTGTCCCTTCTTGATATCACAGCATCTCTGATTAAAGATTAAACTCCCAGAGTTTCAGAGACCTGAAGCCTCCCCCTGCTGCTGCTGTGACGTGGATTGCCTGAAGGCTAGGGCTTGAGAGAATGAAAAAAAGAAGAAAGTAATAAAAAATGGGATTTCACCCCCAAAGGCTCCTACTGTTTGGGAGCCCCTTTCCAGGGGCTGTAGCACTTATCCTGAAGCTTCTTCTGTCCATGACCTTAGGGCCACCTAAGTCCAGGTCCAGGGGGTGGGGAGGTTCAATCTACCTCTGATTAGGGGGTAGTTCAAAGTCTGGCCTTTCCCCAATTCATCTGCTGTCACTTAGTTTCTAAAGTCCTCCAGGCAGATGGCAGCTGCATCCGGTGAGTAAGAAGGGTAGGATATGCTTTCTTTACTGACCCAGGTCAGAACTCTTAAACACAGGGCATTTTTTACACTGTTTTAATGTATACTCTAATTTCCAAGAGTGCACCTAACATATAAAATCAGGAGATACTGTATTTGATTTTGTTTGGAACTATGAAAAATTGTGTTCATCATCTTCTAACATCACTAAAGGTGATATATGGTATTCAGGTTGCCAGCACACCCATTCAAATCTGCATTTGTAGTCTTATATTTTCCAGGGGAGTTTTAAATTCATGTGGATTTCTTTTTTATTTCCTTCCTTCTTTCCTCCCTCCTTCCTTCCTTCCTTCCTGTTCTCGCTCTGCTGCTCAGGCTGGAGTGTAGTGTCCTAATCATACTTCACTACAGCCTTGAATTCCTAAATTCAAGCAATGCTCCTACCTCAACTTCTGAGCAGCTGTGAGTGATTGCATGTGCCACCACACCCAACTACTTTTTTTATTGTTTATGTAGAAACAGGGTGTCAATATGTTGCCCAGTCTGGTCTCAAAATGTTGACCTTAACAGTGCTGAGATTACAGGTGTGAGCCATGGTACTCAGCCCACATATGCATTCTTATTTATGCCCACAACTTTGTGTTTTCCCTGGGGCACCAAAATACTAAAATACGTATTATTTAAATATAAATTCCTTAACGTTTATTTTCCTTTGATTACAGATCAGGCATCACCTTGATTTCTTTTTTTTTTTTTTGAGACCAAGTTTGTTGAGACCTACTATGTTGCCCTCTGTAGAGTGCTTAGAGCTCACAGCTCACAGCAACCTCAAACTCTTGGGTTTAAGCAATTCTCTTGCCTCAGCCTCCCAAGCAGCTGGGACTATAGACGCCCGCCACAACACCCGCCTACTTTTTTGTTGTTGTTGCATTTGCCAATGTTATTTTAGCTGGCCCGGGCTGGGTTTGAACCTGCCAGCCTCAGTGTAGGTGGCTGGCGCCATAACCACTGTGCTACAGGCGCCGAGCCTACCTTGATATTTTTGAAATGATGTGTTTAGCCATTAAAGATGGCCTTAGGTCTTTTGCCACTTCTGTTAAGAGTTGCTCGGGCGGCGCCTGTGGCTCAGTCGGTAGGGCGCCGGCCCCATATACCGAGGGTGGTGGGTTCAAACCCGGCCCCGGCTGAACTGCAACCAAAAAATAGCCGGGCGTTGTGGCGGGCGCCTGTAGTCCCAGCTACTCGGGAGGCGGAGGCAAGAGAATCGCTTAAGCCCAGGAGTTGGAGGTTGCTGTGAGCTGGGTGAGGCCACGGCACTCTACGGAGGGCCATAAAGTGAGACTCTGTCTCTACAAAAAAAAAAAAAAAAAAAGAGTTGCTTTAGGGGCTGGCCAAGCATCTCACGCTTCTTGTAATTTCAGGAATTCTCCATGTGTCTTCTTGAGCATGGTGGTATTGGGGTAGCTAGATTTCTCACATGGCAGCTCAGGGATCCTTGAGTACACTCAGAGCTCCAGAAGGTAGCTGTAAGAATTCTTACAACCTAGCATTTGAAGTCCCCAAACCACTTGCTATTAATCAAGCAAGTTACTAAGGGACAGCTTAGATCCAGGGGAAGTTAAGGGCAGGAGCTGTCCAGAAAGGGTTGATGCCAGGCATGTCTTGTGGATAAACCACGGACCTAGAGGGCTAAAGCTCCCCATTTGCCAATCAATGAACAAATGCTTTGCATTGAGTGATTCTTGATAATTTATAAAACAGAGAGGAAATTCCCTTTTGCTGGGTGAATTTGCTACTGTGTACCTGGTACATTCCTTGCCCTTGAACAGAGCTGCCAAGTATGTCCTTTGAATGCCTATATGCCCAGAGCAAATATGTTATTTATTCAGTATCACAGCTTTAAGTATCATGGGTAATAAGGTTAATACATGGTCTCCACATTTCAAGGATGCAATTTTGTTGTAAAAACAGGTATACAAATAAATATTTTTAAATCAAGCAGTATACACACATGCCATAAAAGAGAGTTGAAGAGCGTCAGGAACCCAGAAGAAAGAATTATTTGTTTCCATCTCTAACCATCTCTATTTGGGATTTCAGCTCTCACTTCCCACTGGGATCACCCAGGGAACTTTTTAAACATAATCAACCACCCCATTCTAATTTAGTTGAGGGATAGAGCCGAAGCATGGGTACTTATAAGGAATTTGCCAGACGACCCTAATGGAAAGCAAGAGCTATGAACAATGCTTACCATTTCCCTACCTTCCTGATGGTTGGAATTTGTACTTTCAACAATTGCCCAGCTGATTGCTACCATCAAGTTTAGTTAATACTGCCTTGTACCACTCCCTTCCCAAGCTCCACTCTGAATCAAAACTCCCAAAGTCCTCACTCCACTGCCAGCCCCATATGAAATCCTACCCTAAGATTTATTTCAATTCCCACCCTACCCACTACTTCAAATTTTAACTCCCCAATCTATTTATTCACACCTCTGGGGAAAAGGCTCTGAGACGCACCTTTTCTTATTTGTAAAATGTGGATAATGATACCTGCATTAGAGGACTGTTTGGTAGAATTAGGAAAATAACGCCTGGGAGGCATTCATGGTTAATACATGCAGTTAACATTCTGGTAAAATCTATAATTATTCCATTCTAGGCGTCAATCCTGGAAATATCAGTCTAAACTCCTGCATTTGGCAAGTTGTAAAGGAAAGAAAAAAAATCTTACCTTACTGAAAAAGAAAGAAAAATGTGGTTACAGATTGGTTTGCAGAGATTTCTGGTCTCTTTCCCTTCTACCCATTAGTGAAAATTTAGAAAGCTGGCTTAAAAAATTTAGACTTAACTTAATTTGGACTTAACTGAAGGACTATTATCAACAGACATTTCATATTCTTCTATTTTGACCTCATTTATAAAATCTACCATCATTCTGTTTATTATTTTTTAAGAACTTGTTTTTCCTTGTAATTTGTCATTGCATTTTTTCTAGTTTTCAGGTTTCATCATACATCCACATTTCTCTCCTCTAAAAGAAATAAAATCATGTATGTGGATGATTCCAGCTTTACTGGTCTCAGTGTTTGAAAAAATAGAGAATGGTGTTTTCTTCATGACAGTTCTCTTTCATGTACTCTTCACTTGCATAGGCCCTCATTAGAAGTAGGACGTAACCTACTTTTATGTCAGTTATTAAGAAGTATTAAAAGAAAGAGAAAAAATACTCTTAACCTAACTTTAAACGTGGTTCATTTTTTAGTAGAGTAGAAATTCATTGAATGAAGTTCTGATGAAATAGGGAAAAAGGAATAATCCTTTATAAAAGAAATATATTTACATTAAATATACGAATAGATTCAGAGGCAATAATATTAAAGAAAGTAAAATTTTTTTTTTTTTTGTAGAGACAGAGTCTCACTGTACCACCCTGGGGTAGAGTGCCGTGGCGTCACACGGCTCACAGCAATCTCTAACTCTTGGGCTTACACGATTCTCCTGCCTCAGCCTCCCAAACAGCTGGGACTACAGGCGCCCACCACAACGCCCGGCTATTTTTTGTTGCAGTTTGGCCGGGGCTGGGTTTGAACCTGCCACACCCTTAGCATATGGGGCCGGCGCCCTACTCACTGAGCCACAGGCGCCGCCCGGAAAGTAAAATGTTTTAATCAAAACATATATAGATATCTTGGAGAACATGTGTGTATATGTATACATTCTCCAGATTTAAATTTTTAAATACTATTGTTGATGGAAGCTATGATTAGAAATTCATTACTGAGATATCTAATATCAAAACTCTACAAAATGAATGAGAGTTGGGGATGATCACATGTGAAAAAGAAAAGGCTGATATTCTCTATTCTGGGAAAGCCCCCTTTCTTCTGACTCCTTTTTGATTGAAAAATAATAATAATACAATCCTTCCCTCTAAGCTGGTTGTTCTGTGGAATTCCATTCTTGCTCATTTTCTCCCTTCGGCATGTCTTATTTTTTTTCTCTGCTTTTGTCATGGGTCCTGCTATAACAAGAACACACCATTTTTAATCTTCCAGGACCCCATAAATAAATGAACCTAAAATGAAATCGAAAATGTTTCACTCTGAAGGCAGAAACTCTTTCAACCCAAACTTTTCAATTCCCTTTTAGAACTTCTAGGTTAGTCTAATTGTCTCCTGTGTGTGGTTGTGTTTTGACATTTGCATGGTAACACAAAGTAGAGCGTACAATTAAAGCAATATTTCAAATCCGAATCCTAATTAGATTTAAGAGTATCATTTATACAAATTTACTGAAGTATCCCAGAGTAGACCTGCTAGTATATGTACATTGTATTATGCAGTCTTAAAGATGCCATTTGGCTAAAATAATGTTAGGGTTTTCTTTTGTTGTTTTCCTTTTGTTTTGAGAAGAATGAGATGGTCGCTTCATACTTTGATATTGTGCTTTGTCACTTAACATTCAGGGCATTTCAGCCTAAAGTTTCCTTATGCTTTAAGTTTCAGATAACATAAAATGAATGAAAGCCCTTCTTTATCAATATGAAAGGTTCACAGTATGGCAAAATATATTTCATTCAATGAGAGATGACCCAAACACATGTTGAGCACACTGAAAATTTTCTAAGAAGAATGGACATCATTATGGAGCGATGGGTATGGAACAACAGGTCAAATGAAAAGCAGAAAGGCATTTTGGTTGGAGTCAGCCCTTGGGATTGTGAGCCTGACCAAGAAAGTAGAAGGCAGAGATGAGGAGCTTGATAGGAAAGCACTGCAGATCCTGCACACATCCATGGAAGAATGTCTTGGAAATACATGGCACAGAACCGTGTGCGCATGGCACAAACACCTACCCGCGAGGGCTTTACTGGCAGCCAAGGGCCAGGTGCTGTGTTGACAAAAACTTTCTTGGGACTGATCGAGGCATTCCAAAGTCCAAACCAAAGGAAAGTTTGAGGGAGGTATACATCAGTCTGACCCACAAATAAACATCTTAGTATCTGGAGTGCTGACCCAGCTACCTCACTGAGAAAGGTTGTCTCCACCTGCCCAGCACCCAGGAGCACTCCTAATGATTCAGACTTTTTTTTACAGGCTCATTCTGGCCTAGTCTCATAACCAAAACAATCAACAGCCAGCTGAACTAGTCTTAGCATCCCTTGTGTTGGCTTAGGGGACCAGTGCTAGGTCTGGTGAAAACATCGAGGTGGAGACTTTGCACCTCCTCAAGCCCCTGGGTTTGGCCTGCATCACCTCCCTGCTGGGCTCCAAGAAGCTCATTTTCTTTTCTTTTTTGAGACAGAGTCTCACTATGCCACCCTTGGTGGGGTGCTGTGATGTCACAGCTCACAGCAACCTCAAACTCTTGAGCTCAGGCGATTCTCTTGCCACCGGCTCCCTTGTAGCTAGGACTACAGGCACCCGCCATGTCACCCAGCTATTTTTTTGTTTGCTTGTTTGGCAGGCTCTGGCCAGGTTCGAACCCACCAGCCCCGGTGCATGTGGCTGATGCCCTAAATGCTGAGCTACAGGCGTCAAGACATGAAGCTCATTTTCAACTAGTTCTCCTAGGCAAGGAGGAGATGGAAGCCCTGCCCAGCCCATCTGCTTCCTTCCAACTCCTTTGCCCAACGTTTCACTCTGCACCAAAGGTTTTCTGCCCTCAGAGAGCAGCCATATACCTCAGCCAGACAGCAGCAGAAGGCTAGTATTTCCATGTCATTCCTGCAAACCTTGGTATATGGCAACTGATGACTAGTCAAGGGCTGATGTCACCTAGAGCTGTTGTTCTTCCTGCTCATCTGCTCCCTGAGCTGACTCAAGTTTTGCACATGTTCCCTCAAACTCATCATCTCCATTGTTGCCCCTGTTCATGGGTACCCCTCCCCAACCTGACTACCACTGGGGGGGTGGGGGAGTGGTCAAGGAGTAATGTCTCTGTTTGCCCTTTCAGGTCAAAAGTAAGGAGGGGAACTTAATTTTCTCTGTCATGCTGTGTGTAGCAATGACTATTGGCATCCTGCAACCCTTGACATTCACCTCTATTTACACCTGACTCCTGAAAATCTCCAATTGAAGTCTTTTTTGTAGCCTTGGAAACACACTGCATCCATGCACAGGGAAGCGAGAAGTGCTGGAAAACTCATTCCCCTGAAAGCATCCTAACCAGTAACAGATGGAGAATTGGTGGATACCTGGCACCCTGGTGGGGTTAATTCTGAGGCATGGTTTTCAGAATTCCTTAGTGCAGGATTGAGCTTTGTTTGTCTCCAGTGGTTTCTTGCTTGATAATGCACTGTCCTTCGCTGACTTCCTGCTCTTCCCCTCCTGGTGTCCACCCTGTCCAGTGCTTACGGGGACCCTGTCTCAGCTAAACTCCTTACACTTGAATCTGGATCTCTGGGTCTGCCATTGTGTGATACTCAGAGCAATGTCCAGCACATAGGCACTCATTACATTAATTAATTAATCCTCAGCAGATCATCTCTCAACATTGCAGATGGGATTTCTGCAATGGGGTTTATCCACACAGGGAAGGAGTTTATCCCCTGTGATCACAGAAGAGCCTTTTCAGGCACAATAAGCTTCCTGTGCGGAAAGAAATGTCTTTCCAACTAAGAGACCCGGAAAAGGAGCTGCAAGATGAAAACACGTGGGGAAAAAAAGACAGAATGTTCTCCCCTCCACGCCACCGTGCTTTCAGATGTAAAGGAAGAAGCGAGGTTCACAGGTTGGTTATAAAATCACGCAAGTTCTCCAGCCAGCATATCGCCTTTTATGGATGCTGCAGCCCAGGGTGCAGGGCAGGGAGTGATTTTCCATCACATTCTATATAGTTCACAGCAGAGCCAAAAATAACACAAGATATTCAAACCCCAGAGAATTGTATTATAAATAAATATAGTCAAAATCATACACCAAATAAAGTTGCAATTACTCTATGGCTAGCTTCGTCCTCACGCTCTGCTGTGGTTGGTTGGTGAGGCGTTAGTGGTTCTGTGTTACAAGTGAGGAAATGAGTCACAGAACTGTGAAAAGTACGTGCTGAAGACTCCATGGCTGCTGTCTGAAGGCTGGGAGAGAACACTCTGACCACTCTGCCCCGTGCTCGGGCTGAGGCAGGGCTTTCATGGGTTTTAGACTCTCAGACCTTTCTGATGTATTTTCGTAAGAGAATAAAACCTTGTGGTTAATGAGCTGTGTAAGAACCATTTGTGAAGGGGAGTTGATGAAATTATGTATTGTTGAGCTAAAGTGAGAATGTGAAAAGCAGGTTTTGGGTTTTTTTTTTTTTTTTTTTTTTTTTATCCATAATGACTGAGTCCTTGACATGGTTGAGCAAAATCAGTTTGTAACAAAGTTGAGCATGAGCAAAACGCGGGCCCCACCTCCGCGGAGCTGCCCTGCTGGAAAGTCTATGGACTCCACATTTTTTGCTAGTAGAACTAGAGTGGACAGGACAGGATGGCCAGGGAAAGTCTGAGCCTGGAGTTTAGACAGGCTCCTGGAGTGGAGACAGAGGCTCGGAGGGAGGGGACCCACATGCAGGCAGCGAGTCACCTGCTGGGTGGACCATGCCTGGCCACAGTGTCAGCACTTGGGAAGGCTGGAAAAGAAGTGGTCTGTGGGCCTTGTGCAGACTGAGGCCGGGTGCCAGGACTGAGGGAGACGTGTGATGATCCAAACAGACAGGCATGATGTCTGGGGGCCCGAGGACTGGCAAAAGGGACAGTCTAGAAATCAAGACCCTGGAACTGAGCACCAAGTAGGGATAAAGAGCTCAATCACTAGAACTAGAACCAAGATTCAATAAAACCCAGCCACACAGCACGCTTGGTGAGGGCACCCTCGATCCACTGAACTAAGCTGTCCCTCAGGACAGAACTGGGAAGCTGAAGTCATTTACTGAGCTTGTAGTGGAAGGCACGTTTGTGCATTAGGAGACGGGTGGGCAGATACAGAGACAGGACATTTGGCAGGTCGCGTGACAGGTAAACCCCCAAGAAAGAAAACGTCCATTTCTAAGAGGTAAAGGGAGCAAGGTGTCCCTCTCTTATAATTGAGACCTGTGATGAAAGGACCTCCAAGTGTCTTAAGCAGAATGAGAACAAGAGTAAACATAATTTCCTATTTAAACAAGTAGGATCTTAGGAAGATGAGAGATTAAATGAAACAATTAATTGGATCCTAAAAAGATAGCTTCTGGGCTATATCCTTGGCTCTCACCTATTTCATGTTTTTATCAAGCCTCGGGTGAAGATATAGGATGCACAATTATCAAATTAGAGAGCAGTAAAATTCTGGGAAGAGAGCAAAACTCTGGATTATAAAATCAGGTTCAAAAGGATCCTGAGAAACTCAAAACTAAAAACACAATACCAATTACTTTTTTTTTTTTTATTTTCTGAGCCAGCGTTTCCCAAGCTAGAGTGCTGTGGTATCATAGCTCTCAACAACCTCAAATTTCTCAGTTCAAGGGATCCTCCTGTCTCAGCCTTCCGAGTAGCTGGGACTACAGGTACCTGCCACAAAACTCACCTAATTTTTCTATTTTTAGTAGAGACAAGGTCTTACTCTTGCTCAGGCTGATCTTGAAATTCTGAGTTCCAAGAATCTTCCCACCTGGGCCTCCCAGACATCAAAGGGCTAAATAAATGAAGAGCTATTCCAATTTCATGGATAGGAAGATTCAATGTTATCAAGATGTCAGTTCTTCTCAATTTGATCTACAGATTCAATGCAATTGCAGTCAAAATCTCAGCAAATCATTTTGACAAGTTTGTTCTAAAGTTTATATGGAGGGGCAAAAGACCTAGAATAGCCAACAAAATATTGAAGGTGAAGAAGAACTAAGTTGGAGGAGTGACACTATCTAGCTTCAAGACATCTGATAAAGCTGCAGTAACCAGCACGGTTTGGTACTGACAAAAGAACAGTCAGACCAGCGGACAGAAGAGAGACCAGAAATAGACCCATGTAAATATAGTCAACTGATCTGTGAAAAAGGAGCAAAGGCCTGTGGAGATCATGAACCCCATGTTGGTCGTGATTCTTCAGAGAACCAACATGATGATTCAGTCTCTCTCTCCTGTGCATGCCAGAGAGACAGACAAACAGAGGGACAGAGAGGGATTGTTTTTTTTTCTTTTGAGACAGACTATGTCACCTCTGTACAGTGCTCTGGCATCACAGCTCACAGCAACCTCTAACTCTTTGGCTTAAGCCATTCTCTTGCCTCAGCCTCCCAAATAGCTGAGACTACAATAGCCTGCCACAATGCTTGGCTATTTTTTTGTTGCATTTTTCATTGTTGTTTAGCAGACCCAGGCTAGGTTCAAACCCATCAGCCTCGGTGCATGTGGCCAGTGCCCCAACCACTGAGCTACAGGCACTTAGCCCAGAGAGAGACTGATTTTAAGGAATTGGCTCATGTGATTGTGGGGCTGAAAAACCTGAAATCTGCAGGGCAGGCTGGAGACTCAGGGAAGAGTGGGTGTTGCAGCTTGAGTCTGCAGACAGTCTGGAGACAGAATCCCCTTAATCTGTTTCTCTTAAAGCCGTCCACTGATTAGACAAAGCCCACCCACATTATGTTCACAGCCTACTGATTTACACATTAATCTTATCTAAAAAATACCTTCATCGCACATCTAACCACGTATTTAGGTACCTTGTCCAAGCCAAGTTGACATAAAGTTAACCATTGCAGACCTCCCTGCCAAGAGAGTTATTCTGGCCCCTTTTCGGGTATTTTGAGGACAGCCCACTGGTTGCCCTGAATTCCAAGAAGATGGAGAAGGAGGGAGGAAAGGAGGCAAATGCATCTTTACTGCGGAGGTTGAGGATGTGAGCCTACATAACTGAGAATATGGGGCTTCAGGGAGCCTTCCTCCCAGTGCCACAATAGAGAGCTGGTAACGTGTCACCTCTCACGCTGCAGGTCAAAAGGGCAAACACCATCTCACTTTGTCATGTGCAGGATGGCCTCCTGAAGTACGGTGGCGGACTGATAATGCTCCCCAAGGATGTCTGCCTTCTAATCCCCAGAACCCATGAGTATGTTACCTTCCATGGCAAAAAGGACTTTGCAGATAAGAATTAAGATCTCGAGATGGGAGATTATCATGAATTATCTAGAAGGGCCCTAACTATAACCAGAAGGTTCATCTAAGAGGGAATAGGGAGGATCAGAGTCAAAGAAGGGGGTGTGACAAAAGAAACACCAGCTGGAGTGTGTGCTCTGGAGTTGAAGCCAGGGCCCACCTGCCAAGGAATGCTGGCAGTCTCTGTCTACAAGCCCAAGAGAGTAAGGAAATAGAATCATTCTGTCCTAGAGACTCCAGAAGGAATACAGTTCTGCAAAAAATAGTGATTTTAGGAATTTAAAACCCCAGAATTATACAACAAAAAACTTGTGTCATTTGAAGCCACTAAGTTTGTGGTGATATTTTACAACACCCGTAAGAAACTAATACAGGGCTGGGCAAGGTGGCTCGCACCTGTAGTCCTGGCACTCTGGGAGGCCAAAGCGAGTGGATTACCTGAGCTCACAGGTTCAAGACCAAACTGAGCCAGAGTGAGACCCCTGTCTCTAAAAAAAAAAAAAAAAAAAAAGAGCCAGGTGTTGTGACAAGCGCCTGTAGTTCCAGCTACTCAGGAGGCTAAGACAAGAGACTCGCTTAAGTCCAAGAGTTTTTTTTTTTCTTTAATTTTTTTATGTCAAATCTATTTTAATAAATTACACATGCATTAATTTTTATGTGTATGTTTTCTGTGTATTATTTAAACAGCTTTGATAATTAAAAGGGTAGCCATGCTGAAATTAATACATTTAGATAAATTGTCACTGACTGTAATGGACTATTAACTAAGAAAAGGTAGCTCAGAGCTTGTCTTTGAATGAGCTTGTTGAAAACATCAGGGTATGTTTGAGAAACTCATTCTTGTTACACTACAAAAGTAGCTAAATATTTTCATGCACATCAAGGTTATTTTTCTTTACTTTATAAGCAAAGTTTGAATATCTAATTTGATTATTTTTACAATCATCTTTTTGGTTTGCTGGGGTGAGCTATGAGACAAAATTATTAAGCTTGCCAAAATAAAAGGAGGCTTTAGAGGACCACCTTTCTATATTTTACAGTGAATTCCTAAGACAACAGCATACCAAATGCTTTGTGTACAGTTCGGTGACATCAAGCACATTCACATTATTATATAACCATTGCTATCACCAATCTACAGCACTCCTCATTTTGCAAAACTGAAACTCTGTTTCCATTAAACAATAATTCCCCATCCTCCTTTCCCCCAGTCCTATGGTAACTATCATTTTACTTTCTGTCCCTACAAATTTGACTACTATAAGTGGAACAATAGAGTATTAATATTTGTCATTTTGTGACTAGCTGACTTTATTTAACATAATGTCCTCTAAGTTCATTCATGTTCTAACATGTGTTAGAATTTCCTTCCTTTTTAAAGCTGAATAATATTCTATTGCACATATGTATATATCACACTTTGTTTATCTATTTATCCGAGAGTTTGATGTTGCTGTGAGCTGTGACACCAGGGCACTCTACCCAGGGTGACAAAGTAAAACTGTTTCAAAAAAAAGAAAGAAAGAAAGAAACTAATACAGGTACCTTAAGGGGACACAGTAGTAGCCACAAAGGAAACACAATCAGAATACCCATAGTAGTTAAGATTACAGAAATTAACATTGTTGGAGCAGACAAAAATTCAATTAAAATATAATAAAAGCTCATAAAAAGATTCGATTACAGCACGTGCATGTGCAAACACATGCACACACACACAAACCTTCTGGAGCCAAAAAAAAAAAAAATAACTAAAATACTGAAAAACAAAATGATCCCTGTCAAAACCCAGCCTGGTGGTAGGGAAGACAAACAGCAAAACAAAACAAAGCAAACCTCCCTCCCCCCAAACTTAACAGAGCAAATGTACCAAGAAATGGCAACCATGGGAAGGGGGAAAAATCAAAAGACAGAACTAGGAAAAATAAATAAATGACAAGATCCAGAAGGATAAAAATATATGGATTTTCTTTGAAAACAGAATCAAATCTGATGCACCCATATACTAACAAGGGTTGGAGGGAGATAGTCTCAAAGAAGCAGGGGAAGGGGACTGAGGTCTGCAGCAGGGGAGGAGGGTGAGAGGTCATAGGGGCACCTCTCTTCCTAAGAAGTGCCTGGGAAGGTTGGTCTTATGGGGTGTGTTCAGACAGGTGGTCTGGACTGCTGGGATTCAGAAGGTCCCCTGAAGGAGTAGAATGTGATCTCCAGCCCCTACCTGTCAAAGGTCAGGGCTCCAGTGTCACTCCAGTTAGACCATTTGCTTCAGTCCCACCTGTCCCTGAGATTCCATTTCTTTTTTTTTTTTTTTTTCTTTCAATCTATTTTCTCTCTGACTTGCTGTCTGATCCTGGAATGCAGATTTCATAGCTGATGCCCATTATGGCTGCTATCAAATCATCATTTGATTATATAACTGTCCTTATTTGTACTTCAATGTTTTAAAGGAATTGAGCCTTAGAGAAATGAGTCACAAATGAAATATGCAAATGGTCAAAACAGCCAGTACCTACATAAATAAAAACCATTAGATTGAAAACTAATGCCAACCCTTTAGGAGGTAGGTAATAAATATCAACCATTACAAACTAAATCTTTACTGACTTGATTGACATCACTCATTAAAATGTTAGCAAGAATAGTAGAAAATGACTTTGAAAGTCACAGAGGGATATAAAATAGTTTGGAAAAATCGATTTTTATTGTCACTTCATTTTCTGTGACATTTTCAAAGAAAGATGGAGCAATTTTGGTTAAACTATAATATCCAAAAAAATCCCCCAAGAAACTCTACAGTTTGATTGAATAAAGTTCAGTGATAACTGCAGGTCTCCTGGCTCACAAGCTAGAGGGAGGCTCAAAATGTGACACATGACACATTGGCCTGCTGCCACCCCGTTTCCTCTTATATCCTTTCAGAAGATGGGTAGTGCTGGAAAGCTCAGGATGGAAGGAATGAACTCAACAGCCCCAGGAGAAGCCAGAACTTCAGCACCAAAGACACACGGGAGCTCTTCCAGCTACACCATAGGGGGGCGGGGAGGAGAAATGAAGGGCTGCTGTGTTGCTTAGTAAGAGGGAAGAGCGTGACATGCATTTATTTTTTTCATTGCTATTTGTCCCTTTGGCCTCATAACCAACACAGCAGCAAAGAGGAAATCGGAGTAAGAAAAGAGAAAAATTAGAAATTCATTGGAAAGTTTCCCTGGGGAGAAGAGGTTACAGACCAGGTGAGGAGGAGTACATTTTGTTCATTTTCCAGGAAACCATCAGCTCTAATTCTCATCAAGGCACAGGGACCAGCACATAATTTCCAAGCCTCAGAGTGTGACAGGTGCCAAGTACTCCTGAGTTGTGCTGGGCTGGTGGGGACCTGGCAAGGGGCAGGGAAGTGGCAACCACCACGCCCTGCCCAGGAGCAGGGGCAGGGCCACAGCATTTCAACCAGACCCCTTGGTGGAAAATTAGGAGCTGTCAGAGGTCAGGGAGTATAGAGAACATGCCAGCATGCATGGTTGTGTGAGGGTTTGTTCAGGAATGTGGAAAGCAGGTTGGGCCATGGCTAGCTGCAGACCACGGGAGTGGAAGAATCATTCAGGGACATCAGTCTAAGATTTTTATTTATTTATTTTTTTGAGTCATAGTCTCAAGCTGTTGCCCTGGGTAGAGTGCCGTGGCATCATAGCTCACAACCTCCAACTCTCGGGCTCAAGTGATCCTCTTGCCTCAGTTTTTCTATTTTTAGTAGAGATGGGGTCTCACTTTTGCTCAGGCTGGTCTCGAACTCATGAGCTCAAGCTACCCACCTGCCTCAGAGTCCGAGGTATTTAAAAATGAGACTGGAGAAGAGGCAGTCAATGAGAAATAGTTTCCAAAATAAGGGAGAAAGTAGATTCCACCCCTATGGCTGAGATGGGGTACCACTCTCTTTAGGGTGTGGCAGCATTGAGGACCACATTACCTATACCCCAGTGTGACACATGTTCTGTAACAAGAATGTTTAAAAATGGGTTCATTCCAGGAAATCCAGGACCTATGGTTGCCGTATCAGCAGAGTTTTCAACCTTGGCACTACTGACATTTCGGGCTGGGTAATTCTTAGCTGTGGGCAGGGCCATCCTGGGCATTGTAGGACATTCCCCTACGTCTCCCATCCCTCGCTGCCCACCATTGACAGTCATCCACTGGGGAGACAGAGCCCTGGCACCTCTCCGTTTTGTTCTTGAGGATCGAATCTGATCTCATGCTCCCCTGCCCCATTACCTAACTCCTAAGGTGATGCTCAAAAAAGAGCCAGCTCCTGCAATAGTACACGCATTGCCTGCAGCACTGGAGCCACGAAATCAGCCAAATATCAATCCCACAAATCAAGTCCCTGACCCGCCTCTGAGCTTCAGACCCGTGCCTCCCAACCCTTGCTCGGCATCTCCATGTGGATTTCTCTCTGATATCTTAAGAAGAAAAAGTCCAGAAGTGACTTCTCTTCCCACTCCAGGATGTGTTCCCTAGCTTTCTCAATATGATCATCATCTTTATGGGCCCTGGTTCCTCTTTTCTCCCCCAAACAGGCACCTGGTCCTCAAGTCTGGATCATTCTTTGTGGTGAGTTGATTTGATTCCATTTCTGTGGTCTCTTGATGTCCTTGTTTGCCTCCCACACCCCCAGCACTGGCCAGGTCCCCTCCCACTCTCCCACTCCCCCCAGGAGGTCTTTCTACCTATGGCCACTTCTCCCACTGCCTATCCTTCCTTTACTGGTGTTTGTCCTTCCTCTGTTCAGCCTTCCATTGCCCTAAAGTAGCTTCACTGACAATAGAAACACATTCAGGCTGTTATTTGGGGGTTTGAGGCTGAAAGACCCCCGAGTGGCACTCATATTTGTGCCCTATATGGTCCCCTCTGCATGTGTTTGGGTGGAACTGGGACTTCCTTCAGGTAGAATATGGCAAAAGTGATGCAATGAAACTTATGTGGTTTTATATATATATATACACACACACACAGAATATGTGTATATATACAGAATATGTATATATATATAGTTTACTTTTCCAAATAAATATATGATGATTTCATCTTATTAGCCCACAAAAGAGCCTTTCTTTATTGCTGGTTTAGAAGAAGCAAGCTAGCCAGACACAGGTGTAGTCCCAGCTACTCAGGAGACAAGTGAGGGGACTGCTTGAGGCCAGGAGTTTGAGGCTGCAGTGAAGTATGAACACACTGGACTCCAGCCTGGGCAACAGTGCTCAAAAAATACATAAATAAACACAAACTTTTAAAAAGCAGCAGCAAGCTGCCATGCTGCAAGGAGCACATGGAGAGGGCCAGTGATAAGGCACTGTTGGTGGCCTGAGAACAGCCCCCAACCAACAGCCAGCAAGAAAGAGGGGACCTCAGTCATACAGAAGTAAGACTGCAGGGGAAAATGAAGTCTTTCAACGACCTCGGGAAGCTTGGAAGCGGCCCTGACCAACACCTGGGGAGACCTTAAGGAGGGACCTACTGAGCTGTGCCTAGACTTGGAACCCACAGAGGCTGTGAGATAATAAATCTGCATTGTTTCAAGTGGCTAAGTGTATGGTAATGTGCTACACACCCATATCAAACTAATATAGGCCTCGGTTTCTGTCAAACCTGAGTTCCTAAATTCACATTAAATGGAAAAAAAAAAACCAGAAGAATGAAAATGTCCTAGGTAAGTGCTGTGTTCCAGAAGTTGTAGGACAAACAGAGGCTATTGGAGGGCAACTGGGAACTGAATGAACAGTTGTCCAGAGAGTCAGGAGCCAGCACAAAGGCTGCGACTGGGGAAGCCCATCTCAATGGGCAGTGTCACACATTATGCTACCAGGAGCGAGTTCCTGCGGGATTGCTACATAGCTCAAGACACCCATGTCAGCAAACCTGCGGGAGCCGGACGTGGAATGAAAGTACGGAGCCAGCTGGAATGGGCGGGAAGCCTGAGAGCAAGCCTGGAGCAGTCACAGCAGAAAGGCAGCAGTCGGGTCAGCAGAGCAGGTCCAAAGACACATCAGCGTCAAAGACAGGGGTTCCAAAGTCCTGAGGAGTCACCGGTGGTGAAAACTGCTCCAGCACCAACAAGGCAAGCCTTGAATTCCTGCATTCTGTTGTTCGCTCAGTTAGTCAGACAACTTTAGTTACTGAGCACTTTCTATGTGCTGGGAGCTACCTGATACTACAGGTAAAAGCCTGGTTGGACCTTGCCCTGTTTTGAAGGCAGCTCACAGGCACCCAATGCTGCTCTTCATCGTGGGGCTAGAAGGCTTCCCCGAAGGCCCCTAGAGGAAGGATGGCGGCACCCTCCTCAGAGCACTCCAGGGCCCAGTGGTCCTGTCCCATTAGCTCACCCAGCTGCAGGTCTCCCCCAGACTTGGCCTGCCCTGTGAATGTGACAACCCAGGGGCTCCACACTTCGCCTCCTCACCTGCTCTGTCTTGCCCTGTGGGCGTGATTCTTGGCCCAGTCCTGGCTGGATCTGGGGTGGGCATCGAGCCTTGGCCTCAGCTCCTTCCCTGCTATGGCTGGGGCTGGACTAGCCCAGGAGCCAGCATCATATATGCCCCTCATTCTCTGAGGAGTCCAATTACAGAGAGATTACAGGGAGTATGAAGGATCAGGGTTTTTGTATATTTACCTTGGAGCATACTTCCCAGCAAGTCCTCAGCCAGGAACAGAATCTGCAGTTAAAATGTTGTTACTAGGGTGGCGCCTGTGGCTCAAGGAGTAGGGCGCCAGTCCCATATGCCGTAGGTGGTGGGTTCAAACCCAGCCCCGACCAAAAAAAACCAAAAAAAAAATAAAAATAAAAAATAAAAAAATAAAATAAAATGTTGTTACTAGAGGTAAATACGATACCTTGAGTGGGGAGTGGGGAGGATGCAGGGTCTAGGAAGGTATCAAGTTAAGAAGCACGGTTTTTAGATATACACCCAAGGAGTGGAGGAATTTGAGTCGGTCTTTGGCCTCATAGTCCCTACATTACATGCACAGAGAGAACGCTGTAAAGCAGCAGTCTGCAAACTGGGATGACAATCTCTGAGGTCCACATGGGTGAGTTTAAGGCCATCAAGCCCCAGATTCTCAGCTGCCTTTGTGGGTGTACGGTCTCCTCTCCCAGCACCCCTTCCATAATCCCTCCTCCCCATACTAAAGAAGGCAAACTTCTCACCATCCTGACTCTTCCTAGGGTGCATTGTCAGAGGTAAAATAACTTCTAGGGCATTAAATAAAGAGATTTTTGAAATAGTAATGTTGATATTAAAAGAGAAATGACTTGATCTGATTTCTAAAAAATCCTTTTCAGGTCAGGTGGTTTCTTATTCTTTGCATTCAACCAAATTAAAGGTAAATCAAATTGTCAACCGACAAATCATTAATGATTTTTGATGATACACCTTTGTGTGATGTGAGGGGTCATAATTTAGAAGGGGTTCACCATGGCAAGAATCCTTCCTGTCTTGTTTTCCTAATTAATGTGAACCTGCTTTTTCTATGTTCACATTTTATAAAGATGAAAATTGGCATGAAATTGGAGCTAAACCTAGCATTGATTCTAGCAAGAATGAATATTTCCTGGACATATGAACTTGTTGAGAAATTCTCGCCCATCTCAGTGAGACATGCATTTTTAATAAAAATTTTTCCAATATTTTGTTATGGAAAATTTCAAACATACAGAAACATTGAAAACATTTTTAGTAATATACCCACCACATTACTAAGCTTGCTACATCACATGTTTATCCATTGGTCCTTCCCTCTTGTCAATCCAGATAAACGTCAAAGAAAATTATAGGCATCAATGTATTTTTAGCCTTTTTAGAATTCAAGATTTTTTGACAGTTTTCTCCCCTTTTGAGATGCAATTAACAGTAAAATGTTCAAATCTTAAGTGGACCATTTGACAAATGCAGACATCTGTATAACCTAAATTCCCATTATAGAAGTAACAACATGGTACATTACCATTACCCAGAAAGTCCTGCTATATAATCTTATATGTTTTAAATAGACATGTAAAAAGTGTATATATATATATATTTATGATATATCACATGTTTTGATATTTGTATACATTGTGGAAAGGCTAAATCAAGCTTAATATATGCACTACCTGTCATCCTTTTTTTGTGATGAAAACACTTAAAATCCACTCTTAGTGGATACACTTCAAATATACACTATATTAACTGTCGTTACTGTGATATACTCATGAACTTATTCCTTCCATCTGACTGATATCATGTGTCTTTTGATCAACATCTCCCCAACTCCCCCACCCCTATCCTCTGGCAACCACCATTTTCCTGTGTTTCTATGAGTTTGACTCTTAGATTCCACATGAGGTCATATGATATTCGTCTTTCTGTGCCACTCTTACTTTACCTAGTACAATGTCCTCCAGGTTCACTCATGATGTCATAAATGATAGGATTTCCTCCTTTTAAAAAGTATTCTGTTGTGTCTATATGCCAGATTTTCTTCATCCGTTGACCCAACACATAGGTTGAGTTCATAGCTCAGCTATCGAGACTGAACATGGGAGGGCAGACACCTCTTTGACATTCTGACTTCATATCCTTTGCACCTGTACCCAACAGTGGAATTGCTGGATCAAAGGGCAGATCCGTTTTTAATTTTTGGATGGATCGCCATACTGTTTTAATAGCTGTACTAATTTACATTCTCACCAACAAGGGTCCTCTTCCATCCAAATCCTCACTGACACTTACCTTTTATCTTTTTTATTAGAGCCACGCTAACAGGTATGAGGTCATATCTCATTGTGGGTTTAATTTGCATTTCCCTGATGATTCGTGACGTTTAACATTTTTTCACATACTATTGAGTTTCTTGTACAGTTTGGATTATCTGGAGAGCTTGCAAATATTTTCTCCCATGTCGTGGCTTGTCTCTTCACTCCATTGATTGCTTTCTATGCAGAAACTTTTCAGTTTGATATAATCCCATGTGTCTATTTTTGCTTTTGTTGACTGTGCTTTGGGGGTTGTATCCAAAATACTTTGCTCAAAACAGTGTCATGCTTTCCCCATGTGTTTTCTTCTAGCAGGTTTACAGTTTCGGGTCTTACATGTAAGTCTTCAATCCACTCTGAGGTGATTTTTGTGTATGTTTTGTGCCACACTTCCTTTGCCCTTCCCACCCCAGACAAGCTCCTCCCAGCCCAGTGTCTATTTCACTGTTAATCAGAGTCAGTCAACCTGCCTTAGCAGGAAGTTTCTGTGAGGGCATGTAGCAGTTTATGAGGAGGGCTTTGATGTTCAAGGTTCCCTGCTTCCTGGTTTTTCACCGCTTGTCTCTTATAGCTCTGTTAATAGGCCTCTGAGCTTCACTGACCCCTGGAAAGTGCCTGGAATATTTCCCATGTTTTCTTGAATGTGTAATTTTAGAATATGAACTGTCAGTCCACACCAGAGTCTGACCCACATGCCAGAACTTTCAAGAACACTACAAGCCCACTGAGTTCCCAGAGAGAAGTCCATTTTCACATCACCCTCAAGTTATCTTTTGTGTCCTCAGGGACACAAATGCACAAATTCAGCCTGTATGTGCTGCGAAATGAGTCAGAGTCCAAAAAGGTTATTTGAGCAGAAGTGACCAAATTCATATTAAGCTTAAACACTCGGCAGACTTCGTAAATGAATGAATTCCTTTGGCTGCTCAATCTTGCCAAATGTGTGTTTTATCATCTTGGCTAGGTAGAGTTTATAGATTTAGCAATAAAAGGTAGATAGCAGGCTGGATATTGTTGTCTGTACCTCTCTCAAAGAGGCCCTGAAGTGAAGGTCCCATCTGCTAGGTATGTATCTGTTAGCTGCTCCAGCTGTGGTGAAAGCAGGTTTTGTGGTGTTGATATTTTGCTTCCAGCAAAAATGATTTACAGTGCTATCAAAATCAGCGTGGATAGGGCAACGCCTGTGGCTCAAGGAGTAGGGCGCCGGTCCCATATGCCGGAGGTGGTGGGTTCGAACCCAGCCCCGGCCCAAAAAACCAAAAAATCAGCATGGATGAAAAGAAACGATTAAGAATCACTGATGTAAATAGCCCTGGATTTCTTGAGACTTAGTGTGCAAACACTTCCGCCCATGCATTAATTTGAATTGCTTGTCACATTATCAGAACTATATTTCTTTCATGTGAAACACTCAGTGACACATAAGTATCTTACAGACATTACATAGTTCAATCTCTTCCTGTGACAGTCACATACCAAAAAAATGCATAGAACTGGGAAGAAAATGAAGGGTTCTGAGGTAAAAATTTTAAAAGGCTTCCAAAGGGGGATATATTATTGCTCCAACTTTCACTAATGTAGGCAAATTCATGCTTCTAAAGATTAATTTGATGTTTGGAGGAATATGATTACATATAAAAGGACTCCATAAGCACTATAGTAAATGAAACCATTGCGGCTTTTATCGAGCATGTATAATTCCCAAACCCTGTTCTTAGTCATTTATATTCATCATCAAATGCTTCAAAGTCCTTGCAGCACACATTCTAGAGCCAGACAGATAATTTATAATAGATTTCTAATATAAGGTCAGGAGGTGAGTGGTGGTGATGCTTTGATATAGAGAAAAAACAAGGTCCGTGTGTAGAAGGGAGAGGCGCTGCTATTTTCTAGGGTGTGGAAGGGAAGGCCTGGCGGAGGAGGTGACATTTGATAGCAGCAGAGAGAATAATCTCTCTCTGGAGAGAGATTGAGGGGCACTCCCAAGGGCCTTCCATCACTTAGAAGGTGCAAAGAGAAGGAATGGCCGTCAGTGGAAACCAAGAAGAAGCAACAGGTGGGAGCACAACCTAGACTCGGGTGGAGGATGCCCCTCCAGCCAAGTGAAAAAATGTTTCTGAAGGGAACTCTAGCAAGTGCTTATCCATCCAGAACAGACACTATAATAGATCCCCACCTCCCCAACACATAAAAAGAAGTCCCACGTGGATTAAAGACTTACATGTAGGGGCGCACCTGTAGTCCCAGCTACTTGGGAGGCTGAGACAGGAGGATTGCTTGAGTCTAGAAGTTCTGGGCTGTAGTGTGCCATGCAGATCAGGTATCTGCATTAATATGATGACCTCCCGGGAGTGGGGGGCCACCAGGTTGTCTAAGGAGGGGTGAACCGGCCCAGGTCGGAAACTCCCGTGCTGATCAGTAGTGGGATCATGCCTATGAAGTGTTACTGCAGTCCAGCCTGGGCAACATAGTGAGACCCTGGCTCTTAAAAAAAAAAAAAATAAATAGAGACTTACACGTAAAAGGTGAAACTTAAAAAAAAACTGTTTCAAGGAAGTAGAGGCAAATATTTTTGTGACCTCAATGAACAGAAGTATGTCATTTAAAAAGACATAAATAGTTTATACCACAAAGGGGAAACAACTAATAAATTTTAAAACTCTATCAAAAAACAACACTTAAAAAGTGAAAAGACAAAAAGCACATACAGGGAGCTGGAATTGGCAGCACATACCATCATCAGAAGCTTCCCCAATTCCAGAATATATAGAGAACTCCAGCAAATTAGTGAGACAAAGACAAATAACCCAATAGAACAATGGGCAGGTAATATAAAATAAGCATTTCTCCTTAAAGAAACATGAACGGGAATAAACACGAAAAGATGTTCAATCTTGTTAATAATTTGAAAAAGCATAAATTTAATCCTCAAAAGATAACATTTTATACCCACAAGATTGCCATAAGTTAAAAAATCTGACAATGTCTAGTATTGACAAGGACTTAGAACATGGAAAATATCAGTCGCTGCTGACGGAAGTATAAATCAGTACAACCACTTGGGAGAGCGATTTAACTATTATCTCATGAATTCGAAGATGCACATAACCTATGGCTCAGGAATCACCTAGAAAAGTTCTTACCCATGTGCACAGGGAAGCCTGAACAAGAATGATCATAGCAGCACTGTAATAGCAAAAAACAGTGGAAACAACATAAATGTAATCAACATGAAAACAGATAAATAAATCGTAAAATAGTTTTTGTGGCAGCCAACCCCCCAGAAGGCCTCTGAAGTTGCTTCCTGGTGTTTATATACTTATGTAGTTCTCTTTCACACCAAGTAGAGCTAACCTATGAAACCAATAGGATATTTCAGGAATAATGGCCTCTTATTTTGAAGGATAAATCATGAAGGTCACCGTGACCGTGGCCTTGTTCTCTTGGATCTCTCTCACTTGAGGAAGCCAGCTGCCATGTTATGAGGATACGCAAGTGACCCTCAGTCACATAAGCGAGCCACCCTGGAAATGAATTCTCCAGCCCCAGTCCAACCTTCAGATGACTGAACACAGCCTCTAGCTAGCTCTCTCTCTCTCTCAATATTCCTGCCTTGGCCTCCCAAAATGCTAGGATTACAGGCATGAGCCACTGCCCTCAACCTTAGCTAATATCTTCACTGCCACCTCATGAAAGTCCCTAACCTACAGAAACAGCTTATTGTTTAAATTTTGGAGTAATTTGTTGCAGAGCAATAGTTAATTAATACAAGGCATGGAACAGAATAGCAGTGAAAACAAGCTACCATTTTAAGAGAACAATGTTGAGAGAGAAAGCAAGTTACAGCCACAGATACATAGGTAGTAACCATTTATGCAATAAGTTTCTTAAAATTAAAACTAATAGATCATTAGATTATATATATATATTGTAAAATTATATAAAATAGCAAGGGAATCACAAGCACAAAATTCAGGAGGCCGGTTACTTTCAGAGGAAGTAAAAAGGAACAGGCAGTCAGAGAAAGACACACCAGAGTTTCTAGTGGGAATGGTCTCCTTTTTAAGCTGACTGATGAGTATGCTGGTACTTCTAATATTAATCTTTATGGTATTTTGAATGTATGGAAAATATCATAATAGTTTTTTTAAAGAGAATGTGGGAACGGTCAACTGTGTCCAAAGCAGCTGAGAGGTCCATTATACTAAGGACAAAGCACCGACCAGTAGATCTGTTAAGGCTGAGGTCATGGGTGACCCTAATGAACATGATTTCAGTGAGTCATGGGTCAAAATCCTGCCCAGACTGAGATAAAGAACGCGAGGTGAGGAAAGGCAACAGCAAGAAGCCAGGACATGGAGATTCTTTGCAAAGAGGAACAGAAAAATAGGGGGAATTCAGGAGGGGACGAGTAGGATATATATTTTTGGATAAGAAATTTTTAAAGGATCCCTCATAAAGTGAAAAATGTCTATTTCTGGAAAGACAAGGGAGAATGCATCCCTTCTGAATACTTGTGAAATGATGAGATATGGGTCAAAAGTGAGGGAGGGAACGGGTCTTAGACAAGAGTACAAATAATTGTGTATTGATACTATTGATAATCCAGGGGAGTGCCAAGGCAGGGCAGCAGTCCTTGTGCAGGGGAACAGAGGACGCAGAGGTACATGGTCTTAATTAAGAATACTGGCCATGGGGAAGACATCAGCACATCCCTGTGACCTTAGGATTAAATTGTGAAGCAAACACTTTGTTCCCAGGAGCCATTCTTTTCATTATTCCCTTGTTGTTTATCCATTTCTCCCCTTTCTTTCTTTCAGATTCTCTTCCCAGTCTCAGCCGTTCACAATCTGATCTCAGGTAACAAAATCACAGGGAAGTGAAAGTCAACCCCATGGCTCCCTTTAACTCAGTTCCATCGCTGAAGTTCTATTTGGAAATCTCTAAGTTTCCTCTCCTTCTACCTTCGTGCAATTTCATGAATTTGGAGTCCTTAGCACAACTACGTGGACATAGTCTCAATTCAGTTCAGATTAACTTGAAAGGCAAGTGTTCGTGACAATTTAAACGGTGAGAGGTGAGACCTGGTTAAGAGGGAGCCACCCTTCTTTTCTGTAAAGGTGTAGCTGTAGGGATGAGTCATGTATATCCCAAGATCCAGACATTACACAATGGGATTAATACTAGAGTTAGAGCCAAACCTTCTCTCTACTCAGGCCACAGGGTCACCTGAAAGGTGAATGCTTTCATGATGTTGTAGGAAAAAGGTAAATCTTTGAGTCAAGAAACTAGAGTCAGGAGGAAGGCCCAAAGTGACCAAAAGAGGCCTTTTCTTTTGGGCTGAACTTCAGAGAGGTTGTTACGTCCAGGAGGAACCTGGTGGTTAGAAATCAGCTGTGACCATCTAAAGGGACAGGCCAGGATCACTCTTTCTTTGGGATTCCATGGACAAAGGGAGCCTTGAAAACAAAGGGTAGACCATGAGCCTTGAAAACAAAGACAAAGCCAGGGGAGATTAGAGCTTGCCTCTTAAAGCTTGCTTCTAAGTTAGACTGTCCTCATAGTCCTCGAAGTCCCTGTGTTTAGTTATCTGTTCATCTCTGGAAGCTTGAGTGAAAAGGCTTGCTTGTTCTAGCCTGTCTCAGCAAAAATGGTAATGGTATCTAACGTCACTGAACACGTTCTGTGGCCAGGCACTGTTCTGATCTACAAGTACGTACAAAAAGTCATCTGACAATGTGTGAGAACCCCCATGAGCTAGGGGGCACTTAGGAGACGGTTGAAGTGCCTTGACCAGCCACCTATACACACCATATTCTAATTCCAGGACTAAACTATAGAAGTGCTGGTATTTCCTTGCACTGGGGATGTGAGATCCAAACAGGAGAGAATATTGAACCTGGAAGCTGAAACAAATGAGGTCAGAACTAGGAAAAGCTGTGGAAAAGGAGGGTCTAAGAAAATGTACTCAAAGACAGACAATGGGAAATGCTGTCTTCAGGCATTTGAACAATTACAGGGGGCAAAGAATAGAGAGATGATGTTCAGGAAGGAAGTACTATCTTCCTAACAGAAATAAAGGTTTGAAATTAAATACTGGCAGCCTGAATCTTTTATTTTTAATGTTTAATCCACTATACTTAAATCTAGTTTGAAAGTAAGTAGCCTCACCTGTAATTCTAATACTTTGGGAGGCTGAGGTGGGAGGATCACTTGAGACCAAGAGCTCAAGACCAGATGGGTAACAGCAAGCAAAATCCCATCTCTATGAAAGAAATTAAAAAGTGAGCAGGGGATGGTGACATGTGCCTCAGGAGGCTGAGGCAGGAACATCTCTCAAGCCCAGGAGTTTGAAGTTATAGGATTGCACAACTGCCCTCTGGCCTGGGTGACAGAATCAGACCTGTCTCTAAAAAAATGATAGGCTCGCTGCCTGTAGCACAGTGGTTATGGCACCGGCCACATGCACTGGGGCTGGAGGGTTCATACCCGGCCCGGCCTGCTAAACAACCATGACAACTGCAACAACAACAACAAAATAGCCGGGAGTTGTGATGGGCACCTGTAGTCCCAGCTACTCAGGAGGCTGAGGCAAGAGAATCGCTTAAGCCCAAGAGTTGGAGGTTGCTGTGAACTGTGACACCACAGCACTCTACTGAGGGTGACGTAGTGAGACCCTGCCTCAAAAAAAAAAGAATAAAATAAATAAAAAAATAATTAATTAAAAAATAATTTAAAAAAGTAAGTAGCCTTTTCTACTACATCAAGAACCACTACTTTATATAAATCATTGTATGTTCTCCGAACTGGTTTTGAGGAACAAGAAATATTTTGCTGGTTCTACGGTATTTTTTTAAAGTATTTTCTTATCACAGTTCTCACTCTTTGACTTTTTATCTCTGTTGCTTTAAATTCACTGACAAGAATTCATTCCAGTGGCCTACAGTAAAACAAGGTCAGTCCATGCAAAGTTTTTGTTCTAAAAATTTGTTTCTATTCTTGCTCATTGGTAGGGGTGCTAAGTGTGGGGATGTGTGAGCTATTTCTTTATTTCCTTTTTTTTTCTTTCCTTTTTGGACTGTTCTTGTTTTAATGTCATAGGTCAGAAACTGCAGCGTTTTTTCTGCCTCTGAGCCAGAAAGAAGAAAGAAAAATGTGACATGTGTTGGTCCCCAGCTGCCTCCAATGAGGGGACAGGGTCATTTCATGGCCTCAAAGTGTATCTGGTCATGCACATTCCTTCAATGTGTCCGCTAGTCATTCCTTTCTTGAATAGAAAAGAGATAACCGTGGATGAGGTGAGGGTGGTGAGGAGCAAAAGAGCAGGGAGGGGTGTGGGGACAAAATTCCAATAAGAAAACCTAGACTGGCCACCCTTGCTGTAGCCAGCATATACTGGGGGAAAGCACTCCTATGTAAATTTAGGTTAATTGCTGCTAAAATTAGACTGGATTTTTTTCACTCTTTATTGTCATAAGAAAAAAATCTAGGAAATTCTGCAATTAATTAATTTACTTAGTGATCAAAAATACAGGGCTGGGTGCAGTGGCACATGCCTATAATCCTAGCACTCTGGGAGGCCCAGGTGGGAGGATCCCTTGAGCTCAGGAGTTCAAGACAAGCCTGAGGAAGAGTGAGACCCTGTATTTACTAAAAATAGAAAAATTAGCCAGGCATGGTGGTGGGTGCCTGTAGTCTCAGCTACTCAGGAGGCTGAGGCAAGAGGCTTGCTTGAGCCCAGGAGTTTGAGGTTGCTGTGAGCTAGGCTGACACCAGGGGTACTTTAGCCTGGGGCAACAGAGTGAGACTCTGCCTCAAAATAAATAATCAGGAAGTCTTAGCGCTTGTCCTCAGAAAGCCCTAGGAAGGTGAATTTTCCTCAAGAGCAGACTTAGTCAGGCCTGCCCAGGTTTGGAGGCCATATTCCTGAGGGCAGAGGACATCAGGGTGTCTTTTCTTACCTCAGCACCAACAAGACCAGTTCAGGTCCGAACGGGGCTGTGTGTGGAAGAAGGGGCTTGTTATGGCCTGAATTGTGTCCCCTCAGAATGGGGCTATTAAAGAGGTAATTTAGGTAGCCATTAGGGTGGTCCCCGATCCAAATGGACTGGTATCCTGATAAGAGATTTGGATAGGACACACACAGATCGTGAAACCAAGTGAGGACACAAGGAGAAGGTGGCCATCTACAAGCCAGGAGAGAGACCTCAGAAGAAACCAGCCCTGGAAACACCTTGACCTCAGACTTCCAGCCTCCAGAACTGTGAGGAAATCCATATCTCTTGTCTAAACCACACAGTCTGTGATTCTTTGTTATGGCAGCCCTAGCAAATTAAGGCAGGCTCCAAACCTTCATTCCACCAAGAACAACAACTATGTTCTGCTCTCTGCCTCATTTAACCAGCCTGAAAGGTGTAAATGAAGGCACCCAGACAGGAGGCTGGAGAACTGGGTTTATTGAAAGGGGAGGGTGACATGCCTGGGCAGTGCAAAGATGGTGTCTGTGCCCTGAGGACAGTTAGAGACCCCTTTTGTATGGGGCTGTTGGGGGTGGGCACATTCCACAACTTGTTTGAAAAGTTAGGGTCTTTTGTCAGCAAACTTCTCAGGGGGCAGGCTTAGGAGGAGAGGAAGAGGAGGAAGAGGGAAAGGGTTTGTGTGTGGCTAAGTTCCTGCAACACAGCCCACATGAATGAGCCTGTGTTAGGACCACTGTGACCCTTAAACTAGGGTTCAACAAATTTCTGCTGTAGAGAGCCAAACAGTAATTATGTTAGGCTTGAATGCCAAGAGGTAAAAGAGACTGGTTTGTGGGTACTTATATACATATGTAACTTTTTTTTTTTTTTTTTTTTGTAGAGACAGAGTCTCACTTTATGGCCCTCGGTAGAGTGCCGTGGCCTCACCCAGCTCACAGCAACCTCCAACTCCTGGGCTTAAGCGATTCTCTTGCCTCAGCCTCCCAAGTAGCTGAGACTACAGGCGCCCGCCACAACGCCCGGCTATTTTTTTGTTTGTAGTTTGGCTGGGGCTGGGTTTGAACCCGCCACCCTCGGTATATGGGGCCGGCGCCTTACCGACTGAGCCATAGGCGCCGCCCCATATGTAACCTTTTAAAATGAATACTCACATTCATTGCAGCACTATTCACAATAGCCAAAAGGCAAAAGCAACCCAAGTGTCCATCAACAGGTGAATGGGACAAACGAAAGGGGGTAAATACATACAATGGAATATTATTCAGCCTTATAATGGAAGGAAATTCTGACACATCCTACAACATGGATGGACCTTGAAAACATCATGCTCAATGAAAGAAGCCAGGCACAAAAGGAGAAATATTGTGTGATTCCACTTACATGAAGTTCCTAGAATAGGCAAATGTGTAGAGACAGAAAGTAGACTGTCTGGGGTTAGCAGAGGCTGGAGAGAGGGATTTACTGTTTAGTGGATACACAGTTTCAGTTTGGGATAATGAAAAGTTCTGGAACCACCCTGAATGGACTTAAAGCCATTGAACTGTACACTTAAAAATGGTTTACCTGGTAAACTTTAGGTTATATATTGCTACCACAATAAGAAAGGCTATTTTTAAAAACGTATCCTTTGAGAAAATATAAAACCAAGGTGGGTGGGGGCAGGTGGGTGGGAGGGAAGGCAGATTTGGCCCATGGTAGTGTGCCACTCCCCCTCCATTCCCTTAACAATGAACAAGAGATCTAAAGCAAATAACTGCCAACACCTGTCATCAAGTATGTTAACTACCATCTGGAATGACCTCTTGCCTCTTCTAAATTGTACCCTTTGGATATTAAATTGGGCCTAAATTTATCATGCTTCTTCAGACCTTTGGAGCTACTCACTTCTGGGGATAAACCCTGCAGCTGGGTGATTCCTCAGCTCCAGGCCCTCCCTGTCCATCAACCTGGGCTGGTGAAGTCTCTGTGATGGGAGCTAATCCACCGAAGCTATGGATGGAGACATTGATGCTTTCTTGAGGAAGGACTTATCCACGAAGGATGCAAACAAGTTCAAGAATGTGGTTCAGGTGTGACTGTAGCAGGAACACCACTTAATACCCAAAATAAGAAAACGAAGCTGAAATTATTGTTTACCATGTTTACCGGGTAGGCCAGTCTCTCTGAGCACAGTGTTGAAGGACAGAGGGTTTTGGAGAGAGTGGAGCTCAGGGTTGGGGGATGTTCAGCAGCGCCAAATGCCCAAGCTATTGCTGATTGGTTGTCACTCAGGGGCGAGTTTATGCATGTGAGCCAACCTCTGATTGGCTGACCTTCAGAAACTGATTGGTTAGCTCCTAAAAATTAACCAAATCATTGTGAGGGAAGTCGCTGATGGATTCAACAGGCCTTAAACCGGTTCTGGTGGTTACTTGTTACCATGGCTGTACAACAATCAGTTTTTTAATGGCTTGTGGGACCTTTTAAGTTTTCGGATATAGTCTTTGTAGCTGTCTAGTCATTAAAAATCTGCCTTCTCTTTTGTGTGGTGCCTCAGGATCAGCTGCTTCAAAATGAACCAAAACATCTTCCCAGCCACGGGCTGCCAGAAACTCATTGAAGCAGATGATCAGCACAAACTTTGGATCTTTGATAAGAAGTGCATGGCCACAGAACTTGCTGCTGATGCTCTGGGCAAAAATGGAAGGGTTGTTTGGTCCTAGTCAGTAGTGGGAATAACAAACAAGGTTTCCTCAACAAGCGAGGTGTCTCAACCCATGGCTGTGTCTACTTGCTACTGAGTGAGCGACATTGCTGTTGGAGACCAAGAAGAACTGGAGAAAGAAAATACGAGCCACTCTGGGTTGCACTGTGAGTGCAGATGGGAGTGTTCTCAATTTGGTTATTGTAAAAATAGGGGAGAAGGATATTCCAGGGCTGACCAATACTACAGTGTTTTGTTGGGTGTAGCCCAAAAGAGACAGTAGAATCCATAAGCTTTTTTTGTTACTCTAAAGAAGATGATGTCCACCAGTAAGTTCATGAGAAAAGAAGGAAACCCAAAACAGAAGCACCCTCACGCAGTATCTTGTTACTCCACATTGCCTGCCACACAAACACAGGTGTTATTACTCTGAAGAAACAGTGTACTAAGAAAAATAAGAAAGAGGCAGCAGAATATGCTAAGCTTTTGGCTACGAGAATGAAGGAGGCCAACGGAAAATGCCAGGAATGGATTGCCAAGAGACAGAGGTAGTCCTCTCTGAGAACTTCTACCTTCAACTCTGAGTACAGTCAGGAAAGATTTTCTAAGAGTAACAAATAACCAAGATTACACATCAAAAAACAAAACAAACCCCAATCTGCCTTATTTTCCAGGGCAAATACTACCTAATATCCATTCTCTCCCTCTTCCTCACTAACAGAACCCTGTTTGTTTTTTTTTTGTTGTTGTTGTTGTTTGTTTTTGTTGCAGTTTGGCCGGGGCTGGGTTTGAACTCGCCACCCTTGGCATATGGGACCAGCGCCCTACCCACTGAGCCAGAGGCGCTGCCCAAGAACCCTGTTTTTGTTTAGACAGCAACGTTTTCAGCCACATTTCCCAAACAATCATGCATATTGCATTGACCCTAGGACACAGTCCTAACCAGTAAGATGTGAGCAGGATCAGTGGGTGGCACTTTTGGGAAGCTCCTTCAAGGGGAGCAGAGACAATTGGCATGCTCCTTTTCTCCTTCCTACTTGGAAGGGGTCATGATCTGTGGTGGGGAGGAATAGAAAATCCACACCCTAATGAAGGCAGAATGATAGAAAGACTCCCAATCGGGTGGTGCCAGTGTATCAGCTGCGGATCACCAGTCTCCTAATTGGTGTTTGGATCACCTGTTGTGAGTTAAGTTTTCTGTTAAGGGTAGCCAGACGTGCTCCCAATCAATATGCCTGCCCTCCTGTTTTCTTTATCTTTTCACCTCCTATGAAGGACTCACATCTTGTACTCAGTAAATAGAGGGCTCAGCCCACTGTGCAACTGTTAATATATATTTGTTGAGGGTATAATTCCAAAATCAAGTTTTATGTGTCTCCCAATATGAGGCAATGAGAAGTAATAAACACAAAGTAACTTTGCCAAAAATGCCTAACCCAAATCTAATCATTAAAACAGACAAATTCAGCATAGGGGACAATCTGTAAAACTCACTGGAACCCTTCCAGAAAGTTCCATGTGGCAAAAAAAATTAAGAAATAAGGTGGTGATTGGGAAGAACTATTCCAGATTAAAAGCGACTAAAGAAACATAAAAATCAAATGCAATGTGTGAACCTCAACTGGATCCTGCACCAAACAACAAAAGCTATCTATATACTCAGATTTACATGCAAGAAATCCCTAAAGTATCCATAGTGGCCTGCACTGCACGGAAAAGGGGATTTGAGTGGATAGAGCCCCCCACTCAGACTCCCATATGGACGACTCAGATCAAGGGACAACTTGCAGAATTGTGGACTCCAAGATGTACTTCTCCTAGCTGGGATATAGGAAGATATCCACAAGTTTCTCTACCATTCCAAGGATCTCTACCACCAGAGAGGCTTCAAAAGGCTCTTAAATCTTTGGAGATTGCTCCTGGAGGGATCAATGGATCATTATAATCCACACTTGATGATCTTACAGCGAGGCTCCGAAACTCCAGCGATACTCCTGGGAGGTGAGAGTCTGGGGTTCCTCGCTGGGTGTACAGCAGACTCAGCTACAGCTGCCGCTTGTCGTAATACATCCAGGGTGGCAGAAGGAGGCGTGCCAGAGCAGAAAACAAGGGCTATGAAGTTGTTTCTCACTGGGTGGCACCACAGCTGAGGCTCCTACCCGCTCATAAACCACAGGTGAGACAACGCGAGACTCGGCTTTCCACTCGGGGGCGGTAGAGTCCCATTGTTAAGGGCACAGGCTTCGGGACAGGCTGTTCTGACCTCAGCTTCTCCACTTAGCTCTAGGTGGCCTAAAGCAAGTCACGGCCCCTCTGAGTTTTAGGTTCCTCCTCTGCAAAATGAAGGTGATAACAGTCTTTACAGCACAGGTGTGTTGTGGCTCACAAGTGTTCCTGACATACAGGAAAAAATATTCCCTGTTAGCTGTCATTGTCATCCGCTGAAGTGACGTACTGTTGATAGGACCAGCAGAAGGGAAGGCTGCCCTGCACAGATGCCCCTGGGGGACGGATGTGCAGCAGGGCTGGTGGAGACGCAGGCACATGGGAACTCACGAAGCTAAGCCTGGAAAATGCTGCTCACCAAGGAAGTCGGGGGATGATGGCGTGAGAAAAGAGGAGTAAGCGGTACATCAGGCTTGGCACCCACCTTTCTCCCCCAGCTCTCTCCTTTATCTGGTTTCTTTCTAAAAATATGTAATTGTGGTAAAACACTCATAAAATTTTACCATTTCACTGTTCTTAAATGTACAGTTGAGTGGTGTTAAGCTTATTCATCCTGATGTGGGACCACAGCACCAGCCACCCACGGGACAGTTTCCATCCTGCGAAACTGCTCTGGACCCATGAAGCAACTCCCCACTCCCTCTCCCTCCCAGCCCCTGGCAATCTCCTGTAAGTGGAATCACACAATATTTGTCCTTCTGGGTCTGGTTTATTCTACTTAACACAATGTCTTCAAGGTCCACCCAGGTTGTAGCATGTGTCAGAATTTCCTTCCTGTTTGAGGCTGAATAATACCCATTGTGTGCATCACATTTTCTTTATCCATTCATCTGTCTATAGACATGTGTAACCTTGTTTAGTTTCTTTCAAGCCAGGTCAAGAATCTTCTAGAGGAGGGTGAGTAAGTAGGGGAACCAGAGATTGAGCCCTGGAATGAGAAGAAACCATTATACAGGGGCCTAGAGGAATAAGAAATGATTTACAGGGCGGCGCCTGTGGCTCAGTGAGTAGGGCACCAGCCCCATATACCGAGGGTGGTGGGTTCAAACCCAGCCCCGGCCAAACTGCAACAAAAAAATAGCCGGGCGTTGTGGCGGGCGCCTGTCGTCCCAGCTGCTCGGGAGGCTGAGGCAAGAGAATCATGTAAGCCGAAGAGCTGGAGGTTGCTGTGAGCCGTGTGACGCCACGGCACTCTACCGAGGGCGGTAAAGTGAGACTCTGTCTCTACAAAAAAATAAATAAATAAATAAAAAATAATTTAAAAAAAGAAATGATTTACAAATGGCAGAGAAAAGAAGTTCAGCCAATATACGGATCCCTGTGCACATACCGTCTCTAAATGTCACTTTTACAGTGAGGTGTGGCTCTGTGTACTCCCATGATTATTAAGTTATTGCCTCTCACCCCAAACCCAGGCTTCCCTGGTTGGCATCATGACACATGGCTGAGACTCTGCAAGCCACACATTGAGCACTACCAGTCAGGGGTGCAACAGGAAGACTGCAAGCCCCAGGGACCTCCTTCTGAACAACACCGCACCACACTCCACCTAGCAGGGGCAGTTCCTTCCTGTGGCAGCAGCCAAATCCAGGTGCCAGTGTTTGCAACACTTGCAGGGCCAGTGTCATCACCAGCCAGCCAGCACCCCATCCTCAGAGGGCCTGGTTCACACTCCATAGGAGCCCTTCTCTAACTCTCAAAGTTTAACTAATTCTAACCACTTCCCTTTGGGATGCCTGGCCTGAGAGATGCTGTCTCTGTGATATCAGACTTCTCTTTTTATCTTTTCAATTACCTGGTTAATTTTATTTGTAGGATGAAGAATTAAATTAACAATTCTTCATATTTAATTCTCTCTCTTCATATTACTGCTTTGCTTCCAGTCTCCTGGCTGAACCTTTATTTTTATTTTATTTTTTTTGAGACAGAGTCTCACTCTGTCACCCTGTGGGTGAGTGCCCTGGTGTCACAGTTCATAGCAACTTCAAACTCCTGGGCTAAGGCAAGAGTAGCTGGGATTACAGGTGCCCACCATAACACTCAGCTAGTTTTTCTAGTTTTAGTAGAGACAGAGGTCTCATTCTTGCTCAGGCTGTTCTTGAACTCCTGAGCTCAGGTGATCCACCTTCCTCAGCCTTCCAGAGTGCTAGGATTATAGATGTAAGCCACAGTGCCCAGCCTTCTTTGGCTGAATCTTAACAGATATACCCCTGCTATAGTCTATGTTTGTCTCCCTGTTCGTGTGTTGCAAACGTAATCTCCAATGCAGCAGTGTTGGAAGGTGGGCCTTGGGGGAGGTGTTTATGTCATGAGGCTTCACCTTCAGAAGTGGATTAATGCCGCTGTGGAAAGGGCTTATGAGAGGAGCTTCACTCTCTGCTCCGTGAGGACACGGCAAAAAGGCCCTTACCAGATGGTGGCAACTTGATCTTGGACCTCCAGAACTGTGAGAAATAAATTATTATTCTTCATAAATTACCCCGTCTCAGGTATTATGTTGCAATAGCACAGAATGGAGGCGTAAGTCTACCCTTAACCACTATCTCGAACCTTTAATGCCCTCCCCCAGACCTCTCATTCAAGGAAGGATGACCTGTTTCATCCAGAAAATCAAAGCTATTATAGGTGACCTCATACACCTTCCTTGCCACCACCATCTACAAACATTTCTGTGCCCAATTTCCTTTTCAACAGCCTCCGAGGACAAAGCATTTTCCCCTTTCAGTTTCAAATCTTGCACAGATGTCCCATGTCCTGTACCACTGCTGCACGTGCTCATTTCTGTCATCTCCGGGAAACTGAGGACAGGGAAAGGGATTGGTGGGCACTTCTCTTCCCCTCTACCATTAATTGCATCCAAATTTATGCTCTATAATCTCAGCATCCAGGACAATGCCTAGCAGGGAGGAGGCAGGGAACTCATACTTGGTGTTTGCTGAATGAATAAGACACACAGAGAAGTTCCTCAGTTACCTGTTTGCTGAAGGAATCACTGAATGGGTGGGATTGTGTATTTACCAGAGCTCAGTGGCACATCCTAGAGCCTCATTTCACACTGTGGTCCGTGGACCACCTGCATCAGAATCACTTGGGGAGCTCATTACAAAACACAGACTCAAAACCCACACTGATCAGAGAAGGTCCCAGGGACACAGAGTTCCCAGTGGCTAAAGCTGGAACAATTTGAGCAACAAAACAAAGTGGTATTAGGTTACAACCCAAGGTAAATATCCATGAGTCCATACTGATACAAATAAATGGTTGAATAAATAAATGGAGGAGGAAGCTGGAACATATTCTTCTTAGCAAAGTATCTCAAGAATGGAAGAAAAAGTATCCAATGTACTCAGCCCTACTATGAAACTAACTTATAGCTTTCATATGAAGGCTATAACCCAATTATAACCTCAGAATATGGGGAAAGGGAAGGGAGGGGAGGGGGAAGGATGGGTAATTGGTGGGACCACACCTACGGTGCATCTTACAAGGGTACATGTGAAACTTTCTAAATGTAAATATAAATGTCTTTTTTTTTTTTTTTTTGAGACAGAGCCTCAAGCTGTCATCCTGGGTAGAGTGCCGTAGGATCACAGCTCACAGCAACCTTCAACTCCTGGGCTCAAGCGAGCCTCCACCTCCAAGTAGCTGGGACTACAGGCACCTGCCACAACGCCTGGCTATTTTTTGGTTGCAGCCGTCATTGTTGTTTGGCAGGCACAGGCTGGATTCGAACCCGCCAGCTCAGGTGTATGTGGCTGGCGCCTTAGCCGCTTTAGCCACAGGCGCCGAGCCTAAATGTCTTAATAACTAAGAAAATAGCAGAAAGGCTATGTTAACCATTTTGATGAAAATATTTAAAATTGTATATAAAACCAGTGCATGGTGCCCCATGATTGCATTCATGTACACAGCTATGCTTTAATTAAAAAAATAAAATAAATGGGGAGGAGAGACAAATCTATGAAGAAGAATTCCAAATAATTTATGTAGATACTCTGTCCTCATGTAAGTGGAGCACACCTCCACAAGTGTGGCTGTGCATTTTGACTTCCTTCCAAAGACTGCAGTTCAGGAGCAGTAAGAGGGGTTTTTATAGTACGGAAACCTGAGAAACACTACCTCGGACAGGTGATCAAGGTCATGGTCAAGAGCCATGTCAGGCAGTAGTGTACTTTTGATGTGATAAACAAGGCACTCTACCTCTGTGATCTCATTCCCAACAATCCATTACCCAGATCTTATCATGAGAGAAACATGGAGTTCCACTAAAGGGACACCTATAAAATTCCTGACCAATGAACTGTCTAGGTCATTGAAAATAAGGAAAGTCTGAGAAATTGTCACAGTCAAGAAGAGCCAGAGGAGACGGGATGACTAAATGTAATGTGGAGTTCTGGATGGGATCCAGGAATGGAAAAAGAGCAGTAGGTAAAAACTAAAGAAATATGGCTAAAGTATGGGCTTGAGTTAATACTAAAATATCAGTACTGGTTCATTCATTATCAGAAATATACCATTCTAATGTAAGATGTTAATAAAAGGGGAAATTGGATATGGGCTTTATAAACAATCTCTGTACTATCTTTCAACTTTCCTGTACATCTGAAACTGTTCTTTTTTTTTTTTTTTTTTTTTTATTGTTTTTTTTTTTTTTTTCTTTGGGCCGGGGCTGGGTTTGAACCCACCACCTCTGGCATATGGGACCGGCGCCCTACTCCTTGAGCCACAGGCGCCGCCCCTGAAACTGTTCTTAAAGTAAGTCTATTAAAATTCTTTTTCATCAAGACTCCTGGATATTTCCCCTCCATCCCAGGTAATGAGACCAAGAGTTTGCACTCTAAACAAACACGTGCGATGGCTCTTGTTTACACTGAGCCTCTGCTCAGTGTCATAAAGATTTGTTGCTTAATGTCAACATTGTTTATGGATTGGACATTATACATATTAGTCTGCTATAAGCCTTCCTAGGACATTATTTTGATTTGCTACCTATATATCAATATGAGCCAACATTTAACAACTGGGAGATTCTGCATTAAAGTTCAAAACTTTGGGCTGCATTTCTATGTCACCCTGTTCTCTCATGGCATGGAGCTTCGGAGTGGCCCAGCTCTTCAGATGGGATGTGTGCCCACCAGTTCAGCCCAGTGTCCACCTTACCCAATTACTTTTTTTTTTCCTGGAGTGTAGTGGCATCATCATAGCTCACTGCAACCTCAAATGCCTGGGCTCAACTGATCCTCCCACCTCAGCCTCTCCAGCAGCTGGAACTACAGATGCAGACTACCACACTGGGCTACTTTTTCTGTGTTTTTTTTTTTTTTTTTTTTTTTTGTAGAGATGGGAATCGTGCTTTTGCTCAGGCTGGTCTCAAACTCCTGAGCTCCAGCAATCCATCCATCTCGGCCTCCCAGAGTGCTAGGATTACAGGTGTGAGCCACTGCACCTGCCCCACCTTATTGCTTTTTACTCTTAGGGGCAGTTGTTACCGTGTCTGTGTTGTTGACTTTTTATAGGAAACACCCTCGACACACCAACTGTGTCACAACTGAAAGTGGGGAAATGAAATATGAATCGAGTGAGCCTGTGTCTTTAAATTCAGGAAGAGTGCACCTTTAGTTGTGTAAGTGGTGAACTACCCAATATAGGGCAAGTGAAGTGAATCTGTTACAGCCTGCTTCCCTCATTGATGGCACCTGTGGACATTTGAGTTCACCAGGCTGCATGTGGACGTCAGGCCAGGGAGGGACACTGCAGTGATATTCAGGCCAAAGGTGGATGCTGGTGGAAGGAGAGGGAGAGAGAATGAAGGTCCTGTTCCCTCTATTACATCACTCTGGGTGCACCACGGGCAGAGGAGAATCAGGATCCTGACAGAGTTAAGCCAGAAGGGGACTTCTTGAGTCCTTCTTCAAATGCCTTGATCATTCTGTTCTGGGTCTTTATTCCTAATGACTACTTTGGGAACAAACTGTCTCATGAGTGTTCCAGCAGGAACAGACAGATTTGATGTCCAGAACTGTTTCAGCTTCCTTGCCAATGTTCAGAGTATAATTGCTGTAATAGTGATAGCAAGCACTTACTGTGGGCAGGACCTGTGCTGAGTGTATTTTTAAGAACTCTATTAACTATTTAATGCTCAGAAAACCCCTAGAAGCAGGTGTGATCTTTATCATCATTCTCTGTTTACAGACAAGGAGGTAGGTAGACCCACCTGTGCACCTAAACTAGTGCATAGAGCTGGGAGCAGAAGCCAGGGTCTGGGGTGGAGGCCTCACAGGACACGCTGCCCTGGCTCTCAACAGGGATCCAGGGAGCTCACAACACTTGTCAATGTGCCATAAACAACACATATGTTATGAATTCCTTTTTATATTTTACATATATAACATAACACTTGTGTTCACATTTTAAAGAGATATATAATGTACAACATAAAGCACTAATAAAAAAATCACGTCTTTTAAATAGAATTATTGATAAAATCCCTGACATTTTCAGAATTGGCATGATAGGTTGTTAGCTGGAATTCTGATAAACTGTCGGCAAAAAAAAGTTCTTTTGCTATGAAATTGCTTGAAATAATTTTTTAAACCATAATAACTTTTATCTTTAAAAACACTGGCAGATTATTTTCATTTTCAATCAAACCTTTGGGCTTATAAGCAGGTTGTGTTGAAGCCTCTTTTATTTTCCTTTAGGAAGTCTAGAGCCAGGAACTAGACTAAACCCTGTAGTTATCATCATAAACGTGTTGTGATCAATGACGTCTTATGACTTTATTTTATGGGTAGAATCTCACACATCATTTAAACTCCCTGATGTAAGAATAATATGGAAAATTGGAGAGGATTCAAAAAAGAATAAAAATGATCAAAGGGTTGAACAGTTACAGAAATATTTAGTCTGGAGAAGAGAAGGCTGAAAGGTGTTTGAAAAACTCACTTCAAATAGATGAACAGACGAATCAAGAGGATATTGAACAGACGTTTTGGTCCCGTGGTTGGTGGAGTGCCTCGGGTTAAGGCCATTGCACAGAGCAATGTGTCACTTTTCTTCTTCTCATAAGGAAAGCAGTTACGGGGTTAAAGGCCCAACCCATTTCAGTGTGACTTCATCTTAACTAGTTGCATTGCTACAACCTCATTTCCAAATAAGATCACATTCTAAGGTGCTTCAATATATTTTTTCAGGGGACAGAATGCAACTCCTAACACTCAGACAATGGAAGACGTAGTTTAAAAGAGAGCTAGTTCAGTTTTCTTTCTTTTTTTTTTTTTTTTTTTTTTTTTGGTTTTTGGCCGGGGCTGGGTTTGAACCCACCACCTCCGGCATATGGGACTGGTGCCCTACTCCTTGAGCCACAGGCACCGCGCTCAGTTTTCTACAAAAAATAAAAAAGCAAGATCAATAAGCAAAATTAAGTGGCACATGATGGTCACTTCTTAGTATTTTACTTTGTATTTCCAGCTTATTTTCTGAAATTTAGAAAATATTTTTATGTGTTCTTTTTTCATTAACTGCCATAGTATGCATATTTAAATTGAATTTCTATAGATTTACAATAATATATTTTGCCAACAATAAGAATAAATGCTATGAGGAATTTCTTAGACAAGATTTTTCACCTTGGGAAAGAGAAATAAAAGTTCAAAGGCATAAGTTAACATTATGTTAATGGTAGTGTGCTACCAGTGAGTAAGTAGCACAGACATGTATGTACAAGCAGGATTAAACATCTGAGCTAATAAGGACTTTTGATCTTGCATTTCAGAATAGGTCTTAAAAGTAAGCCAGTGAGAGATAAGTTCCCTCTCCAGTTGAACCAGTCTTGGGGGACAGATTATCTGTGGACATTGGCCTTACTCTATGGACTAGAGATGGTGGGGCAGTTGTGTGAGTGGCACATGCTGGTCAGGGATAAGATTGTTATGTTTGGCATATTCTTTCTGTTCTGATGGTGCCTGAGATCCAATTTTTATCTTGGCAATGGCAGCCAAGGACAGCCATGTCAAGAGGAGTCATTACATGGCACCAATCCATTGCCATATCAAGAAGAATAGCCAGACATGATGGCTCTCACCTGTAATCCCACCACTTTGGGAGGCCAAAGCAGGAGGATTACTTAAGGCTAGGAGTTCAAAGCTAGCCTGGGCAACATAGCAAGACTCTGTCTCTAAAAACCAAAACAAAACAAAAATCAGGCAGGTGTAGTGGTGTGCACCTGTAGTACCAGCTATTTGAGAAGCTGAGGCAGGAAGATCCCTTGAGGGCAGGAATTTGAAGCTGCAGTGAACTATGATCAGGCCACTGTACTCCAGTCTGGGTGACAGAGTGAGACCCAGTCTCAAAAAAACAAAGAAAACAAAAAAAGGAAATGCTAGTCCCACAAAAATGTCCTGCCTGAGACCAGGGGAACAGGCAATTTGGCTTCACTTCCTTCTTTCCACCAGAAGAAGATGCTGCTGCTGTTTCTAGTCTTCTTTGCTCACTGTGAAGGTCAGTAGACAATGAGAAGGTCAGCAGAGCTTCAATAGACAGTGCTCATACAGGAGTCTGCCTCTGGATGGTTTTCTCTGGATGCAGGAGTGTGCTCAGCCTGAGCATGGAGCAGGCTGAAAGTGCAGGAGGTTTATAACCCCCAGGAGAATCCCTCAAACAATGAGGGAAGCGAGTTGGTAGACAAATAGCCTGGCATCCTTGCCCATCAGTAAGACAGCGTTGAGGTTTGTCTTCTAGAGCGTCTCTACTAGGATTTAATTCCTGGTGCCCACAGTTGATATTTCCCTATCTCACTTTCCTAGTTCCTCTTAGAGAGGTGGGATATGCATCCAAATCCTTATCTCAAGGTTGACTTTTGGGGAACACAAAAGAATATCATTAAACCCAATATCCCTTTTATAACTAGTTTTCAATTTATTCAAACAGCATGGATGGGTTAGTAACCAAGTGGTGGTATTGACAGAATGCTGTACGGCTTGGAGCGTGAGTCCGTCCCACTCTTACTATGCAGTGAGACAAGGCACAAGATCTTGTCCACTGGATGAAATTACCTTTGGGAAAGAAAAATGGATAAGGAAAAGAATCATCCCATTTGTGTTCAAACATAAATGTTCTAACCAGTGGTTAGTATTATAGAATATGGCTACATAGCCAGAGCAAGATAATTAAAAGCTGCTGCATCCCCTATTGCTAAGTCATATATCTAAAAACATGATACTGTATAAAAAAAAGTTTTACAAGTCTGATTTTTTTTTCTTAGAGACAGAGTCGCACTTTGTTGCCCTCAGTAGAGTGCTGTGCTGTCACAGCTCACAGCAACCTCCAGCTCTTGGGCTTAGGCAATTCTTTTGCCTCAGCCTCCCGAGTAGCTGGGACTACAGTTGCCCGCCACAACACCTGGCTATTTTTTGTTGCAGTTTGGCTGGGGCTGGGTTTGAACCCGCCACCCTCAGTATATGGGGCCGGCACCCTACTCACTGAGCCACAGGCATCACCTTACAAATCTGATTTTTAAGTTTGAAGATTATCTATGATTGCATTGTCTTAAAGTCACATTACACTGTTCAGAAGCCCATTATAGGGGTATCTCAAAGGTCACCCAAAATTTGCCATATGCGGGGAAAATGGGAAATTGTACTAAATGTACCTTTATTTACAAACTATTCATTACAAAATTTTACAAGATATTTACATGTTGGCCACCTCTTTGAAAAATTTTGTAATGAATATTTTGTAAATAAAAGTACATTTGGCTACATTTTCCCAATTTAGGGTCAACCTTTGGGACACTCAGTATTTTGTCATTTATGTGCATGGCCTCAATGCCACACATCTGGTCTAACGGTTCTCAATCCCAGGAGACTCACCTCCTGTAGTTTATAACAAATATTATGTAGTTCTGCTTTTAACATCCTGAGTGAAACCCAAGGAAAAATGTTCTATATGTCATTTTAATGATCACTGTAGCACCCTTACTTTGATATAAAGGAGAAACAAAGGAACAATGATGTATCTTTTGATCTGCAGGTGTCCGGGCACGATGAAGCTGGGGACATAATGCCTGCATCCACCTATCAACATACGTATTTGGGACACGTAAGAAGGTCGGAAGCCATGGCACAGGAGATGCATAAAAAAATGAGAAAGCTGAAGTTTGATGCACAGCAGAATGAAAACTAAGGTGGGATCAGTAAGTACAGGGCTGGTACCAACAGGCACTGTTTACGGTGAGGTGAGAAGTAACTTTGAGCCTCTAACAAGGAGCAGAGCTGAGTGGATGATGCCCCATAATCATATCATTGTATACAGTTATGATTTAATAAAAAAAAAAAGAAAGGATAATAGTTTCGCAAATGTGATGCGCTGTGTGTGAACAGCTTGAAAATACTTCCCCGTGTTTTAAAGGGACAGTGATGAAGTTTCACTAAAAACCTACCTCCTGTTCTGAAAGCACAGGTGAGGAGGGCCAACGCTCCATCTCCAGAACTTAAAACGACCCCAGAGACCACATCCTTTGATATGGGAGGGGAAACAGAGGTGAATCAGAAAAAGAAAAAGCTCCAGAGGAATGGTGGGGGGGACTTCTTACTAAGGTGCATTTTCCTTACTGGAGGAAGACTGAAAAATAAAAGAGGCAGCCCCACCCCTACAAAATCCACATCATAATTTCCACGTGTAATAAGCGTGAGCAACCTGAACAGGACGGTGGGGAAGATGCTGCCCAGCCCCGCCCCGCCCCACACCTGAGACTCAGCCAGGCCTGGCCCAGCTCCCGGGGCAGCTCTTGGCTGCAGGCTGGGCCTTCCTGCTTAGTCACTTGGCAGGCTGCGCGTGGTGGCGGGGAAGGAATTGCCACTGCTCGAGAGTAGCCTCAGTAACAAATGGGAGTCAGTGGACCCATCCGCCGGTCCCTTACCCTGCGGTGGGCTGACGCCGAGGCACAGGTTCCCAGGCTTTTCCCAAGGGATCAAGGTCCAGTTGCCCACAGTGCTAATTTGTTTGAGAATTCATCTTAATTGGCTTCCACGCTTTCCTTCCCTGCCTCACTTCTTCATCCTCCACCTGACGTTTCCTAGGAACGTTACCCAAACTACTTGTACCTGAAACTTTGTCTCAGAGTCTGCTTCTGGTGAGACCCAAATAGGAACAGATGGCAATAAAATGAAATGTTTTTAAAAGCATGATTGATGAAATTTAATGAGGTTCCAATTCTGTCAAAGAGGATCTCCAACGTTCTGTGACATTTTGTTTCTTTGGCAGTGATTGTTCCATTGCACTGAAATCCTTTAAGATATGCAGCTGGAAATGTTATAATAAATGATGTAGCTCCCAGGATAATTGAAAGACTTAATAGAATCTAAAACTTTTAAAAGTGGATTAAATAATTCTTTTGTATCTTGAATAATTTTTTAGTTCAACACTTGTAGAAAACATTGGCTAATGTGTTTCATCATTTTCAAGTGGTTTAATGACCTAATCTGATATTATAAATCCATACTGATTGTTAGAGCTAATTATTATTTTAGAGCTAATGCTAATTTTTAAATAGCATTAAAATTAGCAAAATGGTTTCAAATGAGTATCCCTACAACTAGTCTTACCTGCTACAGGTCATGGAACTGTGAAAATTCTGGGCAAGTAAGCTTCTCTTACAATGTATAAAGGTCGAAAAGTCTTAGGGTAAATTTTTCTTCTTTAATAATAACAATCTTGCTTGCTTAAAGCTTAAGAACTTCATTTAATATATTTGATGTATGTGAAATATATGTCCAGTCATTTATAATACAGTAGAACCTCCATAGTTGACACCCTCCCTACACTGACCACCTCCTTAGGTTGACCCAATTTTCATAGAATGGACATGCACCACATGTATGTATTAGTACAGCACCTAACGTTGAACACCTCCTTATATTGACCGATTTGTTACAGTCTCTTCGGTGATCAATTTATAGAGGTTCCACTCTACTTTGTTATCAGTATTTGTTTGATGCTGTGTAATGTATATTTGGTCTTCATCTCCATTTCCTGGCAGACAACGCCTAGAATCCTTGGAATCTCCAAAGTTGTGTCTTTTTGTAGCTAATGACTGACTGATGGGTAGCAGCCCCCGGGGCAGCTGCAGGATGGGGGCTAGTTACCAGGAAGACCAAGACAGGGTGCTAATCTGATTGTGGGTCATGAGACCCTCATTCCAGAGAGGATGCTTTCCCCTGCCCTCAAGGAAGGAATGATGCACAGAGAGGCCAGGAAGAATCTGAACAGACAGGCCTCGCTGGTTTAGATCAGACCCTTTTTGTCCAGTCACATGTTGACACAGTTGTCCACGCTTCCATCATGCCTATCCAGTGAAATCTGCACAAAAGGCGCACAGGACGGTCTGGAGAGCTTTTGGACAGCTGAACTTGTGGCATTTCCTGGAGGGTGGCGCACCCAGGGAGCGCACGGAAGCTCTGCCCCCTTCCCCTGGGCCTTGATCTACCATCTCTTCATCTGTAACCTTTCTGATATTCTTTGTGATAAACCAGTAAACATAAGAGTTTCCGTGAGTTCTGTCAGCTACTCCCACAAATTAATTGAACCCAAAGAGGCGGCTATAGGAAACCCAGCCAGTCAGTCAGAAGTTCTGGAGGCCCAGACTTGCAACTGATCTTGGGGGTGGGCAGGCGGGAAGTCTTGGGGACTGAGCCCTCAACCAGTGGGATCTGATGCTATCTCCAGGTAGGCAGTATCAGAACTGAACTGAAGGACGTCCAGCTGGTGTCTGCTGCAGAACTGATGGCTTGGTGGTGGGGAGAAACCCCCTCCCCACATTAGGTTATGGAAATCTTGTGTCTGTGTTGATTGTTGTGTTGGTGTGGGAGCAGAGGAAAATGGTGTGAGTTCTTCTTAAACACTATTTCTCTTTTATTGAAATACAAATTGGCCATTAGTGTTAAAGAAAAAATAAAATATTTTAAAACAATTTGTTTTGGAGTGCCATCTTATTTCATATGTAGGTTGAGACAAACTCCTTTTCACAGTTGTTACAAAGGTTATAAAATAATCTCTTACTCAAGGCATTAATTTTATTTATTTTTTTTTTTTGTAGAGACAGAGTCTCACTTTATGGCCCTCGGTAGAGTGCCGTGGCCTCACACAGCTCACAGCAACCTCCAACTCCTGGGCTTAAGCGATTCTCTTGCCTCAGCCTCCCGAGTAGCTGGGACTACAGGCGCCCGCCACAACGCCCGGCTATTTTTTGGTTGCAGTTTGGCCGGGGCCGGGTTTGAACCCACCACCCTCGGTATATGGGGCCGGCGCCTTACCGACTGAGCCACAGGCGCCGCCCAAGGCATTAATTTTAAATTGTATTAATAGCACTGATAACATTAAATTGTGGGTGTTTCATTAAGATTTCTGGTAACTAAGGTTGTCAGTGAATAATTCAATGTATTGCTCACATGGCTATTGCAACTTTTCAGTTGTTTATAAACCCACATTACCAGCTGACTATATTTACCCCTCCATCTGTTGCACAATGACACTGGAAAAACAAATAAAGTTTTCCTGTGCCACAATTTTTAAGAGTTTCAAATTCTGATAACTCTTAGTATCCATTGTCTGTATATCTGGAAATAAATTTTCCACTTAATGTTTTCATTATGTATGAATCATGCATTTGTAATCAGCAAAGTTTCATTATCATACAGAATATTATATTCACTAGCAATAAAAAGTCTTCTGACCACATTATCATTTCATAGCTGATTTTCTATCTCTTTGGATTTCACATAGGTTTTTCTACATATAATATCATTACTCAAAAGAATACAGGAAAATACTTAAATTTCTTGCTATCATAATGACCTCATATGGCTGGTAAAATTAACTTTTCCCCAATATTGTTTAATTACCACAAATGTTATCATTTATGCTATTTTATAAGAAATGTTACTTTACATCTTTCAGATTAGACTTCAAAACAGATTTCAAGGATAATACCATAGTTTTCTAACTTGCCTTAAATCTCTAAAGTGTCTATTTTTGCCAATTCTGTGTCTTAATCTTGATGGGTTCATCTCTTAAATGAATTAGAAAAAATGTCTTATCATATGGATACATACAAACACCCACATGAATATTCTTCACGCTATTTCTTTTTTATTTTATTTTTTATTTTTACTTATTATTTTTTTTTGTAGAGACAGAGTCTCACTTTATGGCCCTTGGTAGAGTGCCGGGGCATCACACAGCTCACAGCAACCTCCAGCTCCTGGGCTTAAGCGATTCTCTTGCCTCAGCCTCCCGAGTAGCTGGGACTACAGGCGCCCGCCACAGCACCCGGCTATTTTTTTGTTGCAGTTTGGCCGGGGCTGGGTTTGAACCCGCCACCCTCGGCATATGGGGCCCGGCGCCCTACTCACTGAGCCACAGGCGCCGCCCTTCACGCTATTTCTTAATACTTAAATTATATGTAGTATTTTTTAAAATAAGGACAACATTTACACATTTTTACAAAATGTATACAGTTACCAGCCATAAATAAAAACAGGCCCTGATTGTTTTATTTAATTTTATGTATGTACCAGCCATAAATAAAAACATGAACCGACTGTTTTATTTATTTAGGTGACTCAGATACAGACAGTAGGGTTGCTGTAGGTGGTGAGGTTTTTTTGAATTGATGAACAATCTTGATTAAGTTCTAAATAACAACAAAAATAGTATAATTGTATTCCTGGAAAATTCAGTATGAATTAAAACTCTGCAAAGCACATATGGAATTTACATGTGTCTTAGTCTGGGTTGCTATAACAAAATACCTTAGACCAGGCAATTTATAAATAATAGAAATTTATTGCTTATTGCTCATTTTTAGAGGACGGGAAGTCCAAGGTCAAGGTGCCAGCAGATTCAGCTTCTAGTGAGGGCTTGCTCTTTGTTTCCAGTTGTGTTTTCATGTGTAGGAGGGCAAAACAAGCTCTGTCAGACCTTTTTCAGAAGGGCAGTAATCCTATTCTGAAGGCTCTCCTCTCATGACCTTATCACCTTATGGATGACCCATCTCCCATTACCACCTTACTGGGGATTAAATTTCAACATAGGAATTTTGGAAGACACAAACATTCAGATCATAGTAACAGGTATAGTGGAGTAGGTTCTAGACTTAAAAAATATAAACATGCTTTTAACCTACATAATAAGCATGTGTCAGGAAGTAGTCAAAAGTTGGTTGGGACAGAGAACAATTCATTTTTTTGTGCAGGACTGTATCTCATGTGATTTCTCTCAATTCTTTGTGACAACCAAAAATACCCTTATGAATTTCCAAAATGCTCCCTGCTGAGTTAAAAATTGATTCTGAATCCTGTCATATCATTGAATGTATTTAACTACTCTTTATAAAGGTTCAGGACCCATTTTCTATCACATATTAGTTTCACAGATATTATATGTTCAAAACACATTTGAAGCAGTATGAAGCCTACTTTGTCCAAGGATTAGTTATCATCTACCAATTCTCCCAAATGGTTGTTGTCTGGAATCCCCAGGGATGTGAAGCTAGCCAGGCGTCCTCAAACTTTTTAAACAGGGGGCCAGTTCACTGTCCCTCAGACCATTGGAGGGCTGACTATAGTTAAAAAAAAAACAAAACTATGAACAAATTCCTATGCACACTGCACATATCTTATTTTGAAGTAAAAAACAAAATGGGAACAAATACAATCACACTGCCTCATGTGGCCCGCGGGCCACAGTTTGAGGACCCCTGATAGACGGTGGAATAGAACTCGATCTATGGCCTTGAGACACAGTAGACAGCCTTTGTTCTTCCTACTTTGTTAGTTTGTGATTCTTATTTTTGTAGTTGGTTTTGGCCCCCTCTACTACATGGTAATTTTTAGAAAGAATTCCAGTCTATCTCTGCTGTGCCAAAGGAACACTGATGCTAATGGTGGGCGAAACTAGGGGAAAGGCAGTTGTCAGGGGCACTTGGCCAACAATCCTCCCTCCTGTCTGACAAGGACACTCTCCTTTGACCAAAACTTCAGTCAGGCTTCTCTGATTCTCCGCTTGACTACGCCCAACTTTGGGCTTCCCTCTCTGTCCTTCAAGAATCCAGTGTGGGCAAGAATTTGTTGTCAGTGAAAATCCCCCACTTTTGTTATCTGACTACCCTTGCTATCTGGTTACCCTGGTCTGCCTTCAGCAAAGATCCTATCAGGTCTGGTTAGCCAGAACCCCCTTATCCTTGCTGGTTCCTCATAGTAATTTTCCATACATCGACTCCTACCTTGCCTCTTGGTTATAAATCTCCAAATGTCCTTGTTGGAATCCATGTTGAGTCCAATCTCTCCCCCATTGAAAGGCCCTATTGCCGGGGTCCCCCTATCACCATGCCCACCCCCCAACAGAATCTGCCTGTTTTTAACAAGTGTCATAAATAATTTTCTTTCTGGGGCTAAGATCTTACAGATGCTGTTTTATCAGAGGAAGATTATGCCTTTAGATCAAAAGAGACTCAAAATGGGTAGGATACAGCATTTTGTAAGATATTTTCCTTGCTGTCCATAGGCTCACCCTTTCACAGTAGAAGATGGAAACATCATGACTGAGACCGTGGGAAAAATATTATAATGTAGGTGAGTATCAAGTATGATGGGTACACAGATGAGGTGATAACTACTTCTGCTTGTTACAGTCTGGGAAGGGGAACATTTGAGTTGATAATTTGGGGAAGGTAGTTTAATAGGGAGTGGGTATCTTATCCACTCAATGATTTGTTTTGTTTTTTGAGACAGTTTCACTTTGTTGCTCCAGGTAGAGTACCCTGGTATCATAACTCACAGCAACCTCTAACTCTTGGGCTCAAGCTATTCTCTTGTCTCCTGAGTAGATGGGACTAGAGTCAGCCCCCAAAACACCTGGCTATTTTTAGAGATGGGAGTCTGGTGGAGTCCACCTGAAATTGTGAGCTTAGGTGATCCGCCCACCTCAGCCTCCCAAAGTGCTGGACTTACCCACTCAATGATGTTCTTAAAATACATAGGTATCAGCACTAGGTAGCAAGCTATTCTTTTAATGTGTATGTCTACACATTGTTACATGTAACTTGCCTTATTAATTTGGTTATAAATCAGTGAAAGGCATAATAAAAATGAAATCACCAACTTCTATAAATGTTACCTCAAAATATGCTGAAAGGACTGACATAACTGCTACTCTGTATTACCTGTGAAGCTGAGCTGAAGTTAACTGTTGATTTGTGATACTTTATCTGATGACTCAGAGGCTATTCCGACTTTTTCTAGTCTTCCTGGTGGAGACAACCCTCTATAAAACCTACTCAAGTGCATGGTGGTGATTTCCTTACATTGTACACAGTGTCTAAGGCTTACAAAGATACTACTATTCGCCAATTTAGGATGCAGTTTCAACAGATTCAATATAACACAGCACGGCAACAGATGATTCCGAGTGAGCCATAAAAATAGTTCTTCATAATAAAGTCTAGAAAAGAGAAAGGTGGAAATACAGGCAAGGGCAAATGACATTGACTAAGAGTTCTGGGGACATCATAATACAGGTTGAATGAATTACACTGATGACATTTTGAGTAGCACAATAGGGGAAGCCTGCCCTGTACTGTAGGATGTGTAGCAGCACCCCTGGCCTATCCCATTAGATTCTACTCACCTAAAGTCAAGTGAAAAAATGTTATTTTGGCTTAGCACCCGCACATACACTGGGGCTGGAGGGTTCGAATCCGACCTGAGGCTTGCCAAACAAGGACAACTACAACAAAAAAATAGCTACCCATTGTGGCGGGCGCCTGTAGTCCCAGCTACTTGGGAGACAATCGCTTAAGCCCAAGAGTTTGAGGTTGCTGTGAGCTGTGACGCCACAGCACTCTATCCAGGGCAACACAGTGAGACTGTCTCAAAAAACAAAACAAAGAAAAGAAAAAATGTTATTTCAAGATTGTGAACAAACCATACAAGGAACGCTTAAAGAAGGAGACAGTAATTGCCTGTACTGGCTTGGTGCCTGTAGTACAATGGTTACGGCACCAGCCATATACATCTAGGCTGGTGGGTTCGAACCCGGCCTGGGCCAGCTAAACAAAAATGAGTAACTGCAACAAAAAATAGCTGGGCATTGTGGCAGGTGCCTGTAGTCCCAGCTACTTGGGAGGCTGAGGCAAGAGAATCGCTTAAGCCCTAGAGTTGGAGGTTGCTGTAAGCTGTGACGGCACAGTACTCTACCGAGGGTGACATAGTTGAGACTGTCTCAAAAAAAAAAAAAAATTGCTCGTACTTTAGCCTTCTACAAATAATCGATGTTAATAACTTGGTCCACTGGAACCTCTAGAGCAGGGACTGCGTTTTATCGATCCACAAGCCTCAGACTTGGCACACGGGCTGTGCCCCACGAGTCCCAAGGCGGCGCGCTCCGGGGACCGCCCGTAAGACTGAGCCGAGCGGAAGGCGCCCGGGAGTCTGGCCTCGGGAGAGGTTAGAGGTCGCGGAGCCCAGCGCGGGCGACCCAGAGGGAGCCACTGCCATCGTGGCTACACGAGGCGTGGGACACACTGGGTACCAGTGTGCTGCCCCTGGGAGCTACACCTTCGCTCTTCCCGTGGCATTCTACTTTTTCCCCCCAACACCTCCCACAGCCGTCTGAAAACCCCAGACAGGCGGGTCCCTCCCCGCGCGCACGCACTTCCCTTCCCCGGCAGGAAGGGAGGGCTCTGGCCGAGCGGGGGCGCTCCTCGAGCGCGCATGCGCCGGTCATCAGGCGTCCCGGGAGAGGCCTCGCGGCGTCCCATTTGCCGCCCCGCCGGGAGTGCGCCTGCGCGGTCGCCGGGTTCCCCTTTATTTCCCTCCCCTTGTCTCCCGCGGGGGCTCCCGGCCCAGCGGGACCATGTTCACCAGCACCGGCTCCAGTGGGCTTTGTGAGTACCCGCCACCGCCGTCCTGGCCGCCACCTACTCGCCACCCTGGGCACCTCCGTGAGGAGGCTGAGGGCAGCGGGTATCCTCGGGTTTGCAGGAGGTTGGGGGGCCGACCCTCCAGCCTCGCTCCCGAACCCCAGTAGTACTTGCTCTTGGGGGACCGCGGGTTCCGCCTCGAGGGGCGAGTGGGCGCTAAGTCCCGCCCAGTCCCGGCCCACACCTGTGAGCCCCAGCCGGGCTGGGTTCCTTGGGCGATCTCGTGGCCCGGTTGCAGCGCGTGTGTGGAGCCGAAAGAAGAGGCCGTCCTGGTGGAGGCGAAGTGGACGCCTCTGCCCCCTTCCAGTCATCTCGCTCCATTCATTTAGGGTGTTGGGGACCGACCGAACTGATTCTCTGCCACATGCACATTTCAGCTCTGCTTCAGGAGCTGACCTCTCAGTTTTACTTGGATATGTTTCTTCTCCAGCCTCCCTGAAGAATTTTTAGACAAATAAAAACGGATTAAAGTGCTTTGAAGTGGAGGCAAGTTAGGAAGTCTTTTGGAGAGAGAGTGCATACTTTGCTGCTGGATTTTGTTGTATTTTCCTGGCTTGTCAGCGATGGTCAGCAGCTAAGGAGCGGAGAAGTATAGATAGCCTTTGAAACAGCCCTTCCTCGTTGACATTGATTATATTTCATTGACTTTCGACAAGGTGTATTGAATGTTAACCAAACAATACTGAGATTAGGCACTTGTACAGCAACATTGAATATTTGAACAGCTATAATTTTGCAATTGCTTGTCGCTGTTGATACTTCATATTTCTATACATGGGAAGTGAATGTTGATAGAATACAGAAACATCGTACATTTCCAAATGTTAAGGATCTGGGAATATTGTGAATCTTTTTCTGACAATGTTGACAATATATGTCTTAGTTTGGCAGTGAGTTAGTTTCAGAGGGGCAGGCATCATTTATCATTTTAAATCTTCCTCATTTCTCAACAGGTTTTGAAATGAGTTTAATATTTATGATTTCTCTTGTTTTATAATTAATTTTATTTATAGCATCTTTCATGCATTAGACCCAGAGCATCTTACAACTGCTAGCTAACTAATCTTCCTGAAACTACCATTTGAAGAACATACTTGCAGTCAATGAAGCTAACAGTTCAAGATTGTGATGTGCTTTTCCTGGGATCGCACAGTGAGCCATACACTAGGGTAGGGGTTCTCAAACTGCGGCCCGTGGGCCACATGAGGCGGTGTGATTGTATTTGTTCCCCTTTTGTTTTTTTACTTCGAAATAAGATATGTGCTGTGTGCATAGGAATTTGTTCCTAGTTTTTTTTTTTTAACTATAGTCCAGCCCTCCAATGGTCTGAGGGACAGTGAATTGGCCCCCTGTTAAAAAAGTTTGAGGACGCCTGCACTAGGGGGTATGAAATTAGCAGTAGAACTTCAGGTTTAGTTGTTTTTTCAGCCTTTTAAGCTATCCTGGCAGGCCAAAATAACATATAAAAAATTAAAAGTCCAGAGAAACCTGTTACGGCTTGCTGTACTCTATTAGCCATTAGATTGCATTGGCAAAGTGTATTCAAGTTTGATACAGGGTATCTTAGGGGAAGGTCATACTTTATTACCTATGGCACAGGTTGTTGAATATTAAATTCTAGGAGCTAGACTGCCGCCCCAGGAGAGATCTAGGCCAGGAGCCCCCTCAGCTGTCTTGGCATCTTTTTAAAGTAAGTGCATCCACAGTGTAAGAGTTAATAAGATGACCATTCCCCAGGAGGATGTGTCTTACGTGATCATTCTGCAAACACGTTGGGCATCTACTGTGGGCTTTGAACTGTGCTAGAAGCTGGGAATGTAACAATGAACAAGTCTTGCCCCAGTGTTTACAGGTGCTTACAGTGGAGTTTGGGTGCAGTTTTTCCAGGGGAAGATATTGAGCAAGTCTGTGTATTTGTACTTATCTTGCTTTAAGATTTGTCTCTAATGAAACTACCACTGAAAGGAAGTGTTTTCCTTTTGCAAAGAAGTTCTGATCCTGAGTAAGCTTCCTGAAGAAAGATAACAATACATCTCTCTGGCTTTGCCCCCACGAGTGGTAAATAAAGTCTTCTTTAAGAGAGAAAGCTCTACCGTTTCCTACCACCTGTGTATTTCCCATATTTTGTGACTAGTAGATAATGGTGTTTTAGTGTTAAACCTTTCTCTCTCATTTAAAAAGTGTCTGTTAAGGACCCATGGAAGCCACACACTGTCCAAGTCCAGAGGACAAAGTGGTAAACAGGATAAAGAGACCAACATCATGTAGGTTAATGAAACATTGTGATTTTACGTAGTAATAAATGTTAAGAAAATAAGAGGGTAATGGCAAGTTATGGTGCGGAACTGCTTTGGCATGTGGTCAGGAAGATATCTGGGAAGGTGACGTTTGAGCTGAGACCCAATGGTGTGAGGGAGCCAGCTTGTCAGAGTTTGCTGAAAAATCTGAAACAGGCATGGCAGGATGTTTTCAAGGTACTAATGAAAGTTGATGCAGCCTGTGTGGGAATTTGTGACCATTTCTTTGAAACTGTATGCCTAGTCATGCCTTTGTAATTGGGTAAAAATGAATAGGACAATGTTCATAAGTTATTTTAGATTCCTTGCTTATAGACCAGTGCTATCACTTGGCTCTGTTTCCTAATATATCTTTCTTAATTTATTAATAAGTGTTCCTATTACTTAATGCACCTCACATTGTATTCAGTGTGTATAGTAGACTTAACCAACATTAATTGCATGTCTAAAATATTGCACCCTCAAGTACAGTGTCTATTGGGGAGTTTTTTTTTTTTTTCACAAGCAATTAAACAACTTCTGTGCTTGGTGCTGTGGGTTTATTACAGGGGGTGGACTGGATGGGAAGAGGCATGGTTGTTAAAGAAGACTCCCAGTGGCAGTCTGATATTTGAGTTGGTTTATGAAAGATGAGTTAGAGTTTGTCAGACATAATAGCGGGGAGAAGAGCCTGAGCAGGGCTTGGCAGAAAGGCAAGAGGGAATGATTTGGGGGCTTGGTGACATGGTTGGAGGGACTTGAGAGGTGTGTAGTGAAACTGCTCACGGTGGGTGTGCTTCTCATCTTGTTGTGGTGAGAGGAACACAGGGGATTACTCCTAATAATGGAGTAGTGGTTTCCAAATGCTGTCTGTGTCTGGCTGCAAAAAATCAACCATATGCTTTCTGAATGTATACATTCCTGGGTCCCATCCCCAGAGGGTCAGATTTGGAAGGGCTAAAATGGGCATCAGAAGTCTGAATTTCTAAAGCCGTTTCTGACATTTCTTTCTTCATATCCGGTCTGGAAGCCATAGTTTATTAGCCAAGTTGCACTCTCATCCAGATTCTCAGAGACCTGGCACCTCTGTCCTTGCATGCTCATCGAGTGTGCAACCCCCAACTGTGAATTTATGGTGTCTAGTCTGAGCTGAGCCATTGACACGTTTTCTCAGTTAAGTTTCTTGGATTCAGTCATTTCCCTATGTTATTTGCATTTTATCACTGGCTTCAAGACTATTCCCAGTATCTCCCCATCCCACTTTTAACCCTTTAAAAAAGTCTGGGCTGTCCACTGGATTCTCCCTCACCTCTCCCTAACTTATTTCTGTGTACTCTTAGCTTTGTGCCTTTCTTCCAGTCTAAAAGAATAAAAGCACTGTTCTAGCTGAGGCCTACCCTCCACCTATTCTGAACTCTTTTCTTGTATTTTCTGGCACAACTCCTGTTTCTTCTTTACCTTCATTCTCTCTTCTGTTGGAGTGGACCTGCCCTGTGGTTATAACCAATGCTTTCTCTTGTGGGAGCCTCTCCTGTGCTGCTCCCTTCACCTGGGGGACTGTATCTCTCTTTTGGTGAGCAAGCAGAGTGTGGGGTTTAGAGCAACGGGTTTGGGAGTCAGAGCCCTTGTGGATGGGAAGGGGATCAGTAGAGTTAATATACATAGAGCTCCAGAATTTTGCCATAGTCAGTAGTCAGGTTTAAGAATTATTAATTTGGTCCTTCTGAGACTGTTCTAAAAGATACAAAAGCATAACCTATCCATTGACCTTCACTTGTGCCCCCCCAGCTGTCACCACTTTCTTTCAGCCAAACTTCTTTTTTTAGGTAATGTAACTCTCACCCTAGATAGAGTGCTGTACTGTCATAGCTCATAGCAATCTCAATCTCTTGGACTCAGGTGATTCTCTTGCCTCTGCCTCCCCTGTAGGTGATATAGTCCCATCCAGTTCTTTTATATTTTGTAGAGATAGGGTCTCACTGTCACTCAGGCTAGTCTTGAACTCCTGAGCTCAAGGGATCCACCCGCCTCGGTCTCCCAGAGTGCTAGGATTACAGATGTGAAACACGCTGGCCTTCAGCCAAACTTCTTGAAAGATGATCTTCCCTTGTTTCCCACTTCACCTCTCTTCA